>NC_064642.1:247280079-247905079 GCF_023864345.2 Schistocerca serialis cubense
ACACCTCGATGATAGAATACTTTTGCACTTTGCTATACGAAATCAGATCAAATTTACAGACTGAAGATGTGGTCGAGATTACTAATCTATTTCTTTTCTTTCGTCACAGGATAGTATGGAATGTGTACATCCGTCGACATGTTCTACGAGAATATCGCTAGTGCTGTGCACATAGCATTTCTTCAAATTAAACATATCTTCGTGCAGTGGATAGCTGAGTGTATATTGCTCTCTTTTGGTAAGAAATATGTCGATATTCGATATTTTATTTCTTTTTATGCTTTACAAATTCATATGAAATTTTCAGAATTATGAAGTTGTGGAGAGCACTAATTATTTGTTTTCTTTTCGTCACAGGTTCATCGGGGATGAGTGCATGCGGCGACATATGGTACAAGAAGATGGCTAGTGCTGTGCACATAGCATTTCTTCACTCCAAATGTGTACACGTGCAACGGGCAGCAACGTAAATATTCGTTTTTGGGAAGTGACACCTCGATGATAGAACACTTTTGTACTTTGCTATACGAAATCAGATCAAATTTACAGACTGAAGATGTGGTCGAGTGTACTAGTCTATTTCTTTTCTTTCGTCACAGGATAGTATGGAATGTGTACATCCGTCGACATGTTCTACGAGAATATCGCTAGTGCTGTGCACATAGCATTTCTTCAAATTAAACATATCTTCGTGCAATGGATAGCTGAGTGTATATTGCTCTCTTTTGGTAAGAAATATGTCGATATTCGATATTTTATTTCTTTTTATGCTTTACAAATTCATATGAAATTTTCAGAATTATGAAGTTGTGGAGAGCACTTATTATTTGTTTTCTTTTCGTCACAGGTTCATCGGGGATGAGTGCATGCGGCGACATATGGTACAAGAAGATGGCTAGTGCTGTGCACATAGCATTTCTTCACTCCAAATGTGTATACGTGCAACGGGCAGCAACGTGAATATTCGTTTTTGGGATGTGATTCCTCGATGATTGAATACTTTTGTACTATGCTTTGCAAATTCAGATGATATTTACAGACTGAAGATGTGGTTGAGTGTACTAATCTATTTCTTTTCTTTCGTCACAGGATAGTATGGAATGTGTGCATACGTGGACATGTTCTAAGAGAATATCGCTAGTGCTGTGCACATAGCATTTCTTCAAATTAAACATATCTTCGTGCAATGGATAGCTGAGTGTATATTGCTCTCTTTTGGTAAGAAATATGTCGATATTCGATAATTTATTTCATTTTATGCTTTACAAATTCATATGAAATTTTCAGAATTATGAAGTTGTGGAGAGCACTAATTATTTGTTTTCTTTTCGTCACAGGTTCATCGGGGATGAGTGCATGCGGCGCTATATGGTACAAGAAGATGGCTAGTGCTGTGCACATAGCATTTCTTCACTCCAAATGTGTATACGTGCAACGGGCAGGAACGTGAATATTCGTTTTTGGGAAGTGACACCTCGATGATAGAATACTTTTGTACTTTGCTATACGAAATCGGATCAAATTTACAGACTGAAGATGTGGTCGAGTGGACTAATCTATTTTTTTTCTTTCGTCAGAAGATAGTATGGGATGTGTGAATACGGGAACATGTTCTACGAGAATATCGCTAGTGCTGTGCACATAGCATTTCTTCAAATTAAACATATCTTCGTGCAATGGATAGCTGAGTGTATACTGCTCTCTTTTGGTAAGAAATATGTCAATATACGATATTTTATTTCAATTTATGCTTTACAAATTCATATGAAATTTTCAGAATTATGAAGTTGTGGAGAGCACTAATTATTTGTTTTCTTTTCGTCGCAGGTTCATCGGGGATGAGTGCATGCGGCGACATATGGTACAAGAAGGTGGCTAGTGCTGTGCACATAGCATTTCTTCACTCCAAATGTACATACGTGCAACGGGCAGGAACGTGAATATTCGTTTTTGGGAAGTGACACCTCGATGATTGAATACTTTTGTATTATGCTTTGCGAATTCAGATGATATTTACAGACTGAAGATGTGGTCGAGTGTACTAATCTATTTCTTTTCTTTCGTCACAGGATAGTATGGGATGTGTGAATACGGGGACATGTTCTACGAGAATATCGCTAGTGCTGTGCACATAGCATTTCTTCAAATTAAACATATCTTCGTGCAATGGATAGCTGAGTGTATATTGCTCTCTTTTGGTAAGAAATATGTCGATATTCGATATTTTATTTCGTTTTATGCTTTACAAATTCATATTAAATTTTCAGAAATATGAAGTTGTGGAGAGCACTAATTATTTGTTTTCTTTTCGTCACAGGTTCATCGGGGATGAGTGCATGCGGCGACATATGGTACAAGAAGATGGCTAGTGCTGTGCACATAGCATTTCTTCACTCCAAATGTGTATACGTGCAACGGGCAGGAACGTGAATATTCGTTTTTGGGAAGTGACACCTCGATGATAGAATACTTTTGCACTTTGCTATACGAAATCAGATCAAATTTACAGACTGAAGATGTTGTCCAGTGTACTAATCTATTTCTTTTCTTTCGTCACAGGATAGTATGGAATGTGTGCATACGGGGACATGTTCTACGAGAATATCGCTAGTGCTGTGCACATAGCATTTCTTCAAATTAAACATATCTTCGTGCAATGGATAGCTGAGTGTATATTGCTCTCTTTTGGTAAGAAATATGTCGATATTCGATATTTTATTCCATTTTATGCTTTACAAATTCATATGAAATTTTCAGAATTATGAAGTTGTGGAGAGCACCAGTTATTTGTTTTCTTTTCGTCACAGGTTCATCGGGGATGAGTGCATGCGGCGACATATGGTACAAGAAGATGGCTAGTGCTGTGCACATAGCATTTCTTCACTCCAAATGTGTATACGTGCAACGGGCAGCAACGTGAATATTCGTTTTTGGGAAGTGACACCTCGATGATAGAATACTTTTGCACTTTGCTATACGAATTCAGATCAAATTTACAGACTGAAGATGTGGTCGAGTGTACTAATCTATTCCTTTTCTTTCGTCACAGGATAGTATGGGATGTGTGCATACGGGGACATGTTCTACGAGAATATCGCTAGTGCTGTGCACATAGCATTTCTTCAAATTAAACATATCTTCGTGCAATGGATAGCTGAGTGTATATTGCTCTCTTTTGGTAAGATTTATGTCGATATTCGATATTTTATTCCATTTTATGCTTTACAAATTCATATGAGATTTTCAGAATTATGAAGTTGTGGAGAGCACTAATTATTTGTTTTCTTTTCGTCACAGGTTCATCGGGGATGAGTGCATGCGGCGACATATGGTACAAGAAGATGGCTAGTGCTGTGCACATAGCATTTCTTCACTCCAAATGTGTATATGTGCAACGGGCAGCAACGTGAATATTGTCTTTTGGGAAGTGACACCTTGATGATAGAATACTTTTGTACTTTGCTACACGAAATCAGATCAAATTTACTGAATGAAGATGTGGTCGATTGTACTAATCTATTTCTTTTCTTTCGTCACAGGATAGTAGGGGATGTGTGAATACGGGGACATGTTCTACGAGAATATCGCTAGTGCTTTGCACATAGCATTTCTTCAAATTAAACATATCTTCGTGCAATGGATAGCTGAGTGTATACTGCTCTCTTTTGGTAAGAAATATGTCGATATTCGATATTTTACTTCATTTTATGCTTTACAAGCTCATAATAAATTTTCAGAATTACGAAGTTGTGGAGAGCACTAATTATGTGTTTTCTTTTCGTCACAGGTTCATCGGTGATGAGTGCATGCGGCGACATACGGTACAAGAAGATGGCTAGTGCTGTGCACATAGCATTTCTTCACTCCAAATGTGTATACGTGCAACGGGCAGGAACGTGAATATTCGTTTTTGGGAAGTGACACCTCGATGATAGAATACTTTTGCACTTTGCTATACGAAATCAGATCAAATTTACAGACTGAAGATGTTGTCCAGTGTACTAATCTATTTCTTTTCCTTCGTCACAGGATAGTATGGAATGTGTGCATACGGGGACATGTTCTGCGAGAATATCGCTAGTGCTGTGCACATAGCATTTCTTCAAATTAAACATATCTTCGTGCAATGGATAGCTGAGTGTATATTGCTCTCTTTTGGTAAGAAATATGTCGATATTCGATATTTTATTCCATTTTATGCTTTACAAATTCATATGAAATTTTCAGAATTATGAAGTTGTTGAGAGCACTAATTATTTGTTTTCTTTTCGTCACAGGTTCATCGGGGATGAGTGCATGTGGCGACATATGGTACAAGAAGATGGCTAGTGCTGTGCACATAGCATTTCTTCACTCCAAATGTGTATACGTGCAACGGGCAGCAACGTGAATATTCTCTTTTGGGAAGTGACACCTCGATGATAGAATACTTTTGCACTTTGCTATACGAAATCAGATCAAATTTACAGACTGAAGACGTGGTCGAGAGTACTAATCTATTTCTTTTCTTTCGTCACAGGATAGTATGGAATGTGTACATCCGTCGACATGTTCTACGAGAATATCGCTAGTGCTGTGCACATAGCATTTCTTCAAATTAAACATATCTTCGTGCAATGGATAGCTGAGTGTATATTGCTCTCTTTTGGTAAGAAATATGTCGATATTCGATATTTTATTTCTTTTTATGCTTTACAAATTCATATGAAATTTTCAGAATTATGAAGTTGTGGAGAGCACTAATTATTTGTTTTCTTTTCGTCACAGGTTCATCGGGGATGAGTGCATGCGGCGACATATGGTACAAGAAGATGGCTAGTGCTGTGCACATAGCATTTCTTCACTCCAAATGTGTATACGTGCAACGGGCAGCAACGTAAATATTCGTTTTTGGGAAGTGACACCTCGATGATAGAACACTTTTGTACTTTGCTATACGAAATCAGATCAAATTTACAGACTGAAGATGTGGTCGAGTGTACTAATCTATTTCTTTTCTTTCGTCACAGGATAGTATGGAATGTGTACATCCGTTGACATGTTCTACGAGAATATCGCTAGTGCTGTGCACATAGCATTTCTTCAAATTAAACATATCTTCGTGCAATGGATAGCTGAGTGTATATTGCTCTCTTTTGGTAAGAAATATGTCGATATTCTATATTTTATTTCGTTTTATGCTTTACAAATTCATATTAAATTTTCAGAAATATGAAGTTGTGGAGAGCACTAATTATTTGTTTTCTTTTCGTCACAGGTTCATCGGGGATGAGTGCATGCGGCGACATATGGTACAAGAAGGTGGCTAGTGCTGTGCACATAGCATTTCTTCACTCCAAATGTACATACGTGCAACGGGCAGGAACGTGAATATTCGTTTTTGGGAAGTGACACCTCGATGATTGAATACTTTTGTATTATGCTTTGCGAATTCAGATGATATTTTCAGACTGAAGATGTGGTCGAGTGTACTAATCTATTTCTTTTCTTTCGTCACAGGATAGTATGGGATGTGTGAATACGGGGACATGTTCTACGAGAATATCGCTAGTGCTGTGCACATAGCATTTCTTCAAATTAAACATATCTTCGTGCAATGGATAGCTGAGTGTATATTGCTCTCTTTTGGTAAGAAATATGTCGATATTCGATATTTTATTTCGTTTTATGCTTTACAAATTCATATTAAATTTTCAGAAATATGAAGTTGTGGAGAGCACTAATTATTTGTTTTCTTTTCGTCACAGGTTCATCGGGGATGAGTGCATGCGGCGACATATGGTACAAGAAGATGGCTAGTGCTGTGCACATAGCATTTCTTCACTCCAAATGTGTATACGTGCAACGGGCAGCAACGTGAATATTCGTTTTTGGGAAGTGATTCCTCGATGATTGAATACTTTTGTATTATGCTTTGTGAATTCAGATGATATTTACAGACTGAAGATGTGGTCGAGTGTACTAATCTATTTCTTTTCTTTCGTCACAGGATAGTATGGAATGTGTGCATACGGGGACATGTTCTACGAGAATATCGCTAGTGCTGTGCACATAGCATTTCTTCAAATTAAACATATCTTCGTGCAATGGATATCTGAGTGTATATTGCTCTCTTTTGGTAAGAAATATGTCGATATTCGATATTTTATTTCATTTTATGCTTTACAAATTCGTATGAAATTTTCAGAATTATGAAGTTGTGGAGAGCACTAATTATTTGTTTTCTTTTCGTCACAGGTTCATCGGGGATGAGTGCATGCGGCGCCATATGGTACAAGAAGATGGCTAGTGCTGTGCACATAGCATTTCTTCACTCCAAATGTGTATATGTGCAACGGGCAGGAATGTGAATATTCGTTTTTGGGAAGTGACACCTCGATGATAGAATACTTTTGTACTTTGCTATACGAAATCAGATCAAATTTACAGACTGAAGATGTGGTCGAGTGTACTAATCTATTTCTTTTCATTCGTCACAGGATAGTATGGGATGTGTGAATACGGGGACATGTTCTACGAGAATATCGCTAGTGCTGTGCACATAGCATTTCTTCCAATAAAACATATCTTCGTGCAATGGATAGCTGAGTGTATATTGCACTCTTTTGGTAAGAAATATGTCGATATTCGATATTTGATTTCATTTTGTGCTTTACAAATTCATATGAAATTTTCAGAATTATGAAGTTGTGGAGAGCACTAATTATTTGTTTTCTTTTCGTCACAGGTTCATCGGGGATGAGTGCATGCGGCGACACATGGTACAAGAAGGTGGCTAGTGCTGTGCACATAGCATTTCTTCACTCCAAATGTATATACGTGCAACGGGCAGGAACGTGAATATTCGTTTTTGGGAAGTGACACCTCGATGATAGAATACTTTTGCACTTTGCTATACGAAATCAGATCAAATTTACAGACTGATGATGCGGTCAAGTGTACTAAACTATTTCTTTTCTTTCGTCACCAATTTCGTATGGGATGAGTGAATACGGGGACATGTTCTACGACAATATCGCTAGTGCTGTGCACATAGCATTTCTTCAAATTAAACATATCTACGCGCAATGGATAGCTGAGTGTATATTGCTCTCTTTTGGTAAGAAATATGTCGATATTCGATATTATATTTCATTTTATGCTTTAAAAATTCATATGAAATTTTCAGAATTATGAAGTTGTGGAGAGCACTAATTATTTGTTTTCTTTTCGTCACAGGTTCATCGGGGATGAGTGCATGCGGCGACATATGGTACAAGAAGATGGCTAGTGCTGTGCACATAGCACTTCTTCACTCCAAATGTGTATACGAGCAACGGGCAGGAACGTGAATATTCGTTTTTGGGAAGTGATTCCTCGATGATTGAATACTTTTGTATTATGCTTTGCGAATTCAGATGATATTTACAGACTGAAGATGTGGTCGAGTGTACTAATCTATTTCTTTTCTTTCGTCACAGGATAGTATGGAATGTGTGCATACGGGGACATGTTCTACGGGAATATCGCTAGTGCCGTGCGCATAGCTTTTCCTCAAATTAAACAATCTTCATGCGATGGATAGCTGAGTGTATATTGTCCTCTTTTGGTAAGAAATATGTCGATACTCGATATTTTATTTCATTTTATGCTTTACAAACTCATATGAAATTTTCAGAATTATGAAGTTGTGGAGAGCACTAATTATTTGTTTTCTTTTCGTCACAGGTTCATCGGGGATGAGTGCATGCGTCGACATATGGTACAAGAAGATGGCTAGTGCTGTGCACATAGCATTCCTTCACTCAAAATGTATATACGTGCAATGGGCAGCAACGTGAATATTCGTTTTTGGGAAGTGTTTCCTCGATGATTGAATACTTTTGTATTATGCATTGCGAATTCAGATGATATTTACAGACTGAAGATGTGGTCGAGTGTAGTAATCTATTTCATTTCTTTCGTCACAGGATAGTATGGTATGTGTGAATACGGGGACATGTTCTACGAGAGGATCACTAGTGCTGTGCACATAGCATTTCTTCAAATTAAACATATCTTCCTGCAATGGATAGCTGAGTGTATATTGCTCTCTTTTGGTAAGAAATATGTCGATATTCGATATTTTATTTCATTCTATGCATTTACAAATTCATATGAAATTTTCAGCATTATGAAGTTGTGGAGAGCACTAATTATGTGTACTCTTTTCGTCAGAGGTTCATCGGTGATGAGTGCATGAGGCGACATATTGTACAGGAAGATGGCTAGTGCTGTGCACATAGCATTCCTTCACTCCAAATGTATATACGTGCAACGGGCAGGAACGTGAATATTCGTTTTTGGGAAGTGACACCTCGATGATAGAATACTTTTGTACTTTGCTATACGAAATCAGATAAAATTTACAGACTGAAGATGCGGTCGAGTGTACTAATCTATTTCTTTTCTTTCATCACAGGATAGTATGGAATGTGTGCATAGGTGGACATGTTCTACGAGAATATCGCTAGTGCTGTGCACATAGCATTTCTTCAAATTAAACATATCCTCGTGCAGTGGATAGCTGAGTGTATATTGCTCACTTTTGGTAAGAAATATGTCGATATTCGATATTTTATTTCTTTTTATGCTTTACAAATTCATATGAAATTTCAGAATTATGAAATTGTGGAAAGCACTAATTATTTGTTTTCTTTTCGTCACAGGTTCATCGGGGATGAGTGCATGCGGCGACATATGGTACAAGAAGGTGGCTAGTGCTGTGCACATAGCATTTCTTCACTCCAAATGTATATACGTGCAACGGGCAGCAACGTGAATATTCGTTTTTGGGAAGTGACACCTCGATGATAGAATACTTTTGTACTTAGCTACACGAAATCAGATCAAATTTACAGACTGAAGATGTGGTCGTATGTACTAATCTATTTCTTTTCTTTCATCACAGGATAGTATGGGATGTGTGAATACGGGGACATGTTCTACGAGAATATCGCTAGTGCTGTGCACATAGCATATCTTCAAATTAAACATATCTTCGTGCAATGGATAGCTGAGTGTATATTGCTCTCTTTTGGTAAGAAATATGTCGATATTCGATATTTTATTTCTTTTTATGCTTTACAAATTCATATGAAATTTCAGAATTATGAAATTGTGGAAAGCACTAATTATTTGTTTTCTTTTCGTCACAGGTTCATCAGGGATGAGTGCATGCGGCGACATATGGTACAAGAAGACAGCTAGTGATGTGCACATAGCATTTCTTCACTCAAAATGTATATACGTGCAATGGGCAGCAACGTGAATATTCGTTTTTAGGAAGTGATTCCTCGATGATTGAACACTTTTGTATTATGCTTTGCGAATTCAGATAATATTTACAGACTGAAGATGTGGTCGAGTGTACTAATCTATTTCTTTTCTTTCGTCACAGGATAGTATGGGATGTGTGAATACGGGGACATGTTCTACGGGAATATCGCTAGTGCCGTGCGCATAGCATTCCTTCAAATTAAACATATCTTCGTGCGATGGATAGCTGAGTGTATATTGCTCTCTTTTGGTAAGAAATATGTCGATACTCGATATTTTATTTCATTTTATGCTTTACAAATTCATATGAAATTTTCAGAATTATGAAGTTGTGGAGAGCACTAATTATTTGTTTTCTTTTCGTCACAGGTTCATCGGGGATGAGTGCATGCGTCGACATATGGTACAAGAAGACGGCTAGTGCTGCGCACATAGCATTCCTTCACTCAAAATGTATTTACGTGCAATGGGCAGCAACGTGAATATTCGTTTTTGGGAAGTGTTTCCTCGATGATTGAATACTTTTGTATTATGCTTTGCGAATTCAGATGATATTTACAGACTGAAGATGTGGTCGAGTGTACTAATCTATTCCTTTTCTTTCGTCACAGGATAGTATGGGATGTGTGCATACGGGGACATGTTTTACGAGATTATCGCTAGTGCTGTGCACATAGCATTTCTTCAAATTAAACATATCTTCGTGCAATGGATAACTGAGTGTATATTGCTCTCTTTTGGTAAGATTTATGTCGATATTCGATATTTTATTCCATTTTATGCTTTACAAATTCATATGAGATTTTCAGAATTATGAAGTTGTGGAGAGCACTAATTATTTTTTTTCTTTTCGTCACAGGTTCATCGGGGATGAGTGCATGCGGCGACGTATGGTACAAGAAGATGGCTAGTGCTGTGCACATAGCATTTCTTCACTCCAAATGTGTATACGTGCAACGGGCAGGAACGTGAATATTCGTTTTTGGGAAAGACACCTCGATGATAGAATACTTTTGCACTTTGCTATACGAAATCAGATCAAATTTACAGACTGAAGATGTGGTCGAGTGTACTAATCTATTTCTTTTCTTTCGTCACAGGATAGTATGGAATATGTGCATACGGGGGCATGTTCTACGACAATATCGCTAGTGCTGTGCACATAGCAATTCTTCAAATTAAACATATTTACGTGCAATGGATAGCTGAGTGTATATTGCTTTCTTTTGGTAAGAAATATGTCGATATTCGATATTTTATTTCTTTTTATGCTTTACAAATTCATATGAAATTTTCAGAATTATGAAGTTGTGGAGAGCACTAATTATTTGTTTTCTTTTCGTCACAGGTTCATCGGGGATGAGTGCATGCGGCGACATATGGTACAAGAAGATGGCTAGTGCTGTGCACATAGCATTTCTTCACTCCAAATGTGTATACGTGCAACGGGCAGGAACGTGAATATTCGTTTTTGGGAAGTGACACCTCGATGATTGAATACTTTAGTGTTGTTCTTTACGAATTCATATGAAATTTACAGACTGGTGATGCGGTAGAATGTACTAATCTATTTCTTTTGCTTCGTCACAGGATAGTATGGGATGTGTGAATACGGGGACATGTTCTACGAGAATATCGCTAGTGCTGTGCACATAGCATTTCTTCAAATTGAACATATCTTCGTGCAATGGATAGTTGAGTGTATATCGCTCTCTTTTGGTAAGAAATATGTCGATATTCGATATTTTATTTCTTTTTATGCTTTACAAATTCATATGAAATTTTCAGAATTATGAAGTTGTGGAGAGCACTAATTATTTGTTTTCTTTTCGTCACAGGTTCATCGGGGATGAGTGCATGCGGCGACATATGGTACAAGAAGATGGCTAGTGCTGTGCACATAGCATTTCTTCACTCCAAATGTGTATACGTGCAACGGGCAGGAACGTGAATATTCGTTTTTGGGAAGTGACACCTCGATGATAGAATACTTTTGCACGTTGCTATACGAAATCAGATCAAATTTACAGACTGAAGATGTTGTCCAGTGTACTATTCTATTTCTTTTCTTTCGTCACAGGATAGTATGGAATGTGTGCATACGGGGACATGTTCTACGAGAATATCGCTAGTGCTGTGCACATAGCATTTCTTCAAATTAAACATATCTTCGTGCAATGGATAGTTGAGTGTATATTGCTCTCTTTTGGTGTATATTGCTCTCTTTTGGTAAGAAATATGTCGATATTCGATATTTTATTCCATTTTATGCTTTACAAATTCATATGAAATTTTCAGAATTATGAAGTTGTGGAGAGCACTAGTTATTTGTTTTCTTTTCGTCACAGGTTCATCGGGGATGAGTGCATGCGGCGACATATGGTACAAGAAGATGGCTAATGCTGTGCACATAGCATTTCTTCACTCCAAATGTGTATACGTGCAACGGGCAGCAACGTGAATATTCGTTTTTGGGAAGTGACACCTCGATGATAGAATACTTTTGCACTTTGCTATACGAAATCAGATCAAATTTACAGACTGAAGATGTGGTCGAGTGTACTAATCTATTCCTTTTCTTTCGTCACAGGATAGTATGGGATGTGTGCATACGGGGACATGTTCTACGAGAATATCGCTAGTGCTGTGCACATAGCATTTCTTCAAATTAAACATATCTTCGTGCAATGGATAGCTGAGTGTATATTGCTCTCTTTTGGTAAGATTTATGTCGATATTCGATATTTTATTCCATTTTATGCTTTACAAATTCATACGAGATTTTCAGAATTATGAAGTTGTGGAGAGCACTAATTATTTGTTTTCTTTTCGTCACAGGTTCATCGGGGATGAGTGCATGCGGCGACATATGGTACAAGAAGATGGCTAGTGCTGTGCACATAGCATTTCTTCACTCCAAATGTGTATATCTGCAACGGGCAACAACGTGAATATTGTCTTTTGGGAAGTGACACCTCGATGATAGAATACTTTTGTACTTTGCTACACGAAATCAGATCAAATTTACAGACTGAAGATGTGGTCGAGTGTACTAATCTATTTCTTTTCTTTCGTCACAGGATAGTATGGGATGTGTGAATACGGGGACATGTTCTACGAGAATATCGCTAGTGCTGTGCACATAGCATTTCTTCAAATTAAACATATCTTCGTGCAATGGATAGCTGAGTGTATACTGCTCTCTTTTGGTAAGAAATATGTCGATATTCGATATTTTACTGCATTTTATGCTTTACAAGCTCATATGAAATTTTCAGAATTACGAAGTTGTGGAGAGCACTAATTATTTGTTTTCTTTTCGTCACAGGTTCATCGGGGATGAGTGCATGCGGCGACATATGGTACAAGAAGATGGCTAGTGCTGTGCACATAGCATTTCTTCACTCCAAATGTGTATACGTGCAACGGGCAGGAACGTGAATATTCGTTTTTGGGAAGTGACACCTCGATGATAGAATACTTTTGCACTTTGCTATACGAAATCAGATCAAATTTACAGACTGAAGATGTTGTCCAGTGTACTAATCTATTTCTTTTCCTTCGTCACAGGATAGTATGGAATGTGTGCATACGGGGACATGTTCTGCGAGAATATAGCTAGTGCTGTGCACATAGCATTTCTTCAAATTAAACATATCTTCGTGCAATGGATAACTGAGTGTATATTGCTCTCTTTTGGTAAGAAATATGTCGATATTCGATATTTTATTCCATTTTATGCTTTACAAATTCATATGAAATTTTCAGAATTGTGAAGTTGTGGAGAGCACTAATTATTTGTTTTCTTTTCGTCACAGGTTCATCGGGGATGAGTGCATGTGGCGACATATGGTACAAGAAGATGGTTAGTGCCGTGCACATAGCATTTCTTCACTCCAAATGTGTATACGTGCAACGGGCAGCAACGTGAATATTCTCTTTTGGGAAGTGACACCTCGATGATAGAATACTTTTGCACTTTGCTATACGAAATCAGATCAAATTTACAGACTGAAGATGTGGTCGAGAGTACTAATCTATTTCTTTTCTTTCGTCACAGGATAGTATGGAATGTGTACATCCGTCGACATGTTCTACGAGAATATCGCTAGTGCTGTGCACATAGCATTTCTTCAAATTAAACATATCTTCGTGCAATGGATAGCTGAGTGTATATTGCTCTCTTTTGGTAAGAAATATGTCGATATTCGATATTTTATTTCTTTTTATGCTTTACAAATTCATATGAAATTTTCAGAATTATGAAGTTGTGGAGAGCACTAATTATTTGTTTTCTTTTCGTCACAGGTTCATCGGGGATGAGTGCATGCGGCGACATATGGTACAAGAAGATGGCTAGTGCTGTGCACATAGCATTTCTTCACTCCAAATGTGTATACGTGCAACGGGCAGCAACGTAAATATTCGTTTTTGGGAAGTGACACCTCGATGATAGAACACTTTTGTACTTTGCTATACGAAATCAGATCAAATTTACAGACTGAAGATGTGGTCGAGTGTACTAATCTATTTCTTTTCTTTCGTCACAGGATAGTATGGAATGTGTACATCCGTCGACATGTTCTACGAGAATATCGCTAGTGCTGTGCACATAGCATTTCTTCAAATTAAACATATCTTCGTGCAATGGATAGCTGAGTGTATATTGCTCTCTTTTGGTAAGAAATATGTCGATACTCGATATTTTATTTCTTTTTATGCTTTACAAATTCATATGAAATTTTCAGAATTATGAAGTTGTGGAGAGCACTAATTATTTGTTTTCTTTTCGTCACAGGTTCATCGGGGATGAGTGCATGCGGCGACATATGGTACAAGAAGATGGCTAGTGCTGTGCACATAGCATTTCTTCACTCCAAATGTGTATACGTGCAACGGGCAGCAACGTGAATATTCGTTTTTGGGATGTGATTCCTCGATGATTGAATACTTTTGTACTATGCTTTGCAAATTCAGATGATATTTCAAGACTGAAGATGTGGTCGAGTGTACTAATCTATTTCTTTTCTTTCGTCACAGGATAGTATGGAATGTGTGCATACGGGGACATGTTCTAAGAGAATATCGCTAGTGCTGTGCACATAGCATTTCTTCAAATTAAACATATCTTCGTGCAATGGATAACTGAGTGTATATTGCTCTCTTTTGGTAAGAAATATGTCGATATTCGATATTTTATTTCTTTTCATGCTTTACAAATTCATATGAAATTTTCAGAATTATGAAGTTGTGGAGAGCACTAATTATTTGTTTTCTTTTCGTCACAGGTTCATCGGGGATGAGTGCATGCGGCGACATATGGTACAAGAAGATGGCTAGTGCTGTGCACATAGCATTTCTTCACTCCAAATGTGTATACGTGCAACGGGCAGCAACGTGAATATTCGTTTTTGGGATGTGATTCCTCGATGATTGAATACTTTTGTACTATGCTTTGCAAATTCAGATGATATTTACAGACTGAAGATGTGGTCGATTGTACTAATCTATTTCTTTTCTTTCGTCACAGGATAGTATGGAATGTGTGCATATGGGGACATGTTCTAAGAGAATATCGCTAGTGCTGTGCACATAGCGTTTCTTCAAATTAAACATATCTTCGTGCAATGGATAGCTGAGTGTATATTGCTCTCTTTTGGTAAGAAATATGTCGATATTCGATATTTTATTTCATTTTATGCTTTACAAATTCATATGAAATTTTCAGAATTATGAAGTTGTGGAGAGCACTAATTATTTGTTTTCTTTTCGTCACCGGTTCATCGGGGCTGAGTGCATGCGGCGCTATATGGTACAAGAAGATGGCTAGTGCTGTGCACATAGCATTTCTTCACTCCAAATGTGTATACGTGCAACGGGCAGGAACGTGAATATTCGTTTTTGGGAAGTGACACCTCGATGATAGAAAACTTTTGTACTTTGCTATACGAAATCGGATCAAATTTACAGACTGAAGATGTGGTCGAGTGTACTAATCTATTTTTTTTCTTTCGTCAGAAGATAGTATGGGATGTGTGAATACGGGAACATGTTCTACGAGAATATCGCTAGTGCTGTGCACATAGCATTTCTTCAAATTAAACATATCTTCGTGCAATCGATAGCTGAGTGTATATTGCTCTCTTTTGGTAAGAAATATGTCAATATTCGATATTTTATTTCAATTTATGCTTTACAAATTCATATGAAATTTTCAGAATTATGAAGTTGTGGAGAGCACTAATTATTTGTTTTCTTTTCGTCACAGGTTCATCGGGGATGAGTGCATGCGGCGACATATGGTACAAGAAGGTGGCTAGTGCTGTGCACATAGCATTTCTTCACTCCAAATGTACATACGTGCAACGGGCAGGAACGTGAATATTCGTTTTTGGGAAGTGACACCTCGATGATTGAATACTTTTGTATTATGCTTTGCGAATTCAGATGATATTTACAGACTGAAGATGTGGTCGAGTGTACTAATCTATTTCTTTTCTTTCGTCACAGGATAGTATGGGATGTGTGAATACGGGGACATGTTCTACGAGAATATCGCTAGTGCTGTGCACATAGCATTTCTTCAAATTAAACATATCTTCGTGCAATGGATAGCTGAGTGTATATTGCTCTCTTTTGGTAAGAAATATGTCGATATTCGATATTTTATTTCGTCTTATGCTTTACAAATTCATATTAAATTTTCAGAAATATGAAGTTGTGGAGAGCACTAATTATTTGTTTTCTTTTCGTCACAGGTTCATCGGGGAAGAGTGCATGCGGCGACATATGGTACAAGAAGATGGCTAGTGCTGTGCACATAGCATTTCTTCACTCCAAATGTGTATACGTGCAACGGGCAGCAACGTGAATATTCGTTTTTGGGAAGTGATTCCTCGATGATTGAATACTTTTGTATTATGCATTGTGAATTCAGATCAAATTTACAGACCGAAGATGTGGTCGAGTGTACTAATCTATTTCTTTCTTTCGTCACAGGATAGTATGGGATGTGTGAATACGGGGACATGTTCTACGAGAATATCGCTAGTGCTGTGCACATAGCATTTCTTCAAATTAAACATATCTTCGTGCAATGGATAGCTGAGTGTATATTGCACTCCTTTGGTAAGAAATATGTCGATATTCGATATTTGATTTCATTTTGTGCTTTACAAATTCATATGAAATTTTCAGAATTATGAAGTTGTGGAGAGCACTAATTATTTGTTTTCTTTTCGTCACAGGTTCATCGGGGATGAGTGCATGCGGCGACATATGGTACAAGAAGGTGGCTAGTGCTGTGCACATAGCATTTCTTCACTCCAAATGTATATACGGGCAACGGGCAGGAACGTGAATATTCGTTTTTGGGAAGTGACACCTCGATGATAGAATACTTTTGTACTTTGCTATACGAAATCAGATCAAATTTACAGACTGATGATGCGGTCAAGTGTACTAAACTATTTCTTTTCTTTCGTCACCAATTTCGTATGGGATGAGTGAATACGGGGACATGTTCTACGACAATATCGCTAGTGCTGTGCACATAGCATTTCTTCAAATTAAACATATCTACGCGCAATGGATAGCTGAGTGTATATTGCTCTCTTTTGGTAAGAAATATGTCGATATTCGATATTATATTTCATTTTATGCTTTAAAAATTCATATGAAAATTTCAGAATTATGAAGTTGTGGAGAGCACTAATTATTTGTTTTCTTTTCGTCACAGGTTCATCGGGGATGAGTGCATGCGGCGACATATGGTACAAGAAGGTGGCTAGTGCTGTGCACATAGCATTTCTTCACTCCAAATGTGTATACGAGCAACGGGCAGGAACGTGAATATTCGTTTTTGGGAAGTGATTCCTCGATGATTGAATACTTTTGTATTATGCTTTGCGAATTCAGATGATATTTACAGACTGAAGATGTGGTCGAGTGTACTAATCTATTTCTTTTCTTTCGTCACAGGATAGTATGGAATGTGTGCATACGGGGACATGTTCTACGGGAATATCGCTAGTGCCGTGCGCATAGCATTTCCTCAAATTAAACATATCTTCATGCCATGGATAGCTGAGTGTATATTGTTCTCTTTTGGTAAGAAATATGTCGATACTCGATATTTTATTTCATTTTATGCTTTACAAATTCATATGAAATTTTCAGAATAACGAAGGTGTGGAGAGCACTAATTATTTGTTTTCTTTTCGTCACAGGTTCATCGGGGATGAGTGCATGCGTCGACATATGGTACAAGAAGATGGCTAGTGCTGTGCACATAGCATTCCTTCACTCAAATGTATATACGTGCAACGGGCAGCAACGTGAATATTCGTTTTTGGGAAGTGTTTCCTCGATGATTGAATACTTTTGTATTATGCTTTGCGAATTCAGATGATATTTACAGACTGAAGATGTGGTCGAGTGTAGTAATCTATTTCATTTCTTTCGTCACAGGATAGTATGGTATGTGTGAATACGGGGACATGTTCTACGAGAGAATCACTAGTGCTGTGCACATAGCATTTCTTCAAATTAAACATATCTTCCTGCAATGGATAGCTGAGTGTATATTGCTCTCTTTTGGTAAGAAATATGTCGATATTCGATATTTTATTTCTTTTTATGCTTTACAAATTCATATGAAATTTTCAGAATTATGAAGTTGTGGAGAGCACTAATTATTTGTTTTCTTTTCGTCACAGGTTCATCGGGGATGAGTGCATGCGGCGACATATGGTACAAGAAGATGGCTAGTGCTGTGCACATAGCATTTCTTCACTCCAAATGTGTATACGTGCAACGGGCAGCAACGTGAATATTCGTTTTTGGGATGTGATTCCTCGATGATTGAATACTTTTGTACTATGCTTTGCAAATTCAGATGATATTTACAGACTGAAGATGTGGTCGAGTGTACTAATCTATTTCTTTTCTTTCGTCACAGGATAGTATGGAATGTGTGCATACGGGGACATGTTCTAAGAGAATATCGCTAGTGCTGTGCACATAGCATTTCTTCAAATTAAACATATCTTCGTGCAATGGATAGTTGAGTGTATATTGCTCTCTTTTGGTAAGAAATATGTCGATATTCGATATTTTATTTCATTTTATGCTTTACAAATTCATTAGAAATTTTCAGAATTATGAAGTTGTGGAGAGCACTAATTATTTGTTTTCTTTTCGTCACAGGTTCATCGGGGATGAGTGCATGCGGCGCTATATGGTACAAGAAGATGGCTAGTGCTGTGCACATAGCATTTCTTCACTCCAAATGTGTATACGTGCAACGGGCAGGAACGTGAATATTCGTTTTTGGGAAGTGACACCTCGATGATAGAATACTTTTGTACTTTGCTATACGAAATCGGATCAAATTTACAGACTGAAGATGTGGTCGAGTGTACTAATCTATTTTTTTTCTTTCGTCAGAAGAAAGTATGGGATGTGTGAATACGGGAACATGTTCTACGAGAATATCGCTAGTGCTGTGCACATAGCATTTCTTCAAATTAAACATATCTTCGTGCAATGGATAGCTGAGTGTATATTGCTCTCTTTTGGTAAGAAATATGTCGATATTCGATATTTTATTTCGTTTTATGCTTTACAAATTCATATTAAATTTTCAGAAATATGAAGTTGTGGAGAGCACTAATTATTTGTTTTCTTTTCGTCACAGGTTCATCGGGGATGAGTGCATGCGGCGACATATGGTACAAGAAGATGGCTAGTGCTGTGCACATAGCATTTCTTCACTCCAAATGTGTATACGTGCAACGGGCAGCAACGTGAATATTCGTTTTTGGGAAGTGATTCCTCGATGATTGAATACTTTTGTATTATGCTTTGTGAATTCAGATGATATTTACAGACTGAAGATGTGGTCGAGTGTACTAATCTATTTCTTTTCTTTCGTCACAGGATAGTATGGAATGTGTGCATACGGGGACATGTTCTACGAGAATATCGCTAGTGCTGTGCACATAGCATTTCTTCAAATTAAACATATCTTCGTGCAATGGATAGCTGAGTGTATATTGCTCTCTTTTGGTAAGAAATATGTCGATATTCGATATTATATTTCATTTTATGCTTTAAAAATTCATATGAAAATTTCAGAATTATGAAGTTGTGGAGAGCACTAATTATTTGTTTTCTTTTCGTCACAGGTTCATCGGGGATGAGTGCATGCGGCGACATATGGTACAAGAAGATGGCTAGTGCTGTGCACATAGCATTTCTTCACTCCAAATGTGTATACGAGCAACGGGCAGGACCGTGAATATTCGTTTTTGGGAAGTGATTCCTCGATGATTGAATACTTTTGTATTATGCTTTTCGAATTCAGATGATATTTACAGACTGAAGATGTGGTCGAGTGTACTAATCTATTTCTTTTCTTTCGTCACAGGATAGTATGGAATGTGTGCATACGGGGACATGTTCTACGGGAATATCGCTAGTGCCGTGCGCATAGCATTTCCTCAAATTAAACATATCTTCATGCCATGGATAGCTGAGTGTATATTGTTCTCTTTTGGTAAGAAATACGTCGATACTCGATATTTTATTTCATTTTATGCTTTACAAATTCATATGAAATTTTCAGAATTATGAAGTTGTGGAGAGCACTAGTTATTTGTTTTCTTTACGTCACACGTTCATCGGGGATGAGTGCATGCGGCGACATATGGTACAAGAAGACAGCTAGTGCTGTGCACATAGCATTCCTTCACTCAAAATGTATATACGTGCAATGGGCAGCAACGTGAATATTCGTTTTTGGGAAGTGATTCCTCAATGATTGAATACTTTTGTATTATGCTTTGCGAATTCAGATGATATTTACAGACTGAAGATGTGGTCGAGTGTACTAATCTATTTCTTTTCTTTCGTCACAGGATAGTATGGGATGTGTGAATACGGGGACATGTTCTACGGGAATATCGCTAGTGCTGTGCACATAGCATTTCTTCAAATTAAACATATCTTCGTGCAATGGATAGCTGAGTGTATATTGCTCTCTTTTGGTAAGAAATATGTCGATACTCGATATTTTATTTCATTTTATGCTTTACAAACTCATATGAAATTTTCAGAATTACGAAGTTGTGGAGAGCACTAATTATTTGTTTTCTTTTCGTCACAGGTTCATCGGGGATGAGTGCATGCGTCGACATATGGTACAAGAAGACGGCTAGTGCTGTGCACATAGCATTCCTTCACTCAAAATGTATATACGTGCAATGGGCAGCAACGTGAATATTCGTTTTTGGGAAGTGTTTCCTCGATGATTGAATACTTTTGTATTATGCTTTGCGAATTCAGATGATATTTACAGACTGAAGATGTGGTCGAGTGTAGTAATCTATTTCATTTCTTTCGTCACAGGATAGTATGGTATGTGTGAATACGGGGACATGTTCTACGAGAGAATCACTAGTGCTGTGCACATAGCATTTCTTCAAATTAAACATATCTTCCTGCAATGGATAGCTGAGTGTATATTGCTCTCTTTTGGTAAGAAATATGTCGATATTCGATATTTTATTTCATTTTATGCATTTACAAATTCATATGAAATTTTCAGCATTATGAAGTTGTGGAGAGCACTAATTATGTGTATTATTTTCGTCAGAGGTTCATCGGTGATGAGTGCATGAGGCGACATATGGTACAGGAAGATGGCTAGTGCTGTGCACATAGCATTCCTTCACTCCAAATGTATATACGTGCAACGGGCAGGAACGTGAATATTCGTTTTTGGGAAGTGACACCTCGATGATAGAATACTTTTGTACTTTGCTATACGAAATCAGATAAAATTTACAGACTGAAGATGCGGTCGAGTGTACTAATCTATTTCTTTTCTTTCATCACAGGATAGTATGGAATGTGTGCATAGGTGGACATGTTCTACGAGAATATCGCTAGTGCTGTGCACATAGCATTTCTTCAAATTAAACATATCCTCGTGCAGTGGATAGCTGAGTGTATATTGCTCACTTTTGGTAAGAAATATGTCGATATTCGATATTTTCTTCCATTTTATGCTTTACAAATTCATATGAAATTTTCAGAATTATGAAGTTGTGGAGAGCACTAATTATTTGTTTTCTTTTCGTCACAGGTTCATCGGGGATGGGTGCATGCGGCGACATATGGTACAAGAAGACAGCTAGTGCTGTGCACATAGCATTCCTTCACTCAAAATGTATATACGTGCAACGGGCAGCAACGTGAATATTCGTTTTTGGGAAGTGACACCTCGATGATAGAATACTTTTGTACTTAGCTACACGAAATCAGATCAAATTTACAGACTGAAGATGTGGTCGAATGTACTAATCTATTTCTTTTCTTTCGTCACAGGATAGTATGGGATGTGTGAATACGGGGACATGTTCTACGAGAATATCGCTAGTGCTGTGCACATAGCATATCTTCAAATTAAACATATCTTCGTGCAATGGATAGCTGAGTGTATATTGCTCTCTTTTGGTAAGAAATATGTCGATATTCGATATTTTATTTCTTTTTATGCTTTACAAATTCATATGAAATTTCAGAATTATGAAATTGTGGAGAGCACTAATTATTTGTTTTCTTTTCGTCACAGGTTCATCGGGGATGAGTGCATGCGGCGACATATGTTACAAGAAGACAGCTAGTGATGTGCACATAGCATTTCTTCACTCAAAATGTATATACGTGCAATGGGCAGCAACGTGAATATTCGTTTTTAGGAAGTGATTCTTCGATGATTGAATACTTTTGTATTATGCTTTGCGAATTCAGATAATATTTACAGACTGAAGATGTGGTCGAGTGTACTAATCTATTTCTTTTCTTTCGTCACAGGATAGTATGGGATGTGTGAATACGGGGACATGTTCTACGGGAATATCGCTAGTGCCGTGCGCAAAGCATTCCTTCAAATTAAACATATCTTCGTGCGATGGATAGCTGAGTGTATATTGCTCTCTTTTGGTAAGAAATATGTCGATACTCGATATTTTATTTCATTTTATGCTTTACAAAATCATATGAAATTTTCAGAATTATGAAGTTGTGGAGAGCACTAATTATTTGTTTTCTTTTCGTCACAGGTTCATCGGGGATGAGTGCATGCGGCGACATATGGTACAAGAAGACGGCTAGTGCTGCGCACATAGCATTCCTTCACTCAAAATGTATATACGTGCAATGGGCAGCAACGTGAATATTCGTTTTTGGGAAGTGACTCCTCGATGATTGAATACTTTTGTATTATGCTTTGCGAATTCAGATGATATTTACAGACCGAAAATGTGGTCGAGTGTACTAATCTATTTCTTTTCTTTCGTCACAGGATAGTATGGGATGTGTGAATACGGGGACATGTTCTACGGGAATATCGCTAGTGCAGTGCACATAGCATTTCTTCAAATTAAACATATCTTCGTGCAATGGATAGCTGAGTGTATATTGCTCTCTTTTGGTAAGAAATATGTCGATACTCGATATTTTATTTCATTTTATGCTTTACAAATACATATGAAATTTTCAGAATTATGAAGTTGTGGAGAGCACTAATTATTTGTTTTCTTTTCGTCACAGGTTCATCGGGGATGAGTGCATGCGTCGACAAATGGTACAAGAAGACGGCTAGTGCTGCGCACATAGCATTCCTTCACTCAAAATGTATATACGTGCAATGGGCAGCAACGTGAATATTCGTTTTTGGGAAGTGTTTCCTCGATGATTGAATACTTTTGTATTATGCTTTGCGAATTCAGATGATATTTACAGACTGAAGATGTGGTCGAGTGTAGTAATCTATTTCTTTTCTTTCGTCACAGGATAGTATGGTATGTGTGAATACGGGGACATGTTCTACGAGAGAATCATTAGTGCTGTGCACATAGCATTTCTTCAAATTAAACATATCTTCGTGCAATGGATAGCTGAGTGTATATTGCTCTCTTTTGGTAAGAAATACGTCGATATTCGATATTTTATTTCATTTTATGCTTTACAAATTCATATGAAATTTTCAGAATTATGAAGTTGTGGAGAGCACTAATTATTTGTTTTCTTTTCGTCACAGGTTCATCGGGGATGAGTGCATGCGGCGACATATGGTACAAGAAGATGGCTAGTGCTGTGCACATAGCATTTCTTCACTCCAAATGTGTATACGTGCAACGGGCAGCAACGTCAATATTCGTTTTTGGGAAGTGACACCTCGATGATAGAACACTTTTGTACTTTGCTATACGAAATCAGATCAAATTTACAGACTGAAGATGTGGTCGAGTGTACTAATCTATTCCTTTTCTTTCGTCACAGGATAGTATGGGATGTGTGCATATGGGGACATGTTTTACGAGATTATCGCTAGTGCTGTGCACATAGCATTTCTTCAAATTAAACATATCTTCGTGCAATGGATAACTGAGTGTATATTGCTCTCTTTTGGTAAGATTTATGTCGATATTCGATATTTTATTCCATTTTATGCTTTACAAATTCATATGAGATTTTCAGAATTATGAAGTTGTGGAGAGCACTAATTATTTTTTTTCTTTTCGTCACAGGTTCATCGGGGATGAGTGCATGCGGCGACATATGGTACAAGAAGATGGCTAGTGCTGTGCACATAGCATTTCTTCACTCCAAATGTGTATACGTGCAACGGGCAGGAACGTGAATATTCGTTTTTGGGAAAGACACCTCGATGATAGAATACTTTTGCACTTTGCTATACGAAATCAGATCAAATTTACAGACTGAAGATGTGGTCGAGTGTACTAATCTATTTCTTTTCTTTCGTCACAGGATAGTATGGAATGTGTGCATATGGGGGCATGTTCTACGACAATATCGCTACTGCTGTGCACATAGCAATTCTTCAAATTAAACATATTTACGTGCAATGGATAGCTGAGTGTATATTGCTTTCTTTTGGTAAGAAATATGTCGATATTCGATATTTTATTTCATTTTATGCTTTACAAATTCATATGAAATTTTCAGAATTATGAAGTTGTGGAGAGCACTAATTATTTGTTTTCTTTTCGTCACAGGTTCATCGGGGATGAGTGAATGCGGCGACATATGGTACAAGAAGATGGCTAGTGCTGTGCACATAGCATTTCTTCACTCCAAATGTGTATACGTGCAACGGGCAGGAACGTGAATATTCGTTTTTGGGAAGTGACACCTCGATGATTGAATACTTTAGTGTTGTGCTTTACGAATTCATATGAAATTTACAGACTGGTGATGCGGTAGAATGTACTAATCTATTTCTTTTGCTTCGTCACAGGATAGTATGGGATGTGTGAATACGGGGACATGTTCTACGAGAATATCGCTAGTGCTGTGCACATAGCATTTCTTCAAATTAAACATATCTTCGTGCAATGGATAGCTGAGTGTATATTGCTCTCTTTTGGTAAGAAATATGTCGATATTCGATATTTTATTCCAATTTTATGCTTTACAAATTCATATGAAATTTTCAGAATTATGAAGTTGTGGAGAGCACTAGTTATTTGTTTTCTTTTCGTCACAGGTTCATCGGGGATGAGTGCATGCGGCGACATATGGTACAAGAAGATGGCTAGTGCTGTGCACATAGCATTTCTTCACTCCAAATGTGTATACGTGCAACGGGCAGCAACGTGAATATTCGTTTTTGGGAAGTGACACCTCGATGATAGAAAATTTTTGCACTTTGCTATACGAAATCAGATCAAATTTACAGACTGAAGATGTGGTCGAGTGTACTAATCTATTCCTTTTCTTTCGTCACAGGATAGTATGGGATGTGTGCATACGGGGACATGTTCTACGAGAATATCGCTAGTGCTGTGCACATAGCATTTCTTCAAATTAAACATATCTTCGTGCAATGGATAGCTGAGTGTATATTGCTCTCTTTTGGTAAGATTTATGTCGATATTCGATATTTTATTCCATTTTATGCTTTACAAATTCATATGAGATTTTCAGAATTATGAAGTTGTGGAGAGCACTAATTATTTGTTTTCTTTTCGTCACAGGTTCATCGGGGATGAGTGCATGCGGCGACATATGGTACAAGAAGATGGCTAGTGCTGTGCACATAGCATTTCTTCACTCCAAATGTGTATACGTGCAACGGGCAGGAACGTGAATATTCGTTTTTGGGAAGTGACACCTCGATGATAGGATACTTTTGCACTTTGCTATACGAAATCAGATCAAATTTACAGACTGAAGATGTTGTCCAGTGTACTAATCTATTTCTTTTCCTTCGTCACAGGATAGTATGGAATGTGTGCATACGGGGACATGTTCTGCGAGAATATCGCTAGTGCTGTGCACATAGCATTTCTTCAAATTAAACATATCTTCGTGCAATGGATAGCTGAGTGTATATTGCTCTCTTTTGGTAAGAAATATGTCGATATTCGATATTTTATTCCATTTTATGCTTTACAAATTCATATGAAATTTTCAGAATTATGAAGTTGTGGAGAGCACTAATTATTTGTTTTCTTTTCGTCACAGGTTCATCGGGGATGAGTGCATGTGGCGACATATGGTACAAGAAGATGGCTAGTGCTGTGCACATAGCATTTCTTCACTCCAAATGTGTATACGTGCAACGGGCAGCAACGTGAATATTCTCTTTTGGGAAGTGACACCTCGATGATAGAATACTTTTGCACTTTGCTATACGAAATCAGATCAAATTTACAGACTGAAGATGTGGTCGAGAGTACTAATCTATTTCTTTTCTTTCGTCACAGGATAGTACGGAATGTGTACATCCGTCGACATGTTCTACGAGAATATCGCTAGTGCTGTGCACATAGCATTTCTTCAAATTAAACATATCTTCGTGCAATGGATAGCTGAGTGCATATTGCTCTCTTTTGGTAAGAAATATGTCGATATTCGATATTTTATTTCTTTTTATGCTTTACAAATTCATATGAAATTTTCAGAATTATGAAGTTGTGGAGAGCACTAATTATTTGTTTTCTTTTCGTCACAGGTTCATCGGGGATGAGTGCATGCGGCGACATATGGTACAAGAAGATGGCTAGTGCTGTGCACATAGCATTTCTTCACTCCAAATGTGTATACGTGCAACGGGCAGCAACGTAAAGATTCGTTTTTGGGAAGTGACACCTCGATGATAGAACACTTTTGTACTTTGCTATACGAAATCAGATCAAATTTACAGACTGAAGATGTGGTCGAGTGTACTAATCTATTTCTTTTCTTTCGTCACAGGATAGTATGGAATGTGTACATCCGTCGACATGTTCTACGAGAATATCGCTAGTGCTGTGCACATAGCATTTCTTCAAATTAAACATATCTTCGTGCAATGGATAGCTGAGTGTATATTGCTCTCTTTTGGTAAGAAATATGTCGATATTCGATATTTTATTTCATTTTATGCTTTACAAATTCGTATGAAATTTTTAGAATTATGAAGTTGAGGAGAGCACTAATTATTTGTTTTCTTTTCGTCACAGGTTCATCGGGGATGAGTGCATGCGGCGCCATATGGTACAAGAAGATGGCTAGTGCTGTGCACATAGCATTTCTTCACTCCAAATGTGTATACGTGCAACGGGCAGGAATGTGAATATTCGTTTTTGGGAAGTGACACCTCGATGATAGAATACTTTTGTAGTTTGCTATACGAAATCAGATCAAATTTGCAGACTGAAGATGTGGTCGAGTGTACTAATCTATTTCTTTTCTTTCGTCACAGGATAGTATGGGATGTGTGAATACGGGGACATGTTCTACGAGAATATCGCTAGTGCTGTGCACATAGCATTTCTTCAAATTAAACATATCTTCGTGCAATGGATAGCTGAGTGTATATTGCACTCTTTTGGTAAGAAATATGTCGATATTCGATATTTGATTTCATTTTGTGCTTTATAAATTCATATGAAATTTTCAGAATTATGAAGTTGTGGAGAGCACTAATTATTTGTTTTCTTTTCGTCACAGGTTCATCGGGGATGAGTGCATGCCGCGACACATGGTACAAGAAGGTGGCTAGTGCTGTGCACATAGCATTTCTTCACTCCAAATGTATATACGTGCAACGGGCAGGAACGTGAATATTCGTTTTTGGGAAGTGACACCTCGATGATAGAATACTTTTGTACTTTGCTATACGAAATCAGATCAAATTTGCAGACTGAAGATGTGGTCGAGTGTACTAATCTATTCCTTTTCTTTCGTCACAGGATAGTATGGGATGTGTGCATACGGGGACATGTTCTACGAGATTATCGCTAGTGCTGTGCACATAGCATTTCTTCAAATTAAACATATCTTCGTGCAATGGATAGCTGAGTGTATATTGCTCTCTTTTGGTAAGAAATATGTCGATATTCGATATTTTATTCCATTTTATGCTTTACAAATTCATATGAAATTTTCAGAATTATGAAGTTGTGGAGAGCACTAATTATTTGTTTTCTTTTCGTCACAGGTTCATCGGGGATGAGTGTATGTGGCGACATATGGTACAAGAAGATGGCTAGTGCTGTGCACATAGCATTTCTTCACCCCAAATGTGTATACGTGCAACGGGCAGCAACGTGAATATTCTCTTTTGGGAAGTGACACATCGATGATAGAATACTTTTGCACTTTGCTGTACGAAATCAGATCAAATTTACAGACTGAAGATGTGGTCGAGAGTACTAATCTATTTCTTTTCTTTCGTCACAGGATAGTACGGAATGTGTACATCCGTCGACATGTTCTACGAGAATATCGCTAGTGCTGTGCACATAGCATTTCTTCAAATTAAACATATCTTCGTGCAATGGATAGCTGAGTGTATATTGCTCTCTTTTGGTAAGAACTATGTCGATATTCGATATTTTATTTCTTTTTATGCTTTACAAATTCATATGAAATTTTCAGAATTATGAAGTTGTGGAGAGCACTAATTATTTGTTTTCTTTTCGTCACAGGTTCATCGGGGATGAGTGCATGCGGCGACATATGGTACAAGAAGATGGCTAGTGCTGTGCACATAGCATTTCTTCACTCCAAATGTGTATACGTGCAACGGGCAGGAATGTGAATATTCGTTTTTGGGAAGTGACACCTCGATGATAGAATACTTTTGTACTTTGCTATACGAAATCAGATCAAATTTGCAGACTGAAGATGTGGTCGAGTGTACTAATCTATTTCTTTTCTTTCGTCACAGGATAGTATGGGATGTGTGAATATGGGGACATGTTCTACGAGAATATCGCTAGTGCTGTGCACATAGCATTTCTTCAAATTAAACATATCTTCGTGCAATGGATAGCTGAGTGTATATTGCACTCTTTTGGTAAGAAATATGTCGATATTCGATATTTGATTTCATTTTGTGCTTTATAAATTCATATGAAATTTTCAGAATTATGAAGTTGTGGAGAGCACTAATTATTTGTTTTCTTTTCGTCACAGGTTCATTGGGGATGAGTGCATGCCGCGACATATGGTACAAGAAGGTGGCTAGTGCTGTGCACATAGCATTTCTTCACTCCAAATGTATATACGTGCAACGGGCAGGAACGTGAATATTCGTTTTTGGGAAGTGACACCTCGATGATAGAATACTTTTGTACTTTGCTATACGAAATCAGATCAAATTTACAGACTGATGATGCGGTCAAGTGTACTAAACTATTTCTTTTCTTTCGTCACCAATTTCGTATGGGATGAGTGAATACGGGGACATGTTCTACGACAATATCGCTAGTGCTGTGCACATAGCATTTCTTCAAATTAAACATATCCTCGTGCAATGGATAGCTGAGTGTATATTGCTCTCTTTTGGTAAGAAATATGTCGATATTCGATATTTTATTCCATTTTATGCTTTAGAAATTCATATGAAATTTTTAGAATTATGAAGTTGTGGAGAGCACTAATTATTTGTTTTCTTTTCGTCACAGGTTCATCGGGGATGAGTGCATGCGGCGACATATGGTACAAGAAGATGGCTAGTGCTGTGCACATAGCATTTCTTCACTCCAAATGTGTATACGTGCAACGGGCAGCAACGTAAATATTCGTTTTTGGGAAGTGACACCTCGATGATAGAACACTTTTGTACTTTGCTATACGAAATCAGATCAAATTTACAGACTGAAGATGTGGTCGAGTGTACTAATCTATTCCTTTTCTTTCGTCACAGGATAGTATGGGATGTGTGCATACGGGGACATGTTTTACGAGATTATCGCTAGTGCTGTGCACATAGCATTTCTTCAAATTAAACATATCTTCGTGCAATGGATAACTGAGTGTATATTTCTCTCTTTTGGTAAGATTTATGTCGATATTCGATATTTTATTCCATTTTATGCTTTACAAATTCATATGAGATTTTCAGAATTATGAAGTTGTGGAGAGCACTAATTATTTTTTTTCTTTTCGTTACAGGTTCATCGGGGATGAGTGCATGCGGCGACATATGGTACAAGAAGATGGCTAGTGCTGTGCACATAGCATTTCTTCACTCCAAATGTGTATACGTGCAACGAGCAGGAACGTGAATATTCGTTTTTGGGAAAGACACCTCGATGATAGAATACTTTTGCACTTTACTATACGAAATCGGATCAAATTTACAGACTGAAGATGTGGTCGAGTGTACTAATCTATTTCTTTTCTTTCGTCACAGGATAGTATGGAATGTGTGCATACGGGGGCATGTTCTACGACAATATCGCTAGTGCTGTGCACATAGCAGTTCTTCAAATTAAACATATTTACGTGCAATGGATAGCTGAGTGTATATTGCTTTCTTTTGGTAAGAAATATGTCGATATTCGATATTTTATTTCATTTTATGCTTTACAAATTCATATGAAATTTTCAGAATTATGAAGTTGTGGAGAGCACTAATTATTTGTTTTCTTTTCGTCACAGGTTCATCGGGGATGAGTGCATGCGGCGACATATGGTACAAGAAGATGGCTAGTGCTGTGCACATAGCATTTCTTCACTCCAAATGTGTATACGTGCAACGGGCAGGAACGTGAATATTCGTTTTTGGGAAGTGACACCTCGATGATTGAATACTTTAGTGTTGTGCTTTACGAATTCATATGAAATTTACAGACTGGTGATGCGGTAGAATGTACTAATCTATTTCTTTTGCTTCGTCACAGGATAGTATGGGATGTGTGAATACGGGGACATGTTCTACGAGAATATCGCTAGTGCTGTGCACATAGCATTTCTTCAAATTAAACATATCTTCGTGCAATGGATAGTTGAGTGTATATTGCTCTCTTTTGGTAAGAAATATGTCGATATTCGATATTTTATTTCTTTTTATGCTTTACAAATTCATATGAAATTTTCAGAATTATGAAGTTGTGGAGAGCACTAATTATTTGTTTTCTTTTCGTCACAGGTTCATCGGGGATGAGTGCATGCGGCGACATATGGTACAAGAAGATGGCTAGTGCTGTGCACATGGCATTTCTTCACTCCAAATGTGTATACGTGCAACGGGCAGGAACGTGAATATTCGTTTTTGGGAAGTGACACCTCGATGATAGAATACTTTTGCACTTTGCTATACGAAATCAGATCAAATTTACAGACTGAAGATGTTGTCCAGTGTACTAATCTATTTCTTTTCTTTCGTCACAGGATAGTATGAAATGCGTGCATACGGGGACATGTTCTACGAGAAAATCGCTAGTGCTGTGCACATAGCATTTCTTCAAATTAAACATATCTTCGTGCAATGGATAGCTGAGTGTATATTGCTCTCTTTTGGTAAGAAATATGTCGATATTCGATATTTTATTCCATTTTATGCTTTACAAATTCATATGAAATTTTCAGAATTATGAAGTTGTGGAGAGCACTAGTTATTTGTTTTCTTTTCGTCACAGGTTCATCGGGGATGAGTGCATGCGGCGACATATGGTACAAGAAGATGGCTAGTGCTGTGCACATAGCATTTCTTCACTCCAAATGTGTATACGTGCAACGGGCAGCAACGTGAATACTCTTTTTTGGGAAGTGACACCTCGATGATAGAATACTTTTGCACTTTGCTATACGAAATCAGATCAAATTTACAGACTGAAGATGTGGTCGAGTGTACTAATCTATTCCTTTTCTTTCGTCACAGGATAGTATGGGATGTGTGCATACGGGGGCATGTTCTACGAGAATATCGCTAGTGCTGTGCACATAGCATTTCTTCAAATTAAACATATCTTCGTGCAATGGATAGCTGAGTGTATATTGCTCTCTTTTGGTAAGATTTATGTCGATATTCGATATTTTATTCCATTTTATGCTTTACAAATTCATATGAGATTTCCAGAATTATGAAGTTGTGGAGAGCACTAATTATTTGTTTTCTTTTCGTCACAGGCTCATCGGGGATGAGTGCATGCGGTGACATATGGTACAAGAAGATGGCTAGTGCTGTGCACATAGCATTTCTTCACTCCAAATGTGTATATGTGCAACGGGCAGCAACGTGAATATTGTCTTTTGGGAAGTGACACCTCGATGATAGAATACTTTTGTACTTTGCTACACGAAATCAGATCAAATTTAGAGACTGAAGATGTGGTCGAGTGTACTAATCTATTTCTTTTCTTTCGTCACAGGATAGTATGGGATGTGTGAATACGGGGACATGTTCTACGAGAATATCGCTAGTGCTGTGAACATAGCATTTCTTCAAATTAAACATATCTTCGTGCAATGGATAGCTGAGTGTATATTGCTCTCTTTTGGTAAGAAATATGTCGATATTCGATATTTTACTTCATTTTATGCTTTACAAGCTCATATGAAATTTTCAGAATTACGAAGTTGTGGAGAGCATTAATTATTTGTTTTCTTTTCGTCACAGGTTCATCGGGGATGAGTGCATGCGGCGACATATGGTACAAGAAGATGGCTAGTGCTGTGCACATAGCATTTCTTCACTCCAAATGTGTATACGTGCAACGGGCAGGAACGTGAATATTCGTTTTTGGGAAGTGACACCTCGATGATAGAATACTTTTGCACTTTGCTATACGAAATCAGATCAAATTTATAGACTGAAGATGTTGTCCAGTGTACTAATCTATTTCTTTTCCTTCGTCACAGGATAGTATGGAATGTGTGCATACGGGAACATGTTCTGCGAGAATATCGCTACTGCTGTGCACATAGCATTTCTTCAAATTAAACATATTTTCGTGCAATGGATAGCTGAGTGTATATTGCTCTCTTTTGGTAAGAAATATGTCGATATTCGATATTTTATTCCATTTTATGCTTTACAAATTCATATGAAATTTTCAGAATTATGAAGTTGTGGAGAGCACTAATTATTTGTTTTCTTTTCGTCACAGGTTCATCGGGGATGAGTGCATGTGGCGACATATGGTACAAGAAGATGGCTAGTGCTGTGCACATAGCATTTTTTCAATCCAAATGTGTATACGTGCAACGGGCAGCAACGTGAATATTCTCTTTTGGGAAGTGACACCTCGATGTTAGAATACTTTTGCACTTTGCTATACGAAATCAGATCAAATTTACAGACTGAAGATGTGGTCGAGAGTACTAATCTATTTCTTTTCTTTCGTCACAGGATAGTATGGAATGTGTACATCCGTCGACATGTTCTACGAGAATATCGCTAGTGCTGTGCACATAGCATTTCTTCAAATTAAACTTATCTTCGTGCAATGGATAGCTGAGTGTATATTGCTCTCTTTTGGTAAGAAATATGTCGATATTCGATATTTTATTTCTTTTTATGCTTTACAAATTCATATGAAACTTTCAGAATTATGAAGTTGTGGAGAGCACTAATTATTTGTTTTCTTTTCGTCACAGGTTCATCGGGGATGAGTGCATGCGGCGACATATGGTACAAGAAGATGGCTAGTGCTGTGCACATAGCATTTCTTCACTCCAAATGTGTATACGTGCAACGGGCAGCAACGTAAATATTCGTTTTTGGGAAGTGACACCTCGATGATAGAACACTTTTGTACTTTGCTATACAAAATCAGATCAAATTTACAGACTGAAGATGTGGTCGAGTGTACTAATCTATTTCTTTTCTTTCGTCACAGGATAGTATGGAATGTGTACATCCGTCGACATGTTCTACGAGAATATCGCTAGTGCTGTGCACATAGCATTTCTTCAAATTAAACATATCTTCGTGCAATGGATAGCTGAGTGTATATTGCTCTCTTTTGGTAAGAAATATGTCGATATTCGATATTTTATTTCTTTTTATGCTTTACAAATTCATATGAAATTTTCAGAATTATGAAGTTGTGGAGAGCACTAATTATTTGTTTTCTTTTCGTCACAGGTTCATCGGGGATGAGTGCATGCGGCGACATATGGTACAAGAAGATGGCTAGTGCTGTGCACATAGCATTTCTTCACTCCAAATGTGTATACGTGGAACGGGCAGCAACGTGAATATTCGTTTTTGGGAAGTGATTCCTCGATGATTGAATACTTTTGTATTATGCTTTGTGAATTCAGATGATATTTACAGACTGAAGATGTGGTCGAGTGTACTAATCTATTTCTTTTCTTTCGTCACAGGATAGTATGGAATGTGTGCATACGGGGACATGTTCTACGAGAATATCGCTAGTGCTGTGCACATAGCATTTCTTCAAATTAAACATATCTTCGTGCAATGGATAGCTGAGTGTATATTGCTCTCTTGTGGTAAGAAATATGTCGATATTCGATATTTTATTTCTTTTTATGCTTTACAAATTCATATGAAATTTTCAGAATTATGAAGTTGTGGAGAGCACTAATTATTGGTTTTCTTTTCGTCACAGGTTCATCGGGGATGAGTGCATGCGGCGACATATGGTACAAGAAGATGGCTAGTGCTGTGCACATAGCATTTCTTCACTCCAAATGTGTATACGTGCAACGGGCAGCAACGTGAATATCCGTTTTTGGGATGTGATTCCTCGATGATTGAATACTTTTGTACTATGCTTTGCAAATTCAGATGATATTTACAGACTGAAGATGTGGTCGAGTGTACTAATCTATTTCTTTTCTTTCGTCACAGGATAGTATGGAATGTGTGCATACGGGGGCATGTTCTACGACAATATCGCTAGTGCTGTGCACATAGCAATTCTTCAAATTAAACATATTTACGTGCAATGGATAGCTGAGTGTATATTGCTTTCTTTTGGTAAGAAATATGTCGATATTCGATATTTTATTTCATTTTATGCTTTACAAATTCATATGAAATTTTCAGAATTATGAAGTTGTGGAGAGCACTAATTATTTGTATTCTTTTCGTCACAGGTTCATCGGGGATGAGTGCATGCGGCGACATATGGTACAAGAAGATGGCTAGTGCTGTGCACATAGCATTTCTTCACTCCAAATGTGTATACGTGCAACGGGCAGGAACGTGAATATTCGTTTTTGGGAAGTGACACCTCGATGATTGAATACTTTAGTGTTGTGCTTTACGAATTCATATGAAATTTACAGACTGGTGATGCGGTAGAATGTACTAATCTATTTCTTTTGCTTCGCCACAGGATAGTATGGGATGTGTGAATACGGGGACATGTTCTACGAGAATATCGCTAGTGCTGTGCACATAGCATTTCTTCAAATTAAACATATCTTCGTGCAATGGATAGTTGAGTGTATATTGCTCTCTTTTGGTAAGAAATATGTCGATATTCGATATTTTATTTCTTTTTATGCTTTACAAATTCATATGAAATTTTCAGAATTATGAAGTTGTGGAGAGCACTAATTATTTGTTTTCTTTTCGTCACAGGTTCATCGGGGATGAGTGCATGCGGCGACATATGGTACAAGAAGATGGCTAGTGCTGTGCACATAGCATTTCTTCACTCCAAATGTGTATACGTGCAACGGGCAGGAACGTGAATATTCGTTTTTGGGAAGTGACACCTCGATGATAGAATACTTTTGCACTTTGCTATACGAAATCAGATCAAATTTACAGACTGAAGATGTTGTCCAGTGTACTAATCTATTTCTTTTCTTTCGTCACAGGATAGTATGGAATGTGTGCATACGGGGACATGTTCTACGAGAATATCGCTAGTGCTGTGCACATACCATTTCTTCAAATTAAATATCTTCGTGCAATGGATAGCTGAGTGTATATTGCTCTCTTTTGGTAAGAAATATGTCGATACTCGATATTTTATTTCATTTTATGCTTTACAAATTCATATGAAATTTTCAGAATTATGAAGTTGTGGAGAGCACCAATTATTTGTTTTCTTTTCGTCACAGGTTCATCGGGGATGAGTGCATGCGTCGACATATGGTACAAGAAGACGGCTAGTGCTTTGCACATAGCATTCCTTCACTCAAAATGTATATACGTGCAATGGGCAGCAACGTGAATATTCGTTTTTGGGAAGTGTTTCCTCGATGATTGAATACTTTTGTATTATGCTTTGCGAATTCAGATGATATTTACAGACTGAAGATGTGGTCGAGTGTAGTAATCTATTTCTTTTCTTTCGTCACAGGATAGTATGGTATGTGTGAATACGGGGACATGTTCTACGAGAGAATCATTAGTGCTGTGCACATAGCATTTGTTCAAATTAAACATATCTTCGTGCAATGGATAGCTGAGTGTATAATGCTCTCTTTTGGTAAGAAATATGTCGATATTCGATATTTTATTTCTTTTTATGCTTTACAAATTCATATGAAATTTTCAGCATTATGAAGTTGTGGAGAGCACTAATTATGTGTATTCTTTTCGTCACAGGTTCATCGGTGATGAGTGCATGAGGCGACATATGGTACAAGAAGATGGCTAGTGCTGTGCACATAGCATTCCTTCACTCCAAATGTATATACGTGCAACGGGCAGCAACGTGAATATTCGTTTTTGGGATGTGATATCTCGATGACTGAATACTTTAGTGTTATGCTTTACGAATCCAGACGAAATTTACAGACTGATGATGCGGTCGAGTGTACTAAACTATTTCTTTTCTTTCGTCACAGTATCGTATGGGATGTGTTAATACGGGGAGATGTTCTACGAGAATATCGCTAGTGCTGTGCACATAGCATTTCTTCAAATTAAACATATCTACGTGCAATGGATAGCTGAGTGGATATTGCTTTCTTTTGGTAAGAAATATGTCGATATTCGATATTTTATTTCATTTTATGCTTTACAAATTCATATGAAATTTTCAGAATTATGAAGTTGTGGAGAGCACTAATTATTTGTTTTCTTTTCGTCACAGGTTCATCGGGGATGAGTGCATGCGGCGACATATGGTACAAGAAGATGGCTAGTGCTGTGCACATAGCATTTCTTCACTCCAAATGTGTATACGTGCAACGGGCAGCAACGTAAATATTCGTTTTTGGGAAGTGACACCTCGATGATAGAACACTTTTGTACTTTGCTATACGAAATCAGATCAAATTTACAGACTGAAGATGTGGTCGAGTGTACTAATCTATTCCTTTTCTTTCGTCACAGGATAGTATGGGATGTGTGCATACGGGGACATGTTTTACGAGATTATCGCTAGTGCTGTGCATATAGCATTTCTTCAAATTAAACATATCTTCGTGCAATGGATAACTGAGTGTATATTGCTCTCTTTTGGTAAGATTTATGTCGATATTCGATATTTTATTCCATTTTATGCTTTACAAATTCATATGAGATTTTCAGAATTATGAAGTTGTGGAGAGCACTAATTATTTTTTTTCTTTTCGTCACAGATTCATCGGGGATGAGTGCATGCGGCGACATATGGTACAAGAAGATGGCTAGTGCTGTGCACATAGCATTTCTTCACTCCAAATGTGTATACGTGCAACGGGCAGGAACGTGAATATTCGTTTTTGGGAAAGACACCTCGATGATAGAATACTTTTGCACTTTGCTATACGAAATCAGATCAAATTTACAGACTGAAGATGTGGTCGAGTGTACTAATCTATTTCTTTTCTTTCGTCACAGGATAGTATGGAATGTGTGCATACGGGGGCATGTTCTACGACAATATCGCTAGTGCTGTGCACATAGCAATTCTTCAAATGAAACATATTTACGTGCAATGGATAGCTGAGTGTATATTGCTTTCTTTTGGTAAGAAATATGTCGATATTCGATGTTTTATTCCATTTTATGCTTTACAAATTCATATGAGGTTTTCAGAATTATGAAGTTGTGGAGAGCACTAATTATTTGTTTTCTTTTCGTCACAGGTTCATCGGGGATGAGTGCATGCGGCGACATATGGTACAAGAAGATGGCTAGTGCTGTGCACATAGCATTTCTTCACTCCAAATGTGTATATGTGCAACGGGCAGCAACGTGAATATTGTCTTTTGGGAAGTGACACCTCGATGATAGAATACTTTTGTACTTTGCTACACGAAATCAGATCAAATTTACAGACTGAAGATGTGGTCGAGTGTACTAATCTATTTCTTTTCTTTCGTCACAGGATAGTATGGGATGTGTGAATACGGGGACATGTTCTACGAGAATATCGCTAGTGCTGTGCACACAGCATTTCTTCAAATTAAACATATCTTCGTGCAATGGATAGCTGAGTGTATACTGCTCTCTTTTGGTAAGAAATATGTCGATATTCGATATTTTACTTCATTTTATGCTTTACAAGCTCATATGAAATTTTCAGAATTACGAAGTTGTGGAGAGCACTAATTATTTGTTTTCTTTTCGTCACAGGTTCATCGGGGATGAGTGCATGCGGCGACATATGGTACAAGAAGATGGCTAGTGCTGTGCACATAGCATTTCTTCACTCCAAATGTGTATACGTGCAACGGGCAGGAACGTGAATATTCGTTTTTGGGAAGTGACACCTCGATGATAGAATACTTCTGCACTTTGCTATACGAAATCAGATCAAATTTACAGACTGAAGATGTGGTCCAGTGTACTAATCTATTTCTTTTCCTTCGTCACAGGATAGTATGGAATGTGTGCATACGGGGACATGTTCTGCGAGAATATCGCTAGTGCTGTGCACATAGCATTTCTTCAAATTAAACATATCTTCGTGCAATGGATAGCTGAGTGTATAATGCTCTCTTTTGGTAAGAAATATGTCGATATTCGATATTTTATTTCTTTTTATGCTTTACAAATTCATATGAAATTTTCAGAATTATGAAGTTGTGGAGAGCACTAATTATTTGTTTTCTTTTCGTCACAGGTTCATCGGGGATGAGTGCATGCGGCGACATATGGTACAAGAAGATGGCTAGTGCTGTGCACATAGCATTTCTTCACTCCAAATGTGTATACGTGCAACGGGCAGCAACGTGAATATTCGTTTTTGGGATGTGATTCCTCGAAGATTGAATACTTTTGTACTATGCTTTGCAAATTCAGATGATATTTACAGACTGAAGATGTGGTCGAGTGTACTAATCTATTTCTCTTCTTTCGTCACAGGATAGTATGGAATGTGTGCATACGGGGACATGTTCTACGAGAATATCGCTAGTGCTGTGCACATAGCATTTCCTCAAATTAAACATATCTTCGTGCAATGGATAGCTGAGTGTATATTGCTCTCTTTTGGTAAGAAATATGTCGATATTCGATATTTTATTTCTTTTTATGCTTTACAAATTCATATGAAATTTTCAGAATTATGAAGTTGTGGAGAGCACTAATTATTTGTTTTCTTTTCGTCACAGGTTCATCGGGGATGAGTGCATGCGGCGACATATGGTACAAGAAGATGGCTAGTGCTGTGCACATAGCATTTCTTCACTCCAAATGTGTATACGTGCAACGGGCAGGAACGTGAATATTCGTTTTTGGGAAGTGACACCTCGATGATAGAATACTTCTGCACTTTGCTATACGAAATCAGATCAAATTTACAGACTGAAGATGTGGTCCAGTGTACTAATCTATTTCTTTTCCTTCGTCACAGGATAGTATGGAATGTGTGCATACGGGGACATGTTCTGCGAGAATATCGCTAGTGCTGTGCACATAGCATTTCTTCAAATTAAACATATCTTCGTGCAATGGATAGCTGAGTGTATAATGCTCTCTTTTGGTAAGAAATATGTCGATATTCGATATTTTATTTCTTTTTATGCTTTACAAATTCATATGAAATTTTCAGAATTATGAAGTTGTGGAGAGCACTAATTATTTGTTTTCTTTTCGTCACAGGTTCATCGGGGATGAGTGCATGCGGCGACATATGGTACAAGAAGATGGCTAGTGCTGTGCACATAGCATTTCTTCACTCCAAATGTGTATACGTGCAACGGGCAGCAACGTGAATATTCGTTTTTGGGATGTGATTCCTCGAAGATTGAATACTTTTGTACTATGCTTTGCAAATTCAGATGATATTTACAGACTGAAGATGTGGTCGAGTGTACTAATCTATTTCTCTTCTTTCGTCACAGGATAGTATGGAATGTGTGCATACGGGGACATGTTCTACGAGAATATCGCTAGTGCTGTGCACATAGCATTTCCTCAAATTAAACATATCTTCGTGCAATGGATAGCTGAGTGTATATTGCTCTCTTTTGGTAAGAAATATGTCGATATTCGATATTTTATTTCTTTTTATGCTTTACAAATTCATATGAAATTTTCAGAATTATGAAGTTGTGGAGAGCACTAATTATTTGTTTTCTTTTCGTCACAGGTTCATCGGGGATGAGTGCATGCGGCGACATATGGTACAAGAAGATGGCTAGTGCTGTGCACATAGCATTTCTTCACTCCAAATGTGTATACGTGCAACGGGCAGCAACGTGAATATTCGTTTTTGGGATGTGATTCCTCGATGATTGAATACTTTTGTACTATGCTTTGCAAATTCAGATGATATTTACAGACTGAAGATGTGATCGAGTGTACTAATCTATTTCTTTTCTTTCGTCACAGGATAGTATGGAATGTGTGCATACGGGGGCATGTTCTACGACAATATCGCTAGTGCTGTGCACATAGCAATTCTTCAAATTAAACATATTTACGTGCAATGGATAGCTGAGTGTATATTGCTTTCTTTTGGTAAGAAATATGTCGATATTCGATATTTTATTTCATTTTATGCTTTACAAATTCATATGAAATTTTCAGAATTATGAAGTTGTGGAGAGCACTAATTATTTGTTTTCTTTTCGTCACAGGTTCATCGGGGATGAGTGCATGCGGCGACGTATGGTACAAGAAGATGGCTAGTGCTGTGCACATAGCATTTCTTCACTCCAAATGTGTATATGTGCAACGGGCAGGAACGTGAATATTCGTTTTTGGGAAGTGACACCTCGATGATTGAATACTTTAGTGTTGTGCTTTACGAATTCATATGAAATTTACAGACTGGTGATGCGGTAGAATGTACTAATCTATTTCTTTTGCTTCGTCACAGGATAGTATGGGATCTGTGAATACGGGGACATGTTCTTCGAGAATATCGCTAGTGCTGTGCACATAGCATTTCTTCAAATTAAACATATCTTCGTGCAATGGATAGTTGAGTGTATATTGCTCTCTTTTGGTAAGAAATATGTCGATATTCGATATTTTATTTCTTTTTATGCTTTACAAATTCATATGAAATTTTCAGAATTATGAAGTTGTGGAGAGCACTAATTATTTGTTTTCTTTTCGTCACAGGTTCATCGGGGATGAGTGCATGCGGCGACATATGGTACAAGAAGATGGCTAGTGCTGTGCACATAGCATTTCTTCACTCCAAATGTGTATACGTGCAACGGGCAGCAACGTGAATATTCGTTTTTGGGATGTGATTCCTCGATGATTGAATACTTTTGTACTATGCTTTGCAAATTCAGATGATATTTACAGACTGAAGATGTGATCGAGTGTACTAATCTATTTCTTTTCTTTCGTCACAGGATAGTATGGAATGTGTGCATACGGGGGCATGTTCTACGACAATATCGCTAGTGCTGTGCACATAGCAATTCTTCAAATTAAACATATTTACGTGCAATGGATAGCTGAGTGTATATTGCTTTCTTTTGGTAAGAAATATGTCGATATTCGATATTTTATTTCATTTTATGCTTTACAAATTCATATGAAATTTTCAGAATTATGAAGTTGTGGAGAGCACTAATTATTTGTTTTCTTTTCGTCACAGGTTCATCGGGGATGAGTGCATGCGGCGACGTATGGTACAAGAAGATGGCTAGTGCTGTGCACATAGCATTTCTTCACTCCAAATGTGTATATGTGCAACGGGCAGGAACGTGAATATTCGTTTTTGGGAAGTGACACCTCGATGATTGAATACTTTAGTGTTGTGCTTTACGAATTCATATGAAATTTACAGACTGGTGATGCGGTAGAATGTACTAATCTATTTCTTTTGCTTCGTCACAGGATAGTATGGGATCTGTGAATACGGGGACATGTTCTTCGAGAATATCGCTAGTGCTGTGCACATAGCATTTCTTCAAATTAAACATATCTTCGTGCAATGGATAGTTGAGTGTATATTGCTCTCTTTTGGTAAGAAATATGTCGATATTCGATATTTTATTTCTTTTTATGCTTTACAAATTCATATGAAATTTTCAGAATTATGAAGTTGTGGAGAGCACTAATTATTTGTTTTCTTTTCGTCACAGGTTCATCGGGGATGAGTGCATGCGGCGACATATGGTACAAGAAGATGGCTAGTGCTGTGCACATAGCATTTCTTCACTCCAAATGTGTATACGTGCAACGGGCAGGAACGTGAATATTCGTTTTTGGGAAGTGACACCTCGATGATAGAATACTTTTGCACTTTGCTATACGAAATCAGATCAAATTTACAGACTGAAGATGTTGTCCAGTGTACTAATCTATTTCTTTTCTTTCGTCACAGGATAGTATGGAATGTGTGCATACGGGGACATGTTCTACGAGAATATCGCTAGTGCTGTGCACATAGCATTTATTCAAATTAAACATATCTTCGTGCAATGGATAGCTGAGTGTATATTGCTCTCTTTTGGTAAGAAATATGTCGATATTCGATATTTTATTCCATTTTATGCTTTACAAATTCATATGAAATTTTCAGAATTATGAATTTGTGGAGAGCACTAGTTATTTGTTTTCCTTTCGTCACAGGTTCATCGGGGATGAGTGCATGCGGCGACATATGGTACAAGAAGATGGCTAGTGCTGTGCACATAGCATTTCTTCACTCCAAATGTGTATACGTGCAACGGGCAGCAACGTGAATATTCGTTTTTGGGAAGTGACACCTCGATGATAGAATACTTTTGCACTTTGCTATACGATATCAGATCAAATTTTCAGACTGAAGATGTGGTCGAGTGTACTAATCCATTCCTTTTCTTTCGTCACAGGATAGTATGGGATGTGTGCATACGGGGACATGTTCTACGAGAATATCGCTAGTGCTGTGCACATAGCATTTCTTCAAATTAAACATATCTTCGTGCAATGGATAGCTGATTGTATATTGCTCTCTTTTGGTAAGATTTATGTCGATATTCGATATTTTATTCCATTTTATGCTTTACAAATTCATATGAGATTTTCAGAATTATGAAGTTGTGGAGAGCACTAATTATTTGTTTTCTTTTCGTCACAGGTTCATCGGGGATGAGTGCATGCGGCGACATATGGTACAAGAAGATGGCTAGTGCTGTGCACATAGCATTTCTTCACTCCAAATGTGTATATGTGCAACGGGCAGCAACGTGAATATTGTCTTTTGGGAAGTGACACCTCGATGATAGAATACTTTTGTACTTTGCTACACGAAATCAGATCAAATTTACAGACTGAAGATGTGGTCGAGTGTACTAATCTATTTCTTTTCTTTCGTCACAGGATAGTATGGAATGGGTGAATACGGGGACATGTTCTACGAGAATATCGCTAGTGCTGTGCACATAGCATTTCTTCAAATTAAACATATCTTCGTGCAATGGATAGCTGAGTGTATACTGCTCTCTTTTGGTAAGAAATATGTCGATATTCGATATTTTACTTCATTTTATGCTTTACAAGCTCATATGAAATTTTCAGAATTACGAAGTTGTGGAGAGCACTAATTATTTGTTTTCTTTTCGTCACAGGTTCATCGGGGATGAGTGCATGCGGCGACATATGGTACAAGAAGATGGCTAGTGCTGTGCACATAGCATTTCTTCACTCCAAATGTGTATACGTGCAACGGGCAGGAACGTGAATATTCGTTTTTGGGAAGTGACACCTCGATGATAGAATACTTTGCACTTTGCTATACGAAATCAGATCAATTTTACAGACTGAAGATGTTGTCCAGTGTACTAATATATTTCTTTTCCTTCGTCAAAGGATAGTATGGAATGTGTGCATACGGGGACATGTTTTGCGAGAATATCGCTAGTGCTGTGCACATAGCATTTCTTCAAATTAAACATATCTTCGTGCAATGGATAGCTGAGTGTATATTGCTCTCTTTTGGTAAGAAATATGTCGATATTCGATATTTTATTCCATTTTATGCTTTACAAATTCATATGAAATTTTCAGAATTATGAAGTTGTGGAGAGCACTAATTATTTGTTTTCTTTTCGTCACAGGTTCATCGGGGATGAGTGCATGTGGCGACATATGGTACAAGAAGATGGCTAGTGCTGTGCACATAGCATTTCTTCACTCCAAATGTGTATACGTGCAACGGGCAGCAACGTGAATATTCTCTTTTGGGAAGTGACACCTCGATGATAGAATAGTTTTGCACTTTGCTATACGAAATCAGATCAAATTTACAGACTGAAGATGTGGTCGAGTGTACTAATCTATTTCTTTTCTTTCGTCACAGGATAGTATGGAATGTGTACATCCGTCGACATGTTCTACGAGAATATCGCTAGTGCTGTGCACATAGCATTTCTTCAAATTAAACATATCTTCGTGCAATGGATAGCTGAGTGTATATTGCTCTCTTTTGGTAAGAAATATGTCGATATTCGATATTTTATTTCTTTTTATGCTTTACAAATTCATATGAAATTCTCAGAATTATGAAGTTGTGGAGAGCACTAATTATTTGTTTTCTTTTCGTCACAGGTTCATCGGGGATGAGTGCATGCGGCGACATATGGTACAAGAAGATGGCTAGTGCTGTGCACATAGCATTTCTTCACTCCAAATGTGTATACGTGCAACGGGCAGCAACGTAAATATTCGTTTTTGGGAAGTGACACCTCGATGATAGAACACTTTTGTACTTTGCTATACGAAATCAGATCAAATTTACAGACTGAAGATGTGGTCGAGTGTACTAATCTATTCCTTTTCTTTCGTCACAGGATAGTACGGGATGTGTGCATACTGGGACATGTTTTACGAGATTATCGCTAGTGCTGTGCACATAGCATTTCTTCAAATTAAACATATCTTCGTGCAATGGATAGTTGAGTGTATATTGCTCTCTTTTGGTAAGAAATATGTCGATATTCGATATTTTATTCCATTTTATGCTTTACAAATTCATATGAAATTTTCAGAGTTATGAAGTTGTAGAGAGCACTAATTATTTGTTTTCTTTTCGTCACAGGTTCATCGGGGATGAGTGCATGCGGCGACATATGGTACAAGAAGATGGCTAGTGCTGTGCACATAGCATTTCTTCACTCCAAATGTGTATACGTGCAACGGGCAGCAACGTAAATATTCGTTTTTGGGAAGTGACACCTCGATGATAGAACACTTTTGTACTTTGCTATACGAAATCAGATCAAATTTACAGACTGAAGATGTGGTCGAGTGTACTAATCTATTCCTTTTCTTTCGTCACAGGATAGTATGGGATGTGTGCATACGGGGACATGTCTTACGAGATTATCGCTAGTGCTGTGCACATAGCATTTCTTCAAATTAAACATATCTTCGTGCAATGGATAGCTGAGTGTATATTGCTCTCTTTTGGTAAGATTTATGTCGATATTCGATATTTTATTCCATTTTATGCTTTACAAATTCATATGAGATTTTCAGAATTATGAAGTTGTGGAGAGCACTAATTATTTGTTTTCTTTTCGTCACAGGTTCATCGGGGATGAGTGCATGCGGCGACATATGGTACAAGAAAATGGCTAGTGCTGTGCACATAGCATTTCTTCACTCCAAATGTGTATACGTGCAACGGGCAGGAACGTGAATATTCGTTTTTGGGAAAGACACCTCGATGATAGAATACTTTTGCACTTTGCTATACGAAATCAGATCAAATTTACAGACTGCAGATGTGGTCGAGTGTACTAATCTATTTCTTTTCTTTCGTCACAGGATAGTATGGGATGTGTGCATACGGGGACATGTTTTACGAGATTATCGCTAGTGCTGTGCACATAGCATTTCTTCAAATTAAACATATCTTCGTGCAATGGATAGCTGAGTGTATATTGCTCTCTTTTGGTAAGATTTATGTCGATATTCGATATTTTATTCCATTTTATGCTTTACAAATTCATATGAAATTTTCAGAATTACGAAGTTGTGGAGAGCACTAATTATTTGTTTTCTTTTCGTCACAGGTTCATCGGGGATGAGTGCATGCGGCGACATATGGTAGAAGAAGATGGCTAGTGCTGTGCACATAGCATTTTTTCACTCCAAATGTGTATACGTGCAACGGGCAGGAACGTGAATATTCGTTTTTGGGAAGTGACACCTCGATGATAGAATACTCTTGCACTTTGCTACACGAAATCAGATCAAATTTACAGACTGAAGATGTTGTCCAGTGTACTAATCTATTTCTTTTCCTTCGTCACAGGATAGTATGGAATGTGTGCATACGGGGACACGTTTTGCGAGAATATCGCTAGTGCTGTGCACATAGCATTTCTTCAAATTAAACATATCTTCGTGCAATGGATAGCTGAGTGTATATTGCTCTCTTTTGGTAAGAAATATGTCGATATTCGATATTTTATTCCATTTTATGCTTTACAAATTAATATGAAATTTTCAGAATTATGAAGTTGTGGAGAGCACTAATTATTTGTTTTCTTTTCGTCACAGGTTCATCGGGGATGAGTGCATGTGGCGACATATGGTACAAGAAGATGGCTAGTGCTGTGCACATAGCATTTCTTCACTCCAAATGTGTATACGTGCAACGGGCAGCAACGTGAATATTCTCTTTTGGGAAGTGACACCTCGATGATAGAATACTTTTGCACTTTGCTATACGAAATCAGATCAAATTTACAGACTGAAGATGTGGTCGAGTGTACTAATCTATTTCTTTTCTTTCGTCACAGGATAGTATGGAATGTGTACATCCGTCGACATGTTCTACGAGAATATCGCTAGTGCTGTGCACATAGCATTTCTTCAAATTAAACATATCTTCGTGCAATGGATAGCTGAGTGTATATTGCTCTCTTTTGGTAAGAAATATGTCGATATTCGATATTTTATTTCTTTTTATGCTTTACAAATTCATATGAAATTTTCAGAATTATGAAGATGTGGAGAGCACTAATTATTTGTTTTCTTTTCGTCACAGGTTCATCGGGGATGAGTGCATGCGGCGACATATGGTATAAGAAGATGGCTAGTGCTGTGCACATAGCATTTCTTCACTCCAAATGTGTATACGTGCAACGGGCAGCAACGTAAATATTCGTTTTTGGGAAGTGACACCTCGATGATAGAACACTTTTGTACTTTGCTATACGAAATCAGATCAAATTTACAGACTGAAGATGTGGTCGAGTGTACTAATCTATTCCTTTTCTTTCGTCACAGGATAGTATGGGATGTGTGCATACGGGGACGTGTTTTACGAGATTATCGCTAGTGCTGTGCACATAGCATTTCTTCAAATTAAACATATCTTCGTGCAATGGATAGTTGAGTGTATATTGCTCTCTTTTGGTAAGAAATATGTCGATATTCGATATTTTATTTCTTTTTATGCTTTACAAATTCATATGAAATTTTCAGAATTATGAAGTTGTGGAGAGCACTTATTATTTGTTTCTATTTCGTCACAGGTTCATCGGGGATGAGTGCATGCGGCGACATATGGTACAAGAAGATGGCTAGTGCTGTGCACATAGCATTTCTTCACTCCAAATGTGTATACGTGCAACGGGCAGGAACGTGAATATTCGTTTTTGGGAAGTGACACCTCGATGATAGAATACTTTTGCACTTTGCAATACGAAATCAGATCAAATTTACAGACTGAAGATGTTGTCCAGTGTACTAATCTATTTCTTTTCTTTCGTCACAGGATAGTATGGGATGTGTGCATACGGGGACATGTTCTACGAGAATATCGCTAGTGCTGTGCACATAGCATTTCTTCAAATTAAACATATCTTCGTGCAATGGATAGCTGAGTGTATATTGCTCTCTTTTGGTAAGATTTATGTCGATATTCGACATTTTATTCCATTTTATGCTTTACAAATTCATATGAGATTTTCAGAATTATGAAGTTGTGGAGAGCACTAATTATTTGTTTTCTTTTCGTCACAGGTTCATCGGGGATGAGTGCATGCGGCGACATATGGTACAAGAAGATGGCTAGTGCTGTGCACATAGCATTTCTTCACTCCAAATGTGTATATGTGCAACGGGCAGCAACGTGAATATTGTCTTTTGGGAAGTGACACCTCGATGATAGAATACTTTTGCACTTTGCTATACGAAATCAGATCAAATTTACAGACTGAAGATGTTGTCCACTGTACTAATCTATTTCTTTTCCTTCGTCACAGGATAGTATGGAATGTGTGCATACGGGGACATGTTCTGCGAGAATATCGCTAGTGCTGTGCACATAGCATTTCTTCAAATTAAACATATCTTCGTGCAATGGATAGCTGAGTGTATATTGCTCTCTTTTGGTAAGAAATATGTCGATATTCGATATTTTATTCCATTTTATGCTTTACAAATTCATATGAAATTTTCAGATTTATGAAGTTGTGGAGAGCACTAATTATTTGTTTTCTTTTCGTCACAGGTTCATCGGGGATGAGTGCATGTGGCGACATATGGTACAAGAAGATGGCTAGTGCTGTGCACATAGCATTTCCTCACTCCAGATGTGTATACGTGCAACGGGCAGCAACGTGAATATTCTCTTTTGGGAAGTGACACCTCGATGATAGAATACTTTTGCACTTTGCTATACGAAATCAGTTCAAATTTACAGACTGAAGATGTGGTCGAGTGTACTAATCTATTTCTTTTCTTTCGTCACAGGATGGTATGGAATGTGTACATCCGTCGACATGTTCTACGAGAATATCGCTAGTGCTGTGCACATAGCATTTCTTCAAATTAAACATATCTTCGTGCAATGGATAGCTGAGTGTATATTGCTCTCTTTTGGTAAGAAATATGTCGATATTCGATATTTTATTTCTTTTTATGCTTTACAAATTCATATGAAATTTTCAGAATTATGAAGTTGTGGAGAGCACTAATTATTTGTTTTCTTTTCGTCACAGGTTCATCGGGGATGAGTGCATGCGGCGACATATGGTACAAGAAGATGGCTAGTGCTGTGCACATAGCATTTCTTCACTCCAAATGTGTACACGTGCAACGGGCAGCAACGTAAATATTCGTTTTTGGGAAGTGACACCTCGATGATAGAACACTTTTGTACTTTGCTATACGAAATCAGATCAAATTTACAGACTGAAGATGTGGTCGAGTGTACTAATCTATTCCTTTTCTTTCGTCACAGGATAGTATGGGATGTGTGCATACGGGGACATGTTTTACGAGATGATCGCTAGTGCTGTGCACATAGCATTTCTTCAAATTAAACATATCTTCGTGCAATGGATAGTTGAGTGTATATTGCTCTCTTTTGGTAAGAAATATGTCGATATTCGATATTTTATTTCTTTTTATGCTTTACAAATTCATATGAAATTTTCAGAATTATGAAGTTGTGGAGAGCACTTATTATTTGTTAACTTTTCGTCACAGGTTCATCGGGGATGAGTGCATGCGGCGACATATGGTACAAGAAGATGGCTAGTGCTGTGCACATAGCATTTCTTCACTCCAAATGTGTATAAGTGCAACGGGCAGGAACGTGAATATTCGTTTTTGGGAAGTGACACCTCGATGATAGAATACTTTTGCACTTTGCTATACGAAATCAGATCAAATTTACAGACTGAAGATGTTGTCCAGTGTACTAATCTATTTCTTTTCTTTCGTCACAGGATAGTATACAATGTGTGCATACGGGGACATGTTCTACGAGAATATCGCTAGTGCTGTGCACATAGCATTTCTTCAAATTAAACATATCCTCGTGCAATGGATAGCTGAGTGTATATTGCTCTCTTTTGGTAAGAAATATGTCGATATTCGATATTTTATTCCATTTTATGCTTTACAAATTCATATGAAATTTTCAGAAATATGAAGTTGTGGAGAGCACTAGTTATTTGTTTTCTTTTCGTCACAGGTTCATCGGGGATGAGTGCATGCGGCGACATATGGTACAAGAAGATGGCTAGTGCTGTGCACATAGCATTTCTTCACTCCAAATGTGTATACGTGCAACGGGCAGCAACGTGATTATTCGTTTTTGGGAAGTGACACCTCGATGATAGAATACTTTTGCACTTTGCTATACGAAATCAGATCAAATTTACAGACTGAAGATGTGGTCGAGTGTACTAATCTATTCCTTTTCTTTCGTCACAGGATAGTATGGGATGTGTGCATACGGGGACATGTTCTACGAGAATATCGCTAGTGCTGTGCACATAGCATTCCTTCAAATTAAACATATCTTCGTGCAATGGATAGCTGAGTGTATATTGCTCTCTTTTGGTAAGATTTATGTCGATATTCGATATTTTATTCCATTTTATGCTTTACAAATTCATATGAGATTTTCAGAATTATGAAGTTGTGGAGAGCACTAATTATTTGTTTTCTTTTCGTCACAGGTTCATCGGGGATGAGTGCATGCGGCGACATATGGTACAAGAAGATGGCTAGTGCTGTGCACATAGCATTTCTTCACTCCAAATGTGTATATGTGCAACGGGCAGCAACGTGAATATTGTCTTTTGGGAAGTGACACCTCGATGATAGAATACTTTTGCACTTTGCTATACGAAATCAGATCAAATTTACAGACTGAAGATGTTGTCCACTGTACTAATCTATTTCTTTTCCTTCGTCACAGGATAGTATGGAATGTGTGCATACGGGGACATGTTCTGCGAGAATATCGCTAGTGCTGTGCACATAGCATTTCTTCAAATTAAACATATCTTCGTGCAATGGATAGCTGAGTGTATATTGCTCTCTTTTGGTAAGAAATATGTCGATATTCGATATTTTATTCCATTTTATGCTTTACAAATTCATATGAAATTTTCAGAATTATGAAGTTGTGGAGAGCACTAATTATTTGTTTTCTTTTCGTCACAGGTTCATCGGGGATGAGTGCATGTGGCGACATATGGTACAAGAAGATGGCTAGTGCTGTGCACATAGCATTTCTTCACTCCAAATGTGTATACGTGCAACGGGCAGCAACGTGAATATTCTCTTTTGGGAAGTGACACCTCGATGATAGAATACTTTTGCACTTTGCTATACGAAATCAGAGCAAATTTACAGACTGAAGATGTGGTCGAGTGTACTAATCTATTTCTTTTCTTTCGTCACAGGATAGTATGGAATGTGTACATCCGTCGACATGTTCTACGAGAATATCGCTAGTGCTGTGCACATAGCATTTCTTCAAATTAAACATATCTTCGTGAAATGGATAGCTGAGTGTATATTGCTCTCTTTTGGTAAGAAATATGTCGATATTCGATATTTTATTTCTTTTTATGCTTTACAAATTCATATGAAATTTTCAGAATTATGAAGTTGTGGAGAGCACTAATTATTTGCTTTCTTTTCGTCACAGGTTCATCGGGGATGAGTGCATGCGGCGACATATGGTACAAGAAGATGGCTAGTGCTGTGCACATAGCATTTCTTCACTCCAAATGTGTATACGTGCAACGGCAGCAACGTAAATATTCGTTTTTGGGAAGTGACACCTCGATGATAGAACACTTTTGTACTTTGCTATACGAAATCAGATCAAATTTACAGACTGAAGATGTGGTCGAGTGTACTAATCTATTCCTTTTCTTTCGTCACAGGATAGTATGGGATGTGTGCATACGGGGACATGTTTTACGAGATTATCGCTAGTGCTGTGCACATAGCATTTCTTCAAATTAAACATATCTTCGTGCAATGGATAGCTGAGTGTATATTGCTCTCTTTTGGTAAGATTTATGTCGATATTCGATATTTTATTCCATTTTATGCTTTACAAATTCATATGAAATTTTCAGAATTATGAAGTTGTGGAGAGCACTAATTATTTGTTTTCTTTTCGTCACAGGTTCATCGGGGATGAGTGCATGCGGCGACATATGGTACAAGAAGATGGCTAGTGCTGTGCACATAGCATTTCTTCACTCCAAATGTGTATAAGTGCAACGGGCAGGAACGTGAATATTCGTTTTTGGGAAGTGACACCTCGATGATTGAATACTTTAGTGTTGTGCTTTACGAATTCATACGAAATTTACAGACTGGTGATGCGGTAGAATGTACTAATCGATTTCTTTTGCTTCGTCACAGGATAGTATGGGATGTGTGAATACGGGGACATGTTTTACGAGAATATCGCTAGTGCTATGCACATAGCATTTCTTCAAATTAAACATATCTTCGTGCAATGGATAGTTGAGTGTATATTGCTCTCTTTTGGTAAGAAATATGTCGATATTCGATATTTTATTTCTTTTTATGCTTTACAAATTCATATGAAATTTTCAGAATTATGAAGTTGTGGAGAGCACTTATTATTTGTTAACTTTTCGTCACAGGTTCATCGGGGATGAGTGCATGCGGCGACATATGGTACAAGAAGATGGCTAGTGCTGTGCACATAGCATTTCTTCACTCCAAATGTGTATACGTGCAACGGGCAGGAACGTGAATATTCGTTTTTGGGAAGTGACACCTCGATGATAGAATACTTTTGCACTTTGCTATACGAAATCAGATCAAATTTACAGACTGAAGATGTTGTCCAGTGTACTAATCTATTTCTTTTCTTTCGTCACAGGATAGTATACAATGTGTGCATACGGGGACATGTTCTACGAGAATATCGCTAGTGCTGTGCACATAGCATTTCTTCAAATTAAACATATCCTCGTGCAATGGATAGCTGAGTGTATATTGCTCTCTTTTGGTAAGAAATATGTCGATACTCGATATTTTATTCCATTTTATGCTTTACAAATTCATATGAAATTTTCAGAAATATGAAGTTGTGGAGAGCACTAGTTATTTGTTTTCTTTTCGTCACAGGTTCATCGGGGATGAGTGCATGCGGCGACATATGGTACAAGAAGATGGCTAGTGCTGTGCACATAGCATTTCTTCACTCCAAATGTGTATACGTGCAACGGGCAGCAACGTGATTATTCGTTTTTGGGAAGTGACACCTCGATGATAGAATACTTTTGCACTTTGCTATACGAAATCAGATCAAATTTACAGACTGAAGATGTGGTCGAGTGTACTAATCTATTCCTTTTCTTTCGTCACAGGATAGTATGGGATGTGTGCATACGGGGACATGTTCTACGAGAATATCGCTAGTGCTGTGCACATAGCATTCCTTCAAATTAAACATATCTTCGTGCAATGGATAGCTGAGTGTATATTGCTCTCTTTTGGTAAGATTTATGTCGATATTCGATATTTTATTCCATTTTATGCTTTACAAATTCATATGAGATTTTCAGAATTATGAAGTTGTGGAGAGCACTAATTATTTGTTTTCTTTTCGTCACAGGTTCATCGGGGATGAGTGCATGCGGCGACATATGGTACAAGAAGATGGCTAGTGCTGTGCACATAGCATTTCTTCACTCCAAATGTGTATATGTGCAACGGGCAGCAACGTGAATATTGTCTTTTGGGAAGTGACACCTCGATGATAGAATACTTTTGCACTTTGCTATACGAAATCAGATCAAATTTACAGACTGAAGATGTTGTCCACTGTACTAATCTATTTCTTTTCCTTCGTCACAGGATAGTATGGAATGTGTGCATACGGGGACATGTTCTGCGAGAATATCGCTAGTGCTGTGCACATAGCATTTCTTCAAATTAAACATATCTTCGTGCAATGGATAGCTGAGTGTATATTGCTCTCTTTTGGTAAGAAATATGTCGATATTCGATATTTTATTTCTTTTTATGCTTTACAAATTCATATGAAATTTTCAGAATTATGAAGTTGTGGAGAGCACTAATTATTTGTTTTCTTTTCGTCACAGGTTCATCGGGGATGAGTGCATGCGGCGACATATGGTACAAGAAGATGGCTAGTGCTGTGCACATAGCATTTCTTCACTCCAAATGTGTATACGTGCAACGGCAGCAACGTAAATATTCGTTTTTGGGAAGTGACACCTCGATGATAGAACACTTTTGTACTTTGCTATACGAAATCAGATCAAATTTACAGACTGAAGATGTGGTCGAGTGTACTAATCTATTCCTTTTCTTTCGTCACAGGATAGTATGGGATGTGTGCATACGGGGACATGTTTTACGAGATTATCGCTAGTGCTGTGCACATAGCATTTCTTCAAATTAAACATATCTTCGTGCAATGGATAGCTGAGTGTATATTGCTCTCTTTTGGTAAGATTTATGTCGATATTCGATATTTTATTCCATTTTATGCTTTACAAATTCATATGAGATTTTCAGAATTATGAAGTTGTGGAGAGCATTAATTATTTTTTTTCTTTTCGTCACAGGTTCATCGGGGATGAGTGCATGCGGCGACATATGGTACAAGAAGATGGCTAGTGCTGTGCACATAGCATTTCTTCACTCCAAATGTGTATACGTGCAACGGGCAGGAACGTGAATATTCGTTTTTGGGAAAGACACCTCGATGATAGAATACTTTTGCACTTTGCTATACGAAATCAGATCAAATTTACAGACTGAAGATGTGGTCGAGTGTACTAATCTATTTCTTTTCTTTCGTCACAGGATAGTATGGAATGTGTGCATACGGGGGCATGTTCTACGACAATATCGCTAGTGCTGTGCACATAGCAATTCTACAAATTAAACATATTTACGTGCAATGGATAGCTGAGTGTATATTGCTTTCTTTTGGTAAGAAATATGTCGATATTCGATATTTTCTTTCATTTTATGCTTTACAAATTCATATGAAATTTTCAGAATTATGAAGTTGTGGAGAGCACTAATTATTTGTTTTCTTTTCGTCACAGGTTCATCGGGGATGAGTGCATGCGGCGACATATGGTACAAGAAGATGGCTAGTGCTGTGCACATAGCATTTCTTCACTCCAAATGTGTATAAGTGCAACGGGCAGGAACGTGAATATTCGTTTTTGGGAAGTGACACCTCGATGATTGAATACTTTAGTGTTGTGCTTTACGAATTCATATGAAATTTACAGACTGGTGATGCGGTAGAATGTACTAATCTATTTCTTTTGCTTCGTCACAGGATAGTATGGGATGTGTGAATACGGGGACATGTTTTACGAGAATATCGCTAGTGCTGTGCACATAGCATTTCTTCAAATTAAACATATCTTCGTGCAATGGATAGTTGAGTGTATATTGCTCTCTTTTGGTAAGAAATATGTCGATATTCGATATTTTATTTCTTTTTATGCTTTACAAATTCATATGAAATTTTCAGAATTATGAAGTTGTGGAGAGCACTAATTATTTGTTTTCTTTTCGTCATAGGTTCATCGGGGATGAGTGCATGCGGCGACATATGGTACAAGAAGATGGCTAGTGCTGTGCACATAGCATTTCTTCACTCCAAATGTGTATACGTGCAACGGGCAGGAACGTGAATATTCGTTTTTGGGAAGTGACACCTCGATGATAGAATACTTTTGCACTTTGCTATACGAAATCAGATCAAATTTACAGACTGAAGATGTTGTCCAGTGTACTAATCTATTTCTTTTCTTTCGTCACAGGATAGAATGGAATGTGTGCATACGGGGACATGTTCTACGAGAATATCGCTAGTGCTGTGCACATAGCATTTCTTCAAATTAAACATATCTTCGTGCAATGGATAGCTGAGTGTATATTGCTCTCTTTTGGTAAGAAATATGTCGATATTCGATATTTTATTCCATTTTATGCTTTACAAATTCATATGAAATTTTCAGAATTATGAAGTTGTGGAGAGCACTAGTTATTTGTTTTCTTTTCGTCACAGGTTCATCGGGGATGAGTGCATGCGGCGACATATGGTACAAGAAGATGGCTAGTGCTGTGCACATAGCATTTCTTCACTCCAAATGTGTATACGTGCAACGGGCAGCAACGTAAATATTCGTTTTTGGGAAGTGACACCTCGATGATAGAACACTTTTGTATTTTGCTATACGAAATTAGATCAAATTTACAGACTGATGATGTGGTCGAGTGTACTAAACTATTCCTTTTCTTTCGTCACAGGATAGTATGGGATGTGTGCATACGGGGACATGTTTTACGAGATTATCGCTAGTGCTGTGCACATAGCATTTCTTCAAATTAAACATATCTTCGTGCAATGGATAGCTGAGTGTATATTGCTCTCTTTTGGTAAGATTTATGTCGATATTCGATATTTTATTCCATTTTATGCTTTACAAATTCATATGAGATTTTCAGAATTATGAAGTTGTGGAGAGCACTAGTTATTTGTTTTCTTTTCGTCACAGGTTCATCGGGGATGAGTGCATGCGGCGACATATGGTACAAGAAGATGGCTAGTGCTGTGCACATAGCATTTCTTCACTCCAAATGTGTATATGTGCAACGGGCAGGAACGTGAATATTCGTTTTTGGGAAAGACACCTCGATGATAGAATACTTTTGCACTTTGCTATACGAAATCAGATCAAATTTACAGACTGAAGATGTGGTCGAGTGTACTAATCTATTTCTTTTCTTTCGTCACAGGATAGTATGGAATGTGTGCATACGGGGGCATGTTCTACGACAATATCGCTAGTGCTGTGCACATAGCAATTCTTCAAATTAAACATATTTACGTGCAATGGATAGCTGAGTGTATATTGCTTTCTTTTGGTAAGAAATATGTCGATATTCGATATTTTATTTCATTTTATGCTTTACAAATTCATATGAAATTTTCAGAATTATGAAGTTGTGGAGAGCACTAATTATTTGTTTTCTTTTCGTCACAGGTTCATCGGGGATGAGTGCATGCGGCGACATATGGTACAAGAAGATGGCTAGTGCTGTGAACATAGCATTTCTTCACTCCAAATGTGTATACGTGCAACGGGCAGGAACGTGAATATTCGTTTTTGGGAAGTGACACCTCGATGATTGAATACTTTAGTGTTGTGCTTTACGAATTCATATGAAATTTACAGACTGGTGATGCGGTAGAATGTACTAATCTATTTCTTTTGCTTCGTCACAGGATAGTATGGGATGTGTGAATACGGGGACATGTTCTACGAGAATATCGCTAGTGCTGTGCACATAGCATTTCTTCAAATTAAACATATCTTCGTGCAATGGATAGTTGAGTGTATATTGCTCTCTTTTGGTATGAAATATGTCGATATTCGATATTTTATTCCTTTTTATGCTTTACAAATTCATATGAAATTTTCAGAATTATGAAGTTGTGGAGAGCACTAATTATTTGTTTTCTTTTCGTCACAGGTTCATCGGGGATGAGTGCATGCGGCGACATATGGTACAAGAAGGTGGCTAGTGCTGTGCACATAGCATTTCTTCACTCCAAATGTGTATACGTGCAACGGGCAGGAACGTGAATATTCGTTTTTGGGAAGTGACACCTCGATGATAGAATACTTTTGCACTTTGCTATACGAAATCAGATCAAATTTACAGACTGAAGATGTTGTCCAGTGTACTAATCTATTTCTTTTCTATCGTCACAGGATAGTATGGAATGTGTGCATACGGGGACATGTTCTACGAGAATATCGCTAGTGCTGTGCACATAGCATTTCTTCAAATTAAACATATCTTCGTGCAATGGATAGCTGAGTGTATATTGCTCTCTTTTGGTAAGAAATATGTCGATATTCGATATTTTATTCCATTTTATGCTTTACAAATTCATATGAAATTTTCAGAATTGTGAAGTTGTGGAGAGCACTAGTTATTTGTTTTCTTTTCGTCACAGGTTCATCGGGGATGAGTGCATGCGGCGACATATGGTACAAGAAGATGGCTAGTGCTGTGCACATAGCATTTCTTCACTCCAAATGTGTATACGTGCAACGGGCAGGAAAGTGAATATTCGTTTTTGGGAAGTGACACCTCGATGATAGAATACTTTTGCACTTTGCTATACGAAATCAGATCAAATTTACAGACTGAAGATGTGGTCGAGTGTACTAATCTATTCCTTTTCTTTCGTCACAGGATAGTATGGGATGTGTGCATACGGGGACATGTTCTACGAGAATATCGCTAGTGCTGTGCACATAGCATTTCTTCAAATTAAACATATCTTCGTGCAATGGATAGCAGAGTGTATATTGCTCTCTTTTGGTAAGATTTATGTCGATATTCGATATTTTATTCCATTTTATGCTTTACAAATTCATATGAGATTTTCAGAATTATGAAGTTGTGGAGAGCACTAATTATTTGTTTTCTTTTCGTCACAGGTTCATCGGGGATGAGTGCATGCGGCGACATAAGGTACAAGAAGATGGCTAGTGCTGTGCACATAGCATTTCTTCACTCCAAATGTGTATACGTGCAACGGGCAGGAACGTGAATATTCGTTTTTGGGAAGTGACACCTCGATGATTGAATACTTTAGTGTTGTGCTTTACGAATTCATATGAAATTTACAGACTGGTGATGCGGTAGAATGTACTAATCTATTTCTTTTGCTTCGTCACAGGATAGTATGGGATGTGTGAATACGGGGACATGTTCTACGAGAATATCGCTAGTGCTGTGCACATAGCATTTCTTCAAATTAAACATATCTTCGTGCAATGGATAGTTGAGTGTATATTGCTCTCTTTTGGTAAGAAATATGTCGATATTCGATATTTTATTTCTTTTTATGCTTTACAAATTCATATGAAATTTTCAGAATTATGAAGTTGTGGAGAGCACTAATTATTTGTTTTCTTTTCGTCACAGGTTCATCGGGGATGAGTGCATGCGGCGACATATGGTACAAGAAAATGGCTAGTGCTGTGCACATAGCATTTCTTCACTCCAAATGTGTATACGTGCAACGGGCAGGAACGTGAATATTCGTTTTTGGGAAGTGACACCTCGATGATAGAATACTTTTGCACTTTGCTATACGAAATCAGATCAAATTTACAGACTGAAGATGTTGTCCAGTGTACTAATCTATTTCTTTTCTTTCGTCACAGGATAGTATGGAATGTGTGCATATGGGGACATGTTCTACGAGAATATCGCTAGTGCTGTGCACATAGCATTTCTTCAAATTAAACATATCTTCGTGCAATGGATAGCTGAGTGTATATTGCTCTCTTTTGGTAAGAAATATGTCGATATTCGATATTTTATTCCATTTTATGCTTTACAAATTCATATGAAATTTTCAGAATTATGAAGTTGTGGAGAGCACTAGTTATTTGTTTTCTTTTCGTCACAGGTTCATCGGGGATGAGTGCATGCGGCGACATATGGTACAAGAAGATGGCTAGTGCTGTGCACATAGCATTTCTTCACTCCAAATGTGTATACGTGCAACGGGCAGCAACGTGAATATTCTCTTTTGGGAAGTGACACCTCGATGATAGAATACTTTTGCGCTTTGCTATACGAAATCAGATCAAATTTACAGACTGAAGATGTGGTCGAGTGTACTAATCTATTCCTTATCTTTCGTCACAGGATAGTATGGGATGTGTGCATACGGGGACATGTTCTACGAGAATATCGCTAGTGCTGTGCACATAGCATTTCTTCAAATTAAACATATCTTCGTGCAATGGATAGCTGAGTGTATATTGCTCTCTTTTGGTAAGAAATATGTCGATATTCGATATTTTATTTCTTTTTATGCTTTACAAATTCATATGAAATTTTCAGAATTATGAAGTTGTGGAGAGCACTAATTATTTGTTTTCTTTTCGTCACAGGTTCATCGGGGATGAGTGCATGTGGCGACATATGGTACAAGAAGATGGCTAGTGCTGTGCACATAGCATTTCTTCACTCCAAATGTGTATACGTGCAACGGGCAGCAACGTAAATATTCGTTTTTGGGAAGTGACACCTCGATGATAGAACACTTTATTACTTTGCTATACAAAATCAGATCAAATTTACAGACTGAAGATGTGGTCGAGTGTACTAATCTATTCCTTTTCTTTCGTCACAGGATAGTATGGGATGTGTGCATACGGGGACATGTTCTACGAGAATATCGCTAGTGCTGTGCACATAGCATTTCTTCAAATTAAACATATCCTCGTGCAATGGATAGCTGAGTGTATATTGCTCACTTTTGGTAAGAAATATGTCGATATTCGATATTTTCTTTCATTTTATGCTTTACAAATTCATATGAAATTTTCAGAATTATGAAGTTGTGGGGAGCACTAATTATTTGTTTTCTTTTCGTCACAGGTTCATCGGGGATGAGTGCATGCGGCGACATATGGTACAAGAAGATGGCTAGTGCTGTGCACATAGCATTTCTTCACTCCAAATGTGTATACGTGCAACGGGCAGGAACGTGAATATTCGTTTTTGGGAAGTGACACCTCGATGATTGAATACTTTAGTGTTGTGCTTTACGAATTCATATGAAATTTACAGACTGGTGATGCGGTAGAATGTACTAATCTATTTCTTTTGCTTCGTCACAGGATAGTATGGGATGTGTGAATACGGGGACATGTTTTACGAGAATATCGCTAGTGCTGTGCACATAGCATTTCTTCAAATTAAACATATCTTCGTGCAATGGATAGTTGAGTGTATATTGCTCTCTTTTGGTAAGAAATATGTCGATATTCGATATTTTATTTCTTTTTATGCTTTACAAATTCATATGAAATTTTCAGAATTATGAAGTTGTGGAGAGCACTAATTATTTGTTTTCTTTTCGTCACAGGTACATCGGGGATGAGTGCATGCGGCGACATATGGTACAAGAAAATGGCTAGTGCTGTGCACATAGCATTTCTTCACTCCAAATGTGTATACGTGCAACGGGCAGGAACGTGAATATTCGTTTTTGGGAAGTGACACCTCGATGATAGAATACTTTTGCACTTTGCTATACGAAATCAGATCAAATTTACAGACTGAAGATGTGGTCGAGTGTACTAATCTATTTCTTTTCTTTCGTCACAGGATAGTATTGGATGTGTGCATACGGGGACATGTTCTACGAGAATATCGCTAGTGCTGTGCACATAGCATTTCTTCAAATTAAACATATCTTCGTGCAATGGATAGCTGAGTGTATATTGCTCTCTTTTGGTAAGAAATATGTCGATATTCGATATTTTATTTCTTTTTATGCTTTACAAATTCATATGAAATTTTCAGAATTATGAAGTTGTGGAGAGCACTAATTATTTGTTTTCTTTTCGTCACAGGTTCATCGGGGATGAGTGCATGCGGCGACATATGGTACAAGAAGATGGCTAGTGCTGTGCACATAGCATTTCTTCACTCCAAATGTGTATACGTGCAACGGGCAGCAACGTAAATATTCGTTTTTGGGAAGTGACACCTCGATGATAGAACACTTTTGTACTTTGCTATACAAAATCAGATCAAATTTACAGACTGAAGATGTGGTCGAGTGTACTAATCTATTCCTTTTCTTTCGTCACAGGATAGTATGGGATGTGTGCATACGGGGACATGTTCTACGAGAATATCGCTAGTGCTGTGCACATAGCATTTCTTCAAATTAAACATATCCTCGTGCAATGGATAGCTGAGTGTATTTTGCTCACTTTTGGTAAGAAATATGTCGATATTCGATATTTTCTTCCATTTTATGCTTTACAAATTCATATGAAATTTTCAGAATTATGAAGTTGTGGGGAGCACTAATTATTTCTTTTCTTTTCGTCACAGGTTCATCGGGGATGAGTGCATGCGGCGACATATGCTACAAGAAGATGGCTAGTGCTGTGCACATAGCATTTCTTCACTCCAAATGTGTATACGTGCAACGGGCAGGAACGTGAATATTCGTTTTTGGGAAGAGACACCTCGATGATAGAATACTTTTGTACTTTGCTATTTGAAATCCGATCAAATTTAAAGACTGAAGATGCGGTCGAGTGTAATTATCTATTTCTTTTCTTTCGTCACAGGATAGTATGGAATGTGTGCATACGGGGACATGTTCTACGAGAATATCGCTAGTGCTGTGCACATAGCATTTCTTCAAATTAAACATATCTTCGTGCAATGGATAGCTGAGTGTATATTGCTCTCTTTTGGTAAGATTTATGTCGATATTCGATATTTTATTCCATTTTATGCTTTACAAATTCATATGAAATTTTCAGAATTATGAAGTTGTGGAGAGCACTAATTATTTTTTTTCTTTTCGTCACAGGTTCACCGGGGATGAGTGCATGCGGCGACATATGGTACAAGAAGATGGCTAGTGCTGGGCACATAGCATTTCTTCACTCCAAATGTGTATACGTGCAACGGGCAGCAACGTGAATATTCTCTTTTGGGAAGTGACACCTCGATGATAGAATACTTTTGTGCTTTGCTACACTATATCAGATCAAATTTACAGATTGAAGATGTGGTCGAGTGTACTAATCTATTTCTTTTCTTTCGTCACAGGATAGTATGGGATGTGTGAATACGGGGACATGTTCTACGAGAATATCGCTAGTGCTGTGCACATAGCATTTCTTTAAATTAAACATATCTTCGTGCAATGGATAGCTGAGTGTATATTGCTCTCTTTTGGTAAGAAATATGTCGATATTCGATATTTTACTTCATTTTATGCTTTACAAATTCATATGAAATTTTCAGAATTATGAAGTTGTGGAGAGCACTAATTATTTGCTTTCTTTTCGTCACAGGTTCATCGGGGATGAGTGCATGCGGCGACATATGGTACAAGAAGATGGCTAGTGCTGTGCACATAGCATTTCTTCACTCCAAATGTGTATACGTGCAACGGGCAGGAACGTGAATATTCGTTTTTGGGAAGTGACACCTCGATGATAGAATACTTTTGCACTTTGCTATACGAATCAGATCAAATTTACAGACTGAAGATGTTGTACAGTGTACTAATCTATTTCCTTTCTTTCGTCACAGGATGGTATGGAATGTGTGCATACGGGGACATGTTCTACGACAATATCGCTAGTGCTGTGCACATAGCATTTCTTCAAATTAAACATATCTTCGTGCAATGGATAGCTGAGTGTATATTGCTCTCTTTTGGTAAGAAATATGTCGATATTCGATATTTTATGCCATTTTATGCTTTACAAATTCATATGAAATATTCAGAATTATGAAGCTGTGGAGAGCACTAATTATTTTTTTTCTTTTCGTCACAGGTTCATCGGGGATGAGTGCATGCGGCGACATATGGTACAAGAAGATGGCTTGTGCTGGGCACATAGCATTTCTTCACTCCAAATGTGTATACGTGCAACGGGCAGCAACGTGAATATTCTCTTTTGGGAAGTGACACCTCGATGATAGAATACTTTTGTACTTTGCTACACTATATCAGATCAAATTTACAGATTGAAGATGTGGTCGAGTGTACTAATCTATTTCTTTTGTTTCGTCACAGGATAGTATGGGATGTGTGAATACGGGGACATGTTCTACGAGAATATCGCTAGTGCTGTGCACATAGCATTTCTTTAAATTAAACATATCTTCGTGCAATGGATAGCTGAGTGTATATTGCTCTCTTTTGGTAAGAAATATGTCGATATTCGATATTTTACTTCATTTTATGCTTTACAAATTCATATGAAATTTTCATAATTATGAAGTTGTGGAGAGCACTAATTATTTGCTTTCTTTTCGTCACAGGTTCATCGGGGATGAGTGCATGCGGCGTCATATGGTACAAGAAGATGGCTAGTGCTGTGCACATAGCATTTCTTCACTCCAAATGTGTATACGTGCAACGGGCAGCTACGTGAATATTCTATTTTGGGAAGTGACACCTCGATGATAGAGTACTTTTGCACTTTGCTATACGAAATCAGATCAAATTTACAGACTGAAGATGTGGTCGAGTGTACTAATCTATTCCTTTTCTTTCGTCACAGGATAGTATGGGATGTGTGCATACGGGGACATGTTCTACGAGAATATCGCTAGTGCTGTGCACATAGCATTTCTTCAAATTAAACATATCTTCGTGCAATGGATAGCTGAGTGTATATTGCTCTCTTTTGGTAAGAAATATGTCGATATTCGATATTTTATTTCATTTTATGCTTTACAAATTCATATGAAATTTTCAGAATTATGAAGTTGTGGAGAGCACTAATTATTTGTTTTCTTTTCGTCACAGGTTCATCGGGGATGAGTGCATGCGGCGACATATGGTACAAGAAGATGGCTAGTGCTGGGCACATAGCATTTCTTCACTCCAAATGTGTATACGTGCAACGGGCAGCAACGTGAATATTCTCTTTTGGGAAGTGACACCTCGATGATTGAATACTTTTGTACTTTGCTACACTATATCAGATCAAATTTACAGATTGAAGATGTGGTCGAGTGTACTAATCTATTTCTTTTCTTTCGTCACAGGATAGTATGGGATGTGTGAATACGGGGACATGTTCTACGAGAATATCGCTAGTGCTGTGCACATAGCATTTCTTTAAATTAAACATATCTTCGTGCAATGGATAGCTGAGTGTATATTGCCCTCTTTTGGTAAGAAATATGTCGATATTCGATATTTTACTTCATTTTATGCTTTACAAATTCATATGAAATTTTCAGAATTATGAAGTTGTGGAGAGCACTAATTATTTGCTTTCTTTTCGTCACAGGTTCATCGGGGATGAGTGCATGCGGCGACATATGGTACAAGAAGATGGCTAGTGCTGTGCACGTAGCATTTCTTCACTCCAAATGTGTATACGTGCAACGGGCAGGAACGTGAATATTCGTTTTTGGGAAGTGACACCTCGATGATAGAATACTTTTGGACTTTGCTATACGAAATCAGATCAAATTTACAGACTGAAGATGTTGTTCAGTGTACTAATCTATTTCCTTTCTTTCGTCACAGGATGGTATGGAATGTGTGCATACGGGGACATGTTCTACGACAATATCGCTAGTGCTGTGCACATAGCATTTCTTCAAATTAAACATATCTTCGTGCAATGGATAGTTGAGTGTATATTGCTCTCTTTTGGTAAGAAATATGTCGATATTCGATATTTTATTCCATTTTATGCTATACAAATTCATATGAAATTTTCAGAATTATGATGTTGTGGAAGGCACTCATAATTTGTTTTCTTTTCGTCACAGGTTCATCGGGGATGAGTGCATGCGGCGACATATGGTACAAGAAGATGGCTAGTGCTGTGCACATAGCATTTCTTCACTCCAAATGTGTATACGTGCAACGGGCAGGAACGTGAATAATCGTTTTTGGGAAGTGACACCTCGATGATAGAATACTTTTGCACTTTGCTATACGAAATCAGATCAAATTTACAGACTGAAGATGTGGTCGAGTGTACTAATCTATTTCTTTTCTTTCGTCACAGGGTAGTATGGAATGTGTGCATACGGGGGCATGTTCTACGAGAATATCGCTAGTGCTGTGCACATAGCATTTCTTCAAATTAAACATATCTTCGTGCAATGGATAGCTGAGTGTATATTGCTCTCTTTTGGTAAGATTTATGTCGATATTCGATATTTTATTCCATTTTATGCTTTACAAATTCATATGAGATTTTCAGAATTATGAAGTTGTGGAGAGCACTAATTATTTGTTTTCTTTCGTCACACGTTCATCGGGCATGAGTGCATGCGGCGACATATGGTACAAGAAGATGGCTAGTTCTGTGCACATAGCATTTCTTCACTCCAAATGTGTATACGTGCAACGGGCAGGAACGTGAATAATCGTTTTTGGGAAGTGACACCTCGATGATAGAATACTTTTGCACTTTGCTATACGAAATCAGATCAAATTTACAGACTGAAGATGTGGTCGAGTGTACTAATCTATTTCTTTTCTTTCGTCACAGGATAGTATGGAATGTGTGCATACGGGGGCATGTTCTACGACAATATCGCTAGTGCTGTGCACATAGCAATTCTTCAAATTAAGCATATCTACGTGCAATGGAAAGCTGAGTGTATATTGCATTCTTTTGGTAAGTAATATGTCGATATTCGATATTTTATTTCATTTTATGCTTTACAAATTCATATGAAATTTTCAGAATTATGAAGTTGTGGAGAGCACTAATTATTTGTTTTCTTTTCGTCACAGGTTCATCGGGGATGAGTGCATGCGGCGACATATGGTACAAGAAGATGGCTAGTGCTGTGCACATAGCATTTCTTCACTCTAAATGTGTATACGTGCAACGGGCAGGAACGTGAATATTCGTTTTTGGGAAGTGACACCTCGATGATTGAATACTTTAGTGTTGTGCTTTATGAATTCATATGAAATTTACAGACTGGTGATGCGGTAGAATGTACTAATCTATTTCTTTTGCTTCGTCACAGGATAGTATGGGATGTGTAAATACGGGGACATGTTCTACGAGAATATCGCTAGTGCTGTGCACATAGCATTTCTTCAAATTAAACATATCTTCGTGCAATGGATAGTTGAGTGTATATTGCTCTCTTTTGGTAAGAAATATGTCGATATTCGATATTTTATTTCTTTTTATGCTTTACAAATTCATATGAAATTTTCAGAATTATGAAGTTGTGGAGAGCAGTAATTATTTGTTTTCTTTTCGTCACAGGTTCATCGGGGATGAGTGCATGCGGCGACATATGGTACAAGAAGATGGCTAGTGCTGTGCACATAGCATTTCTTCACTCCAAATGTGTATACGTGCAACGGGCTGCAACGTAAATATTCGTTTTTGGGAAGTGACACCTCGATGATAGAATAATTTTGCACTTTGCTATACGAAATCAGATCAAATTTACAGACTGAAGATGTGGTCGAGTGTACTAATCTATTCCTTTTCTTTCGTCACAGGATAGTATGGGATGTGTGCATACGGGGACATGTTCTACGAGAATATCGCTAGTGCTGTGCACATAGCATTTCTTCAAATTAAACATATCTTCGTGCAATGGATAGCTGAGTGTATATTGCTCTCTTTTGGTAAGAAATATGTCGATATTCGATATTTTACTTCATGTTATGCTTTACAAATTCATATGAAATTTTCAGAATTATGAAGTTGTGGAGAGCACTAATTATTTGTTTTCTTTTCGTCACAGGTTCATCGGGGATGAGTGCATGCGGCGACATATGGTACAAGAAGATGGCTAGTGCTGTGCACATAGCATTTCTTCACTCCAAATGTGTATACGTGCAACGGGCAGGAACGTGAATATTCGTTTTTGGGAAGTGACACCTCGATGATTGAATACTTTAGTGTTGTGCTTTACGAATTCATATGAAATTTACAGTCTGGTGATGCGGTAGAATGTACTAATCTATTTCTTTTCTTTCGTCACAGGATAGTATGGAATGTGTACATACGGGGACATGTTCTACGAGAATATCGCTAGTGCTGTGCACATAGCATTTCTTCGAACTAAACATATCTTCGTGCAATGGATAGCTGAGTGTATATTGCTCTCTTTTTGTAAGAAATATGTCGATATTCGATATTTTATTTCTTTTTATGCTTTACAAATTCATATGAAATTTTCAGAATTATGAAGTTGTGGAGAGCACTAATTATTTGTTTTCTTTTCGTCACAGGTTCATCGGGGATGAGTGCATGCGGCGACATATGGTACAAGAAGATGGCTAGTGCTGTGCACATAGCATTTCTTCACTCCAAATGCGTATACGTGCAACGGGCAGCAACGTAAATATTCGTTTTTGGGAAGTGACACCTCGATGATAGAACACTTTTGTACTTTGCTATACGAAATCAGATCAAATTTACAGACTGAAGATGTGGTCGAGTGTACTAATCTATTCCTTTTCTTTCGTCACAGGATAGTATGGGATGTGTGCATACGGGGACATGTTCTACGAGAATATCGCTAGTGCTGTGCACATAGCATTTCTTCAAATTAAACATATCTTCGTGCAATGGATAGCTGAGTGTATATTGCTCTCTTTTGGTAAGAAATATGTCGATATTCGATATTTTATTTCATTTTATGCTTTACAAATTCATATGAAATTTTCAGAATTATGAAGTTGTGGAGAGCAATAATTATTTGTTTTCTTTTCGTCACAGGTTCATCGGGGATGAGTGCATGCGGCGACATATGGTACAAGAAGATGGCTAGTGCTGTGCACATAGCATTTCTTCACTCCAAGTGTGTATACGTGCAACGGGCAGGAACGTGAATATTCGTCTTTGGGAAGTGACACCTCGATGATAGAATACTTTTGTTTTTTGCTATACGAAATCAGATCAAATTTACAGACTGAAGATGCGGTCGAGTGTACTAATCTATTTCTTTTCTTTCGTCACAGGGTAGTATGGAATGTGTGCATACGGGGACATGTTCTACGAGAATATCGCTAGTGCTGTGCACATAGCATTTCTTCAAATTAAACATATCTTCGTGCAATGGATAGCTGAGTGTATATTGCTCTCTTTTGGTAAGAAATATGTCGATATTCGATATTTTATTCCATTTTATGCTTTACAAATTCATATGAGATTTTCAGAATTATGAAGTTGTGGAGAGCACTAATTATTTTTTTTCTTTTCGTCACAGGTTCATCGGGGATGAGTGCATGCGGCGACATATGGTACAAGAAGATGGCTAGTGCTGTGCACATAGCATTTCTTCACTCCAAATGTGTATACGTGCAACGGGCAGGAACGTGAATATTCGTTTTTGGGAAGTGACACCTCGATGATAGAATACTTTTGCACTTTGCTATACGAAATCAGATCAAATTTACAGACTGAAGATGTGGTCGAGTGTACTAATCTATTTCTTTTCTTTCGTCACAGGATAGTATGGAATGTGTGCATAAGGGGGCATGTTCTACGACAATATCGCTAGTGCTGTGCACATAGCAATTCTTCAAATTAAACATATCTACGTGCAATGGATAGCTGAGTGTATATTGTTGTCTTTTGGTAAGAAATATGTCGATTTTCGATATTTTATTTCATTTTATGCTTTACAAATTCATATGAGATTTTCAGAATTATGAAGTTGTGGAGAGCACTAATTATTTTTTTTCTTTTCGTCACAGGTTCATCGGGGATGAGTGCATGCGGCGACATACGGTACAAGAAGATGGCTAGTGCTGTGCACATAGCATTTCTTCACTCCAAATGTGTATACGTGCAACGGGCAGGAACGTGAATATTCGTTTTTGGGAAGTGACACCTCGATGATTGAATATTTTAGTGTTGTGCTTTACGAATTTATATGAAATTTACAGACTGTTGATGCGGTAGAATGTACTAATCTATTTCTCTTGCTTCGTCACAGGATAGTATGGGATGTGTGAATACGGGGACATGTTCTACGAGAATATCGCTAGTGCTGTGCACATAGCATTTCTTCAAATTAAACATATCTTCGTGCGATTGATAGTTGAGTGTATATTGCTCTCTTTTGGTAAGAAATATGTCGATATTCGATATTTTATTTCTTTTTATGCTTTACAAATTCATATGAAATTTTCAGAATTATGAAGTTGTGGAGAGCACTAATTATTTGTTTTCTTTTCGTCACAGGTTCATCGGGGATGAGTGCATGCGGCGACATATGGTACAAGAAGATGGCTAGTGCTGTGCACATAGCATTTCTTCACTCCAAATGTGTATACGTGCAACGGGCAGGAACGTGAATATTCGTCTTTGGGAAGTGACACCTCGATGATAGAATACTTTTGTTTTTTGCTATACGAAATCAGATCAAATTTACAGACTGAAGATGCGGTCGAGTGTACTAATCTATTTCTTTTCTTTCGTCACAGGGTAGTATGGAATGTGTGCATACGGGGACATGTTCTACGAGAATATCGCTAGTGCTGTGCACATAGCATTTCTTCAAATTAAACATATCTTCGTGCAATGGATAGCTGAGTGTATATTGCTCTCTTTTGGTAAGAAATATGTCGATATTCGATATTTTATTCCATTTTATGCTTTACAAATTCATATGAGATTTTCAGAATTATGAAGTTGTGGAGAGCACTAATTATTTTTTTTCTTTTCGTCACAGGTTCATCGGGGATGAGTGCATGCGGCGACATATGGTACAAGAAGATGGCTAGTGCTGTGCACATAGCATTTCTTCACTCCAAATGTGAATACGTGCAACGGGCAGGAACGTGAATATTCGTTTTTGGGAAGTGACACCTCGATGATAGAATACTTTTGCACTTTGCTATACGAAATCAGATCAAATTTACAGACTGAAGATGTGGTCGAGTGTACTAATCTATTTCTTTTCTTTCGTCACAGGATAGTATGGAATGTGTGCATAAGGGGGCATGTTCTACGACAATATCGCTAGTGCTGTGCACATAGCAATTCTTCAAATTAAACATATCTACGTGCAATGGATAGCTGAGTGTATATTGTTGTCTTTTGGTAAGAAATATGTCGATTTTCGATATTTTATTTCATTTTATGCTTTACAAATTCATATGAGATTTTCAGAATTATGAAGTTGTGGAGAGCACTAATTATTTTGTTTCTTTTCGTCACAGGTTCATCGGGGATGAGTGCATGCGGCGACATACGGTACAAGAAGATGGCTAGTGCTGTGCACATAGCATTTCTTCACTCCAAATGTGTATACGTGCAACGGGTAGGAACGTGAATATTCGTTTTTGGGAAGTGACACCTCGATGATTGAATATTTTAGTGTTGTGCTTTACGAATTTATATGAAATTTACAGACTGTTGATGCGGTAGAATGTACTAATCTATTTCTCTTGCTTCGTCACAGGATAGTATGGGATGTGTGAATACGGGGACATGTTCTACGAGAATATCGCTAGTGCTGTGCACATAGCATTTCTTCAAATTAAACATATCTTCGTGCAATTGATAGTTGAGTGTATATTGCTCTCTTTTGGTAAGAAATATGTCGATATTCGATATTTTATTTCTTTTTATGCTTTACAAATTCATATGAAATTTTCAGAATTATGAAGTTGTGGAGAGCACTAATTATTTGTTTTCTTTTCGTCACAGGTTCATCGGGGATGGGTGCATGCGGCGACATATATTACAAGAAGATGGCTAGTGCTGTGCACATAGCATTTCTTCACTCCAAATGTGTATACGTGCAACGGGCAGCAACGTAAATATTCGTTTTTGGGAAGTGACACCTCGATGATAGAATACTTTTGTACTTTGCTATATGAAATTAGATCAAACTTACAGACTGAAGATGTGGTCGAGTGTACTAATCTATTCCTTTTCTTTCGTCACAGGATAGTATGGGATCTGTGCATACGGGGACATGTTCTACGAGAATATCGCTAGTGCTGTGCACATAGCATTTCTTCAAATTAAACATATCCTCGTGCAATGGATAGCTGAGTGTATATTGCTCACTTTTGGTAAGAAATATGTCGATATTCGATATTTTTTTCCATTTTATGCTTTACAAATTCATATGAAATTTTCAGAGTTATGAAGTTGTGGAGAGCACTAATTATTTGTTTTCTTTTCGTCACAGGTTCATCGGGGATGAGTGCATGCGGCGACATATGGTGCAAGAAGATGGCTAGTGCTGCGCACATAGCATTTCTTCACTCCAAATGTGTATACGTGCAACGGGCAGGAACGTGAATATTCGTTTTTGGGAAGTGACACCTCGATGACAGAATACTTTTGTACTTTGCTATACGAATCAGATCAAATTTACAGACTGAAGATGCGGTCGAGTGTATTAATCTATTTCTTTTCTTTCGTCACAGGGTAGTATGGAATGTGTGCATACGGGGACATGTTCTACGAGAATATCGCTAGTGCTGTGCACATAGCATTTCTTCAAATTAAACATATCTTCGTGCAATGGATAGCTGAGTGTATATTGCTCACTTTTGGTAAGAAATATGTCGATATTCGATATTTTATTCCATTTTATGCTTTACAAATTCATATGAAATTTTCAGAATTATGAAGTTGTGGAGAGCACTAATTATTTGTTTTCTTTTCGTCACAGGTTCATCGGGGATGAGTGCATGCGGCGACATATGGTACAAGAAGATGGCTAGTGCTGTGCACATAGCATTCCTTCACTCCAAATGTGTATACGTGCAACGTGCAGGAACGTGAATATTCCCTTTTGGGAAGTGACACCTCGATGATAGAATACTTTTGTACTTTGCTACACGAAATCAGATCAAATTTACAGACTGAAGATGTGGTCGAGTGTACTAATCTATTTCTTTTCTTTCGTCACAGGATAGTATGGAATGTGTACATACGGGGACATGTTCTACGAGAATATCGCTAGTGCTGTGCACATAGCATTTCTTCAAATTAAACATATCTTCGTGCAATGGATAGCTGAGTGTATATTGCTCTCTTTTGGTAAGAAATATGTCAATATTCGATATTTTACTTCATTTTATGCTTTACAAATTCATATGAAATTTTCAGAATTATGAAGTTGTGGAGAGCACTAATTATTTGTTTTCTTTTCGTCACAGGTTCATCGGGGATGAGTGCATGCGGCGACATATGGTACAAGAAGATGGCTAGTGCTGTGCGCATAGCATTTCTTCACTCCAAATGTGTATACGTGCAACGGGCAGGAACGTGAATATTCGTTTTTGGGAAGTGACACTTCGATGATAGAATACTTTTGTACTTTGCTATACGAAATCAGATCAAATTTACAGACTGAAGATCGGTCGAGTGTACTAATCTATTTCTTTTCTTTCGTCACAGGGTAGTATGGAATGTGTGCATACGGGGACATGTTCTACGAGAATATCGCTAGTGCTGTGCACATAGCATTTCTTCAAATTAAACATATCTTCGTGCAATGGATAGCTGAGTGTATATTGCTCTCTTTTGGTAAGATTTATGTCGATATTCGATATTTTATTCCATTTTATGCTTTACAAATTCATATGAGATTTTCAGAATTATGAAGTTGTGGAGAGCACTAATTATTTTTTTTCTTTTCGTCACAGGTTCATCGGGGATGAGTGCATGCGGCGACATATGGTACAAGAAGATGGCTAGTGCTGTGCACATAGCATTTCTTCACTCCAAATGTGTATACGTGCAATGGGCAGGAACGTGAATATTCGTTTTTGGGAAGTGACACCTCGATGATAGAATACTTTTGCACTTTGCTATACGAAATCAGATCAAATTTACAGACTGAAGATGTGGTCGAGTGTACTAATCTATTTCTTTTCTTTCGTCACAGGATAGTATGGAATGTGTGCATACGGGGGCATGTTCTACGACAATATCGCTAGTGCTGTGCACATAGCAATTCTTCAAATTAAACATATCTACGTGCAATGGATAGCTGAGTGTATATTGCTTTCTTTTGGTAAGAAATATGTCGATATTCGATATTTTATTTCATTTTATGCTTTACAAATTCATATGAAATTTTCAGAATTATGAAGTTGTGGAGAGCACTAGTTGTTTGTTTTCTTTTCGTCACAGGTTCATCGGGGATGAGTGCATGCGGCGACATATGGTACAAGAAGATGGCTAGTGCTGTGCACATAGCATTTCTTCACTCCAAATGTGTATACGTGCAACGGGCAGGAACGTGAATATTCCCTTTTGGGAAGTGACACCTCGATGATAGAATACTTTTGCACTTTGCTATACGAAATCAGATCAAATTTACAGACTGAAGATGTTGTCCAGTGTACTAATCTATTTCTTTTCTTTCGTCACAGGATAGTAAGGAATGTGTGCATACGGGGACATGTTCTACGAGAATATCGCTAGTGCTGTGCACATAGCATTTCTTCAAATTAAACATATCTTCGTGCAATGGATAGCTGAGTGTATATTGCTCTCTTTTGGTAAGAAATATGTCGATATTGGATATTTTATTCCATTTTATGCTTTACAAATTCATATGAAATTTTCAGAATTCTGAAGTTGTGGAGAGCACTAATTATTTGTTTTCTTTTCGTCACAGGTTCATCGGGGATGAGTGCATGCGGCTACATATGGTACAAGAAGATGGCTAGTGCTGTGCACATAGCATTTCTTCACTCCAAATGTGTATACGTGCAACGGGCAGCAACGTAAATATTCGTTTTTGGGAAGTGACACCTCGATGATAGAACACTTTTGTACTTTGCTATACGAAATCAGATCAAATTTACTGACTGAAGATGTGGTCGAGTGTACTAATCTATTCCTTTTCTTACGTCACAGGATAGTATGGGATGTGTGCATACGGGGACATGTTCTGCGAGAATATCGCTAGTGCTGTGCACATAGCGTTCCTTCAAATTAAACATATCTTCGTGCAATGGATAGCTGAGTGTATATTGCTCTCTTTTGGTAAGAAATATGTTGATATTCGATATTTTATTTCATTTTGTGCTTTACAAATTCATATGAAATTTTCAGAATTATGAGGTTGTGGAGAGCACTAATTATTTGTTTTCTTTTCGTCACAGGTTCATCGGGGATGAGTGCATGCGGCGACATATGGTACAAGAAGATGGCTAGTGCTGTGCACATAGCATTTCTTCACTCCAAATGTGTATACGTGCAATGGGCAGCAACGTGAATATTCGTTTTTGGGAAGTGACACCTCGATGATAGGATACTTTTGTACTTTGCTATACGAAATCAGATCAAATTTACAGACTGAAGATGCGGTCGAGTGTACTAATTTATTTCTTTTTCTTTCGTCACAGAGTAGTATGGAATGTGTGCATACGGGGACATGTTCTACGAGAATATCGCTAGTGCTGTGCACATAGCATTTCTTCAAATTAAACATATCTTCGTGCAATGGATAGCTGAGTGTATATTGCTCTCTTTTGGTAAGAAATATGTCGATATTCGATATTTTATTTCATTTTATGCTTTACAAATTCATATGAAATTTTCAGAATTATGAAGTTGTGGAGAGCACTAATTATTTGTTTTCTTTTCGTCACAGGTTCATCGGGGATGAGTGCATGCGGCGACATATGGTACAAGAAGATGGCTAGTGCTGTGCACATAGCATTTCTTCACTCCAAATGTGTATACGTGCAACGGGCAGGAACGTGAATATTCATTTTTGGGAAGTGACACCTCGATGATAGAATACTTTTGTACTTTGCTATACGAAATCAGATCAAATTTACAGACCAAAGATGTGGTCGAGTGTAGTAATCTACTTCTTTTCTTTTGTCACAGGATAGTATGGGGTGTGTGCATACGTGGACATGTTCTACGAGAATATCGCTAGTGCTGTGCACATAGCATTTCTTCAAATTAAACATATCTTCGTGCAAAGGATTGCTGAGTGTATATTGCTCTCTTTTGGTAAGAAGTATGTCGATATTCGATATTTTATATCATTTTATGCTTTACAAATTCATATGGAATTTTCAGAATTATGAAGTTGTGGAGAGCACTAATTATTTGTTTTCTTTTCGTCACAGGTTCATCGGGGATGAGTGCATGCGGCGACATATGGTACAAGAAGATGGCTAGTGCTGTGCACTTAGCATTTCTTCACTCGAAATGTGTATACGTGCAACGGGCAGGAACGTGAATATTCGTTTTTGGGAAGTGACACCTTTATGATAGAATACTTTTGTACTTTGCTATACGAAATCAGATCAAATTTACAGACTGAAGATGTGGTCGGGTGTACTACTCTATTTCTTTTCTTTCGTCACAGGATAGTATGGAATGTGTGCATACGGGGACATGTTCTACGAGAGTATCGCTAGTGCTGTGCACATAGCATTTCTTCAAATTAAACATATATTCGTGCAATGGATAGCTGAGTGTATATTGCTCGCTTTTGGTAAGAAATATGTCGATATTCGATATTTTATTTCATTTTATGCTTTACAAATTCATATGAAATTTTCAGAATTATGAAGTTGGGGAGAGCACTAATTATTTGTTTACTTTTCGTCACAGGTTCTTCGGGGATGAGTGCATGCGGCGACATATGGTACAAGAAGGTGGCTAGTGCTGTGCACATAGCATTTCTTCACTCAAAATGTATATACGTGCCACGGGCAGCAACGTGAATATTCGTTTTTGGGAAGTGATTCCTCGATGATTGAATACTTTTGTATTATGCTTTGCGAATTCAAATGATATTGACAGACTGAAGATGTGGTCGAGTGTACTAATCTATTTCTTTTCTTTCGTCACAGGATAGTATGGAATGTGTGAATACGGGGACATGTTCTACGGGAATATCGCTAGTGCCGTGCACATAGCATTTCTTTAAATTAAACATATCTTCGTGCAATGGATAGCTGAGTGTATATTGCTCTCTTTTGGTAAGAAATATGTCGATACTCGATATTTTATTTCATTTTATGCTTTACAAATTCATATGAAATTTTCAGAATTATGAAGTTGTGGAGAGCACTAATTATTTCTTTTCTTCTCGTCACAGGTTCATCGGGGATGAGTGCATGCGGCGACATATGGTACAAGAAGACGGCCAGTGCTGTGCACATAGCATTCCTTCACTCAAAATGTATATACGTGCAATGGGCAGCAACGTGAATATTCGTTTTTGGGAAGTGATTCCTCGATGATTGAATACTTTTATATTATGCTTTGCGAATTCAGATGATATTTACAGACTGAAGATGTGGTCGAGTGTACTAATCTATTTCTTTTCTTTCGTCACAGGATAGTATGGAATGTGTGCATACGGGGACATGTTCTACGAGAATATCGCTAGTGCTGTGCACATAGCATTTCTTCAAATTAAACATATCTTCGTGCAATGGATAGCTGAGTGTATATTGCTCTCTTTTGGTAAGAAATATGTCGATATTCGATTTTTTATTTCATTTTATGCTTTACAAATTCATATGAAATTTTCAGAATTATGAAGTTGTGGAGAGCACTAATTATTTGTTTTCTTTTCGTCACAGGTTCATCGGGGATGAGTGCATGCGGCGACATATGGTACAAGAAGGTGGCTAGTGCTGTGCACTTAGCATTTCTTCACTCGAAATGTGTATACGTGCAACGGGCAGGAACGTGAATATTCGTTTTTGGGAAGTGACACCTTGATGATAGAACACTTTTGTACTTTGCTATACGAAATCAGATCAAATTTACAGACTGAAGATGTGGTCGAGTGTACTACTCTATTTCTTTTCTTTCGTCACAGGATAGTATGGAATGTGTGCATATGGGGACATGTTCTACGAGAATATCGCTAGTGCTGTGCACATAGCATTTCTTCAAATTAAACATATCTTCGTGCAATGGATAGCTGAGTGTATATTGCTCTCTTTTGGTAAGAAATATGTCGATATTCGATATTTTATTTCATTTTATGCTTTACAAATTCATATGAAATTTTCAGAATTATGAAGTTGTGGCGAGCACTAATTATTTGTTTTCTTTTCGTCACAAGTTCATCGGGGATGAGTGCATGCGGCGACATATGGCACAAGAAATTGGCTAGTGCTGTGCACATAACATTTCTTTACTCCAAATGTATATACGTGCAACGGGCAGGAACGTGAATATTCGTTTTTGGAAAGTAACACCTCGATGATAGAATACTTTTGTACTTTGCTATACGAAATCAGATCAAATTTACAGACTGAAGATGTGGTCGAGTGTACTAATCTATTTCTTTTCTTTCGTCACAGGATGAAATGGGATGTGTGAATACGGGGACATGTTCTACGAGAATATCGCTAGTGCTGTGCACATAGCATTTCTTCAAATTAAACATATCTTCGTGCAATGGATAGCTGAGTGTATATTGCTCTCTTTTGGTAAGAAATATGTCGATATTCGATATTTTATTTCATTTTATGCTTTACAAATTCATATGAAATTTTCAGAATTATGAAGTTGGGGAGAGCACTAATTATTTGTTTTCTTTTCGTCACAGGTTCATCGGGGATGAGTGCATGCGGCGACATATGGTACAAGAAGGTGGCTAGTGCTGTGCACATAGCATTTCTTCAATCAAAATGTATATACGTGCCACGGGCAGCAACGTGAATATTCGTTTTTGGGAAGTGATTCCTCGATGATTGAATACTTTTGTATTATGCTTTGCGAATTCAGATGATATTGACAGACTGGAGATGTGGTCGAGTGTACTAATCTATTTCTTTTCTTTCGTCACAGGATAGTATGGGATGTGTGAATACGGGGACATGTTCTACGGGAATATCGCTAGTGCCGTGCACATAGCATTTCTTCAAATTAAACATATCTTCGTGCAATGGATAGCTGAGTGTATATTGCTCTCTTTTGGTAAGAAATATGTCGATACTCGATATTTTATTTCATTTTATGCTTTACAAATTCATATGAAATTTTCAGAATTATGAAGTTGTGGAGAGCACTAATTATTTGTTTTCTTCTCGTCACAGGTTCATCGGGGATGAGTGCATGCGGCGACATATGGTACAAGAAGACGGCTAGTGCTGTGCACATAGCATTCCTTCACTCAAAATGTATATACGTGCAATGGGCAGCAATGTGAATATTCGTTTTTGGTAAGTGATTCCTCGTTGATTGAATACTTTTGTATTATGCTTTGCGAGTTCAGATGATATTTACAGACTGAAGATGTGGTCGAGTGTACTAATCTATTTCTTTTCTTTCGTCACAGGATAGTATGGAATGTGTGCATACGGGGGCATGTTCTACGAGAATATCGCTAGTGCTGTGCACATAGTATTTCTTCAAATTAAACATATCTTCGTGCAATGGATAGCTGAGTGTATATTGCTCTCTTTTGGTAAGAAATATGTCGATATTCGATATTTTATATCATTTTATGCTTTACAAATTCATATGAAATTTTCAGAATTATGAAATTGTGGTGAGCACTAATTATTTGTTTTCTTTTCGTCACAGGTACATCGGGGATGTGTGCATGCGGCGGCATATGGTACAAGAAGGTGGCTAGTGCTGTGCACATAGCATTTCTTCACTCCAAATGTATGTACGTGCAACGGGCAGGAACGTGAATATTCGTTTTTGTCAACTGATATCTCGATGATTGAATACTTTTGTACTATGCTACACGAATTCAGATGAAATTTACAGACTGATGATGCGGTCGAGTGTACTAATCTATTTCTTTTCTTTCGTCACAGGATAGTATGGAATGTGTACATACGGGGACATGTTCTACGAGAATATCGCAAGTGCTGTGCATATAGCATTTCTTCAAATTAAACATATCTACGTGCTATGGATAGCTGAGTGTATATTGCTCTCTTTTGGTAAGAAATATGTCGATACTCGATATTTTATTTCATTTTATGCTTTAAAAATTCATATGAAATTTTCAGAATTATGAAGTTGTGGAGAGCACTAATTATTTGTTTTCTTTTCGTCACAGGTTCATCGGGGATGAGTGCATGCGGCGACATATGGTACAAGAAGATGGCTAGTGCTGTGCACATAGCATTTCTTCAAATTAAACATATCTTCGTGCAATGGATAGCTGAGTGTATATTGCTCTCTTTTGGTAAGAAATATGTCGATATTCGATATTTTATTTCATTTTATGCTTTGCAAATTCATATGAAATTTTCAGAATTATGAAGTTGTGGAGGGCACTAATTATTTGTTTTCTTCTCGTCACAGGTTCATCGGGGATGAGTGCATGCGGCGACATATAGTACAAGAAGACGGCTAGTGCTGTGCACATAGCATTCCTTCACTCAAAATGTATATACGTGCAATGGGCAGCAACGTGAATATTCGTTTTTGGGAAGTGATTCCTCGATGATTGAATACTTTTGTATTATGCTTTGCGAATTCAGATGATATTTACAGACTGAAGATTTGGTCGAGTGTACTAATCTATTTCTTTTCTTTCGTCACAGGATAGTATGGAATGTGTGCATACGGGGGCATGTTCTACGAGAATATCGCTAGTGCTGTGCACATAGTATTACTTCAAATTAAACATATCTTCGTGCAATGGATAGCTGAGTGTATATTGCTCTCTTTTGGTAAGTAATATGTCGATATTCGATATTTTATTTCATTTTATGCTTTACAAATTCATATGAAATGTTCAGAATTATGAAATTGTGGTGAGCACTAATTATTTGTTTTCTTTTCGTCACAGGTTCATCGGGGATGAGTGCATGCGGCGACATATGGTACAAGAAGGTGGCTAGTGCTGTGCACATAGCATTTCTTCACTCAAAATGTATATACGTGCAACGGGCAGCAACGTGAATATTCGTTTTTGGGAAGTGATTCCTCGATGATTGAATACTTTTGTATTATGCTTTGCGAATTCAGATGATATTTACAGACTGAAGATGTGGTCGAGTGTACTAATCTATTTCTTTTCTTTCGTCACAGGATAGTATGGGATGTGTGAATACCGGGACCTGTTCTACGGGAATATCGCTAGTGCCGTGCACATAGCATTTCTTCAAATTAAACATATCTTCGTGCATTGGATAGCTGAGTGTATATTGCTCTCTTTTGGTAAGAAATATGTCGATATTCGATATTTTATTTCATTTTATGCTTTGCAAATTCATATGAAATTTTCAGAATTATGAAGTTGTGGAGGGCACTAATTATTTGTTTTCTTCTCGTCACAGGTTCATCGGGGATGAGTGCATGCGGCGACATATAGTACAAGAAGACGGCTAGTGCTGTGCACATAGCATTCCTTCACTCAAAATGTATATACGTGCAATGGGCAGCAACGTGAATATTCGTTTTTGGGAAGTGATTCCTCGATGATTGAATACTTTTGTATTATGCTTTGCGAATTCAGATGATATTTACAGACTGAAGATTTGGTCGAGTGTACTAATCTATTTCTTTTCTTTCGTCACAGGATAGTATGGAATGTGTGCATACGGGGGCATGTTCTACGAGAATATCGCTAGTGCTGTGCACATAGTATTACTTCAAATTAAACATATCTTCGTGCAATGGATAGCTGAGTGTATATTGCTCTCTTTTGGTAAGTAATATGTCGATATTCGATATTTTATTTCATTTTATGCTTTACAAATTCATATGAAATGTTCAGAATTATGAAATTGTGGTGAGCACTAATTATTTGTTTTCTTTTCGTCACAGATTCATCGGGGATCAGTGCATGCGGCGACATATGGTACAAGAAGGTGGCTAGTGCTGTGCACATAGCATTTCTTCACTCAAAATGTATATACGTGCAACGGGCAGCAACGTGAATATTCGTTTTTGGGAAGTGATTCCTCGATGATTGAATACTTTTGTATTATGCTTTGCGAATTCAGATGATATTTACAGACTGAAGATGTGGTCGAGTGTACTAATCTATTTCTTTTCTTTCGTCACAGGATAGTATGGGATGTGTGAATACCGGGACCTGTTCTACGGGAATATCGCTAGTGCCGTGCACATAGCATTTCTTCAAATTAAACATATCTTCGTGCATTGGATAGCTGAGTGTATATTGCTCTCTTTTGGTAAGAAATATGTCGATACTCGATATTTTATTTCATTTTATGCTTTACAAATTCATATGAAATTTTCAGAATTATGAAGTTGTGGAAAGCACTAATTATTTGTTTTCTTCTCGTCACAGGTTCATCGGGGATGAGTGCATGCGGCGACATATGGTACAAGAAGACGGCTAGTGCTGTGCACATAGCATTCTTTCACTCAAAATGTATATACGTGCAATGGGCAGCAACGTGAATATTCGTTTTTGGGAAGTGACACCTCGATGATAGAATAGTTTTGAACTTTGCCATACGAAATCAGATGAAATTTACAGACTGAAGATGTGGTCGAGTGTACTAATCTATTTCTTTTCTTTCGTCACAGGATAGTATGGAATGTGTGCATACGAAGGCATGTTCTACGAGAATATCGCTAGTGCTGTGCACATAGTATTTCTTCAAATTAAACATATCTTCGTGCAATGGATAGCTGAGTGTATATTGCTCTCTTTTGCTAAGAAATATGTCGATATTCGATATTTTATTTCATTTTATGCTTTACAAATTCATATGAAATTTTCAGAATTATAAAATTGTGGTGAGCACTAATTATTTGTTTTCTTTTCGTCACAGGTACATCGGGGATGTGTGCATGCGGCGGCATATGGTACAAGAAGGTGGCTATTGCTGTGCACATAGCATTTCTTCACTCCAAATGTATATACGTGCAACGGGCAGGAACGTGAATATTCGTTTTTGGGAAGTGACACCTCGGTGATAGAATACTTTTGTACTTTGCTATACGAAATCAGATCAAATTTACAGACTGATGATGCGGTCAAGTGTACTAAACTATTTCTTTTCTTTCGTCACCAATTTCGTATGGGATGTGTGAATACGGGGACATGTTCTACGACAATATCGCTAGTGCTGTGCACATAGAATTTCTTCAAATTAAACATATCTACGTGCTATGGATAGCTGAGTGTATATTGCTCTCTTTTGGTAAGAAATATGTCGATATTCGATATTTTATTTCATTTTATGCTTTACAAATTCATATGAAATTTTCAGAATTATGAAATTGTGGTGAGCACTAATTATTTGTTTTCTTTTCGTCACAGGTTCATTGGGGATGAATGCATGCGGCGACATATGGTACAAGAAGATGGCTAGTGCTGTGCACATAGCATTTCTTCAAATTAAACATATCTTCGTGCAATGGATAGCTGAGTGTATATTGCTCTCTTTTGGTAAGAAATATGTCGATATTCGATATTTTATTTCATTTTATGCTTTACAAATTCATATGAAATTTTCAGAATTATGAAGTTGTGGAGAGCACTAATTATTTGTTTTCTTTTCGTCACAGGTTCATCGGGGATGAGTGCATGCGGCGACATATGGTACAAGAAGATGGCTAGTGCTGTGCACATAGCATTTCTTCACTCCAAATGTGTATACGTGCAACGGGCAGCAACGTGAATATTCGTTTTTGGGAAGTGACACCTCGATGATAGAATACTTTTGTACTTAGCTATACGAAATCAGATCAAATTTACAGACTGAAGATGTGGTCGAGTGTACTAATCTATTTCTTTTCTTTCGTCACAGGATAGTATGGGGTGTGTCCATACGGGGACATGTTCTACGAGAATATCGCTAGTGCTGTGCACATAGCATTTCTTCAAATTAAACATATCTTGGTGCAAAGGATTGCTGAGTGTATATTGCTCTCTTTTGGTAAGAAGTATGTCGATATTCGATATTTTATATCATTTTATGCTTTACAAATTCATATGGAATTTTAGAATTATGAAGTTGTGGAGAGCACTAATTATTTGTTTTCTTTTCGTCACAGGTTCATCGGGGATGAGTGCATGCGGCGACATATGGTACAAGAAGATGGCTAGTGCTGTGCACTTAGAATTTCTTCACTCAAAATGTGTATACGTGCAACGGGCAGGAACGTGAATATTCGTTTTTGGGAAGTGACACCTTGATGATAGAACACTTTTGTACTTTGCTATACGAAATCAGATCAAATTTACAGACTGAAGATGTGGTCGAGTGTACTAATCTATTTCTTTTCTTTCGTCACAGGATAGTATGGAATGTGTGCATACGGGGACATGTTCTACGAGAATATCGCTAGTTCTGTGCACATAGCATTTCTTCAAATTAAACATATCTTCGTGCAATGGATAGCTGAGTGTATATTGCTCTCTTTTGGTAAGAAATATGTCGATATTCGATATTTTATTTCATTTTATAGTTTACAAATTCACATGAAATTTTCAGAATTATGAAGTTGTGGAGAGCACTAATTATTTGTTTTCTTTTCGTCACAAGTTCATCGGGGATGAGTCTATGCGGCGACATATGGCACAAGAAATTGGCTAATGCTGTGCACATAGTATTTCTTTACTCCAAATGTATATACGTGCAACGGGCAGGAACGTGAATATTCGCTTTAGGAAAGTAACACCTCGATGATAGAATACTTTTGTACTTTGCTATACGAAATCAGATCAAATTTACAGACTGAAGATGTGGTCGAGTGTACTAATCTATTTCTTTTCTTTCGTCACAGGATGAAATGGGATGTGTGAATACGGGGACATGTTCTACGAGAATATCGCTAGTGCTGTGCACATAGCATTTCTTCAAATTAAACATATCTTCGTGCAATGGAAAGCTGAGAGTATATTGCTCTCTTTTGGTAAGAAATATGTCGATAATCGATATTTTATTTCATTTTATGCTTTACAAATTCATATGAAATTTTCAGAATTATGAAGTTGGGGAGAGCACTAATTATTTGTTTTCTTTTCGTCACAGGTTCATCGGGGATGAGTGCATGCGGCGACATATGGTACAAGAAGGTGGCTAGTGCTGTGCACATAGCATTTCTTCACTCAAAATGTATATACGTGCAACGGGCAGTGCCGTGAATATTCGTTTTTGGGAAGTGATTCCTCGATGATTGAATACTTTTGTATTATGCTTTGCGAATTCAGATGATATTTACAGACTGAAGATGTGGTCGAGTGTACTAATCTATTTCTTTTCTTTCGTCACAGGATAGTATGGGACGTGTGAATACGGGGACATGTTCTACGGGAATATCGCTAGTGCCGTGCACATAGCATTTCTTCAAATTAAACATATCTTCGTGCGATGGATAGCTGAGTGTATATTGTTCTCTTTTGGTAAGAAATATGTCGATACTCGATATTTTATTTCATTTTATGCTTTACAAATTCATATGAAATTTTCAGAATTATAAAGTTGTGGAGAGCACTAATTATTTGTTTTCTTTTCGTCACAGGTTCATCGGGGATGAGTGCATGCGTCGACATATGGTACAAGAAGACGGCTAGTGCTGTGCACATAGCATTCCTTCACTCAAAATGTATATACGTGCAATGGGCAGCAACGTGAATATTCGTTTTTGGGAAGTGATTCCTCGATGATTGAATACTTTTGTATTATGCTTTGCGAATTCAGATGATATTTACAGACTGAAGATGTGGTCGAGTGTACTAATCTATTTCTTTTCTTTCGTCACAGGATAGTATGGAATGTGTGAATACGGGGACATGTTCTACGGGAATATCGCTAGTGCCGTGCACATAGCATTTCTTCAAATTAAACATATCTTCGTGCGATGGATAGCTGAGTGTATATTGCTCTCTTTTGGTAAGAAATATGTCGATACTCGATATTTTATTTCATTTTATGCTTTACAAATTCATATGAAATTTTCAGAATTATAAAGTTGTGGAGAGCACTAATTATTTGTTTTCTTTTCGTCACAGGTTCATCGCGGATGAGTGCATGCGGCGACATATGGCACAAGAAGATGGGTAGTGCTGTGCACATAGCATTTCTTCACTGCAAATGTGTATACGTGCAACCGGCAGGAACGTGAATATTCGTTTTTGGGAAGTGACACCTCGATGATAGAATACTTTTGAACTTTGCCATACGAAATCAGATGAAATTTACAGACTGGAGATGTGGTCGAATGTACTAATCTATTTCTTTTCTTTCGTCACAGGATAGTATGGAATGTGTGCATACGGGGGCATGTTCTACGAGAATATCGCTAGTGCTGTGCACATAGTATTTCTTCAAATTAAACATATCTTCGTGCAATGGATAGCTGAGTGTATATTGCTCTCTTTTGGTAAGAAATATGTCGATATTCGATATTTTATTTCATTTTATGCTTTACAAATTCATATGAAATTTTCAGAATTATGAAATTATGGTGAGCACTAATTATTTGTTTTCTTTTCGTCACAGGTACATCGGGGATGTGTGCATGCGGCGGCATATGGTACAAGAAGGTGGCTAGTGCTGTGCACATAGCATTTCTTCACTCCAAATGTATATACGTGCAACGGGCAGGAACGTGAATATTCGTTTTTGTCAAGTGATATCTCGATGATTGACTACTTTTGTGCTATGCTTCACGAATTCAGATGAAATTTACAGACTGATGATGCGGTCGAGTGTACTAATCTATTTCTTTTCTTTCGTCACAGGATAGTATGGAATGTGTACTTACGGGGACATGTTCTACGAGAATATCGCTAGTGCTGTGCATATAGCATTTCTTCAAATTAAACATATCTACGTGCTATGGATAGCTGAGTGTATATTGCTCTCTTTTGGTAAGAAATATGTCGATACTCGATATTTTATTTCATTTTATGCTTTAAAAATTCATATGAAATTTTCAGAATTATGAAGTTGTGGAGAGCACTAATTATTTGTTTTCTTTTCGTCACAGGTTCATCGGGGATGAGTGCATGCGGCGACATATGGTACAAGAAGATGGCTAGTGCTGTGCACATAGCATTTCTTCAAATTAAACATATCTTCGTGCAATGGATAGCTGAGTGTATATTGCTCTCTCTTGGTAAGAAATATGTCGATATTCGATATTTTATTTCATTTTATGCTTTACAAATTCATATGAAATTTTCAGAATTATGAAGCTGGGGAGAGCACTAATTATTTGTTTTCTTTTCGTCACAGGTTCATCGGGGATGAGTGCATGCGGCGACATATGGTACAAGAAGGTGGCTAGTGCTGTGCACATAGCATTTCTTCACTCAAAATGTATATACGTGCAACGGGCAGCAACGTGAATATTCGTTTTTGGGAAGTGATTCCTCGATGAATGAATACTTTTGTATTATGCTTTGCGAATTCAGATGATATTTACAGACTGAAGATGTGGTCGAGTGTACTAATCTATTTCTTTTCTTTCGTCACAGGATAGTATGGGATGTGTGAATACCGGGACCTGTTCTACGGGAATATCGCTAGTGCCGTGCACATAGCATTTCTTCAAATTAAACATATCTTCGTGCATTGGATAGCTGAGTGTATATTGCTCTCTTTTGGTAAGAAATATGTCGATACTCGATATTTTATTTCATTTTATGATTTACAAATTCATATGAAATTTTCAGAATTATGAAGTTGTGGAGAGCACTAATTATTTGTTTTCTTCTCGTCTCAGGTTCATCGGGGATGAGTGCATGCGGCGACATATGGTACAAGAAGACGGCTAGTGCTGTGCACATAGCATTCTTTCACTCAAAATGTATATACGTGCAATGGGCAGCAACGTGAATATTCGTTTTTGGGAAGTGACACCTCGATGATAGAATAGTTTTGAACTTTGCCATACGAAATCAGATGAAATTTACAGACTGAAGATGTGGTCGAGTGTACTAATCTATTTCTTTTCTTTCGTCACAGGATAGTATGGAATGTGTGCATACGAAGGCATGTTCTACGAGAATATCGCTAGTGCTGTGCACATAGTATTTCTTCAAATTAAACATATCTTCGTGCAATGGATAGCTGAGTGTATATTGCTCTCTTTTGCTAAGAAATATGTCGATATTCGATATTTTATTTCATTTTATGCTTTACAAATTCATATGAAATTTTCAGAATTATAAAATTGTGGTGAGCACTAATTATTTGTTTTCTTTTCGTCACAGGTACATCGGGGATGTGTGCATGCGGCGGCATATGGTACAAGAAGGTGGCTATTGCTGTGCACATAGCATTTCTTCACTCCAAATGTATATACGTGCAACGGGCAGGAACGTGAATATTCGTTTTTGGGAAGTGACACCTCGGTGATAGAATACTTTTGTACTTTGCTATACGAAATCAGATCAAATTTACAGACTGATGATGCGGTCAAGTGTACTAAACTATTTCTTTTCTTTCGTCACCAATTTCGTATGGGATGTGTGAATACGGGGACATGTTCTACGACAATATCGCTAGTGCTGTGCACATAGCATTTCTTCAAATTAAACATATCTACGTGCTATGGATAGCTGAGTGTATATTGCTCTCTTTTGGTAAGAAATATGTCGATATTCGATATTTTATTTCATTTTATGCTTTACAAATTCATATGAAATTTTCAGAATTATGAAATTGTGGTGAGCACTAATTATTTGTTTTCTTTTCGTCACAGGTTCATTGGGGATGAATGCATGCGGCGACATATGGTACAAGAAGATGGCTAGTGCTGTGCACATAGCATTTCTTCAAATTAAACATATCTTCGTGCAATGGATAGCTGAGTGTATATTGCTCTCTTTTGGTAAGAAATATGTCGATATTCGATATTTTATTTCATTTTATGCTTTACAAATTCATATGAAATTTTCAGAATTATGAAGTTGTGGAGAGCACTAATTATTTGTTTTCTTTTCGTCACAGGTTCATCGGGGATGAGTGCATGCGGCGACATATGGTACAAGAAGATGGCTAGTGCTGTGCACATAGCATTTCTTCACTCCAAATGTGTATACGTGCAACGGGCAGCAACGTGAATATTCGTTTTTGGGAAGTGACACCTCGATGCTAGAATACTTTTGTACTTAGCTATACGAAATCAGATCAAATTTACAGACTGAAGATGTGGTCGAGTGTACTAATCTATTTCTTTTCTTTCGTCACAGGATAGTATGGGGTGTGTCCATACGGGGACATGTTCTACGAGAATATCGCTAGTGCTGTGCACATAGCATTTCTTCAAATTAAACATATCTTCGTGCAAAGGATTGCTGAGTGTATATTGCTCTCTTTTGGTAAGAAGTATGTCGATATTCGATATTTTATATCATTTTATGCTTTACAAATTCATATGGAATTTTAGAATTATGAAGTTGTGGAGAGCACTAATTATTTGTTTTCTTTTCGTCACAGGTTCATCGGGGATGAGTGCATGCGGCGACATATGGTACAAGAAGATGGCTAGTGCTGTGCACTTAGCATTTCTTCACTCAAAATGTGTATACGTGCAACGGGCAGGAACGTGAATATTCGTTTTTGGGAAGTGACACCTTGATGATAGAACACTTTTGTACTTTGCTATACGAAATCAGATCAAATTTACAGACTGAAGATGTGGTCGAGTGTACTAATCTATTTCTTTTCTTTCGTCACAGGATAGTATGGAATGTGTGCATACGGGGACATGTTCTACGAGAATATCGCTAGTTCTGTGCACATAGCATTTCTTCAAATTAAACATATCTTCGTGCAATGGATAGCTGAGTGTATATTGCTCTCTTTTGGTAAGAAATATGTCGATATTCGATATTTTATTTCATTTTATAGTTTACAAATTCATATGAAATTTTCAGAATTATGAAGTTGTGGAGAGCACTAATTATTTGTTTTCTTTTCGTCACAAGTTCATCGGGGATGAGTGCATGCGGCGACATATGGCACAAGAAACTGGCTAATGCTGTGCACATAGCATTTCTTTACTCCAAATGTATATACGTGCAACGGGCAGGAACGTGAATATTCGCTTTTGGAAAGTAACACCTCGATGATAGAATACTTTTGTACTTTGCTATACGAAATCAGATCAAATTTACAGACTGAAGATGTGGTCGAGTGTACTAATCTACTTCTTTTCTTTCGTCACAGGATGAAATGGGATGTGTGAATACGGGGACATGTTCTACGAGAATATCGCTAGTGCTGTGCACATAGCATTTCTTCAAATTAAACATATCTTCGTGCAATGGAAAGCTGAGAGTATATTGCTCTCTTTTGGTAAGAAATATGTCGATAATCGATATTTTATTTCATTTTATGCTTTACAAATTCATATGAAATTTTCAGAATTATGAAGTTGGGGAGAGCACTAATTATTTGTTTTCTTTTCGTCACAGGTTCATCGGGGATGAGTGCATGCGGCGACATATGGTACAAGAAGGTGGCTAGTGCTGTGCACATAGCATTTCTTCACTCAAAATGTATATACGTGCAACGGGCAGCAACGTGAATATTCGTTTTTGGGAAGTGATTCCTCGATGATTGAATACTTTTGTATTATGCTTTGCGAATTCAGATGATATTTACAGACTGAAGATGTGGTCGAGTGTACTAATCTATTTCTTTTCTTTCGTCACAGGATAGTATGGGACGTGTGAATACGGGGACATGTTCTACGGGAATATCGCTAGTGCCGTGCACATAGCATTTCTTCAAATTAAACATATCTTCGTGCGATGGATAGGTGAGTGTATATTGCTCTCTTTTGGTAAGAAATATGTCGATACTCGATATTTTATTTCATTTTATGCTTTACAAATTCATATGAAATTTTCAGAATTATGAAGTTGTGGAGAGCACTAATTATTTGTTTTCTTTTCGTCACAGGTTCATCGGGGATGAGTTCATGCGTCGACATATGGTACAAGAAGCCGGCTAGTGCTGTGCACATAGCATTCCTTCACTCAAAATGTATATACGTGCAGTGGGCAGCAACGTGAATATTCGTTTTTGGGAAGTGATTCCTCGATGATTGAATACTTTTGTATTATGCTTTGCGAATTCAGATGATATTTACAGACTGAAGATGTGGTCGAGTGTACTAATCTATTTCTTTTCTTTCGTCACAGGATAGTATGGAATGTGTGAATACGGGGACATGTTCTACGGGAATATCGCTAGTGCCGTGCACATAGCATTTCTTCAAATTAAACATATCTTCGTGCGATGGATAGCTGAGTGTATATTGCTCTCTTTTGGTAAGAAATATGTCGATACTCGATATTTTATTTCATTTTATGCTTTACAAATTCATATGAAATTTTCAGAATTATGAAGTTGTGGAGAGCACTAATTATTTGTTTTCTTTTCGTCACAGGTTCATCGGGGATGAGTGCATGCGGCGACATATGGCACAAGAAGATGGCTAGTGCTGTGCACATAGCATTTCTTCACTGCAAATGTGTATACGTGCAACCAGCAGGAACGTGAATATTCGTTTTTGGGAAGTGACACCTCGATGATAGAATACTTTTGAACTTTGCCATACGAAATCAGATGAAATTTACAGACTGGAGATGTGGTCGAGTGTACTAATCTATTTCTTTTCTTTCGTCACAGGATAGTATGGAATGTGTGCATACGGGGGCATGTTCTACGAGAATATCGCTAGTGCTGTGCACATAGTGTTTCTTCAAATTAAACATATCTTCGTGCAATGGATAGCTGAGTGTATATTGCTCTCTTTTGGTAAGAAATATGTCGATATTCGATATTTTATTTCATTTTATGCTTTACAAATTCATATGAAATTTTCAGAATTATGAAATTGTGGTGAGCACTAATTATTTGTTTTCTTTTCGTCACAGGTACATCGGGGATGTGTGCATGCGGCGGCATATGGTACAAGAAGGTGGCTAGTGCTGTGCACATAGCATTTCTTCACTCCAAATGTATATACGTGCAACGGGCAGGAACGTGAATATTCGTTTTTGTCAAGTGATATCTCGATGATTGACTACTTTTGTACTATGCTTCACGAATTCAGATGAAATTTACAGACTGATGATGCGGTCGAGTGTACTAATCTATTTCTTTTCTTTCGTCACAGGATAGTATGGAATGTGTACATACGGGGACATGTTCTACGAGAATATCGCTAGTGCTGTGCATATAGCATTTCTTCAAATTAAACATATCTACGTGCTATGGATAGCTGAGTGTATATTGCTCTCTTTTGGTAAGAAATATGTCGATACTCGATATTTTATTTCATTTTATGCTTTAAAAATTCATATGAAATTTTCAGAATTATGAAGTTGTGGAGAGCACTAATTATTTGTTTTCTTTTCGTCACAGGTTCATCGGGGATGAGTGCATGCGGCGACATATGGTACAAGAAGATGGCTAGTGCTGTGCACATAGCATTTCTTCAAATTAAACATATCTTCGTGCAATGGATAGCTGAGTGTATATTGCTCTCTTTTGGTAAGAAATATGTCGATATTCGATATTTTATTTCATTTTATGCTTTACAAATTCATATGAAATTTTCAGAATTATGAAGCTGGGGAGAGCACTAATTATTTGTTTTCTTTTCGTCACAGGTTCATCGGGGATGAGTGCATGCGGCGACATATGGTACAAGAAGGTGGCTAGTGCTGTGCACATAGCATTTCTTCACTCAAAATGTATATACGTGCAACGGGCAGTAACGTGAATATTCGTTTTTGGGAAGTGATTCCTCGATGATTGAATACTTTTGTATTATGCTTTGCGAATTCAGATGATATTTACAGACTGAAGATGTGGTCGAGTGTACTAATCTATTTCTTTTCTTTCGTCACAGGATAGTATGGGATGTGTGAATACCGGGACATGTTCTACGGGAATATCGCTAGTGCCGTGCACATAGCATTTCTTCAAATTAAACATATCTTCGTGCGATGGATAGCTGAGTGTATATTGCTCGCTTTTGGTAAGAAATATGTCGATACTCGATATTTTATTTCATTTTATGCTTTACAAATTCATATGAAATTTTCAGAATTATGAAGTTGTGGAGAGCACTAATTATTTGTTTTCTTCTCCTCACAGGTTCATCGGGGATGAGTGCATGAGGCGACATATGGTACAAGAAGACGGCTAGTGCTGTGCACATAGCATTCCTTCACTCAAAATGTATATACGTGCAATGGGCAGCAACGTGAATATTCGTTTTTGGGAAGTGATTCCTCGATGATTGAATACTTTTGTATTATGCTTTGCGAATTCAGATGATATTTACAGACTGAAGATGTGGTCGAGTGTACTAATCTATTTCTTTTCTTTCGTCACAGGATAGTATGGGATGTGTGAATACCGGGACATGTTCTACGGGAATATCGCTAGTGCCGTGCACATAGCATTTCTTCAAATTAAACATATCTTTGTGCGATGGATAGCTGAGTGTATATTGCTCTCTTTTGGTAAGAAATATGTCGATACTCGATATTTTATTTCATTTTATGCTTTACAAATTCATATGAAATTTTCAGAATTATGAAGTTGTGGAGAGCACTAATTATTTGTTTTCTTCTCGTCACAGGTTCATCGGGGATGAGTGCATGCGGCGACATATGGTACAAGAAGACGCCTAGTGCTGTGCACATAGCATTCTTTCACTCAAAATGTATATACGTGCAATGGGCAGCAACGTGAATATTCGTTTTTGGGAAGTGACACCTCGATGATAGAATAGTTTTGAACTTTGCCATACGAAATCAGATGATATTTACAGACTGGAGATGTGGTCGAGTGTACTAATCTATTTCTTTTCTTTCGTCACAGGATAGTATGGAATGTGTGCATACGAAGGCATGTTCTACGAGAATATCGCTAGTGCTGTGCACATAGTATTTCTTCAAATTAAACATATCTTCGTGCAATGGATAGCTGAGTGTATATTGCTCTCTTTTGCTAAGAAATATGTCGATATTCGATATTTTATTTCATTTTATGCTTTACAAATTCATATGAAATTTTCAGAATTATAAAATTGTGGTGAGCACTAATTATTTGTTTTCTTTTCGTCACAGGTACATCGGGGATGTGTGCATGCGGCGGCATATGGTACAAGAAGGTGGCTAGTGCTGTGCACATAGCATTTCTTCACTCCAAATGTATATACGTGCAACGGGCAGGAACGTGAATATTCGTTTTTGGGAAGTGACACCTCGGTGATAGAATACTTTTGTACTTTGCTATACGAAATCAGATCAAATTTACAGACTGATGATGCGGTCAAGTGTACTAAACTATTTCTTTTCTTTCGTCACCAATTTCGTATGGGATGTGTGAATACGGGGACATGTTCTACGACAATATCGCTAGTGCTGTGCACATAGCATTTCTTCAAATTAAACATATCTACGTGCTATGGATAGCTGAGTGTATATTGCTCTCTTTGGTAAGAAATATGTCGATATTCGATATTTTATTTCATTTTATGCTTTACAAATTCATATGAAATTTTCAGAATTATGAAATTGTGGTGAGCACTAATTATTTGTTTTCTTTTCGTCACAGGTTCATTGGGGATGAGTGCATGCGGCGACATATGGTACAAGAAGATGGCTAGTGCTGTGCACATAGCATTTCTTCAAATTAAACATATCTTCGTGCAATGGATAGCTGAGTGTATATTGCTCTCTTTTGGTAAGAAATATGTCGATATTCGATATTTTATTTCATTTTATAGTTTACAAATTCATATGAAATTTTCAGAATTATGAAGTTGTGGAGAGCACTAATTATTTGTTTTCTTTTCGTCACAAGTTCATCGGGGATGAGTGCATGCGGCGACATATGGCACAAGAAATTGGCTAATGCTGTGCACATAGCATTTCTTTACTCCAAATGTATATACGTGCAACGGGCAGGAACGTGAATATTCGCTTTTGGAAAGTAACACCTCGATGATAGAATACTTTTGTACTTTGCTATACGAAATCAGATCAAATTTACAGACTGAAGATGTGGTCGAGTGTACTAATCTATTTCTTTTCTTTCGTCACAGGATGAAATGGGATGTGTGAATACGGGGACATGTTCTACGTGAATATCGCTAGTGCTGTGCACATAGCATTTCTTCAAATTAAACATATCTTCGTGCAATGGAAAGCTGAGAGTATATTGCTCTCTTTTGGTAAGAAATATGTCGATAATCGATATTTTATTTCATTTTATGCTTTACAAATTCATATGAAATTTTCAGAATTATGAAGTTGGGGAGAGCACTAATTATTTGTTTTCTTTTCGTCACAGGTTCATCGGGGATGAGTGCATGCGGCGACATATGGTACAAGAAGGTGGCTAGTGCTGTGCACATAGCATTTCTTCACTCAAAATGTATATACGTGCAACGGGCAGCAACGTGAAAATTCGTTTTTCGGAAGTGATTCCTCGATGATTGAATACTTTTGTATTATGCTTTGCGAGTTCAGATGATATTTACAGACTGAAGATGTGGTCGAGTGTACTAATCTATTTCTTTTCTTTCGTCACAGGATAGTATGGGACGTGTGAATACGGGGACATGTTCTACGGGAATATCGCTAGTGCCGTGCACATAGCATTTCTTCAAATTAAACATATCTTCGTGCGATGGATAGCTGAGGGTACATTGCTCTCTTTTGGTAAGAAATATGTCGATACTCGATATTTTATTTCATTTTATGCTTTACAAATTCATATTAAATTTTCAGAATTATGAAGTTGTGGAGAGCACTAATTATTTGTTTTCTTTTCGTCACAGGTTCATCGGGGATGAGTGCATGCGTCGACATATGGTACAAGAAGACGGCTAGTGCTGTGCACATAGCATTCCTTCACTCAAAATGTATATACGTGCAATGGGCAGCAACGTGAATATTCGTTTTTGGGAAGTGATTCCTCGATGATTGAATACTTTTGTATTATGCTTTGCGAATTCAGATGATATTTACAGACTGAAGATGTGGTCGAGTGTACTAATCTATTTCTTTTCTTTCGTCACAGGATAGTATGGAATGTGTGCATACGGGGGCATGTTCTACGAGAATATCGCTAGTGCTGTGCACATAGTATTTTTTCAAATTAAACATATCTTCGTGCAATGGATAGCTGAGTGTATATTGCTCTTTTTTGGTAAGTAATATGTCGATATTCGATATTTTATTTCATTTTATGCTTTACAAATTCATATGAAATGTTCAGAATTATGAAATTGTGGTGAGCACTAATTATTTGTTTTCTTTTCGTCACAGGTTCATCGGGGATGAGTGCATGCGGCGACATATGGTACAAGAAGGTGGCTAGTGCTGTGCACATAGCATTTCTTCACTCAAAATGTATATACGTGCAACGGGCAGCAACGTGAATATTCGTTTTTGGGAAGTGATTCCTCGATGATTGAATACTTTTGTATTATGCTTTGCGAATTCGGATGATATTTACAGACTGAAGATGTGGTCGAGTGTACTAATCTATTTCTTTTCTTTCGTCACAGGATAGTATGGGATGTGTGAATACCGGGACATGTTCTACGGGAATATCGCTAGTGCCGTGCACATAGCATTTCTTCAAATTAAACATATCTTCGTGCGATGGATAGCTGAGTGTATATTGCTCTCTTTTGGTAAGAAATATGTCGATACTCGATATTTTATTTCATTTTATGCTTTACAAATTCATATGAAATTTTCAGAATTATGAAGTTGTGGAGAGCACTAATTATTTGTTTTCTTCTCGTCACAGGTTCATCGGGGATGAGTGCATGCGGCGACATATGGTACAAGAAGACGGCTAGTGCTGTGCACATAGCATTCTTTCACTCAAAATGTATATACGTGCAATGGGCAGCAACGTGAATATTCGTTTTTGGGAAGTGACACCTCGATGATAGAATAGTTTTGAACTTTGCCATACGAAATCAGATGAAATTTACAGACTGGAGATTTGGTCGAGTGTACTAATCTATTTCTTTTCTTTCGTCACAGGATAGTATGGAATGTGTGCATACGAAGGCATGTTCTACGAGAATATCGCTAGTGCTGTGCACATAGTATTTCTTCAAATTAAACATATCTTCGTGCAATGGATAGCTGAGTGTATATTGCTCTCTTTTGGTAAGTAATATGTCGATATTCGATATTTTATTTCATTTTATGCTTTACAAATTCATATGAAATTTTCAGAATTATGAAATTGTGGTGAGCACTAATTATTTGTTTTCTTTTCGTCACAGGTTCATCGGGGATGAGTGCATGCGGCGACATATGGTACAAGAAGATGGCTAGTGCTGTGCACATAGCATTTCTTCAAATTAAACATATCTTCGTGCAATGGATAGCTGAGTGTATATTGCTCTCTTCTGGTAAGAAATATGTCGATATTCGATATTTTATTTCATTTTATGCTTTACAAATTCATATGAAATTTTCAGAATTATGAAGTTGTGGAGAGCACTAATTATTTGTTTTCTTTTCGTCACAGGTTCATCGGGGATGAGTGCATGCGGCGACATATGGTACAAGAAGATGGCTAGTGCTGTGCACATAGCATTTCTTCACTCCAAATGTGTATACGTGTGCGGGCAGCAACGTGAATATTCGTTTTTGGGAAGTGACACCTCGATGATAGAATACTTTTGTACTTAGCTATACGAAATCAGATCAAATTTACAGACTGAAGATGTGGTCGAGTGTACTAATCTATTTCTTTTCTTTCGTCACAGGATAGTATGGGGTGTGTCCATACGGGGACATGTTCTACGAGAATATCGCTAGTGCTGTGCACATAGCATTTCTTCAAATTAAACATATCTTCGTGCAAAGGATTGCTGAGTGTAAATTGCTCTCTTTTGGTAAGAAGTATGTCGATATTCGATATTTTATATCATTTTATGCTTTACAAATTCATATGGAATTTTCAGAATTATGAAGTTGTGGAGAGCACTAATTATTTGTTTTCTTTTCGTCACAGGTTCATCGGGGATGAGTGCATGCGGCGACATATGGTACAAGAAGATGGCTAGTGCTGTGCACTTAGCATTTCTTCACTCAAAATGTGTATACGTGCAACGGGCAGGAACGTGAATATTCGTTTTTGGGAAGTGACACCTTGATGATAGAACACTTTTGTACTTTGCTATACGAAATCAGATCAAATTTACAGACTGAAGATGTGGTCGAGTGTACTAATCTATTTCTTTTCTTTCGTCACAGGATAGTATGGAATGTGTGCATACGGGGACATGTTCTACGAGAATATCGCTAGTGCTGTGCACATAGCATTTCTTCAAATTAAACATATCTTCGTGCAATGGATAGCTGAGTGTATATTGCTCTCTTTTGGTAAGAAATATGTCGATATTCGATATTTTATTTCATTTTATAGTTTACAAATTCATATGAAATTTTCAGAATTATGAAGTTGTGGAGAGCACTAATTATTTGTTTTCTTTTCGTCACAAGTTCATCGGGGATGAGTGCATGCGGCGACATATGGCACAAGAAATTGGCTAATGCTGTGCACATAGCATTTCTTTACTCCAAATGTATATACGTGCAACGGGCAGGAACGTAAATATTCGCTTTTGGAAAGTAACACCTCTATGATAGAATACTTTTGTACTTTGCTATAGGAAATCAGATCAAATTTACAGACTGAAGATGTGGTCGAGTGTACTAATCTATTTCTTTTCTTTCGTCACAGGATGAAATGGGATGTGTGAATACGGGGACATGTTCTACGAGAATATCGCTAGTGCTGTGCACATAGCATTTCTTCAAATTAAACATATCTTCGTGCAATGGAAAGCTGAGAGTATATTGCTCTCTTTTGGTAAGAAATATGTCGATAATCGATATTTTATTTCATTTTATGCTTTACAAATTCATATGAAATTTTCAGAATTATGAAGTTGGGGAGAGCAGTAATTATTTGTTTTCTTTTCGTCACAGGTTCATCGGGGATGAGTGCATGCGGCGACATATGGTACAAGAAGGTGGCTAGTGCTGTGCACGTAGCATTTCTTCACTCAAAATGTATATACGTGCAACGGGCAGCAACGTGAATATTCGTTTTTGGGAAGTGATTCCTCGATGATTGAATACTTTTGTATTATGCTTTGCGAATTCAGATGATATTTACAGACTGAAGATGTGGTCGAGTGTACTAATCTATTTCTTTTCTTTCGTCACAGGATAGTATGGGACGTGTGAATACGGGGACATGTTCTACGGGAATATCGCTAGTGCCGTGCACATAGCATTTCTTCAAATTATACATATCTTCGTGCGATGGATAGCTGAGTGTATATTGCTCTCTTTTGGTAAGAAATATGTCGATACTCGATATTTTATTTCATTTTATGCTTTACAAATTCATATGAAATTTTCAGAATTATGAAGTTGTGGAGAGCACTAATTATTTGTTTTCTTCTCGTCACAGTTTCATCGGGGATGAGTGCATGCGGCGACATATGGTACAAGAAGGTGGCTAGTGCTGTGCACATAGCATTTCTTCACTCCAAATGTATATACGTGCAATGGGCAGGAATGTGAATATTCGCTTTTGGGAAGTGATTCCTCGATGATTGAATACTTTTGTATGATGCTTTGCGAATTCAGATGATATTTACAGACTGAAGATGTGGTCGAGTGTACTAATCTATTTCTTTTCTTTCGTCACAGGATAGTATGGGATGTGTGAATACATGGACATGTTCTACGGGAATATCGCTAGTGCTGTGCACATAGCATTTCTTCAAACTAAACATTTCTTCATGCAGTGGATAGCTGAGTGTATATTGCTCTCTTTTGGTAAGAAATATGTCGATATTCGATATTTTATTTCATTTTATGCTTTACAAATTCATATGAAATTTTCAGAATTATGAAATTGTGGTGAGCACTAATTATTTGTTTTCTTTTCGTCACAGTTTCATCGGGGATGAGTGCATGCGGCGACATATGGTACAAGAAGGTGGCTAGTGCTGTGCACATAGCATTTCTTCACTCCAAATGTATATACGTGCAACGGGCAGGAATGTGAATATTCGCTTTTGGGAAGTGATTCCTCGATGATTGAATACTTTTGTATGATGCTTTGCGAATTCAGATGATATTTACAGACTGAAGATGTGGTCGAGTGTACTAATCTATTACGTTTCTTTCGTCACAGGATAGTATGGAATATGTGCATACGGGGACATGTTCTACGAGAATATCGCTAGTGCTGTGCACATAGCATTTCTTCAAATTAAACATATCTTCGTGCAATGGATAGCTGAGCGTATCTTGCTCTCTTTTGGTAAGAAATATGTCGATATTCGACATTTTATTTCGTTCTATGCTTTACAAATTCATGTGAAATTTTCAGAATTATGAAGTTGTGGAGAGCACTAATTATTTGTTTTCTTTTTGTCACAGGTTCATTGGGGATGAGTGCATGCGGCGACATATGGTACAAGAAGATGGCTAGTGCTGTGCAAATAGCATTTCTTCACTCCAAATGTGTATACGTGCAACGGGCAGGAACGTGAATATTCGTTTTTGGGAAGTGATTCCTCGATGATAGAATACTTTTGTACTTTGCTATACGAAATCGGATCAAATTTACAGACTGAACATGTGGTCGAGTGTACTAATCTATTTCTTTTCTTTCGTCACAGGATAGTATGGGATATGTGAATACGGGGACATGTTCTACGAGAATATCGCTAGTGCTGTGCACATAGCATTTCTTCAAATTAAACATATCTTCGTGCAATGGATAGCTGAGTGTATATTGCTCTCTTTTGGTAAGAAATATGTCAATATTCGATATTTTATTGCAATTTATGCTTTACAAATTCATATGAAATTTTCAGAATTATGAAGTTGTGGAGTGCACTAATTATTTGTTTTCTTTTCGTCACAGGTTCATCGGGGATGAGTGCATGCGGCGACATATGGTACAAGAAGGTGGCTAGTGCTGTGCACATAGCATTTCTTCACTCCAAATGTATATACGTGCAACGGGCAGGAACGTGAATATTCGTGTTTGGGAAGTGACACCTCGATGATTGAATACTTTTGTATTACGCTTTGCGAATTCAGATGATATTTACAGACTGAAGATGTGGTCGAGTGTACTAATCTATTTCTTTTCTTTCGTCACAGGATAGTATGGAATGTGTGCATACGGGGACATGTTCTACGAGAATATCGCTAGTGCTGTGCACATAGCATTTCTTCAAATTAAACATATCTTCGTGCAATGGATAGCTGAGTGTATATTGCTCTCTTTTGGTAAGAAATATGTCGATATTCGATATTTTATTTCATTTTATGCTTTACAAATTCATATGAAATTTTCAGAATTAGAAATTGTGGTGAGCACTAATTATTTGTTTTCTTTTCGTCACAGGTACATCGGGGATGTGTGCATGCGGCGGCATATGGTACAAGAAGGTGGCTAGTGCTGTGCACATAGCATTTCTTCACTCCAAATGTAAATACGTGCAACGGGAAGGAACGTGAATATTCGTTTTTGGGAAGTGACACCTCGATGATAGAATACTTTTGTACTTTGCTATACGAAATCAGATCAAATTTACAGACTGATGATGCGGTCAAGTGTACTAAACAATTTCTTTTCTTTCGTCACCAATTTCGTATGGGATGTGTGAATACGGGGACATGTTCTACGACAATATCGCTAGTGCTGTGCACATAGCATTTCTTCAAATTAAACATATTTTCGTGCAATGGATAGCTGAGTGTATATTGCTCTCTTTTGGTGAGAAATATGGCGATATATGATATTTTATTTCATTTTATGGTTTACAAATTCATATGAAATTTTCAGAATTATGAAGTTGTGGAGAGCACTAATTATTTGTTTTCTTTTCGTCACAGGTTCATCGGGGATGAGTGCATGCGGCGACATATGGTACAAGAAGACAGCTAGTGCTGTGCACATAGCATTCCTTCTCTCAAAATGTATATACGTGCAACGGGCAGCAACGTGAATATTCGTTTTTGGGAAGTGACACCTCGATGATAGAGTACTTTTGTACTTAGCTACACGATATCAGATCAAATTTACAGACTGAAGATGTGGTCGAGTGTACTAATCTATTTCTTTTCTTTCGTCACAGGATAGTATGGAATGTGTGCATACGGGGACATGTTCTACGAGGATATCGCTAGTGCTGTGCACATAGCATTTCTTCACATTACACATATCTACGTGCAATGGATAGCTGAGTGTATATTGCTCTCTTTTGGTAAGAAATATGTCGATATTCGATATTTTATTTCATTTTATGCTTTACAAATTCATATGAAATTTGCAGAAATATGAAGTTGTGGAGAGCACTAATTATTTGTTTTCTTTTCGTCACAGGTTCATCGGGGATGAGTGCATGCGGCGACATATGGTACAAGAAGAAGGCTAGTTCTGTGCACATAGCATTCCTTCACTGAAAATGTATATACGTGCAACGGGCATTAACGTGAATATTCGTTTTTGGGAAGTGACCACTCGATGATAGAATACTTTTGTACTTTGCTATACGAAATCAGATCAATTTTACAGACTGAAGATGTGGTCGAGTGTACTAATCTATTTCTTTTCTTTCGTCACAGGATAGTATGGAATGTGTGCATACGGGGACATGTTCTACGAGAATATCGCTAGTGCTGTGCACATAGCATTTCTTCAAATTAAACATATCTTCGTGCAATGGATAGCTGAGTGTATATTGCTCTCTTTTGGTAAGAAATATGTCGATATTTGATATTTTATCTCATTTTATGCTTTACAAATTCATATGAAATTTTCAGAATTAAGATGTTGTGGAGAGGACTAATTATTTGATTTCTTTTCGTCACAGGTTCATCGGGGATGAGTGCATGCGGCGACACATGGTACAAGAAGATGGCCAGACCTGTGAACATAGCATTTCTTCACTCCAAATGTATATACGTGCAACGGGCAGGAACGTGAATACTCGTTTTTAGGAAGTGACACCTCGATGATAGAATACTTTTGTAGTTTGCTATACGAAATCAGACCAAATTTACAGAGTGATGATGCGGTCAAGTGTACTAAACTATTTCTTTTCTTTCGTCACCAATTTCGTATGGGATGTGTGAATACGGGGACATGTTCTACGACAATATCGCCAGTGCTGTGCACATAGCATTTCTTCAAATTAAACATATCTACATGCAATGGATGGCTGAGTGTATATTGCTCTCTTTTGGTAAGAAATATGTCGATATTCGATATTTTATTTCATTTTATGCTTTACAAATTCATATGAAATTTTCAGAATTATGAAGTTGAGGAGAGCACTAATTATTTGTTTTCTTTTCGTCACAGGTTCATCGGGGATGAGTGCATGCGGCGACATATAGTACAAGAAGACGGCTAGTGCTGTGCACATAGCATTCCTTCACTCAAAATGTATATACGTGCAATGGGCAGCAACGTGAATATTCGTTTTTGGGAAGTGATTCCTCGATGATTGATTACTTTTGTATTATGCTTTGCGAATTCAGATGATATTTACAGACTGAAGGTGTGGTCGAGTGTACTAATCTATTTCTTTTCTTTCGTCACAGGATAGTATGGGATGTGTGAATACGGGGACATGTTCTACGAGAATATCGCTAATGCTGTGCACATAGCATTTCTTCAAATTAAACATATCTTCGTGCAATGGATAGCTGAGTGTATATTGCTCTCTTTTGGTAAGAAATATGTCGATATTCGATATTTTATTTCATTTTATGCTTTACAAATTCATATGAAATTTCAGAATTATGAAGTTGTGGAGAGCACTAATTATTTGATTTCTTTTCGTCACAGGTTCATCGAGGATGAGTGCATGCGGCGACATATGGTACAAGAAGACAGCTAGTGCTGTGCACATAGCATTTCTTCACTCAAAATGTAAATACGTGCAATGGGCAGCAACGTGAATATTTGTATTTGGGAAGTGATTCCTCGATGATTGAATACTTTTGTATTATGCTTTGCGAATTCAGATGAAATTTACAGACTGAAGATGTGGTCGAGTGTACTAATCTATTTCTTTTCTTTCGTCACAGGATAGTATGGGATGTGTGAATACGTCGACATGATCTACGGGAATATCGCTAGTGCCGTGCACATAGCATTTCTTCAAATTAAACATATCTTCGTGCGATGGGTAGCTGAGTGTATATTGCTCTCTTTTGGTAAGAAATATGTCGATACTCGAAATTTTATTTCATTTTATGCTTTACAAATTCATATGAAATTTTCAGAATTATGAAGTTGTGGAGAGCACTAATTATTTGTTTTCTTTTCGTCACAGGTTCATCGGGGATGAGTGCATGCGGCGACATATGGTACAAGAAGAAGGCTAGTTCTGTGCACATAGCATTCCTTCACTCAAAATGTATATACGTGCAATGGGCAGCAACGTGAATATTCGTTTTTGGGAAGTGATTCCTCGATGATTGAATACTTTTGTATTATGCTTTGCGAATTCAGATGATATTTACAGACTGAAGATGTGGGCGAGTGTACTAATCTATTTCTTTTCTTTCGTCACAGGATAGTATGGGATGTGTGAATACGGGGACATGTTCTACGAGAATATCGCTAGTTCTGTGCACATAGCATTTCTTCAAATTAAACAAATCTTCGGGCAATGGATAGCTGAGTGTATATTGCTCTCTTTTGGTAAGAAATATGTCGATATTCGATATTTTATTTCATTTTATGCTTCACAAATTCATATGAAATTTTCAGCATTATGAAGTTGTGGAGAGCCCTAATTATGTGTCTTCTTTTCGTCACAGGCTCACCGGGGATGAGTGCATGAGGCGACATATGGTACAGGAAGATGGCTAGTGCTGTGCACATAGCATTCCTTCACTCAAAATGTATATACGTGCAATGGGCAGCAACGTGAATATTCGTTTTTGGGAAGTGATTCCTCGATGATTGAATACTTTTGTATTATGCTTTGCGAATTCAGACGATATTTACAGACTGATGATGTGGCCGAGTGTACTAATCTATTTCTTTTCTTTCGTCACAGGAAAGTATGGTATGTGTGAATACGGGGACATGTTCTACGAGAGAATCACTAGTGCTGAGCACATAGCATTTCTTCAAATTAAACATATCTTCATGCAATGGATAGCTGAGTGTATATTGCTCTCTTTTGGTAAGAAATATGTCGATATTCGAAATTTTATTTCATTTTATGCCTTACAAATTCATATGAAATTTTCAGAATTATGAAGTTGTGGCGAGCACTAATTATTTGTTTTCTTTTCGTCAGAGGTTCATCGGGGATGAGTGCATGCGGCGACATATGGTACAAGAAGATGGCTAATGCTGTGCACATGGCATTCCTTCACTCCAAATGTATACACGTGCAACGGCCAGCAACGTGAATATTCGTTTTCGGGAAGTGATACCTCGATGATTGAATACTTTAGTGTTATGCTTTACGAATCCAGACGAAATTTACAGACTGATGATGCGGTCGAGTGTACTAAACTATTTCTTTTCTTTCGTCACAGTATCGTATGGGATGTGTGAATACGGGGAGATGTTCTACGAGAATATCGCTAGTGCTGTGCACATAGCATTTCTTCAAATTAAACATATCTACGTGCAGTGGATAGCTGAGTGGATATTGCTTTCTTTTGGTAAGAAATATGTCGATATTCGATATTTTATTTCATTTTATGCTTTACAAATTCATATGAAATTTTCAGAATCATGAAGTCGTAGAGGGCATAAATTATTTTTTTTCTTTTCGTCACAGGTTCATCGGGGTTGAGTGCATGCGGCGACATATGGTACAAGAAGACAGCTAGTGCTGTGCACATAGCATTCCTTCACTCAAATTGTATATACGTGCAATGGGCAGCAACGTGAATATTCGTTTTTGGGAAGTGATTCCTCGATGATTGAATACTTTTGTATTATGCTTTGCGAATTCAAATGATATTTACAGACTGAAGATGTGGTCGAGTGTACTAATCTATTTCTTTTCTTTCGTCACAGGATAGTATGGTATGTGTGCAACGGGGACATGTTCTACGAGAATATCGCTAGTGCTGTGCACATAGCATTTCTTCCAATTAAACATATCTTCGTGCAATAGATAGCTGAGTGTATATTGCTCTCTTTTGGTAAGAAATATGTCGATATTCGATATTTTATTTCATTTTATGCCTTACAAATTCGTATGAAATTTTCAGAATTATGAAGTTGTGGAGAGCACTAATTATTTGTTTTATTTTCGTCAGAGGTTCATCGGGGATGAGTGCATGCGGCGACATATGGTACAAGAAGATGGCTAATGCTGTGCACATGGCTTTCCTTCACTCCAAATGTATACACGTGCAACGGCCAGCAACGTGAATATTCGTTGTTGGGAAGAGATACCTCGATGGTTGAATACTTTTGTATTATGCTTTACGAATCCAGATGAAATTTACAGACTGATGATGTAGTCGAGTGTACTAATCTATTTCTTTTCTTTCGTTACTGGATAGAATGGGATGTGTGAATACGGGGGTATGTTCTTCGACAATATCGCTAGTGCTGTGCACATAGCATTTCTTCAAATTAAACATATCTACGTGCAATGGATAGCTGAGTGTATATTGCTTTCTTTTGGTAAGGAATACGTCGATATTCGATATTTTATTTCATTTTATGCTTTACAAATTAATATTAAGATTTCAGCATCATGAAGTTGTGGAGAGCACTAATTATTTGTTTTCTTTTCGTCACAGGTTCATCAGGGATGAGTGCATGCGGATATATATGGTACAAGAAGATGGCTAGTGCTGTGCACATAGCATTTCTTAACTCAAAATGTATATACGTGCAACGGCCAGCAACGTGAATATTCGTTTTTGGGAGGTGATACCTCGATGATTGAATATCTCTGTATTATGCTTTACGAATTCAGATGAAATTTACAGACTCTTGATGTGGTCGGGTGTACTAATCTATTTCGTTTCTTTCGTCACAGGTTCGTATGGGATGTGTGAATACGGGGGCATGTCCTACGACAATATCGCTAGTCCTGTGCTCATAGCAATTCTTCAAATTAAACATATCTACGTGCAATGGATGGCTGAGTGTATATTGCTTTATTTTGGTAAGAAATATGTCGATATTCGATATTATATTTCATTTTATGCTCTACAAATTAATATAAAGATTTCAGCATTATGAAGTTGTGGAGAGCACTAATTACGTGTTTTCTTTTCGTCACAGGTTCATCGGGGATGAGTGCATGCGGATACATATGCTACAAGAAGATGGCTAGTGCTGTGCACATAGCATTTCTTCACTCAAAATGTATATACGTGCAACGGCCAGCAACGTGAATATTCGTTTTTGGGAAGTGATACCTCGATGATTGAATACCTTTGTATTATGCTTTACGAATTCAGATGAAATTTACAGACTGATGATGTGGTCGAGTGTACTAATCAATTTCTTTTCTATCGTCACAGGGTCGTATGGGATGTGTGAATACGGGGGCATGTTCTACGACAATATCGCTAGTGCTGTGCACATAGCATTTCTTCAAATTAAACATACCTACGTGCAATGGATAGCTGAGTGTATACTACTTTCTTTTGGTAAGAAATGTGTCGATACTCGATATTTTATTTCATTTTATGCTTTACAAATTCATATGAAATTTTCTGAATTATGAAGTTGTGGAGAGCACTAATTATTTGTTTTCTTCTCGTCACAGTTTCATCGGGGATGAGTGCATGCGGCGACATATGGTACAAGAAGGTGGCTAGTGCTGTGCACATAGCATTTCTTCACTCCAAATGTATATACGTGCAACGGGCAGGAATGTGAATATTCGCTTTTGGGAAGTGATTCCTCGATGATTGAATACTTTTGTATGATGCTTTGCGAATTCAGATGATATTTACAGACTGAAGATGTGGTCGAGTGTACTAATCTATTTCTTTTCTTTCGTCACAGGATAGTATGGGATGTGTGAATACATGGACATGTTCTACGGGAATATCGCTAGTGCTGTGCACATAGCATTTCTTCAAACTAAACATTTCTTCATGCAGTGGATAGCTGAGTGTATATTGCTCTCTTTTGGTAAGAAATATGTCGATATTCGATATTTTATTTCATTTTATGCTTTACAAATTCATATGAAATTTTCAGAATTATGAAATTGTGGTGAGCACTAATTATTTGTTTTCTTTTCGTCACAGTTTCATCGGGGATGAGTGCATGCGGCGACATATGGTACAAGAAGGTGGCTAGTGCTGTGCACATAGCATTTCTTCACTCCAAATGTATATACGTGCAACGGGCAGGAATGTGAATATTCGCTTTTGGGAAGTGATTCCTCGATGATTGAATACTTTTGTATGATGCTTTGCGAATTCAGATGATATTTACAGACTGAAGATGTGGTCGAGTGTACTAATCTATTACGTTTCTTTCGTCACAGGATAGTATGGAATGTGTGCATACGGGGACATGTTCTACGAGAATATCGCTAGTGCTGTGCACATAGCATTTCTTCAAATTAAACATATCTTCGTGCAATGGATAGCTGAGTGTATATTGCTCTCTTTTGGTAAGAAATATGTCGATATTCGATATTTTATTTCATTTTATGCTTTACAAATTCATATGAAATTTCAGAATTATGAAGTTGTGGAGAGCACTAATTATTTGATTTCTTTTCGTCACAGGTTCATCGAGGATGAGTGCATGCGGCGACATATGGTACAAGAAGACAGCTAGTGCTGTGCACATAGCATTTCTTCACTCAAAATGTAAATACGTGCAATGGGCAGCAACGTGAATATTTGTATTTGGGAAGTGATTCCTCGATGATTGAATACTTTTGTATTATGCTTTGCGAATTCAGATGATATTTACAGACTGAAGATGTGGTCGAGTGTACTAATCTATTTCTTTTCTTTCGTCACAGGATAGTATGGGATGTGTGAATACGTCGACATGATCTACGGGAATATCGCTAGTGCCGTGCACATAGCATTTCTTCAAATTAAACATATCTTCGTGCGATGGGTAGCTGAGTGTATATTGCTCTCTTTTGGTAAGAAATATGTCGATACTCGAAATTTTATTTCATTTTATGCTTTACAAATTCATATGAAATTTTCAGAATTATGAAGTTGTGGAGAGCACTAATTATTTGTTTTCTTTTCGTCACAGGTTCATCGGGGATGAGTGCATGCGGCGACATATGGTACAAGAAGAAGGCTAGTTCTGTGCACATAGCATTCCTTCACTCAAAATGTATATACGTGCAATGGGCAGCAACGTGAATATTCGTTTTTGGGAAGTGATTCCTCGATGATTGAATACTTTTGTATTATGCTTTGCGAATTCAGATGATATTTACAGACTGAAGATGTGGGCGAGTGTACTAATCTATTTCTTTTCTTTCGTCACAGGATAGTATGGGATGTGTGAATACGGGGACATGTTCTACGAGAATATCGCTAGTGCTGTGCACATAGCATTTCTTCAAATTAAACAAATCTTCGGGCAATGGATAGCTGAGTGTATATTGCTCTCTTTTGGTAAGAAATATGTCGATATTCGATATTTTATTTCATTTTATGCTTCACAAATTCATATGAAATTTTCAGCATTATGAAGTTGTGGAGAGCCCTAATTATGTGTCTTCTTTTCGTCACAGGCTCACCGGGGATGAGTGCATGAGGCGACATATGGTACAGGAAGATGGCTAGTGCTGTGCACATAGCATTCCTTCACTCAAAATGTATATACGTGCAATGGGCAGCAACGTGAATATTCGTTTTTGGGAAGTGATTCCTCGATGATTGAATACTTTTGTATTATGCTTTGCGAATTCAGACGATATTTACAGACTGATGATGTGGCCGAGTGTACTAATCTGTTTCTTTTCTTTCGTCACAGGAAAGTATGGTATGTGTGAATACGGGGACATGTTCTACGAGAGAATCACTAGTGCTGAGCACATAGCATTTCTTCAAATTAAACATATCTTCATGCAATGGATAGCTGAGTGTATATTGCTCTCTTTTGGTAAGAAATATGTCGATATTCGAAATTTTATTTCATTTTATGCCTTACAAATTCATATGAAATTTTCAGAATTATGAAGTTGTGGCGAGCACTAATTATTTGTTTTCTTTTCGTCAGAGGTTCATCGGGGATGAGTGCATGCGGCGACATATGGTACAAGAAGATGGCTAATGCTGTGCACATGGCATTCCTTCACTCCAAATGTATACACGTGCAACGGCCAGCAACGTGAATATTCGTTTTCGGGAAGTGATACCTCGATGATTGAATACTTTTGTATTATGCTTTACGAATTCAGATGAAATTTACAGACTGATGATGTGGTCGAGTGTACTAATCTATTTCTTTTCTTTCGTCACAGGGTCGTATGGGATGTGTGAATACGGGGGCATGTTCTACGAGAATATCGCTAGTGCTGTGCACATATCAATTCTTCAAATTATACATATCTACGTGCGATGGATAGCTGAGTGTATATTGCTTTCTTTTGGTAGGAAGTATGTCGATATTCGATATTATATTTCATTTTATGCTTTACAAATTAATATAAAGATTTCAGCATTATGAAGTTGTGGAGAGCACTAATTATGTGTATTCTTTTCGTCACAGGTTCATCGGTGATGAGTGCATGAGGCGACATATGGTACACGAAGATGGCTAGTGCTGTGCACATAGCATTCCTTCACTCCAAAAGTATATACGTGCAACGGGCAGCAACGTGAATATTCGTTTTTGGGAAGTGATTCCTCGATGATTGAATACTTTAGTATTATGCTTTACGAATCCAGACGAAATTTACAGACTGATGATGCGGTCGAGTGTACTAAACTATTTCTTTTCTTTCGTCACAGTATCGTATGGGATGTGTGAATACGGGGAGATGTTCTACGAGAATATCGCTAGTGCTGTGCACATAGCATTTCTTCAAATTAAACATATCTACGTGCAGTGGATAGCTGAGTGGATATTGCTTTCTTTTGGTAAGAAATATGTCGATATTCGATATTTTATTTCATTTTATGCTTTACAAATTCATATGAAATTTTCAGAATCATGAAGTCGTAGAGGGCATAAATTATTTTTTTTCTTTTCGTCACAGGTTCATCGGGGTTGAGTGCATGCGGCGACATATGGTACAAGAAGACAGCTAGTGCTGTGCACATAGCATTCCTTCACTCAAATTGTATATACGTGCAATGGGCAGCAACGTGAATATTCGTTTTTGGGAAGTGATTCCTCGATGATTGAATACTTTTGTATTATGCTTTGCGAATTCAAATGATATTTACAGACTGAAGATGTGGTCGAGTGTACTAATCTATTTCTTTTCTTTCGTCACAGGATAGTATGGTATGTGTGCAACGGGGACATGTTCTACGAGAATATCGCTAGTGCTGTGCACATAGCATTTCTTCCAATTAAACATATCTTCGTGCAATAGATAGCTGAGTGTATATTGCTCTCTTTTGGTAAGAAATATGTCGATATTCGATATTTTATTTCATTTTATGCCTTACAAATTCGTATGAAATTTTCAGAATTATGAAGGTGTGGAGAGCACTAATTATTTGTTTTCTTTTCGTCAGAGGTTCATCGGGGATGAGTGCATGCGGCGACATATGGTACAAGAAGATGGCTAATGCTGTGCACATGGCTTTCCTTCACTCCAAATGTATACACGTGCAACGGCCAGCAACGTGAATATTCGTTGTTGGGAAGAGATACCTCGATGGTTGAATACTTTTGTATTATGCTTTACGAATCCAGATGAAATTTACAGACTGATGATGTAGTCGAGTGTACTAATCTATTTCTTTTCTTTCGTTACTGGATAGAATGGGATGTGTGAATACGGGGGTATGTTCTTCGACAATATCGCTAGTGCTGTGCACATAGCATTTCTTCAAATTAAACATATCTACGTGCAATGGATAGCTGAGTGTATATTGCTTTCTTTTGGTAAGGAATACGTCGATATTCGATATTTTATTTCATTTTATGCTTTACAAATTAATATTAAGATTTCAGCATCATGAAGTTGTGGAGAGCACTAATTATTTGTTTTCTTTTCGTCACAGGTTCATCAGGGATGAGTGCATGCGGATATATATGGTACAAGAAGATGGCTAGTGCTGTGCACATAGCATTTCTTAACTCAAAATGTATATACGTGCAACGGCCAGCAACGTGAATATTCGTTTTTGGGAGGTGATACCTCGATGATTGAATATCTCTGTATTATGCTTTACGAATTCAGATGAAATTTACAGACTCTTGATGTGGTCGGGTGTACTAATCTATTTCGTTTCTTTCGTCACAGGTTCGTATGGGATGTGTGAATACGGGGGCATGTCCTACGAGAATATCGCTAGTCCTGTGCTCATAGCAATTCTTCAAATTAAACATATCTACGTGCAATGGATGGCTGAGTGTATATTGCTTTATTTTGGTAAGAAATATGTCGATATTCGATATTATATTTCATTTTATGCTTTACAAATTAATATAAAGATTTCAGCATTATGAAGTTGTGGAGAGCACTAATTACGTGTTTTCTTTTCGTCACAGGTTCATCGGGGATGAGTGCATGCGGATACATATGCTACAAGAAGATGGCTAGTGCTGTGCACATAGCATTTCTTCACTCAAAATGTATATACGTGCAACGGCCAGCAACGTGAATATTCGTTTTTGGGAAGTGATACCTCGATGATTGAATACCTTTGTATTATGCTTTACGAATTCAGATGAAATTTACAGACTGATGATGTGGTCGAGTGTACTAATCAATTTCTTTTCTATCGTCACAGGGTCGTATGGGATGTGTGAATACGGGGGCATGTTCTACGACAATATCGCTAGTGCTGTGCACATAGCATTTCTTCAAATTAAACATACCTACGTGCAATGGATAGCTGAGTGTATACTACTTTCTTTTGGTAAGAAATGTGTCGATACTCGATATTTTATTTCATTTTATGCTTTACAAATTCATATGAAATTTTCAGAATTATGAAGTTGTGGAGAGCACTAATTATTTGTTTTCTTCTCGTCACAGTTTCATCGGGGATGAGTGCATGCGGCGACATATGGTACAAGAAGGTGGCTAGTGCTGTGCACATAGCATTTCTTCACTCCAAATGTATATACGTGCAACGGGCAGGAATGTGAATATTCGCTTTTGGGAAGTGATTCCTCGATGATTGAATACTTTTGTATGATGCTTTGCGAATTCAGATGATATTTACAGACTGAAGATGTGGTCGAGTGTACTAATCTGTTTCTTTTCTTTCGTCACAGGATAGTATGGGATGTGTGAATACATGGACATGTTCTACGGGAATATCGCTAGTGCTGTGCACATAGCATTTCTTCAAACTAAACATTTCTTCATGCAGTGGATAGCTGAGCGTATATTGCTCTCTTTTGGTAAGAAATATGTCGATATTCGATATTTTATTTCATTTTATGCTTTACAAATTCATATGAAATTTTCAGAATTATGAAATTGTGGTGAGCACTAATTATTTGTTTTCTTTTCGTCACAGTTTCATCGGGGATGAGTGCATGCGGCGACATATGGTACAAGAAGGTGGCTAGTGCTGTGCACATAGCATTTCTTCACTCCAAATGTATATACGTGCAACGGGCAGGAATGTGAATATTCGCTTTTGGGAAGTGATTCCTCGATGATTGAATACTTTTGTATGATGCTTTGCGAATTCAGATGATATTTACAGACTGAAGATGTGGTCGAGTGTACTAATCTATTACGTTTCTTTCGTCACAGGATAGTATGGAATGTTTGCATACGCTGACATGTTCTACGAGAATATCGCTAGTGCTGTGCACATAGCATTTCTTCAAATTAAACATATCTTCGTGCAATGGATAGCTGAGCGTATCTTGCTCTCTTTTGGTAAGAAATATGTCGATATTCGACATTTTATTTCGTTCTATGCTTTACAAATTCATGTGAAATTTTCAGAATTATGAAGTTGTGGAGAGCACTAATTATTTGTTTTCTTTTCGTCACAGGTTCATTGGGGATGAGTGCATGCGGCGACATATGGTACAAGAAGATGGCTAGTGCTGTGCAAATAGCATTTCTTCACTCCAAATGTGTATACGTGCAACGGGCAGGAACGTGAATATTCGTTTTTGGGAAGTGATTCCTCGATGATAGAATACTTTTGTACTTTGCTATACGAAATCGGATCAAATTTACAGACTGAACATGTGGTCGAGTGTACTAATCTATTTCTTTTCTTTCGTCACAGGATAGTATGGGATATGTGAATACGGGGACATGTTCTACGAGAATATCGCTAGTGCTGTGCACATAGCATTTCTTCAAATTAAACATATCTTCGTGCAATGGATAGCTGAGTGTATATTGCTCTCTTTTGGTAAGAAATATGTCAATATTCGATATTTTATTGCAATTTATGCTTTACAAATTCATATGAAATTTTCAGAATTATGAAGTTGTGGAGTGCACTAATTATTTGTTTTCTTTTCGTCACAGGTTCATCGGGGATGAGTGCATGCGGCGACATATGGTACAAGAAGGTGGCTAGTGCTGTGCACATAGCATTTCTTCACTCCAAATGTATATACGTGCAACGGGCAGGAACGTGAATATTCGTGTTTGGGAAGTGACACCTCGATGATTGAATACTTTTGTATTACGCTTTGCGAATTCAGATGATATTTACAGACTGAAGATGTGGTCGAGTGTACTAATCTATTTCTTTTCTTTCGTCACAGGATAGTATGGAATGTGTGCATACGGGGACATGTTCTACGAGAATATCGCTAGTGCTGTGCACATAGCATTTCTTCAAATTAAACATATCTTCGTGCAATGGATAGCTGAGTGTATATTGCTCTCTTTTGGTAAGAAATATGTCGATATTCGATATTTTATTTCATTTTATGCTTTACAAATTCATATGAAATTTTCAGAATTATGAAATTGTGGTGAGCACTAATTATTTGTTTTCTTTTCGTCACAGGTACATCGGGGATGTGTGCATGCGGCGGCATATGGTACAAGAAGGTGGCTAGTGCTGTGCACATAGCATTTCTTCACTCCAAATGTAAATACGTGCAACGGGAAGGAACGTGAATATTCGTTTTTGGGAAGTGACACCTCGATGATAGAATACTTTTGTACTTTGCTATACGAAATCAGATCAAATTTACAGACTGATGATGCGGTCAAGTGTACTAAACAATTTCTTTTCTTTCGTCACCAATTTCGTATGGGATGTGTGAATACGGGGACATGTTCTACGACAATATCGCTAGTGCTGTGTACATAGCATTTCTTCAAATTAAACATATTTTCGTGCAATGGATAGCTGAGTGTATATTGCTCTCTTTTGGTGAGAAATATGGCGATATATGATATTTTATTTCATTTTATGGTTTACAAATTCATATGAAATTTTCAGAATTATGAAGTTGTGGAGAGCACTAATTATTTGTTTTCTTTTCGTCACAGGTTCATCGGGGATGAGTGCATGCGGCGACATATGGTACAAGAAGACAGCTAGTGCTGTGCACATAGCATTCCTTCTCTCAAAATGTATATACGTGCAACGGGCAGCAACGTGAATATTCGTTTTTGGGAAGTGACACCTCGATGATAGAGTACTTTTGTACTTAGCTACACGATATCAGATCAAATTTACAGACTGAAGATGTGGTCGAGTGTACTAATCTATTTCTTTTCTTTCGTCACAGGATAGTATGGAATGTGTGCATACGGGGACATGTTCTACGAGGATATCGCTAGTGCTGTGCACATAGCATTTCTTCACATTACACATATCTACGTGCAATGGATAGCTGAGTGTATATTGCTCTCTTTTGGTAAGAAATATGTCGATATTCGATATTTTATTTCATTTTATGCTTTACAAATTCATATGAAATTTGCAGAAATATGAAGTTGTGGAGAGCACTAATTATTTGTTTTCTTTTCGTCACAGGTTCATCGGGGATGAGTGCATGCGGCGACATATGGTACAAGAACATGGCTAGTGCTGTGCACATAGCATTCCTTCACTGAAAATGTATATACGTGCAACGGGCAGGAACGTGAATATTCGTTTTTGGGAAGTGACCACTCGATGATAGAATACTTTTGTACTTTGCTATACGAAATCAGATCAATTTTACAGACTGAAGATGTGGTCGAGTGTACTAATCTATTTCTTTTCTTTCGTCACAGGATAGTATGGAATGTGTGCATACGGGGACATGTTCTACGAGAATATCGCTAGTGCTGTGCACATAGCATTTCTTCAAATTAAACATATCTTCGTGCAATGGATAGCTGAGTGTATATTGCTCTCTTTTGGTAAGAAATATGTCGATATTTGATATTTTATCTCATTTTATGCTTTACAAATTCATATGAAATTTTCAGAATTATGATGTTGTGGAGAGCACTAATTATTTGATTTCTTTTCGTCACAGGTTCATCGGGGATGAGTGCATGCGGCGACACATGGTACAAGAAGATTGCCAGACCTGTGAACATAGCATTTCTTCACTCCAAATGTATATACGTGCAACGGGCAGGAACGTGAATACTCGTTTTTGGGAAGTGACACCTCGATGATAGAATACTTTTGTACTTTGCTATACGAAATCAGATCAAATTTACAGAGTGATGATGCGGTCAAGTGTACTAAACTATTTCTTTTCTTTCGTCACCAATTTCGTATGGGATGTGTGAATACGGGGACATGTTCTACGACAATATCGCTAGTGCTGTCCACATAGCATTTCTTCAAATTAAACATATCTACATGCAATGGATGGCTGAGTGTATATTGCTCTCTTTTGGTAAGAAATATGTCGATATTCGATATTTTATTTCATTTTATGCTTTACAAATTCATATGAAATTTTCAGAATTATGAAGTTGAGGAGAGCACTAATTATTTGTTTTCTTTTCGTCACAGGTTCATCGGGGATGAGTGCATGCGGCGACATATGGTACAAGAAGACGGCTAGTGCTGTGCACATAGCATTCCTTCACTCAAAATGTATATACGTGCAATGGGCAGCAACGTGAATATTCGTTTTTGGGAAGTGATTCCTCGATGATTGATTACTTTTGTATTATGCTTTGCGAATTCAGATGATATTTACAGACTGAAGGTGTGGTCGAGTGTACTAATCTATTTCTTTTCTTTCGTCACAGGATAGTATGGGATGTGTGAATACGGGGACATGTTCTACGAGAATATCGCTAATGCTGTGCACATAGCATTTCTTCAAATTAAACATATCTTCGTGCAATGGATAGCTGAGTGTATATTGCTCTCTTTTGGTAAGAAATATGTCGATATTCGATATTTTATTTCATTTTATGCTTTACAAATTCATATGAAATTTCAGAATTATGAAGTTGTGGAGAGCACTAATTATTTGATTTCTTTTCGTCACAGGTTCATCGAGGATGAGTGCATGCGGCGACATATGGTACAAGAAGACAGCTAGTGCTGTGCACATAGCATTTCTTCACTCAAAATGTAAATACGTGCAATGGGCAGCAACGTGAATATTTGTATTTGGGAAGTGATTCCTCGATGATTGAATACTTTTGTATTATGCTTTGCGAATTCAGATGATATTTACAGACTGAAGATGTGGTCGAGTGTACTAATCTATTTCTTTTCTTTCGTCACAGGATAGTATGGGATGTGTGAATACGTCGACATGATCTACGGGAATATCGCTAGTGCCGTGCACATAGCATTTCTTCAAATTAAACATATCTTCGTGCGATGGATAGCTGAGTGTATATTGCTCTCTTTTGGTAAGAAATATGTCGATACTCGAAATTTTATTTCATTTTATGCTTTACAAATTCATATGAAATTTTCAGAATTATGAAGTTGTGGAGAGCACTAATTATTTGTTTTCTTTTCGTCACAGGTTCATCGGGGATGAGTGCATGCGGCGACATATGGTACAAGAAGAAGGCTAGTTCTGTGCACATAGCATTCCTTCACTCAAAATGTATATACGTGCAATGGGCAGCAACGTGAATATTCGTTTTTGGGTAGTGATTCCTCGATGATTGAATACTTTTGTATTATGCTTTGCGAATTCAGATGATATTTACAGACTGAAGATGTGGGCGAGTGTACTAATCTATTTCTTTTCTTTCGTCACAGGATAGTATGGGATGTGTGAATACGGGGACATGTTCTACGAGAATATCGCTAGTGCTGTGCACATAGCATTTCTTCAAATTAAACAAATCTTCGGGCAATGGATAGCTGAGTGTATATTGCTCTCTTTTGGTAAGAAATATGTCGATATTCGATATTTTATTTCATTTTATGCTTCACAAATTCATATGAAATTTTTAGCATTATGAATTTGTGGAGAGCCCTAATTATGTGTCTTCTTTTCGTCACAGGCTCACCGGGGATGAGTGCATGAGGCGACATATGGTACAGGAAGATGGCTAGTGCTGTGCACATAGCATTCCTTCACTCAAAATGTATATACGTGCAATGGGCAGCAACGTGAATATTCGTTTTTGGGAAGTGATTCCTCGATGATTGAATACTTTTGTATTATGCTTTGCGAATTCAGACGATATTTACAGACTGATGATGTGGCCGAGTGTACTAATCTGTTTCTTTTCTTTCGTCACAGGAAAGTATGGTATGTGTGAATACGGGGACATGTTCTACGAGAGAATCACTAGTGCTGAGCACATAGCATTTCTTCAAATTAAACATATCTTCATGCAATGGATAGCTGAGTGTATATTGCTCTCTTTTGGTAAGAAATATGTCGATATTCGAAATTTTATTTCATTTTATGCCTTACAAATTCATATGAAATTTTCAGAATTATGAAGTTGTGGCGAGCACTAATTATTTGTTTTCTTTTCGTCAGAGGTTCATCGGGGATGAGTGCATGCGGCGACATATGGTACAAGAAGATGGCTAATGCTGTGCACATGGCATTCCTTCACTCCAAATGTATACACGTGCAACGGCCAGCAACGTGAATATTCGTTTTCGGGAAGTGATACCTCGATGATTGAATACTTTTGTATTATGCTTTACGAATTCAGATGAAATTTACAGACTGATGATGTGGTCGAGTGTACTAATCTATTTCTTTTCTTTCGTCACAGGGTCGTATGGGATGTGTGAATACGGGGGCATGTTCTACGAGAATATCGCTAGTGCTGTGCACATATCAATTCTTCAAATTATACATATCTACGTGCAATGGATAGCTGAGTGTATATTGCTTTCTTTTGGTAAGAAGTATGTCGATATTCGATATTATATTTCATTTTATGCTTTACAAATTAATATAAAGATTTCAGCATTATGAAGTTGTGGAGAGCACTAATTATGTGTATTCTTTTCGTCACAGGTTCATCGGTGATGAGTGCATGAGGCGACATATGGTACACGAAGATGGCTAGTGCTGTGCACATAGCATTCCTTCACTCCAAAAGTATATACGTGCAACGGGCAGCAACGTGAATATTCGTTTTTGGGAAGTGATTCCTCGATGATTGAATACTTTAGTGTTATGCTTTACGAATCCAGACGAAATTTACAGACTGATGATGCGGTCGAGTGTACTAAACTATTTCTTTTCTTTCGTCACAGTATCGTATGGGATGTGTGAATACGGGGAGATGTTCTACGAGAATATCGCTAGTGCTGTGCACATAGCATTTCTTCAAATTAAACATATCTACGTGCAGTGGATAGCTGAGTGGATATTGCTTTCTTTTGGTAAGAAATATGTCGATATTCGATATTTTATTTCATTTTATGCTTTACAAATTCATATGAAATTTTCAGAATCATGAAGTCGTAGAGGGCATAAATTATTTTTTTTCTTTTCGTCACAGGTTCATCGGGGTTGAGTGCATGCGGCGACATATGGTACAAGAAGACAGCTAGTGCTGTGCACATAGCATTCCTTCACTCAAATTGTATATACGTGCAATGGGCAGCAACGTGAATATTCGTTTTTGGGAAGTGATTCCTCGATGATTGAATACTTTTGTATTATGCTTTGCGAATTCAAATGATATTTACACACTGAAGATGTGGTCGAGTGTACTAATCTATTTCTTTTCTTTCGTCACAGGATAGTATGGTATGTGTGCAACGGGGACATGTTCTACGAGAATATCGCTAGTGCTGTGCACATAGCATTTCTTCCAATTAAACATATCTTCGTGCAATAGATAGCTGAGTGTATATTGCTCTCTTTTGGTAAGAAATATGTCGATATTCGATATTTTATTTCATTTTATGCCTTACAAATTCGTATGAAATTTTCAGAATTATGAAGTTGTGGAGAGCACTAATTATTTGTTTTCTTTTCGTCAGAGGTTCATCGGGGATGAGTGCATGCGGCGACATATGGTACAAGAAGATGGCTAATGCTGTGCACATGGCTTTCCTTCACTCCAAATGTATACACGTGCAACGGCCAGCAACGTGAATATTCGTTGTTGGGAAGAGATACCTCGATGGTTGAATACTTTTGTATTATGCTTTACGAATCCAGATGAAATTTACAGACTGATGATGTAGTCGAGTGTACTAATCTATTTCTTTTCTTTCGTTACTGGATAGAATGGGATGTGTGAATACGGGGGTATGTTCTTCGACAATATCGCTATTGCTGTGCACATAGCATTTCTTCAAATTAAACATATCTACGTGCAATGGATAGCTGAGTGTATATTGCTTTCTTTTGGTAAGGAATACGTCGATATTCGATATTTTATTTCATTTTATGCTTTACAAATTAATATTAAGATTTCAGCATTATGAAGTTGTGGAGAGCACTAATCATTTGTTTTCTTTTCGTCACAGGTTCATCAGGGATGAGTGCATGCGGATATATATGGTACAAGAAGATGGCTAGTGCTGTGCACATAGCATTTCTTAACTCAAAATGTATATACGTGCAACGGCCAGCAACGTGAATATTCGTTTTTGGGAGGTGATACCTCGATGATTGAATATCTCTGTATTATGCTTTACGAATTCAGATGAAATTTACAGACTCTTGATGTGGTCGGGTGTACTAATCTATTTCGTTTCTTTCGTCACAGGTTCGTATGGGATGTGTGAATACGGGGGCATGTCCTACGACAATATCGCTAGTCCTGTGCTCATAGCAATTCTTCAAATTAAACATATCTACGTGCAATGGATGGCTGAGTGTATATTGCTTTATTTTGGTAAGAAATATGTCGATATTCGATATTATATTTCATTTTATGCTTTACAAATTAATATAAAGATTTCAGCATTATGAAGTTGTGGAGAGCACTAATTACGTGTTTTCTTTTCGTCACAGGTTCATCGGGGATGAGTGCATGCGGATACATATGCTACAAGAAGATGGCTAGTGCTGTGCACATAGCATTTCTTCACTCAAAATGTATATACGTGCAACTTCCAGCAACGTGAATATTCGTTTTTGGGAAGTGATACCTCGATGATTGAATACCTTTGTATTATGCTTTACGAATTCAGATGAAATTTACAGACTGATGATGTGGTCGAGTGTACTAATCAATTTCTTTTCTATCGTCACAGGGTCGTATGGGATGTGTGAATACGGGGGCATGTTCTACGACAATATCGCTAGTGCTGTGCACATAGCATTTCTTCAAATTAAACATACCTACGTGCAATGGATAGCTGAGTGTATACTACTTTCTTTTGGTAAGAAATGTGTCGATATTCGATATTGTATTTCATTTTATGCTTTACAAATTAACATAAAGATTTCAGCATTATGAAGTTGTGGAGAGCACTAATTATGTGTTTTCTTTTCGTCACAGGTTCATCAGGGATGAATGCATGCGGATACATATGGTACAAGAAGATGGCTAGTGCTGTGCACATAGCCATTCTTCACTCAAAATGTATATACGTGCAACGGGCAGCAACGTGAGTATTCGTTTTTTTGAAGTGATACCTCGATGATTGAATGCCTTTGTATTATGCATTACGAATTCAGATGAAATTTACAGACGGATGAAGTGGTCGAGTGCACTAATCTATTTCTTTTCTTTCGTCACAGGGTCGTATGGGATGTGTGAATACGGGGGCATGTTCTTCGACAATATCGCTAGTGCTGTGCAAATAGCAATTCTTCAAATTAAACATATCTGCGTGCAATGGATAGCTGAGTGTATATTGCTTTCTTTTGGTAAGAAATATGATGATATTCGATATTATATTTCATTTTATGCTTTACAAATTCTTATGAAATTTTCAGAACTATGAAGTTGTGGAGAGCACTAATTATTTGTTTTCCTTTTGTCACAGGTTCATCGATGATGAGTGCATGCGTCGACATATGGTACAAGAATATGGCTGGTGCTGTGCACATAGCAATCCTTCACTCAAAATGTATATACGTGCAATGGCCAGCAACGTGAATATTCGTTTTTGGGAAGTGATTCCTCGAAGATTGAATACTTTTGTATTATGCTTTGCAAATTCAGATGATATTTACAGACTGAAGATGTGGTCGAGTGTACTAATCGATTTCTTTTCTTTCGTCACAGGATAGTATGGAATGTGTGCATACGGGGACATGTTCTACGAGACTATCGCTAGTGCTGTGCACATAGCATATCTTCAAATTAAACATATCTACGTGCAGCGGATAGCTGAGTGTATATTGCTCTCTTTTGGTAAGAAATATGTCGAAATTCGATAATTTATTTCATTTTATGCTTAACAAATTCATATGAAATGTTCAGCATTATGAAGTTGTGGAGAGCACTAATTATGTGTATTCTTTTCGTCGCAGGTTCATCGGTGATGAGTGCATGAGGCGACATATGGTACAGGAAGATGGCTAGTGCTGTGCATATAGCATTCCTTCACTCCAAATGTATATACGTGCAACGGGCAGCAACGTGAATATTCGATTTTGGGATGTGATATCTCGATGATTGAATACTTTAGTGTTATGCTTTACGAATCCAGACGAAATTTACAGACTGATGATGCGGTCGAGTGTACTAAACTATTTCTTTTCTTTCGTCACAGGATAGTATGGGATGTGTGAATACGGGGACATGTTTTACGAGAATATCGCTAGTGCTGTGCACATAGCATTTCTTCACATTAAACATATCTTCGTGCAATGGATAGCTGAGTGTATATTGCTCTCTTTTGGTAAGAAATATGTCGATATTCGATATTTTATTTCATTTTATGCTTTACAAATTCATATGAAATTTTCAAAATTATGAAGTTGTGGAGAGCACTAATTATTTGTTTTCTTTTCGCCACAGGTTCATCGGGGATAAGTGCATGCGGCGGCATATGGTACAAGAAGACAGCTACTGCTGTGCACATAGCATTCCTTCACTCCAAATGTATATACGTGCAATGGGCAGCAACGTGAATATTCGTTTTTGGGAAGTGATTCCTCGATGATTGAATACTTCTGTATTATGCTTTGCGAATTCAGATGATATTTACAGACTGAAGATGTGGTCGAGTGTACTAATCTATTTCTTTTCTTTCGTCACAGGATAGTATGGAATGTGTGCATACGGGGACATGTCCTACGAGAATATCGCTAGTGCTGTGCACATAGCATTTCTTCAAATTAAACATATCTTCGTGTAATGGATAGCTGAGTGTATATTGCTCTCTTTTGGTAAGAAATATGTCGCTACTCGATATTTTATTTTATTTTATGCTTTACAAATTCATATGAAATTTTCAGAATTATGAAGTTGTGGAGAGCACTAATTATTTGTTTTCTTTTCGTCACAGGTTCATCGGGGATGAGTGCATGCGGCGACATATGGTACAAGAAGACGGCTAGTGCTGTGCACATAGCATTCCTTCACTCAAAATGTATATACGTGCAATGGGCAGCAACGTGAATATTCGTTTTTGGGAAGTGATTCCTCGATGATTGAATACTTTTGTATTATGCTTTGCGAATTCAGATGATATTTACAGACTGAAGATGTGGTCGAGTGTACTAGTCTATTTCTTTTCTTTCGTCACAGGATAGTATGGGATGTGTGAATACGGGGACATGTTCAACGAGAAGATCGCTAGTGCTGTGCACATAGCATTTCTTCAAATTAAACTAATCTTCGGGCAATGGATAGCTGAGTGTATATTGCTCTCTTTTGGTAAGAAATATGTCGATACTCGATATTTTATTTCATTTTATGCTTTACAAATTCTTCTGAAATTTTCAGCATTATGAAGTTGTGGAGAGCACTAATTATGTGTCTTCTTTTCGTCACAGGTTCATCGAGGATGAGTGCATGAGGCGACATATGGTACAGGAAGATGGCTAGTGCTGTGCACATAGCATTCCTTCACTCAAAATGTATATACGTGCAATGGGCAGCAACGTGAAAATTCGTTTTTGGGAAGTGATTCCTCGATGATTGAATACTTTTGTATTATGCTTTGCGAATTCAGATGATATTTACAGACTGAAGATGTGGTCGAGTGTACTAATCTATTTCTTTTCTTTCGTCACAGGATAGTATGGAATGTGTGCATACGGGGACATGTCCTACGAGAATATCGCTAGTGCTGTGCACATAGCATTTCTTCAAATTAAACATATCTTCGTGTAATGGATAGCTGAGTGTATATTACTTTCTTTTGGCAAGAAATGTGTCGATATTCGATATTTTATTTCATTTTATGCTTTACAAATTAATATAAAGATTTCAGTAATATGAAGTTGTGGAGAGCACTGATTATGTGTTTTCTTTTCGTCACAGGTTCATCAGGGATGAGTGCATGCGGATACAAATGGTACAAGAAGATGGCTAGTGCTGTGCACATAGCATTCCTTCACTCAAAATGTATATACGTGCAATGGCCAGCGACGTGAACATTCGTTTTTGGGAAGTGATTCCTCAATGATTGAATACTTTTGTATTATGCTTTGCGAATTCAGATGATATTTACAGACTGAAGATGTGGTCGAGTGTACTAATCTATTTCCTTTCTTTTGTCACAGGATAGTATGGGATGTGTGATGACGGGGACATGTTCTACGAGAATATCGCTAGTGCTGTGCACATAGCATTTCTTCAAATTAAACATATCTACGTGCAGCGGATAGCTGAGTGTATATTGCTTTCTTTTGGTAAGAAATGTGTCGATATTCGATATTTTATTTCATTTTATGCTTTACAAATTAATATAAAGGTTTCAGTATTATGAAGTTGTGGAGAGCACTAATTATGTGTTTTCTTTTCGTCACAGGTTCATCAGGGATGAGTGCATGCGCATACAAATGGTACAAGAAGATGGCTAGTGCTGTGCACATAGCATTTTTTTACTCAAAATGTATATACGTGCAACGGCCACCAACGTGAATATTCGTTTTTGGGAAGTGGTACCTCGATGATTGAATACCTTTGTATTATGCTTTACGAATTCAGATGAAATTTACAGACTGATAATGTGGTCGAGTGTACTAATCGATTTCTTTTCTTTCGTCACAGAGTCGTATGGGATGTGTGAATACAGGGGCATGTTCTTCGACAATATCGCTAGTGCTGTGCACATAGCAATTCTTCAAATTAAACATATCTACGTGCAATGGATAGCTGAGTGTATACTGCTTTCTTTTGGTAAGAAATATGTCGATATTCGATATTATATTTCATTTTATGCTTTACAGATTTATATATGAGATTTTCAGAACTATGAAGTTGTGGAGAGAACTAATTATTTGTTTTCCTTTCGTCACAGGTTCATCGATGATGAGTGCATGCGGCGACATATGGTACAAGGAGATGGCTAGTGCTGTGCACATAGCATTCCTTCACTCAAAATGTACATACGTGCAATGGTCAGCAACGTGAATATTCGTTTTTGGGAAGTGATTCCTCGATGATTGAATACTTTTGTATTATGCTTTGCGAGTTCAGATGATATATACAGACTGAAGATGTGGTCGAGTGTACTAATCTATTTTTTTTCTTTCGTCACAGGATAGTATGGAATGTGTGCATACGGGGACATGTTCTACGAGAATATCGCTAGTGCTGTGCACATAGCATTTCTTCAAATTAAACATATCTACGTTCAATGGATAGCTGAGTGTATATTGCTTTCTTTTGGTAAGAAATATGTCGATATTCGATATTTTATTTCATTCTATGCTTTACAAATTAATACAAAGATTTCAGCATTACGAAATTGTGGAGAGCACTAATTATGTGTTTTCTTTTCGTCACTGGTCATCAGGGATGAGTGCATGCGGATGCATATGGTACAAGAAGATGGTTAGTGCTGTCCACATAGCATTTATTCACTCAAAATGTATAAATGTGCAACGGCCAGCAACGTGAAAATTCGTTTTTGGGAAGTGATACCTCGATGATTGAATACCTTTGTATTATGCTTTACGAATTGAGATGAAATTTATAGACTGATGATGTGGTCGAGTGTGCTAATCTATTTCTTTTCTCTCGCTACAGGGTCGTATGGGATGTGTGAATAGGGGGCATGATTTACGACAATATCGGTAGTGCTGTGCACATAGCAATTCTTCAAATTAAACATATCTACGTGCAATGGATAGCTGAGGGTATATTGCTTTCTTTTGGTAAGAAATATGTCGATATTCGATATTATATTTCATTTTATGCTTTACAAATTAATATAAAGATTTCAGCATTATGAAGTTGTGGAGAGCACTAATTATGTGTTTTCTTTTCGTCACAGGTACATCAGGGATGAGTGCATGCGGATACATATGGTACAAGAAGATGGCTAGTGCTGTGCACATAGCATTTCTTCACTCAAAATGTATATACGTGCAACGGCCAGCAACGTGAATATTCGTTTTTGGGAAGTGATACCTCGATGATTGAATACCTTTGCATTATGCTTTACGAATTCAGATGAAATTGACAGACTGATGATGTGGTCGAGTGTACTAATCTATTTCTTTTCTTCTGTCACAGGGTCGTATGGGATGTGTGAGTACGGGGGCATGTTCTACGGCAATATCGCTAGTGCTGTGCACATAGCAATTCTTCAAATTAAACATATCTATGTGCAATGGATAGCTGAGTGTATATTGCATTCTTTTGGTAAGAAATATGTCGATATTCGATATTATATTTCATTTTATGCTTTTCAAGTTCATATGAAATTTTCAGAATTATGAAGTTGTGGAGAGCACTAATTATTTGTTTTCTTTTCGTCACAGGTTCATCGGGGATGAGTGCATGCGGCGACATATGGTACAAGAAGATGGCTAGTGCTGTGCACATAGCATTCCTTCACTCAAAATGTATATACGTGCAATGGCCAGCAACGTGAATATTCGTTTTGGGGAAGTGATTCCTCGATGATTGAATACTTTTGTATTATGCTTTGCGAATTCAGATGATATTTACAGACTGATGATGTGGTCGAGTGTACTACTCTATTTCTTTTCTTTTGTCACAGGATAGTATGGGATGTGTGAATACGGGGACATGTTCTACGAGAATATCGCTAGTGCTGTGCACATAGCATTTCTTCAAACTAAACATATCTACGTGCAATGGATAGCTGAGTGTATATTGGTTTCTTTTGGTAAGAAATATGTCGATATTCGATATTTTATTTCATTTTATGCTTTGCAAATTAATATAAAGATTTCAGCATTATGAAGTTGTGGAGAGCACTAATTTTGTGTTTTATTTTCGTCACAGGTTCATCAGGGATGAGTGCATGCGGATACATATGGTACAAGATGATGGCTAGTGCTGTGCACATAGCATTTCTTCACTCAAAATGTATATACGTGCAACGGCCAGCAACGTGAATATTCGTTTTTGGGAAGTGATACCTCGATGATTGAATACCTTTGCATTATGCTTTACGAAATCAGATGAAATTGACAGACTGATGATGTGGTCGAGTGTACTAATCTATTTCTTTTCTTTTGTCACAGGGTCGTATGGGATGTGTGAATACGGGGGCATGTTCTACGGCAATATCGCTAGTGCTGTGCACATAGCAATTCTTCAAATTAAACATATCTATGTGCAATGGATAGCTGAGTGTATATTGCACTCTTTTGGTAAGAAATATGTCGATATTCGATATTATATTTCATTTTATGCTTTTCAAGTTCATATGAAATTTTCAGAATTATGAAGTTGTAAAGAGCACTAATTATTTGTTTTCTTTTCGTCACAGGTTCATCGGGGATGAGTGCATGCGGCGACATATGGTACAAGAAGATGGCTAGTGCTGTGCACATAGCATTCCTTCACTCAAAATGTATATACGTGCAATGGCCAGCAACGTGAATATTCGTTTTGGGGAAGTGATTCCTCGATGATTGAATACTTTTGTATTATGCTTTGCGAATTCAGATGATATTTACAGACTGATGATGTGGTCGAGTGTACTACTCTATTTCTTTTCTTTTGTCACAGGATAGTATGGGATGTGTGAATACGGGGACATGTTCTACGAGAATATCGCTAGTGCTGTGCACATAGCATTTCTTCAAACTAAACATATCTACGTGCAATGGATAGCTGAGTGTATATTGCTTTCTTTTGGTAAGAAATATGTCGATATTCGATATTTTATTTCATTTTATGCTTTGCAAATTAATATAAAGATTTCAGCATTATGAAGTTGTGGAGAGCACTAATTTTGTGTTTTATTTTCGTCACAGGTTCATCAGCGATGAGTGAATGCGGATACATATGCTACAAGAAGATGGCTAGTGCTGTTCACATAGCATTTCTTCACTCCAAATGTATATACGTGCACCGGGCAGCAACGTGAGTATTCGTTTTTGGGAAGTGATACCTCGATGATTGAATACCTTTGTATTATGCTTTACGAATTCAGATGACATTTACAGACTGATGATGTGCTCGAGTGTACTAATCTATTTCTTTTCTTTCGTCACAGAGTCGTATGGGATGTGTGAATACGGGGGCATGTTCTACGACAATGTCGCTAGTGCTGTGCACATAGCAATTCTACATATTAAACATATCTACCTGCAATGGATAGCTCAGTGTATATTGCTTTCTTTTGGTAAGAAATATGTCGATATTGGATATTATATTTCATTTTATGCTTTACAAATTAACATATAGATTTCAGCATTATGAAGTTGTGGAGAGCACTAATTATGAGTTTTCTATTCGTCACAGCTTCATCAGGGATGAGTGCATGCGGATACTTATGGTACAAGAAGATGGCTAGTGCTGTGCACATAGCATTTCTTCACTCAAAATGTATATACGTGCACCGGGCAGCAACGTGAGTATTCGTTTTTGGGAAGTGATACCTCGATGATTGAATACCTTTGTATTATGCTTTACGAATTCAGATGAAATTTACAGACTGATGAAGTGGTCGACTGCACTAAACTATTTCTTTTCTTTCGTCACAGGGTCGTATGGGATGTGTGAATATGGGGGCATGTTCTTCGACAATATCGATAGTGCTGTGCACATAGCAATTCTTCAAATTAAACATATCTACGTGCAATGGATAGCTGAGTGTATATTGCTTTCTTTTGGTAAGAAATATGTCGATATTCGATATTATATTTCATTTTATGCTTTACAAATTCATATGAAATTTTCAGAACTATGAAGTTGTGGAGAGCACTAGTTATTTGTTTTCCTTTCGTCACAGGTTCATCGATGATGAGTGCATGCGGCGACATATGGTACAAGAAGATGGCTAGTGCTGTGCACATAGCATTCCTTCACTCAAAATGTATATACATAGATGATTGAATACCTTTGTATTATGCTTTACGAATTCAGATGAAGTTGACAGACTGATGATGTGGTCGAGTGTACTAATCTATTTCTTTTCTTTTGTCACAGGATAGTATGGGATGTGTGATGACGGGGACATGTTCTACGAGAATATCGCTAGTGCTGTGCACATAGCATTTCTTCAAATTAAACATATCTACGTGCAGCGGATAGCTGAGTGTATATTGCTTTCTTTTGGTAAGAAATGTGTCGATATTCGATATTTTATTTCATTTTATGCTTTACAAATTAATATAAAGGTTTCAGTATTATGAAGTTGTGGAGAGCACTAATTATGTGTTTTCTTTTCGTCACAGGTTCATCAGGGATGAGTGCATGCGGATACAAATGGTACAAGAAGATGGCTAGTGCTGTGCACATAGCATTTTTTTACTCAAAATGTATATACGTGCAACGGCCACCAACGTGAATATTCGTTTTTGGGAAGTGGTACCTCGATGATTGAATACCTTTGTATTATGCTTTACGAATTCAGATGAAATTTACAGACTGATAATGTGGTCGAGTGTACTAATCGATTTCTTTTCTTTCGTCACAGAGTCGTATGGGATGTGTGAATACAGGGGCATGTTCTTCGACAATATCGCTAGTGCTGTGCACATAGCAATTCTTCAAATTAAACATATCTACGTGCAATGGATAGCTGAGTGTATACTGCTTTCTTTTGGTAAGAAATATGTCGATATTCGATATTATATTTCATTTTATGCTTTACAGATTTATATATGAGATTTTCAGAACTATGAAGTTGTGGAGAGAACTAATTATTTGTTTTCCTTTCGTCACAGGTTCATCGATGATGAGTGCATGCGGCGACATATGGTACAAGGAGATGGCTAGTGCTGTGCACATAGCATTCCTTCACTCAAAATGTACATACGTGCAATGGTCAGCAACGTGAATATTCGTTTTTGGGAAGTGATTCCTCGATGATTGAATACTTTTGTATTATGCTTTGCGAGTTCAGATGATATATACAGACTGAAGATGTGGTCGAGTGTACTAATCTATTTTTTTTCTTTCGTCACAGGATAGTATGGAATGTGTGCATACGGGGACATGTTCTACGAGAATATCGCTAGTGCTGTGCACATAGCATTTCTTCAAATTAAACATATCTACGTTCAATGGATAGCTGAGTGTATATTGCTTTCTTTTGGTAAGAAATATGTCGATATTCGATATTTTATTTCATTCTATGCTTTACAAATTAATACAAAGATTTCAGCATTACGAAATTGTGGAGAGCACTAATTATGTGTTTTCTTTTCGTCACTGGTCATCAGGGATGAGTGCATGCGGATGCATATGGTACAAGAAGATGGTTAGTGCTGTCCACATAGCATTTATTCACTCAAAATGTATAAATGTGCAACGGCCAGCAACGTGAAAATTCGTTTTTGGGAAGTGATACCTCGATGATTGAATACCTTTGTATTATGCTTTACGAATTGAGATGAAATTTATAGACTGATGATGTGGTCGAGTGTGCTAATCTATTTCTTTTCTCTCGCTACAGGGTCGTATGGGATGTGTGAATAGGGGGCATGATTTACGACAATATCGGTAGTGCTGTGCACATAGCAATTCTTCAAATTAAACATATCTACGTGCAATGGATAGCTGAGGGTATATTGCTTTCTTTTGGTAAGAAATATGTCGATATTCGATATTATATTTCATTTTATGCTTTACAAATTAATATAAAGATTTCAGCATTATGAAGTTGTGGAGAGCACTAATTATGTGTTTTCTTTTCGTCACAGGTACATCAGGGATGAGTGCATGCGGATACATATGGTACAAGAAGATGGCTAGTGCTGTGCACATAGCATTTCTTCACTCAAAATGTATATACGTGCAACGGCCAGCAACGTGAATATTCGTTTTTGGGAAGTGATACCTCGATGATTGAATACCTTTGCATTATGCTTTACGAATTCAGATGAAATTGACAGACTGATGATGTGGTCGAGTGTACTAATCTATTTCTTTTCTTCTGTCACAGGGTCGTATGGGATGTGTGAATACGGGGGCATGTTCTACGGCAATATCGCTAGTGCTGTGCACATAGCAATTCTTCAAATTAAACATATCTATGTGCAATGGATAGCTGAGTGTATATTGCATTCTTTTGGTAAGAAATATGTCGATATTCGATATTATATTTCATTTTATGCTTTTCAAGTTCATATGAAATTTTCAGAATTATGAAGTTGTGGAGAGCACTAATTATTTGTTTTCTTTTCGTCACAGGTTCATCGGGGATGAGTGCATGCGGCGACATATGGTACAAGAAGATGGCTAGTGCTGTGCACATAGCATTCCTTCACTCAAAATGTATATACGTGCAATGGCCAGCAACGTGAATATTCGTTTTGGGGAAGTGATTCCTCGATGATTGAATACTTTTGTATTATGCTTTGCGAATTCAGATGATATTTACAGACTGATGATGTGGTCGAGTGTACTACTCTATTTCTTTTCTTTTGTCACAGGATAGTATGGGATGTGTGAATACGGGGACATGTTCTACGAGAATATCGCTAGTGCTGTGCACATAGCATTTCTTCAAACTAAACATATCTACGTGCAATGGATAGCTGAGTGTATATTGGTTTCTTTTGGTAAGAAATATGTCGATATTCGATATTTTATTTCATTTTATGCTTTGCAAATTAATATAAAGATTTCAGCATTATGAAGTTGTGGAGAGCACTAATTTTGTGTTTTATTTTCGTCACAGGTTCATCAGGGATGAGTGCATGCGGATACATATGGTACAAGATGATGGCTAGTGCTGTGCACATAGCATTTCTTCACTCAAAATGTATATACGTGCAACGGCCAGCAACGTGAATATTCGTTTTTGGGAAGTGATACCTCGATGATTGAATACCTTTGCATTATGCTTTACGAAATCAGATGAAATTGACAGACTGATGATGTGGTCGAGTGTACTAATCTATTTCTTTTCTTTTGTCACAGGGTCGTATGGGATGTGTGAATACGGGGGCATGTTCTACGGCAATATCGCTAGTGCTGTGCACATAGCAATTCTTCAAATTAAACATATCTATGTGCAATGGATAGCTGAGTGTATATTGCACTCTTTTGGTAAGAAATATGTCGATATTCGATATTATATTTCATTTTATGCTTTTCAAGTTCATATGAAATTTTCAGAATTATGAAGTTGTAAAGAGCACTAATTATTTGTTTTCTTTTCGTCACAGGTTCATCGGGGATGAGTGCATGCGGCGACATATGGTACAAGAAGATGGCTAGTGCTGTGCACATAGCATTCCTTCACTCAAAATGTATATACGTGCAATGGCCAGCAACGTGAATATTCGTTTTGGGGAAGTGATTCCTCGATGATTGAATACTTTTGTATTATGCTTTGCGAATTCAGATGATATTTACAGACTGATGATGTGGTCGAGTGTACTACTCTATTTCTTTTCTTTTGTCACAGGATAGTATGGGATGTGTGAATACGGGGACATGTTCTACGAGAATATCGCTAGTGCTGTGCACATAGCATTTCTTCAAACTAAACATATCTACGTGCAATGGATAGCTGAGTGTATATTGCTTTCTTTTGGTAAGAAATATGTCGATATTCGATATTTTATTTCATTTTATGCTTTGCAAATTAATATAAAGATTTCAGCATTATGAAGTTGTGGAGAGCACTAATTTTGTGTTTTATTTTCGTCACAGGTTCATCAGCGATGAGTGAATGCGGATACATATGCTACAAGAAGATGGCTAGTGCTGTTCACATAGCATTTCTTCACTCCAAATGTATATACGTGCACCGGGCAGCAACGTGAGTATTCGTTTTTGGGAAGTGATACCTCGATGATTGAATACCTTTGTATTATGCTTTACGAATTCAGATGACATTTACAGACTGATGATGTGCTCGAGTGTACTAATCTATTTCTTTTCTTTCGTCACAGAGTCGTATGGGATGTGTGAATACGGGGGCATGTTCTACGACAATGTCGCTAGTGCTGTGCACATAGCAATTCTACATATTAAACATATCTACCTGCAATGGATAGCTCAGTGTATATTGCTTTCTTTTGGTAAGAAATATGTCGATATTGGATATTATATTTCATTTTATGCTTTACAAATTAACATATAGATTTCAGCATTATGAAGTTGTGGAGAGCACTAATTATGAGTTTTCTATTCGTCACAGCTTCATCAGGGATGAGTGCATGCGGATACTTATGGTACAAGAAGATGGCTAGTGCTGTGCACATAGCATTTCTTCACTCAAAATGTATATACGTGCACCGGGCAGCAACGTGAGTATTCGTTTTTGGGAAGTGATACCTCGATGATTGAATACCTTTGTATTATGCTTTACGAATTCAGATGAAATTTACAGACTGATGAAGTGGTCGACTGCACTAAACTATTTCTTTTCTTTCGTCACAGGGTCGTATGGGATGTGTGAATATGGGGGCATGTTCTTCGACAATATCGATAGTGCTGTGCACATAGCAATTCTTCAAATTAAACATATCTACGTGCAATGGATAGCTGAGTGTATATTGCTTTCTTTTGGTAAGAAATATGTCGATATTCGATATTATATTTCATTTTATGCTTTACAAATTCATATGAAATTTTCAGAACTATGAAGTTGTGGAGAGCACTAGTTATTTGTTTTCCTTTCGTCACAGGTTCATCGATGATGAGTGCATGCGGCGACATATGGTACAAGAAGATGGCTAGTGCTGTGCACATAGCATTCCTTCACTCAAAATGTATATACATAGATGATTGAATACCTTTGTATTATGCTTTACGAATTCAGATGAAGTTGACAGACTGATGATGTGGTCGAGTGTACTAATCTATTTCTTTTCTTTTGTCACAGGGTCGTATGGGATGTGTGAATACGGGGGCAAATTCTACGACAATATCGCTAGTGCTGTGCACATAGCAATTCTTCAAATTAAACATATCTATGTGCAATGGATAGCTGAGTGTATATTGCTTTCTTTTGGTAAGAAATATGTCGATATTCGATATTATATTTCATTTTTGGCTTTACAAATTAATATAAAGATTTCAGCATTATGAAGTTGTGGAGAGCGCTAATTATGTGTTTTCTTTTCGTCACAGGTTCATCAGGGATGAATGCATGCGGATACATATGGTACAAGAAGATGGCTAGAGCTGTGCACATAGCATTTCTTAACTCCAAATGTATATACGTGCAACGGCCAGCAACGTGAATCTTCGTTTTTGGGAAGTGATACCTCGATGATTGAATGCCTTTGTATTATGCTTTACGAATTCAGATGAAATTGACAGACTGATGATGTGGTCGAGTGTACTAATCAATTTCTTTTCTTTTGTCACAGGGTCGTATGGGATGTGTGAATACGGGGGCATGTTCTACGGCAATATCGCTAGTGCTGTGCACATAGCAATTCTTCAAATTAAACATATCTACGAGCAATGGATAGCAGACTGTATATTGCTCTCTTTTGGTAAGAAATATGTCGATGTTCGATATTATATTTCATTTTATGCTTTACAAATTAATATAAAGGTTTCAGCATTATGAAGTTGTGGAGAGCACTAATTATGTGTTTTCTTTTCGTCACAGGTTCATCAGGGATGAGTGCATGCGGATACATATGCTACAAGAAGATGGCTAGTGCTGTGCACATAGCATTTCTTCACTCAATATGTATACACGTGCAACGGCCAGCAACGTGAATATTCGTCTTTGTAAAGTGATACATCGATGATAGAATACCTTTGTATTATGCATTACGAATTCAGATGAAATTTACAGACTGATGATGTGGTCAAGTGTACTAATCTATTTCTTTTCTTTCGTCACAGGGTCGTATGGGATGTGTAAATACGGAGGCATGTTCTACGAGAATACCGCTAGAGCTGTGCACATAGCATTTCTTCGAATTAAACATATCTACGTGTAGTGGATAGCTGAGTGTATATTGCTTTCCTTTTGAAGGAAATGTGTCGATATTCGATATTATATTTCATTTTATGCTTTAGAAGTTCATATGAAATTTTAAGAATCATGAAGTTGTAGAGAGCACTAATTATGTGTTTTCTTTTCGTCACAGGTTCATTGGGGATGAGTGCATGCGGCGGCATATGGTACAAGAGGATGGCTAGTGCTGTGCACATAGCATTTCCTCACTCCAAATGTATATACGTGCAACGTGCAGGAACGTAAATATTCGTTTTTGGGAAGTGACACCTCGATGATTGTATACTTCTGTACTTTGCTATACGAAATCAGATCAAATTAACAGACTGATGATGCGGTCAAATGTACTAAGCTATTTCTTTTCGTTTGTCACCAATTTCGTATGGGATGTGTGAATACGGGGGCATGTTCTACGAGAATATCGCTAGTGCTGTGCACATAGCATTTCTTCAAATTAAACATATCTACGTGCAATGGATAGCTGAGTGTATATTGCTTTCTTTTGGTAAGAAATATGTCGATATTCGCTATTATATTTCATTTTATGCTTTACAAATTAATAGAAAGATTTCAGCATTATGAAGTTGTGGAGAGCACTAATTATGTGTTTTCTTTTCGTCACAGGTTCATTGGGGATGAGTGCATGCAGCGACATATGGTACAAGAAGATGGCTAGTGCTGTGCACATAGCAGTTCTTCACTCCAAATGTAAATACGTGCAACGGGCAGGAATGTGCATATTCGTTTTTGGGAAGTGATATCTCGATGATTGAATAATTTTGTATTATGTTTTACGAATTCAGATGAACTTTACAGACTGACGATGCAGTCGAGTATACTAATCTATTTCCTCTCTTTCGTCACAGGATCGTATGGAATGTGTGTGAATACGGGGAGATAATCAACAAGAATATCCCTAGTGCTGTGCACATAGTATTTCTTCAAATTAAACATATCTACGTGCAATGGATAGCAGAGTGTATATTGATTTCTTTTGGTAAGAAATATGTCGATATTCGATATTTTATTTCATTTTATGCTTTACAAATTCATATGAAATTTTCTGAATTAGGAAATTTTGGAGAGCACTAATTATGTGTTTTCTTTTCGTCACAGGTTCATCGGGGATGAGTGCATGTGGCGACATGTGGTCCAATAAGATGGCTAATGCTGTGCACATAGCATTTCTTAACTCCAAACGTTTATACGTGCAACAGGCAGCAACGTGAATATTCATTTTTGGCAAGTGATATCTCGATGATTGAATTCTTTTGTACTATGCTTTACGAATTCAGATGAAATTTCTAGACTGATGATGCAGTAGCGAGTACTAATCTATTTCTTTTCTTTCGTCACAGGTTCGTATGGGATGTGTGATTGCGGGGACATGTTCTACGACAATATCGCTAGTGCTGTGCACATATCATTTCTTCAAATTAAACATATGTACGTGCAATGGATAGCTGAGTGTATATTGATTTCTTTTGGTAAGAAATATGTCGATATTCGATATTTTATTCCATTTTATGGTTTACAAATTCATATGAAATTTTAAGAATTATGAGGTTGTGGAGAGCCCTAATTATGTGTTCTCTTTTCGTCACAGGCTCCTCGGGGATGAGTGCATGCGGCGACATATGGTACAAGAAGGTGGCTAGTGCTGTGCACATAGCATTTCTTCACTTCAAATATATATACGTGCAACGGGCAGCAATGTGAATTTTCGTTTTTGGGAAGTGATATCTCAATGATTGAATACTTTTGTATTATGCTTTACGAATTCAGATGAAATTTACAGACTGAGGGTAGGTCGAGTGTACTAATCTATTTCTTTTCTTTCGTCACAGGTCCGTATGGGATGTGTGAACACGGGGACATGTTCTACGAGAGCATCGCTAGTACTGTGCACATAGCATTTCTTAAAATTATACATGTCCACGTGCAATGGACACCTGAGTGTAAATTGCTTTCTTTTGGTAAGAAATATGTCGAAATTCGTTATTTTATTTCATTTTATGCTTTACAAATTCATATGAAATTTTCAAAATTATGAAGTTGTGGAGAGCACTAATCATGTGTTTTCTTTTCATTACAGGTTCATCGGGGATGAATGCATGCGGCGACATATGGTACAAGAAGATGGCTACTGCTGTGCACATAGCATTCCTTCACTCCAAATGTATATACCTGCAACGGGCAGCAACGTGATTATTCGTTTTTGGGAAGTGATATATCGATGACTGAATACTTTTGATTTATGCCTACGAATTGAGATGAAATTTACAGACTTATGATGCGGTCGAGAGTACTAATCTATTTCTCTTCTTTCGTCACAGGTTCGTATGGGATGTGTGAATACGGGGATATGTTCTACGAGAATATCGCTAGTGCTGTGCACATAGCATATCTTCAGATTAGACATATCTACGAACAATTGATAGCTGAGTGTGTATTGCTTTCTTTTCTTAAGAAATATGTCGATATTCGATATTTTGTTTCATTTTCTGCTTTACAAATTCATATGAAATTTCAGAATTATGAAGTTGTGGAGAGCACTAATTATTTGTTTTCTTTTCGTTACAGGTTCATCGGGGATGAGTGCATGCGGCGACATATGGTACAAGAAGATGGCTAGTCCTGTGCTCATAGCATTCCTTCACTCCAAATGTATATACGTGCAACGGCCGGCAACGTGAATATTCGCTTTTGGGTGGTGATACCTCGATGATTGAATACTATTGTATTATGCTTTACGAATTCAGATGAAATTTACAGACTGATGATGCGGTCGAGTGTACTAATCTACTTCTCTTCTTTCGTCACAGAGTCGTATGGATGTGTAAATACGCGGGCATGTTCTACGAGAATATCGCAAGTGCTGTGCACATAGCATTTCTTCAAATTAAACATATCTACGAGCAATTGATAGCTGAGTGTATATTGCTTTCTTTTGGTTAGAAATATGTCGATATTCGATATATTGTTTCATTTTCTGCTTTACAAATTCATATGAGATTTCAGAATTATGAAGTTGTGGAGAGCACTAATTATTTGTTTTCTTTTCGTTACAGGTTCATCGGGGATGAGTGCATGCGGCGACATATGGTACAAGAAGATGGCTAGTCCTGTGCTCATAGCATTCCTTCACTCCAAATGTATATACGTGCAACGGCCGGCAACGTGAATATTCGCTTTTGGGTGGTGATACCTCGATGATTGAATACTTTTGTATTATGATTTACGAATTCAGATGAAATTTACAAACTGATGATGCGGTCGAGTGTACTAATCTATTTCTCTTCTTTCGTCACAGAGTCGTATGGATGTGTAAATACGCGAGCATGTTCTACGAGAATATCGCTAGTGCTGTGCACATAGTATTTCGTCAAATTGAACATATGTACGTGCAATGGATAGCTGAGTGTATATTGCTTTCTTTAGGTAAGAAATATTTCGATATTCAATATTTTATTTCATTTTATGCATTACAATTTCATATGAAATTTTCAGAATTATGAAGTTGTGGAGCGCACTATTTATGTGTTTTCTACTCGTCACAGTTTCTGCGGGGATGAAGGCATGCGGCGAAATTTTGTACGAGAAGATGGCTAGTGCTATGCACATAGCATTTCTTCACTCAAAATGTATATACGTGCAACGGGCAGCAACGTCAATATTCGTTTTTGTCAAGTGATATCTCGATGATTGAATACTTTTGTACTATGCTTCACGAATTCAGATGAAATTTACAGACTGATGATGCGGTCGAGTGTACTAATCTATTTCTTTTCTTTCGTCACAGGATAGTATGGGATGTGTGAATACGGGGACATGTTCTACGAGAATATCGCTAGTGCTGTGCACATAGCATTTCTTCAAATTAAACATATCTACGTGCAATGGATAGTTGAGAGTATATTGCTTTCTTTTGGTAAGAAATGTGTCAATATTCGATATTCTATTTCTTTTTATGCTATACAAATTCATATGAAATTTTCAGTATTATGAAGTTGTGGAGAGCACCAATTATGTGTTTTCTTTTCGTCACTGGTTCATCGGGGATGAGTGCATTCGGCGACATATGGTACAAGAAGATGGCTAGTGCTGTGCACAGAGCATTTGTTCACTCCAAATGTATATACGTGCAACGGGCAGCAACGTGATTACTCGTCTTTGGGAAGTGACATCTCGATGACTGAATACTTTTGTATTATGCTTTACGAATTCAGGTGAATTTACAGACTGATGATGCGGTCGAGTGTACTAATCTATTTCTTTTCTTTCGTCACAAGGTAGGATCTGATGTTTGAATACGGGGACATGTACTTCGAGAATATCGCTTGTACTGTGCACATAGCATTTCCTCAGATTAAACATATCTACGTGCAATGCATAGCTGAGTGTATATTGCTCTCTTTTGCTAAGAAATATGTCGATATTTGATACTTTATTTCATTTTATGTTTTACAAATTCATATGAAATTTTTAGAATTATGAAATTGTGGAGAGCACTAATTATGTGTTTTCTTCTCGTCACAGGTTCTGCGGGGATGAGTGCATGCGGCGACATATGGTACAAGAAGATGGCTATTGCTGTGCAAATAGCACTTGTTCACTCCAAATGTATATACGTGCAACGGGCAGCAACGTGAATATTCGTTTTTGGGAAGTGATACCTCGATGATTGAATACTTTTGTAATATGCTATACGAATTCTGATCAAATTTACAGACTGATGATGCGGTCGAGTGTACTAATCTACTTCTTTTCTATCGTCACAGGTTCGTATAGGATGTGTGAATACGGGGACATGTTCGACGACAATTTCGCTAGTGCTGTGCACATAGCATTTCTTCAAATTAAACATTTCTACGTGCAATGGATAGCTGAGTGTATATTGCTTTCCTTTGGTAAGAAATATGTCGATATTCGATATTTTATTTAATTTTATGGTTTACAAATTTATATATGAAATTTTCAGAATTATGAAGTTGTGGAGAGCACTAATTATGTGTTTTCTTTTCGTCGCAGGTTCTTCGGGGATGAGTGCATGCGGCGACAAATGGTACAAGAAGATGGCCAGTGCTGTGCTCATAGCATTCCTTCACTCCAAATGTATATACGTGCAACGGGCAGCAACGTGATTATTCGTTTTCGGAAAGTGATATCTCGATGACTGAATACTTTTGTATAATGCTTTACTAATTCAGATGAAATTTACAGACTGATGATGTGGTCGAGTGTACTAATCTATTTCTTTTCTTTCGTCACAGGTTCGTATGGGATGTGTGAATACGGGGACATGCTCTTAGAGAATATCGCTAGTGCTGTGCACATAGCATTTCTTCAGATTAAACATATCTACGTGCAATGGATAGCTGAGTGTATATTGCTTTCTTTTGGTAAGAAATATGTCGATATTCGATATTTTATTTCATTTTATGCTTTACAAATTCATATGAAATTTTCAGAATTATGATGTTGTGGAGAGCACTAGATATGTGTTTTCTTTTCGTCACAGGTTTTTCGGGGATGAGTGCATGCGGCGACATATGGTACTGGAAGATGGCTAGTATTGTGCACATACCATTCCCTCACTCCAAATATATATCCGTGCAACGGGCAACAACGTGAATATTCGTTTTTGGGAAGTGATATCTCGATGATTGAACACTTGAGTGGTATGCTTTACGAATTCAAATGAAATTTACAGACTGATGATGCGGTCGAGTGTACTAACCTATTTCTTTTCTTTCGTCACAGGATCGCATGGGATGTGTGAATACGGGGACATGTTCTACGAGAATATCACTAGTGCTGTTCACGTAGCATTTCTTCAAATCAAACATATCTACGTGCAATGAATTGCTGAGTGTATATATCTCTCTTTTGGTAAGAAATATGTCGATATTTGATATTTTATTTCATTTTATAATTTACAAATTCATATGAAATTTTCTGAATTATGAAGTTGTAGAGAGCACTAATTATGTGTTTTCTTTTCGTCACAGGTTCATCGGGGATGAGTGCATGTGGCGACATATCGTACAAGGAGATGGCTAGTGCTGTGCACATAGCGTTTTATCACTCCAAATGTATATACGTGCAACGGGCAGGAACGTGATTATTCGTTTTTGGGAAGTGATATCTCGATGATTGAATACCTTTGTAGTATGCTTTACGACTTCAGATGAAATTTACACACTGATGATGCGGTCGAGTGTACTGATCTATTTCTTTTCTTTCGTCACAGGGTCGTATCTTATGTGTGAATACGTGGACACGTTCTACGAGAATATCGCTAGTACTGTGCACATAACATTTCTTCAAATTAATCATATCTACGTGCAATGGATAGCTGAGTGTATATTGCTTTCTTTTGTCAAGAAATATGTTGATATTCGATATTTTATTTCATTTTGTGGTTTTTAAATTCATATGAAATTTTCAGAGTTATGAAGTTGTGGAGAACACTAATTATGTGTTTTCTTTTCGTCACAGGTTCTTCGGGGATGAGTGCATGCGGCGACATATGGTACAGGAAGATGGCTAGTGCTGTGCACGTAGCATTCCTTTACTCCAAATGTATATACGTGCAACGGTCAGCAACATGAATATTCGCTTTTGGCAAGTGATATCACGATGATTGAATACTTTTGTACTATGCTTCACGAATTCAGATGAAATTTACACACTGATGATGCGGTCGAGTGTACTAATCGATTACTTTTATTGCATCACAGGATCGTATGGAATATGTGAACACGGGGACATGTTCTACGAGAATATCGTTAGTGCTGTGCACATGGCATTTCTTCAAATTAAACATATCTACGTGCAATGGATAGCTGAGTGCATATTGCTTTCTTTTATTAAGAAGTATGTCGAAATTCAATACTTTATTTAATTTAATGCCTTACAAATTCATATGAAATTTTCAGAAATACGAAGATTTGGAGAGCACTAATTATGTGTTTTCTTTTCGTCACAGGTTCATCGGGGATGAGTGCATGTGGCGACATATGGTACAAGGAGACCGCTAGTGCTGTGCACATAGCATTTGAATACTCGGAATGTATATACGTGCAACGGGCAGCAACGAGAATATTCGTCTATGGGAACTGTTATTTTGACGATTGAATACTTTTGTATCATGCTTTACGAATTCAGATGAAATTTACAGACTGATGATGCGCTCGAGTGTATTAATCTATTTCTTTACCTTCGTCACAGGATCGTATGGGATGTGTGATTACAGGGACATGTTCTAAGAGAATATCGCTAGTGCTGTGCACACAGCATTTCTTCAAATTAAACATATCTACGTGCAATGGATAGCTGAGTGTGCATTGCTTTCTTTTGGTAAGAAATATGTCGATATTCATATTTTATTTCATTTTGTGCTTTACAAATTCATATGAAATTTTCAAAATTATGAAGTTGTGGAGAGCACTAATTATGTGTTTTCTTTTCTGTCACAGGTTCTTCGGGGATGAGTGCATGCGGCGACATATGGTACAAGAAGATGGCCACAGCTGTGCTCATAGTTTTCCTGCACTCCAAATGTATATGCGTGCAACGGGCAGCAACGTGATTATTCGTTTTTGGGAAGTGATATCTCGATGACTGAATACTTTTGTATTATGCCTTACGAATTCATATCAAATTTACAGACTGATGATGCGGTTGTGTGTACTAATCTATTTCTTTTCTTTCGTCACAGGGTCGTATCTAATGTGTGAACACGAGGACATGTTCTACGAGAATATCGTTAGTGGTGTGCACATAGCATTTCTTCAAATTAAACATATCTACGTGCAATGGATAGCTGAGTGTATATTGCTTTCTTTTGGTAAGAAATATGTCGATATTCGATATTTTATTTAATTTTATGCTTTACAAATTGATATGAATTTGACAGAATTATGAAGATTTGGAGAGCACTAATTATGTGTTTTATACTCGTCACAGTTTCTGCGGGGATGAAGGCAGTAGCGAAATATTTTACAAGAAGATGGCTAGTGCTGTGCACATAGCATTTTTTCACTCCGAGTGTATATACGTGCAACGGGCAGGAACGTGATTATTCGTTTTTGGTAAGTGATATCTCGATGATTGAATACTTTTGTATTATGCTTCACGAATTCCGATGAAATTTACAGACTGATGATGCGGCCGAGTGTATTAATCTATTTCCTTTCTTTCGTCACAGGATCGTATGGGATGTGTGAATACAGGGAGATGTTCAACGAGAATATCGCTAAAGCTGTGCACATAGCATATCTTCAAATTAAACATATCTACGTGCAATGGATAGCTGAGTGTATATTGCTTTCTTTTGGTAAGAAATATGTCGATATTAGATAGTTTATTTCATTTTATGCTTCACAAATTCATATGAAGTTTTCTGAATTATGAAGTTGTGGAGAGCAATAATTATGTGCTTTCTTGTCGCCACAGGTTCATTGGGGATGAGTCAATGCTGCGACATGTGGTCCAATAAGATGGCTAGTGCTGTGCACATAGCATTTCTTAACTCCAAATGTATATACGTGCAACGCGCAGCAATGTGGGTATTCGTTTTTGGCAAGTGATATCTCAATGATTGAATACTTTTGTATTATGCTTTTCGAATTCAGATGAAATTTACAGATGATGATGCAGTCGAGTGTACTAATCTATTTCTCTTCCTTCGTCACAGGATCGTATGGGATGTGTGAACACGAGGACATGTTCTACGAGAATATCGTTAGTGGTGTGCACATAGCATTTCTTCAAATTAAACATATCTACGTGCAATGGATAGCTGAGTGTATATTGCTCTCATTTGGTAAGAAATATGTCGATATTCGATGTTTTACTTCATTTTATGCTTTACAAATTTATATGAAATTTTCAGAATTATGAAGTTGTGGAGAGCACTAAATATGTGTTTTCTTATCGTCACAGGTTCTTCGGGGATGAGTGCTTGCGGCGACATATGGTACAAGAAGATGGCTAGTGCTGTGCACATAGCATTCCTTCACTCCAAATGTATATACGTGCAATTGCCAGCAACGTGAATAATCGTTTTTGCGAGGTGATACCTCGATTATTGAATACTTTTGTATTGTGCTTTACGAATTCAGATGATATTTACGGACTGATGATAAGGTCGAGTGTAATAATCTATTTCTTTTCTTTCGTCACAGGATAGTATGGGTTGTGTGAACACGGGGACATGTTCAACGAGAATATCGCTAGTGCTGTGCACATAGCATTTCTTCAAATTAAACATATCTACGTGCAATTTATACCTGAGTGTATTTTGCTTTCTTTTGGTAAGAAATATGTCGATATTTGATTTTTTATTTCATTTTATGCTTTACAAATTCATATGAAATTTTCAGAATTATGAAGTTGTGGAGAGCACTAATTATGTGTTTTCTTTTCGTCACAGGTTCATCGGGGATGAGTGCATGCGGCGACATATGGTACAAGAAGATGGCTAGTGCTGTGTATTTAGCATTTGTTCACTCGAAATGTATAAACGTGCAACGGGCAGGAACGTGAATCTTCGTTTTGGGAAGTGATATCTCGATGATTGAATACTTTTGTATTATGCTCTACGAGTTCTGATGAAATTTACAGACAGGTGATGCCGTCGAGTGTACTAATGTATTTCTTTTCTTTCGTCACTGGTTCGTATGAACCGTGTGAATACGGGGACATGTTCTACAAGAATATCGCTAGTGCTGTGCACATAGCATTTCTTCAAATTAAACATATCTACGTGCAATTAATAGCTGAGTGTATATTGCTATATTTTTGTAAGAAATATGTCGATATTCGATATTATATTTCATTTTATGCTTTACAAATTCATATAAAATTTCCAGAATTGTGAAGTTGTGGAGAGCACTAATAAAGTGTTTTCTTTCCGTCACAGGTTCATCGGGGATGAGTGCATGCGGCGACATATGGTACAAGAAGATGGCTAGTGCTGTGCACATAGCATTCCTTCACTCCAAATGTATATACGTGCAACGGGCAGCAACGTGAATATTCGCCTTTGGGAAGTGATATCTTAACGAATGAATACTATTGTATTATACTTCACGAAATTCAGATGAAATTTACAGACTGATGATGCGGTCTAGTGTACTAATCTATTTCTTTTCTTTCGTCACAGGATCGTATGGGATGTGTGAATACGGGGACATGTTCTACGAGAATATCGCTAGTGCTGTGCACATAGCATTTCCTCATAGTAAACGGATCTACGTGCAATGGATAGCAGAGTGTATATTGCTTTCTTTTGGAAAGAAATATGTCGATACTCGAAGTTTCATTTCATTTTATGCTTTACAAACTCATATGAAATTTTCAGAATTATGAAGTTTTGGAGAGCACTAATGATGTGTTTTCTTTTCGACACTGGTTCATCGGGGGTGAGTGCATGCGGCGACATATGGTACAAGAAGATGGCTAGTGCTGTGCACATAGCATTTGTTCACTCCACATGTATATACGTGCAACGGCCAGCAGCGTGAATATCCGTTTTTGGGAAGTGATACCTCGATGATTGAATACTTTTGTATTATGCTTTACGAATTCAGATGGTATTTACAGACTGATGATGCGGTCGAGTGTACTAATCTATATCTTCTCTTCCGTCACAGGATAGTATGGGATGTGTGAATACGGGGACATGTTCCACGAGAATATCGCTAGTGCTGTGCACATAGCATTTCTTCAAATTAAACATATCTAAGTGCAATTTATAGCTGAGTGTATATTGCTTTTTTTTGGTAAGAAATATGTCGATATTCGATATTTTATTTCATTTTATGCTTTACAAATTCATATAATATTTTCAGAATTATAAGGTTGTGGAGAGCACTAATTATGTGTTTTCTTTTCGTCACAGGTTCATCGGGTATGAGTACATGCGGCAACATATGGTACAAGATGATGGCTACTGCTGGGTACATAGCATTCCTTCACTCCAAATATATATACGTGCAATGGCCAGCAACGTGAATATTCGTTTTTGGGAAGTGATACCTCCATGATTGAATACTTTTGTATTATGCTTTACAAATTCAGATAAAATGTACAGACTGATGATGCAGTCGAGTGTACTAATCTATTTCTTTTCTTTCGTCACAGGGTCGTATCTGATGTGTGAATACGGGGACATGTTCTACGAGAATATCGCCAGTGCTGTGCACATAGCAATTCTTCAAATTAAACATATCTACGTGCAATGGATAGCTGATTGTATATTGCTTTCTTTTGGTAAGAAATATGTCGATATTCGATGTTTTATTTCATTTTATGCTCTACAAATTCATATTAAATTTTCAGAAGTATGATGTTGTGCAGAGCACTAATTATGAGTTTTCTTTTCGTCACAGGTTCATCGGGGATGAGTGCATGCGGCGACATATGGTACAAGAAGATGGCTAGTGCTGTGCACATAGCATTCCTTCACTCCAAATGTATATACGTGCAACGGGCAGCAACGTGAATATTCGCCTTTGGGAAGTGATATCTTAACGAATGAATACTATTGTATTATACTTCACGAAATTCAGATGAAATTTACAGACTGATGATGCGGTCTAGTGTACTAATCTATTTCTTTTCTTTCGTCACATGATCGTATGGGATGTGTGAATACGGGGACATGTTCTACGAGAATATCGCTAGTGCTGTGCACATAGCTTTTCCTCATAGTAAACGGATCTACGTGCAATGGATAGCAGAGTGTATATTGCTTTCTTTTGGAAAGAAATATGTCGATACTCGATGTTTCATTTCATTTTGTGCTTTACAAACTCATATGAAATTTTCAGAATTATAAAGTTTTGGAGAGCACTAATGATGTGTTTTCTTTTCGTCACTGGTTCATCGGGGATGAGTGCATGCGGCGACATATGGTACAAGAAGATCGCTAGTGCTGTGCACATAGCATTTGTTCACTCCACATGTATATACGTGCAACGGCCAGCAGCGTGAATATCCGTTTTTGGGAAGTGATACCTCGATGATTGAATACTTTTGTATTATGCTTTACGAATTCAGATGGTATTTACAGACTGATGATGCGGTCGAGTGTACTAATCTATTTCTTCTCTTCCGTCACAGGATAGTATGGGATGTGTGAATACGGGGACATGTTCCACGAGAATATCGCTAGTGCTGCGCACATAGCATTTCTTCAAATTAAACATATCTAAGTGCAATGGATAGCTGAGTGTATATTGCTTTGTTTTGGTAAGAAATATGTCGATATTCGATATTTTATTTCATTTTATGCTTTACAAGTTCATATGAAATTTTCAGAATTATGAAGTTGTGGAGAGCACTAATTAAGTGTTTTCTTTTCGTCACAGGTTCATCGGGGATGAGTACATGCGGCAACATATGGTACAAGAAGATGGCTAGTGCTGGGTACATAGCATTCCTTCACTCCAAATATATATACGTGCAATGGTCAGCAACGTGAATATTCGTTTTTGGGAAGTGATACCTCGATGATTGAATACTTTTGTATTATGCTTTACGAATTCAGATGATATTTACAGACTGATGATGTAGTCGAGTGATCAAATCTATACCTTTTCTTTCGTCACTGGTTCGTAAGGGATGTGTGAATACGGGGACATGTTCTACGAGAATATCGCCAGTGCTGTGCACATAGCAATTCTTCAAATTAAACATATCTACGTGCAATGGATAGCTGATTGTATATTGCTTTCTTTTGGTAAGAAATATGTCGATATTCGATGTTTTATTTCATTTTATGCTCTACAAATTCATATTAAATTTTCAGAAGTATGATGTTGTGCAGAGCACTAATTATGAGTTTTCTTTTCGTCACAGGTTCATCGGGGATGAGTGCATGCGGCGACATATGGTACAAGAGGATGGCTAGTGCTGTGCACATAGCATTCCTTCACTCCAAATGTATATACGTGCAACGGGCAGCAACGTGAATATTCGCCTTTGGGAAGTGATATCTTAACGAATGAATACTATTGTATTATACTTCACGAAATTCAGATGAAATTTACAGACTGATGATGCGGTCTAGTGTACTAATCTATTTCTTTTCTTTCGTCACAGGATCGTATGGGATGTGTGAATACGGGGACATGTTCTACGAGAATATCGCTAGTGCTGTGCACATAGCTTTTCCTCATAGTAAACGGATCTACGTGCAATGGATAGCAGAGTGTATATTGCTTTCTTTTGGAAAGAAATATGTCGATACTCGATGTTTCATTTCATTTTGTGCTTTACAAACTCATATGAAATTTTCAGAATTATGAAGTTTTGGAGAGCACTAATGATGTGTTTTCTTTTCGTCACTGGTTCATCGGGGATGAGTGCATGCGGCGACATATGGTACAAGAAGATCGCTAGTGCTGTGCACATAGCATTTGTTCACTCCACATGTATATACGTGCAACGGCCAGCTGCGTGAATATCCGTTTTTGGGAAGTGATACCTCGATGATTGAATACTTTTGTATTATGCTTTACGAATTCAGATGGTATTTACAGACTGATGATGCGGTCGAGTGTACTAATCTATTTCTTCTCTTCCGTCACAGGATAGTATGGGATGTGTGAATACGGGGACATGTTCCACGAGAATATCGCTAGTGCTGTGCACATAGCATTTCTTCAAATTAAACATATCTAAGTGCAATGGATAGCTGAGTGTATATTGCTTTGTTTTGGTAAGAAATATGTCGATATTCGATATTTTATTTCATTTTATGCTTTACAAATTCATATGAAATTTTCAGAATTATGAAGTTGTGGAGAGCACTAATTATGTGTTTTCTTTTCGTCACAGGTTCATAGGGGATGAGTACATGCGGCAACATATGGTACAAGAAGATGGCTAGTGCTGGGTACATAGCATTCCTTCACTCCAAATATATATACGTGCATGGCCAGCAACGTGAATATTCGTTTTTGGGAAGTGATACCTCCATGATTGAATACTTTTGTATTATGATTTACAAATTCAGATAAAATTTTCAGACTGATGATGCGGTCGAGTGTACTAATCTATTTCTTTTCTTTCGTCACAGGGTCGTATCTGATGTGTGAATACGGGGACATCTTCTACGACAATAACGCTAGTGCTGTCGACATAGCATTTCTTCAAATTAAACATATCTACGTGCAATGGATAGCTGAGTGTATATTGCTCTCATTTGGTATGAAATATGTCGATATTCGATGTTTTACTTCATTTTATGCTTTACAAATTTATATGAAATTTTCAGATTTATGAAGTTGTGGAGAGCACTAAATATGTGTTTTCTTATCGTCACAGGTTCATCGGGGATGAGTGCTTGCGGCGACATATTTTACAAGAAGATGGCTAGTGCTGTGCACATAGCATTCCTTCACTCCAAATGTATATACGTGCAATTGCCAGCAACGTGAATATTCGTTTTTGCGAGGTGATACCTCGATTATTGAAAACTTTTGTATTGTGCTTTACGAATTCAGATGATATTTACAGACTGATGATAAGGTCGAGTGTACTAATCTATTTTTTTTCTTTCGTCACAGGATAGTATGGGATGTGTGAACACGGGGACATGTTCAACGAGAATATCGCTAGTGCTGTGCACATAGCATTTCTTCAAATTAAACATATCTACGTGCAATTTATACCTGAGTGTATATTGCTTTCTTTTGGTAAGAAATATGTCGATATTCGATATTTTATTTCATTTTATGCTTTACAAATTCATATGAAATTTTCAGAATTATGAAGTTGTGGAGAGCACTAATTATGTGTTTCCTTTTCGTCACAGGTTCATCGGGGATGAGTGCATGCGGCGACATATGGTACAAGAAGATGGCTAGTGCTGTGTATTTAGCATTTGTTCACTCGAAATGTATAAACGTGCAACGGGCAGGAACGTGAATCTTCGTTTTGGGAAGTGATATCTCGATGATTGAATACTTTTGTATTATGCTCTACGAGTTCAGATGAAATTTGCAGACTGATGATGTTGTCGAGCGTACTAATCTATTTCTTTTCTTTCGTCACAGGATAGTATGGGATGTGTGAATACGGGGACATGTTCTACGAGAATATCGCTAGTGCTGTGCACATAGCATTTCTAAAAATTAAACATATCTACGTGGAATTGATACTTGAATGTATATTGTTTTCTTTTGGTAAGAAATGATGAAATTTACAGACTGATGATGCGGTCGAGTGTACTAATCTATTTCTTTTCTTTCGTCACAGGTTCGTATGGGATGTGCTAATACCGGGACATGCTCTACGGCAATATCTTTAGTGCTGTGCACATAGCATTTCTTCAAATTAAACATATCTACGTGCAATGGATAGCTGAGTGTATATTGCTTTCTTTTGGTAAAAACAATGTCGATATTCGATATTGTACTTCATTTTATGCTTTACTAATTCATATGAAATTTTCAGAATTATGAAGTTGTGGAGAGCATTAAATATGTGTTTTCTTATCGTCACAGGCTCATCGGGGATGAATGCATGCGGCGACATATGGCACAAGAAGATGGTTAGTGCTGTGCACATAGCATTCCTTCACTCCAAATGTATATACGTGCAACGGGCAGCAACGTGATTATTCGTTTTGGGAAGTGGTATCTCGATGACTGAATACTTTTGTATTATGCTGTACGAATTCAGATGAAATTTACAGACTGATGATGTTGTCGAGTGTACAAATCTATTTCTTTTCTTTCGTCACAGGTTCGTAAGGAATGTGTTAATACGGGGACATGTTCTACGAGAATATCGCTAGTGCCGTGCACATAGCATTTCTTCAAATTAAACATATCTTCGTGCAATGGATAGCTGAGTGTATATTGCTTTCTTTTGGTAAAAAATATGTCGATATTCGATATTGTACTTCATTTTATGCTTTACTAATTCATATGAAATTTTCAGAAATATGAAGTTGTGGAAAGCATTAAAAATGTGTTTTCTTATCGTCACAGGCTCATCGGGGATGAATGCATGCGGCGACATATGGCACAAGAAGATGGCTAGTGCTGTGCACATAGCATTCCTTCACTCCAAATGTATATACTTGCAATGGCCAGCAACGTGAATATTCGTTTATGGGAAGAGATACCTCGATGACTGAATACTTTTGTATTATGCTTTAGGATTTCAAATGACATTTACAGACTGATGATAAGGTCGAGTATACTAATCTATTTCTTTTCTTTCGTCACACTATAGTATGGGATGTGAGCATACGGGGACATGTTCTACGAGAATATCGCTAGTGCTGTGGACATAGCATCTCTTCTAATTAAACATATCTACGTGCAATGGATAGCTGAGTGTATATTGCTTTCTGTTGGTAAGAGATATGTCGAAATTCGATATTTTATTTCATTTTATGCTTTAGAAATTCATATAAAATTTTCAGAATTATGAAGTTGTGGAGAGCACTAATTATGTGTTTTCTTTTCGTCACAGGTTCCTCGGGGTTGAGTGCATGCGGCGACATATGGTACAAGAAGATGGCTAGTGCTGTGCACATAGCATTCCTTCACTCCAAATGTATATATGTGCAACGGCCAGTAACGTGAATATTCGTTTTTTGGAAGTGATACCACGATGATTCAATACTTTTGTATTATGCTTTACGAATTCAGATGAAATTTACAGACTGCTGATGCGGTCGAGTGTACTAATCTATATCTTTTCTTTCGTCACACGGTCGTATCTGATGTGTAAATACGGGGATATGTTCTACGAGAATGTCGCTAGTGCTGTGCACATAGCATTTCTAAAAATTAAACATATCTACGTGCAATGGATACTTGAATGTATATTGTTTTCTTTTGGTAAGAAATATGTCGAAATTCGATATTTTATTTCATTTTATGGTTTACAAATTCATATGAAATTTCAGAATTATGAAATTGTGGAGAGCATTAAGTATGTGTCTTTTTTTCGTCACAGGTTCTTCGGGGATGAGTGCATGCGGCGACATTTGGTACAAGAAGATGGTTAGTGCTGTGCACATAGCATTCCTTCACTCCAAATGTATATACGTGCAACGGGCAGCAACGTGATTATTCGTTTTGGGAAGTGATATCTCGATGACTGAATACTTTTGTATTATGCATTACGAATTCAGATGAAATTTACAGACTGATGATGTTGTCGAGTGTACAAATCGATTTCTTTTCTTTCGTCACAGGTTCGTAAGGAATATGTAAATACGGGGACATGTTCTAGGAGAATATCGCTAGTGCTGTGCACATAACATTTCTTCAAATTAAACATATCTACGTGCATTGGATAGCTGAGTGTATATTGCTTTCTTTTGGTAAAAAATATGTCGATATTCGATATTGTACTTCATTTTATGCTTTACTAATTCATATGAAATTTTCAGAATTATGAAGTTGTGGAGAGCACTAATAATCTGTTTTCTTTTCGTCACAGGTTCATCGGGGATAAGTGCATGCGGCGACATATGGTACAAGAAGATGGCTAGTGCTGTGCACATAGAATTTCTTCACTCCAAATGTATATACGTGCAATGGCCAGCAATGTGAATTTTCGTTTTTGGGAAGTGATACCTTGATGATTTAATACTTTTGTATTATGCTTTACGAATTCAGATGAAATTTACAGACTGATGATGCGGTCGAGTGTACTAATCTATTTCTTTTCTTTCGTCACAGGGTCGTATGGGATGTGTGAATACGGGGACATGTTCTACGAGAATATCGCTAGTGCTGTGCACATAGCATTTCTTCAAATTAAACATATCTACGTGCAATGGATAGCTGAGTGTATATTGCTCTCTTTTGGTAAGAATTATGTCGATATTCGATATTTTATTTCATTTTATGCTTTACAAATTCATATGAAATTTTCAGAATTATGAAGTTGTGGAGAGCACTAATTACACTGTTCTACAAAAAAAAAACTTTTGTTATATTTCTGATAAAAAATATTGTGATCCTAGTTGTATTTTGAGTGCTGAATTGAAAAATGTTTTTGGTTTTTTTCTGTCAGGGATAGTTTATGAGTAATCACAATTTTATTTCTTTTTTCGGTTTCTGATATAGTGCAGCAAACGTGAGGTGAAATTCGACAAACAAATGCACATCTTTATGATATTATAAGCTCATCACATTAATGGAGGGTGGGATCTAACATATAACACAGTAACCTTTGTGTATACACTTTGAAGCATTTATTTGACATGAGAAATTACAGAAAATTGACAAACAATGAGCCACTGCCTTTTAATGCACATCACTTTTTTTCTCTTGTATTGTGAATCTTTCTTCCCTCGAATGATATTCCAGCAATAATCTGCTAACATAGAAGGAACTCACTTCCCTTCATAGCGCCTTTCTATGGTAGAAATGTCTTTATGGAATCTTTCCCCATGTTCATCCGATATGTCACTACAACTCTCTGTGAAGTAGTCCAGATGAGAGTCCACCATATGTACTTTCAAAGACGTATTGCACCCCAAATCCTGATATGCTTTGATCATATCCTTCACCATTGCTTTGTAGTTAGTAGCTCTTCTTCTTCCGAGGAAGTTTTCCGACACCATCTTGAAACAGTCCCATGCTTTTTTTTCTATATCAGTTAAACATGCTTCAAATTTTGCATCTTTCTGCAGCTCCCTGATTTGTGGGCCCAAAAGTATACCTTCCTTTATTTTTGCAGCTGAAAGTTGGGGGGAATTTGGTAGCTAGATATGCAAACCCATAGCCTGTTGCATCCATGGCCTTCACGAATTGTTTCATCAGGCCAAGTTTGATGCGAAGCGGTGGAAGTACTATATATTCAGGAGCTACCAGACTTTCACGTTGAACATTCTTTTTACCAACTTTCCATCTTCGCCTAGGCCATTTATTTTTCACGTAGTGTGAATTTCGGTCTCGACTATCCCACTCGCAAAGAAAACAGGCATACTTTGTGTAGCCTTGTTGCATTCCCAGTACCATAGCAATTACCTTGAAATCTGAACATATTTTCCATTTGTGTTCATTGTATTTTAATGAATTTAGCATCCTTTGAACAAATTCGTAATTCTCTTTTGTCAAACTAGTGTAAGCTACTGGAATAGAGGGTATTTTATTTCCGTTATGGAGCAAAACACCCTTCAGACTTGTTTTCGATGCATCTATGAAAAGTCTCCACTCCTACTCCTATGAAATATAAGTGAAGTTCAGCACTTTCATCAGGCCAGCAACGTCATTGCAAAATGTCAGTGCTTCGTCAGTTGAAAAATAAGAAATAAAGGCAAGTTCTCTGTGGCTGAACACACTGATTTTAGTACTTTGATGCAGTAGATTATACTCTTGTAATCTTGAACCAAGCAGCTGCGCCTTTTGTTTACTTAGTCCTAGATCACATACTAAATCATTTAAATCTGTCTGTTAACGAATGTGGCGATGACTCACTTGTGCAGTGATGTAAAGAATCATCATCTATCATTTCTTCAGTACTACTTATTTCAGTGTCACTTGAAATTTGACCTCGAGCTCTTGAAGGTACTGGAAGGTTGTCGGAATGCTGCACTGGCATTCTCGCTGAAGGCAGATCTGGGTAAACAATGTGCCTCTTCGACTTTTTGTTTGTAAAACCCTGAATTTTTGTTAGACAGAAATAACAATCAGTAACATGGTCCTTAGGCTCCCTCTTCACCATGGGAACAGCAAACAATTCCACATTCCCTTTCCCTTTCCACCACTGAATTAGTTTGCAGTAACATGTAGCACAGCAGAAACGTGGTGCCAATTCTTTATCTTCGTCTCCTATCTCTACTCCAAAGTAATGTTTGTATGCTTTCTTTATGACTGAAGAAGTGTTCTTCCTATTCTGGCAAAAGTGAACTTCCCACAGGTGTAGCAGAAGTGGTCCGGCTTATATCGACATCCACGAAGATGTGGCATTTCTGCAAACTTAAAAATACCACTTTGGTAATAGGTCTGTATTAAATTAATAGTAGGGAACTAGAGAAACGCTGATGTGTGAAAACAAGCAGTCGTTTAACCTTCAGCACCAGGCTCCATCAGTTTACACACAGGAACTAATATGTTCAACCATGCTCGGAAATATGACAGACAGTTACTTGTCAGCCAAAACACCCATCGTTAAGACTGACATAAATTTTGGCTAACACCACTGTTGTCAACTCGATGCACCTGCCTCTAGGAGGGGTGAAGCTTTATTGCTGAGGCAGCGACCGGCTGTCGCCGTTCGAGTTAATAAGATGTTTTAGGTGGTCTTAATGACACAGGTGTGGCAGGGGATAACCTAATAATGTCTGATTGTTCCCACCTGCTGTTGCACAAGAAATTATCATGTTCTATCACTACTGGAGGCGGCAACATACCCGTATTTCTCTATAACGTCTCTGTGTTTGCCATGAATTGTGTGAATATACGTATATATACATATTACACAAAAAGGATCCCTGACAACGATATTTTGTTTACATATTTGAATTTCCCACAGTAAAATGGTCCAGAAGCACATTCTTTAATATCAGAAATAGAAACCATGTCGAACAGTGTTATGTGTTTTCTTCACGTCACAGGTTCTGCGGGGATGAGTGCATGCGGTGACATATGGTACAAGAAGATGGCTAGTGCTGTGGACATAGCATTTGTACACTCCATATGTATATACGTGCAACGGGCAGGAACGTGAATATTCGTTTTTCGGAAGTGATATCTCGATGATTCAATACTTTTGTACTATGCTTTACGAATTCAGATGAAATTTACAGACTGATGATGCGGTCGAGCGTACTAATCTATTTCTTTTCTCTCGTCACAGGATCGTATGGGATGTGTGAACATGGGGACATGTTCTACGAGAATATCGCTAGTGCTGTGCACATAGCATTTCTTCAAATTAAACATATCTACGTGCAATGGATAGCTGAGTGTATATTGCTTTCATTTGGTAAGAAATATGTCGATATTCGATATTATATTACATTTTATGCTTCACAAATTCATATGAAATTTTCAGAATTATGAAGTTGTGGAGGGCACTAATTATGTGTTTTCTTCTCGTCACAGGTTCATCGGGGATGAGTGCATGCGGCGACATACGGTACAAGAAGATGACTAGTGCTGTGCACATAGCATTTATTCACTCCAAATGTATATACGTGAAACTGGCAGCAACGTGAATATTCGTTTTTGGGAAGTGATATCTCGATGATTGAATACTTTTGTATTATGCTTTACGAATTCAGATGAAATTTGCAGACTAATGATACGGTCAAGTGTACTAATCTATTTCCTTTCTTTCGTCACAGGGTCGTATGGGATGTATGAATATGGGGACATGTTCTACGAGATTATCGCTAGTGCTGTGCACATAGCATTTCTTCAAATTAAAACATATCTCCGTGCAATGGATAGCTGAGTGTATATTGCTCTCTTTTGGTAAGAAATATGTCGATATTCGATATTTTATTTCATTTCATGCATTACAAATTCATATGAAATTTTCAGAGTTATGAAGTAGTGGAGAGCTCTAATTATCTGTATTCTTTTCGTCACAGGTTCATCGGGGATGAGTGCATGCGGCGACATAAGGTACAAGAAGATGACTAGTGCTGTGCTCATAGCATTTGATCACTCCAAATGTATATACGTGCCACGGGCAGAAACGTGAATATTCGTTTTTGGGAAGTGATATCTCGATAACTGAATACTTTTGTATTATGCTTTACGAATTCAGATGAAATTTACAGACTGATGATGCGGCCGAGTGTACTAATCTATTTTTTTTCTCTCGTCACAGGATCGAATGGGATGTGTGAACACGGGGACATGTACTACGAGAATACCGTTAGTGCTGTGCATATAGCATTTCTACAAATTAAACATATCTACGTGCAATGGATAGCTGAGTGTATATTGCTTTCTTTTGGTTAGAAATATGTCGATATTCGATGTTTTATTTCATTTTATGCTTTACAAATACATATGAAATTTTCAGAATTATGAAATTTTGGAGAGCTCTTATTATGTTTTTTCTTTTCGACACAGGTTCATCGGGGATGAGTGCATGCGGCGACATATGGTACAAGAAGATGACTAGTGCTGTGCACATAGCATTTGATCACTCCAAATGTATATACGTGCCACGGGCAGAAACATGAATATTCGTTTTTGGGAAGCGATATCTCGATGATTAAGTACTTTTGTTTTATGCTTTACGAATTCAGATGAAATTTACAGACTGATGATGCGGTCGAGTGTACTAATCTACTTCTATTCTTTCGTCACAGGATCGTATGGGATGTGTGAATACGGGGACATGCTCTACGAGTATATCGCTAGTGCTGTGCACATAGCATTTATTCAAATTAAACATATCTACGTGCAATGGATAGCTGAGTGTATATAGCTTTCTTTGGTAAGAAATATGTCGATATTCGATTATTTATTTCATTTAATGCTTTACAAATTCATATGAAAATTTAAGAATTATGAAGTTGTTGAGAGCACGAATTACGTGTCTTCTTTTCGTCACATACTCATCGGGGATGAGTGCATGCGGCGACATATGGTACAAGGCGATGGCCAGTGCTGTGCACATAGCATTTCTTCAATCCAAAAGTATATACGTGCAACGGTTAGCAACGTGAATATTCGTATTTGGGAAGTGATATCTCGATGATTGTATACTGTTGTATTATGTTTCACGAATTCTGACGAAATTTACAGACTGATGATGCAGTCGAGTGTACTAATCTATTTCATTTCTTTCGTCACAGGCTCGCATGGGATGTGTGAATACGGGGACATATTCTACGAGCATATCGCTAGTGCTGTGCGCATACCGATTCTTGAAATTAAACATATCTACGTGCAATGGATAGCTGAGTGTATGTTGCATTCCTTAGGTAAGAAATATGTCGATATTCGATATTATATTTCATTTTATGCTTTACAAGTTCATAAGAAATTTTCAGAATTATGAAGTTGTGGAGAGCACTAATTATGCGTTCTCTTTTCGTCACAGGTTCATCGGGGATGAGTGCATGCGGTGACATGTGGTACAAGTAGATGGCTATTTCTGTGCACATAGCATTTCTTCACTCCAAATGTCTATACGTGCAACGGGCAGCAACGTTAATATTCGATTTTGTGAAGAGATATCTCGATGATTGATTACTTTTGTATTATGCTTTACGAATTCAGATGAAATTTACAGACTGATGATGCGGTCGAGTGTACTAATCTATTTCTTTTCTTTCGTCACAGGATCGTATGGGGTGTGTGAATACGGGGACATGTTCTACAAGAATATCGTTAGTGCAGAGCACATAGTATTTCTTCAAATTAAACATAACTACGTGTAATGGTAGCTGAGAGTATATTGCTTTCTTGGTAAGAAATATGTCGATATTCGATATTTTATTTCATTTTATGCTATACAAATTTATATGAAATTTTCAGAATTATGAAGTTGTGGAGAGCACTAATTATGCGTTCTCTTTTCGTCACAGGTTCATCGGGGATGAGTGCATGCGGCGACATATGGTACAAGAATGTGGCTAGTGCTGTGCACATAGCATTTCTTGACTCCAAATGTATATACGTGCAACGGGCAGCAACGTGACTATTCGTTTTTGGGAAGTGATATCTCAGTGATTGAACACTTTTGTATTATGCTTTACGAATTCAGATGAAATTTACAGACTGATGATGCAGTCTAGTGCACTAATCTATTACTTTTCTATCGTCACAGGATCGTATGGGATGTGTGAATACGGGGACATTTTCTACGGAAATATCGCTAGTGCTGTCCACATGGCAATTCTTCAAATTAAACATATCTATGTGCGATGGATAGCATAGTGTATACTGCTTTCTTTTGGTAAGAAATATTACGATATACGATATTTTATTTTATTTTATGCTTTAGAAATTCATACGAAACTTCCAGAATTATGAAGTTGTGGAGAGCACTAATTATGTGCTTTCTTTTCGTCACAGACTCATCGGGGATGAGTGCATGCACATAGCATTTCTTCACTCTAAGTGTATATACGTGCAACGGGCAGCAACGTGAGTATTCGTTTGTGGGAAGTGATATCTCAATGATTGAACACTTTTGTATTATGCTTTAAGAATACAGATGAAATTCACAGACTGATGATGCAGTCGAGTGTACTAATCCATTTCTGTCTTTCGTCACAGGATCGTATGGAATGTGTAAATACGGGGACATGTTCTACCAGAGTATCGCTAGTGCTGTGCACATAGCATTTCTTCACATTAAACATATCTACGTGCAATGGATAGCTGAGTTTGTATTGCTATCTCTTAATAAGAAATGTGTCGGTATTCGATATTTTATTTCATTTTATGCTTTACAAAATCATATGAAATTTTCAGAATTATGAAGTAGTGGAGAGCACTAATTATGTGTTTTCTTTTCGTCACATGTTCATCGGGGATGAGTGCATGCGGCGACATATGGTACAAAAAGATGGCTAGTGCTGTGCACATAGCATTTCTTCACTCCAAATGTATATACGTGCAACGGGCAGCAACGTGAATATTCGTTTTTGGGAAGTGATATCTCGATGATTGAATACTTTTGTATTAAGCTTTACGAATTCAGATGAAATTTACAGACTGATGATGCGGTCGAGTGTACTAATCTATTTCTTCTCATTCGTCACAGGATCGTATGGGATGTGTATATACGGGTACATGTTCTACGAGAATATCGCTAGTGCTGTGCCCATAACATTTCTTGAAATTAAACATATCTACGTGCAATGGATAGCTGTGTGCATAATGCTTTCTTTTGGTAAGAAATATGTCGATATTTTATTTCAATTTATGCTTTACAAATCCACATGAAATTTCCAGAATATTGAAGTAGTGGATAGCACTAATTATGTGTTTTCTTTTCGTCACAGGTCCATCGGGGATGAGTGCATGCGGCGACATATGGTACAAGAAGATGGCTAGTGCTGTTCACATAGCATTTCTTTACTCCAAATGTAAATACGTGCAACGGGCAGCAACGTGAATATTCGTTCTTAGGAAGTGATATCTCGATGATTGAATACTTTTGTATTATGCTTCACGAATTCAGTTGAAGTTTACAAACTGATGACGCGGTTGAGTGTACTAATCTTTTTCTTTTCTTTCTTCACAGTATCGTATGAGATGTGTGAATATGGGGATATGTTCTACGAGAATATAGCTAGTGCTGTGCACACAGCATTTCTTCAAACCAAACATATCTACGTGCAATGGATAGCTGAGTGTTAATTGCTTTCTTTTGGTAAAAAATATGTCGATATTCGATATTTTAATTCATTTTATGCTTTACAAATTAATATGAAATTTTCAGAATTATGAAGTTGTGGAGAGCACTAATTATGTGTTCCATTTCGTCACAGAATCATCGGGGATGAGTGCCATCAGCGACATATGGTACATGAAGATGGCTAGTGCTGTGCACATAGTATTTCTTCACTCCTGATCTAAACACGTGCAATGGGCAGCAATGTGAATATTCGTATTTTGGGAAGTGATATCACAATGATTGAATACTTTCGAATTATGCTTTACGAATTCAGATGAAATTTACAGACTGATGATGAGGTCGAGTGTACTAATCTATCTCTTTTCTTTCATCACAGGATCGTATAGGATGTGTGAATACTGTTATATGTTCTACGAGAATATCGCTAGTGCTGTGCACATAGCATTTCTTCAAATTATACATATCTACGTGCAATGGATAGCTGAGTGTACATTGCATTCTTTTGGTAAGAAGTATATCGATATTCGATATTTTATTTCATTTTAAGCTTTACAAAATCATATGAAATTTTCAGAACTATGATGTTGTGGAGAGCACTAATTATCTGTTTTCTTTTCGTCACAGGTTCAACGGGGATGAGTGCATGCGGCGACATATGGTAGAAGAAGATGGCTAGTGCTGTGCACATAGAATTTTTTTCTCCAAATGTAAATACGTGCAACGGGTAGCAACGTGAATATTATTTCTTGGGAAGCGATATCTCGATGATTGAATACTTTAGTATTATGCTTTACGAATTCAGACGAAATTTACAGACTGATGATGCGGTCGAGAGTACTAATCTATTTCTTATCTTTCGTCACAGGATCGTATGGGATGTGTGAATACGGGGACATGTTCTACGAGAATATCGCTAGTGCTGTGCACGTAGCATTACTTCAAATTAAACATATCTACGTGCAATGGATAGCTGAGTGTATATTGCTCACTTTTGGTAAGAAATATGTCGATATTTTATTTCAATTTATGCTTTACAAATGCATATGAAATTTGAAGAATTATGAAGTAGTGGAGAGCACTAATTATGTGTTTTCTTTTCGTCACAGGTTCATCGGGGATGAGTGCATGCGGCGACATACGGTACAAGAAGATGGCTAGTGCCGTGCACATAGCATTTCTTCACTCCAAATGTATATACGTGCAACGGGCAGCAACGTAAATATTCGTTTTTGGGAAGTGATATCTGGATGATTGAATACTTTTGTATTATGGTTTACGAATTCACATGAAATTTACAGACTGATGATACGGTCGAGTGTAATAATCTATTTCCTTTCTTTCGTCACAGGGTCGTATAGAATGTGTGAATATGGGGACATGTTCTACGAGAATATCGCTTGTGCTGTGCACATAGCATTTCTTCAAATTAAACATATCTACGTGCAATAGATAGCTCAGTGTATATTGCTGTCTTTTGGTAAGAAATATGTCGATATTTGATATTTTATTTAATTTTATGCTTTACAAATTCATATGAAATTTTCATAATTATGAAGTAGTGGAGAGCACTAATTATTTGTTTTCTTTTCGTCACAGGTTCATCGGGGATGAGTGCATGCGGCGACATATGGTACATGAAGATGGCTTGTGCTGTGCACATAGCATTTCTTCACTCCAAATATAAATACGTGCAACGGGCAGCGACGTGAATATTCCTATTAGGGAAGTGATATCTCGATGATTGAATACTTTTGTATTATGCTTTACAAATTCAGATGATGTTTACAGACTGATGATGCGGTCAAGTGTACTAATCTATTTCTTTTCTTTTGTCACAGGTTCGTATGGGATGTGTGAATACGGGAACATGCTGTACGAGAATATCGCTAGTGGTGTGCACATAGCATCAAATTAACCATATCTACGTGCAATGGATACCTAAGTGTACTTTGTTTTTGTTTTTTTGGTAAGAAATAAGTCGATATTCGATTTTTTATTTCATTTTATGCATTACAAATTCATATGAAATTTCCAGAATTATGAAGTTGTGGAGAGCACTAATTATCTTTTCTTTTCGTCACAGGTTCATCGGGGATGAGTGCATGCGGCGACATAGGGTGCAAGATGTTGGTTAGCGCTGTGCACATAGCAATTCTTCACTCCAAATGTATATACGTGCAACGGACAGCAACGTGTATGTTCTTTTTGGGAAGTGATATCTCGATGATTAAATACTTTTGTGTTATGTATTTCGAATTCAGATGACATTTACAGACTGATGATGCGGTCGAGTGTACTAATCTATTTCTTATCTTTCGTCACAGGATCGTATGGGATGTGTGAATACGGGGACATGTTCTACGAGAATATCGCTAGTGCTGTGCACGTAGCTATTCTTCAAATTAAACATATCTACGTGCAATGGATAGCTGAGTGTATATTGCTCACTTTTGGTAAGAAATATGTCGATATTTTATTTCAATTTATGCTTTACAAATGCATATGAAATTTGAAGAATTATGAAGTAGTGGAGAGCACTAATTATGTGTTTTCTTTTCGTCACAGGTTCATCGGGGATGAGTGCATGCGGCGACATACGGTACAAGAAGATGGCTAGTGCCATGCACATAGCATTTCTTCACTCCAAATGTATATACGTGCAACGGGCAGCAACGTAAATATTCGTTTTTGGGAAGTGATATCTGGATGATTGAATACTTTTGTATTATGCTTTACGAATTCACATGAAATTTACAGACTGATGATACGGTCGAGTGTAATAATCTATTTCCTTTCTTTCGTCACAGGGTCGTATAGAATGTGTGAATATGGGGACATGTTCTACGAGAATATCGCTTGTGCTGTGCACATAGCATTTCTTCAAATTAATCATATCTACGTGCAATAGATAGCTCAGTGTATATTGCTGTCTTTTGGTAAGAAATATGTCGATATTTGATATTTTATTTAATTTTATGCTTTACAAATTCATATGAAATTTTCATAATTATGAAGTAGTGGAGAGCACTAATTATTTGTTTTCTTTTCGTCACATGTTCATCGGGGATGAGTGCATGCGGCGACGTATGGTACATGAAGATGGCTAGTGCTGTGCACATAGCATTTCTTCACTCCAAATATAAATACATGCAACGGGCAGCGACGTGAATATTCCTATTAGGGAAGTGGTATCTCGATGATTGAATACTTTTGTATTATGCTTTACAAATTCAGATGATGTTTACAGACTGATGATGCGGTCAAGTGTACTAATCTATTTCTTATCTTTCGTCACAGGTTCGTATGGGATGTGTGAATACGGGAACATGCTCTACGAGAATATCGCTAGTGGTGTGCACATAGCAACAAATTAACCATATCTACGTGCAATGGATACCTAAGTGTATTTTGTTTTTGTTTTTTTTTGGTGAGAAATAAGTCGATATACGATTTTTTATTTCATTTTATGCATTACAAATTCATATGAAATTTCCAGAATTATGAAGTTGTGGAGAGCACTAATTATCTTTTCTTTTCGTCACAGGTTCATCGGGAATGAGTGGATGCGGCGACATATGGTGCAAGATGTTGGTTAGCGCTGTGCACATAGCAATTCTTCACTCCAAATGTATATACGTGCAACGGACAGCAACGTGTATGTTCATTTTGGGAAGTGATATCTCGATGATTAAATACTTTTGTGTTATGTATTTCGAATTCAGATGACATTTACAGACTGATGATGCGGTCGAGTGAACTAATCTACTTCTTTTCTTTTGTCACAGGATCGTATGGGATGTGTGAATATGGCGACATGTACTCTGAGAATATCGCTAGCGCTATGCACATAGCAATTCTTCAAATTTAACATATGTACGTCCAATGGATAGCAGAGTGTATACTGCTTTCTTTTGGTAAGAAATATTTCGATATTCGATATTTTATTTCATTTTATGCTTTACAAATTCATATGAAATTTCCAGAATTATGAAGTTGTGGAGAGCACTAATTATGTGGTTTCTTTTCGTCACAGGTTCTTCGGGGATGAGTGCATGCGGCGACATATGGTACAAGAAGATGGCTAGTGCTGTGCACATAGCATTTCTTTACTCCAAATGTAAATACGTGCAACGGGCAGCAACGTGAATATTCGTTCTTGGGAAGTGATATCTCGATGATTGAATACTTTTGTATTAGGCTTTACGAATTCAGTTGACATTTACAGACTAATGATGCGGTTGAGTGTACTAATCTTTTTCTATTCTTTCGTCACAGTATCGTATGGGATGTGTGCATATGGGGACATGTTCTACGAGAATATCGCTAGTGCTGTGCACATATCATTTCTTCAAATTAAACATATATACGTGCAATGGATAGCTGAGTTTATATTGCTGTCTTGTAAGAAATATATCGATATTCGATTTTTTTTTATTATATGCAATACAAATTCATATGAAATTTTCAGAATTCTGAAGTTGTGGAGAGCACTAATTATCTTTTCTCTTCGTCACAGGTTCATCGGGGATGAGTGAATGCGGCGACATATGGTGCAAGATGTTGGTTAGCGCTGTGCACATAGCAATTCTTCACTCCAAATGTATATACGTGCAACGGACAGCAACGTGTATGTTCTTTTTGGGAAGTGATATCTCGATGATTAAATACTTTTGTGTTATGTATTTCGAATTCAGATGACATTTACAGACTGATGATGCGGTCGAGTGAACTAATCTACTTCTTTTCTTTTGTCACAGGATCGTATGGGATGTGTGAATACGGCGACATGTACTATGAGAATATCGCTAGCGCTATTCACATAGCAATTCTTCAAATTTAACATATGTACGTCCAATGGATAGCAGAGTGTATACTGCTTTCTTTTGGTAAGAAATATGTCGATATTCGATATTTTATTTCATTTTATGCTTTACAAATTCATATGAAATTTCCAGAATTATGAAGTTGTGGAGAGCAATAATTATGTGGTTTCTTTTCGTCACAGGTTCTTCGGGGATGAGTGCATGCGGCGACATATGGTACAAGAAGATGGCTAGTGCTGTGCACATAGCATTTCTTTACTCCAAATGTAAATACGTGCAACGGGCAGCAACGTGAATATTCGTTCTTGGGAAGTGATATCTCGATGATTGAATACTTTTGTATTAGGCTTTACGAATTCAGTTGACATTTACAGACTAATGATGCGGTTGAGTGTACTAATCTTTTTCTATTCTTTCGTCACAGTATCGTATGGGATGTGTGAATATGGGTACATGTTCTACGAGAATATCGCTAGTGTTGTGCACATAGCATTCCTTCAAATTAAACATATCTACGTGCAATGGATAGCTGAGTGTATATTGCTTTCTTTTGGTAAGAGATATGTCGATATTTTATTTCTATTTATGCTTTACAAATCCGTATGAAATTTCCAGAATAATGAAGTAGTGGAGAGCACTAATTATGTGTTTTCTTTTCGTCACAGTTTCATCGGGGATGAGTGCATGCGGCGACATATGGTACAAGAAGATGGCTAGTGCTGTTCACATAGCATTTCTACACTCCAAATGTGTATACGTGCAACGGGCAGCAACGTGAATATTAGTTCTTGGGAACTGATACCTCGATGTTTGAATACTTTTGTGTTATGCTTTACGAAATCAGATGATATTTACAGACTGATGATGCGGTCGAGTGTACTAATCTATTTCATCTCTTTCGTCAGAGGATCGTATGGGATGTGTGAATACGGGAACAAGGTCTACGAGGATATCGCTAGTGCTGTGCACATAGCATCTCTTCAAATTAAACATATTTACATGCAATGGATATCTGAGTTTATATTGCTTTCTTTTGGTAAGAAATATGTCGATATTTTATTTCAATTTATGCTTTACAAATTCATATGAAATTTCCAGAATTATGAAGTTGTGGAGAGCACTGAATAACTGTTTTCTTTTCGTCACAGGTTCATCGGGGATGAGTGCATGCGGCGACATATGGTACAAGAAGATGGGTAGTGCTGTGCACATAGCATTTCTTTACTCCAAATGTAAATACGTGCAACGGGTAGCAACGTGAATATTCGTTCTTGGGAAGTGATATCTCGATGATTGATTACTCTTGTATTATGCTTTACGGATTCAGTTGAAATTTACAGACTGATGACGCGGTTGAGTGTACTAATCTTTTTCTTTTCTTTCGTCACAGTATCGTATGAGATGTGTGAATATGGGGATATGTTCTACGAGAATATCTCTAGTGCTGTGCACACAGCATTTCTTCAAATCAAAAATATCTACGTGCAATGGATAGCTGAGTGTTAATTGCTTTCTTTTGGTAAAAAATATGTCGATATTCGATATTTTATTTCATTTTATGCTTTACAAATTAATATGAACTTTTCAGAATTATGAAGTTGTGGAGAGCACTAATTATGTGTTTTATTTCGTCACAGAATCATCGGGGATGAGTGCCATCATCGACATATGGTACATGAAGATGGCTAGTGCTGTGCACATAGTATTTCTTCACTCCAAATCTAAATACGTGCAATGATCAGCAATGTGAATATTCGTATTTTGGGAAGTGATATCACACTGATTGAATACTTTCGAATTATGCTTTACGAATTCAGATGAAATTTACAGACTGATGATGCGATCGAGTGTACTAATCTACTTCTTTTCTTTCGTCACGGGATCGTATGGCATGTGTGAATACGGGGACACGTTCTACGAGAATATCGCTAGTGCTGTGCACATAGCATTTCTTCAAATTAAACATATCGTCGTGCAATGGATAGCTGAGTCTTAATTGCTTTCTTTTGGTAAGGAATATGTCGATATTTTATTTCAGTTTATGCTTCACAATTTCAAATGGAATTTCCAGAATTATGAAGTTGTGGAGAGCACTAATTATGTGTTTTATTTCGTCACACAGTCACCGGGGATGGGTGCCATCGGTGACATATTTTACATGAAGATGGCTAGTGCTGTGCACATAGTATTTCTTCACTCCTGATCTAAATACGTGCAATGGGCAGCAATGTGAATTTTCGTATTTTGGGAAGTGATATCACAACGATTGAATACTTTCGAATTATGCTATACGAATTCAGATGAAATTTACAGACTGATGATGCGGTCGAGTGTACTAATCTATTTCTTTTCTTTCATCACAGGATCGTATGGGATGTATGAATACTGTTATATGTTCTACGAGAATATCGCTAGTGCTGTGCACATAGCATTTCTTCAAATTAAACATATCTACGTGCAATGGATAGCTGAGTGTATATTGCTTTCTTTTGGTAAGAAAGATGTCGATATTCGATATTTAATTTCATTTTATGCTTTACAAATTCATATGAAATTTTCACAATTATGAAGTTGTGAAGAGCACTAACTATGTGTTTCCTCTTCGTCACACGTTCATCGAGGATGAGTGCATGCGGCGACATATGGTACAACAAGATGGCTAGTGCTGTGCACATAGCATTTCTTTACTCCTAATGTATATACGTGCAACGGGCAGCTACGTGAATATTCGTTTTTCGGAAGTGATATCTCGATTCCTGAATACTTTTGTAATATGCTTTACGAATTAAGATGTAATTTACAGACTGATGATTCATTCGAGTGTACTAATCTATTTCTTCTCTTTCGTCACAGGATCGTATGGGATGTGTGTATACGGGGACATGGTCTACGAGAATATCGCTAGTGCTGTGCACATAGCATTTCTTCAAATTAAATATATCTACGTGCAATTGATAGTTGAGTGTATATTGCTTTCTTTTGGTAAGAAAGATGTCGATATTCTATATATAATTTCATTTTATGCTTCACAAGTCCATATGAAATTTCAAGAATTATGAAGTAGTGGAGAGCACTAATTATGTGTTTTCTTTTCATCACAGGTTCATCGGGGATGAGTGCATGCGGCGACATACGGTACAAGAAGATGGCTAGTGCTGTGCACATAGCATTTATTTACTCCAAATGTAAATACGTGCAACGGGTAGCAACGTGAATATTCGTTCTTGGGAAGCGATATCTCGATGTTTAAATACTTTTGTATTATGCTTTACTAATTCAGATGAAATTTACAGACTGATGATGGGGTCGAGTTTACTAATGTATATCTTTTCTTTCGTCACAGGATCGTATGGGATGTGTGAATACGGGGACATTTTCTACGAGAATATCGCTAGTACTGTGCACACAGCATTTCTTCAAACGAAACATATCTACGTGCAATGGATAGCTGAGTGTTAATTGCTTTGTTTTGGTAATAAATATGTCGATATTCGATATTTTATTTCATTTTATGCTTTACAAATTAATATGAAATTTTCAGAATTATGAAGTTGTGGAGAGCACTAATTATGTGTTTTATTTCGTCACAGAATCACCGGGGATGAGTGCCATCGGCGACATATGGTACATGAAGATGGCTAGTGCTGTGCACATAGTATTTCTACACTCCTGATCTAAATACGTGCAATGGGCAGCAATGTGAATATTCGTATTTTGGGAAGTGATATCACAATGATTGAATATTTTCGAATTATGCTTTACGAATTCAGATGAAATCTACAGACTGGTGATGCGGTCGAGGGTTCTAATCAATTTCTTTTCTTTCGTTACAGGATCGTATGGGATGTGTGATTACGGTTATATGTTCTACGAGAATATCGCTAGTGCTGTGCACATAGCCATTCTTCAAATTAAACGTATCTACGTGCAATGGATAGCTAAGTGCATATTGCTTTCTTTTGGTAAGAAAGATGTCGATATTCGATATTTTATTTCATTTTATGCTTTACAAATTCATATGAAATTTTCACAGTTATGAAGTTGTGAAGAGCACTAATTATGTTTTTCCTTTTCGTCACAGGTTCATCGGGGATGAGTGCATGCGGCGACATATGGTACAAGAAGATTGCTAGTGCTGTGCACATATCAATTCTTCACTCCAATTGTATATACGTGCAACGAGCAGCAACGTGAATTATCGTTTTTGGGAACTGATATCTCGATTTTTGAATACTTTTGTATTGTGCTTTACGAATTCAGATGAAATTTACAGACTGATGATGCGTTCGATTGTACTAATTTATTTCTTTTCTTTCGTCACAGGATCGTATGTGACGTGTGTATAGGGGGACATGTACTACCAGAATATCGCTAGTGCTGTGCACATAGCATTTCTTCAAAGTAAACATATCTACGTGCAATGGATAGCTAAGTGCATATTGCTTTCTTTTGGTAAGAAATGTGTCAATATTTTATTTCAATTTATGCTTTACAAATCCATATGAAATTTCAAGAATTATGAAGTAGTGGAGAGCACTAATTATGTGTTTTCTTTTCGTCACAGGTTCATCGGGGATGAGTGCATGCGGCGACATATGGTACAAAAAAATGGCTAGTGCTGTGCACGTAGCATTTCTTTACTCCAAATGTAAATACTTGCAACGGGCAGCAACGTGAATATTCGTTCTTGGGAAGGGATATCTCGATGATTGAATACTTTTGTATTACGCTTTACGAATTCAGTTGAAATTTACAGACTGATGACGCGGTTGAGTGTACTAATCTTTTTCCTTCCTTTCGTCACAGTATCTTATGAGATGTGTGAATATGGGGATATCTTCTACGAGAACATCGCTAGTGCTGTGCACATAGCATTTCTTCAAATTAAACATATCTGCGTGCAATGGAAAGCTGAGTCTTAATTGCTTTCTTTTGGTATTTTCACAATTGTGAAGTTGTGAAGAGCACTACTTATGTGTTTCCTTTTCGACACAAGTTCATCGGGGATGGGTGCATGTGGCGACATATGGTACAAAAAGATGGCTAATGCTGTGCACATAGCATTTCTTCACTCCAAATGTATATACGTGCAACGGGCAGCAACGTGAATATTCGTTTTTGGGAAGTGAAATCTCGATGATTGAATACTTTTGTATTATGCTTTACGAATTCTGACGAAATTTACAGACTGATGATGCGGTCGACTGTACTAATCTATTTCTTCTCTTTCGTCAGAGGATCGTATGGGATGTGTGAATACGGGGACATGTTCTACGAGAATATCGCTAGTGCTGTGCACATAGCATCTCTTCAAATTAAACATATTTACATGCAATGGATAGCTGAGTTTATATTGCTTTCTTTTGGTAAGAAATATGTCGATATTCTATTTCAGTTTATGCTTCACAAATTCAAATGAAAGTTCCAGAATTATGAAGTTGTGGAGAGCACTAATTATGTGTTTTATTTCGTCACAGAATCATCGGGGATGGGTGCCATCGGTGACATATGGTACATGAAGATGGCTAGTGCTGTGCACATAGTATTTCTACACTCCTGATCTAAATACGTGCAATGGGCAGCAATGTGAATATTCGTATTTTGGGAAGTGATATCACAATGATTGAATACTTTCGGATTATGCTTTACGAATTCAGGTGAAATTTACAGACTGATGATGCGGTCGCGTGTACTAATCTATTCCTTTTCATTCGCCACAGGATCGTATGGAATGTGTGAATACGGTTACATGTTCTACGAGAATATCGCTAGTGCTGTGCACATAACAAATCTTTAAATTCAACATATCTACGTGCAATGGATAGCTGGGTGTATACTGCTTATTTTTTTAAGAAATATGTCGATATTCGATATTTTATTTCATTTTATGCTTTACAAATTCATATGAAATTTCCAGAGTTATGAAGTCGTGGAGAACACTAATTATGATTTTTCTTTTCATCACAGGTTCATCGGGGATGAGTGCATGCGGCGACATATCGTACAAGAAGATGGCTAGTGCTGTGCACATAGCATTTCTTCACTCCCAATGTATATACGTGTAATGGGGAGCAACGTGAATATTCGTTTTTGGGAATTGATATCTCGATGATACTTTTGTATTATGCTTTACAAATTCAGATGAAATTTACAGACTGACGATGCGGTTGAGTGTACTAATCTATTTCTCTTCTTTCGTCACAGGATCGTATGGGATGTGTGAATACGGGGACAAGTTCTACGAGAATATCGCTATTGCTGTGCACATAGCAATTCTTCAAATTAAACATATCTACGTGCAAAGGATAGCTGAGTGTATATTGCTTTCTTTTGGCAAGAAATATGTCGATGTTTTATTTCAATTCATGCTTTACAAATTCAGAAGAAGTTTTCAGAATTATGAAGTTGTGGAGAGCACTAATTATGTGTTTTCCTTTCGTCACAGGTTCATCGGGGATGAGTGCATGGGCCGACATACGGTACAAGAAGATGGCTAGTGCTGTGCTCATAGCATTACTTCACTCCAAATGTATATACATGCAACGGGCAGCATCGTGAATATTTGTTTTTGGGAAATGATATCTCGATGATTGAATACTTTTATATAATAATTTACGAATTCAGATGAAATTTACAGACTGATGATGAGGTCGAGTGTACAAATCTCTTTCTTTTCTTCCGTCATAGGATCGTATGCGAAGTGTGAATATGGGGACATGTTCTACGAGAATATCGCTAGTGCTGTGCACATAGCATTTCTTCAATATAACATATCTACGTGCAATGGATAGCTGAGTGTATATTGCTTTTTTTTGGTATGAAATATGTCGATAATCAGTATCTTATTTCATTTTACGCTTTAGAAATTCATATGAAATTTCCAGATTTATGAAGTTGTGGAGAGCATTAATTATGTGTTTTATTTTCGTTACAGGTTCATCAGGGTGAGTGCATGGGGCGACATATGGTACAAGAAGATGGCTAGTGCTGTGCACATAGCATTTCTTTACTCCAAATGTAAATACGTGTAACGGCCAGCAGCGTGAAATTTCGTTTTTGGGAAGTGATACCTTGATGATTGAATACTTTTGTATTACGCTTCAAGAATTCAGTTGAAATTTACAGACTGATGACGCGGTTGAGTGCACTAATCTTTTTCTTTTCTTTCGTCACGGTATCGTATGAGATGTGTGAATATGGGGATATCTTCTACGAGAATATCGCTAGTGCTGTGTACATAGCGTTTCTTCAAATTAAGCATATCTACGTGCAATGGATAGCTGAGTCATAATTGCTTTCTTTTGGTAAGAAAAATGTCGATATTCGATATTTTATTTCATTTTATGCTTTACATATTCATATGAAATTTTCAGAATTATGAAGTTGTGGAGAGCACTAATTATCTGTTTTCTTTTCGTCACAGGTTCATCGGGGATGAGTGCATGCGGCGACATATGGTAGAAGAAGATGGCTAGTGCTGTGCACATAGCATTTCCTCACTCCAAATGTATATACGTGCAACGGGCAGCAACGTGAATATTCGTTTTTGGGAAGTGATATCTCGATGATTGAATACTTTAGTATTATGCTTTACGAATTCAGATGAAATTTACAGACTGATGATGGGTTCGAGTGTACTAATCTATTTCTTCTCTTTCGTCACAGGATCGAATGGGATGTGTGTATACGGGGACATGGTCTACGAGAATATCGCTAGTGCTGTGCACATAGCATTTTTTCAAATTAAACATACCTACGTGCAATGGATAGCTGAGTGCATATTGCTTTCTTATGGTAAGAAATAAGTCGATATTTTATTTCAATTTATGCTTTACAAATCCATATGAAATTTCAAGAATTATGAAGTAGTGGAGAGCACTAATTATGTGTTTTCTTTTCGTCACAGGTTCATAGGGGATGAGTGCATGCGGCGACATATGGTACAAGAGGATGGCTAGTGCTGTGCACATGACATTTCTTCAATCCAAATGTATGTACGTGCAACGGGCAGCAACGTGAATATTCGTTTTTGGGAAGTGATATCCCGATGATAGTATACTTTTATATGATGCTTTACGAATTCATATGAAATTTACAGACAGATGATGCGGTTGAGGGTACTAATCTATTTCTTTTCTATCGTTACAGGATCGTGTGGGATGTGTGAATAGGGGAACATGTTATACGAGTATATCGCTGGTGCTGTACACATAGCATTTCTTCAAATTAAACATATCTACGTGCAATGGATAGCTGAGTGTGTATTGCATTCTTTTGGTAAGAAATATGACGATATTCGATATTTTATTTCATTTTGTGCTTTAGAAATTCATATGAAATTTCCAGAATTATGATGTTGTGGAGAGCACTAATTATGTGTTTTCTTTTCGTCACAGGTTCATAGGGGATGAGTGCATGCGGCGACATATGGTACAAGAGGATGGCTAGTGCTGTGCACATGACATTTCTTCAATCCAAATGTATGTACGTGCAACGGTCAGCAACGTGAATATTCGTTTTTGGGAAGTGATATTCCGATGATTGAATACTTTTATATTATGCTTTACGAATTGAGATGAAAGTTACAGACTGTTGATACGGTTGAGTGTACTAATCTATTTCTTTTCTTTCGTCACAGGATGGTATGGGATGTGTGAATACGGGGACATGTTCTACGAGAATATTGCTGGTGCTGTGCACATGGCAATTCTTCAAATTAAACATATCTACGTGCAATGGATAGCTGAGTGTATATTGCTTTCTTTTGGTAAGAAATATGTCGATATTTTATTTCAATTTATGCTTTACAAATTCATATGAAATTTTCAGAATTATGAAGTTGTGGAGAACACTAATTATGTGTTTCCTTTTCGTCACAGGTTCATCGGGGATGAGCGCATGCGACGACATATGGTACAAGAAGATGGCTAGTGCTGTGCACATAGCATTTCTTCACTCCAAATGTAAATACGTGCAACGGGCAGCAACGTGAATATTCGTTTTTGGGAAGTGATATCTCGATGATTAATTTCTTTAATATTATGCTTTACGAATTCAGATGAAATTTACAGACTGATGATGCGGTCGAGTGTGCTAATCTGTTTCTTTTTTTTCGTCACAGGTTCCTATGGGATGTGTGAAAACGGGGACATGTTCTACGAGAATGTCGCTAGTGCTGTGCACATAGCAATTCTTCAAATTAAACGTATCTACGTGCAATGGATAGCTAAGTGTATATTACTTTCCTTTGGTAAGAAATATGTCGATGTTTTATTTCAATTTATGCTTTACAAATTCATATGTAATTTTCTGAACCATGAAGCTGTGGAGAGCACAAATTATGTGTTTTCTTTTCGTCACAGGTTCGTCGGGATTGAGTGCATGCGGCGACATATGGTGCAAGAAGATGGCTAGTGCTGTGCACAAAGCAATTCTTCACTCCGAATGTATATACGTGCAATGGGCAGCACGGTGAATAATCGTTTTTGGGAAGTGATATCTCGATGATTGAAGACTTTTGTATTATGCTTTACGAATTCAGATGAAATTTACAGATTGATCATGCGGTCGAGTGTACTAATCTATTTCTTTTCTTTCGTCACAGGTTCGTATGGGTTGTGTGAATACAGGGACATGTTCTACGAGAATATCGCTAGTGCTGTGCACATAGCAATTTTTCAAATTAAACATATCTATGTGCAATGGATTGCTGAGTGTATACTGCTTTCTTTTGGTAAGAAATATGTCGATATTTTATTTCAATTTATGCTTTACAAATTCATATGAAATTTGCAGAACCATGAAGCAGTGAAGAGCACTAATTATGTGTTTTCTTATCGTCAAAGGTTCATGGGGGATGAGTGCATGCGGCGACATATGGTACAAGAAGATGGCTAGTGCTGTGCGCATAGCATTTCTTCACTCCAAATGTATATATGTGCAACGGGCAACAACGTGAATATTCGTTTTTGGGAAGTGATATCTCGATGATTGAATACTTTTGTATTATGCTTTACGAATACAGATGAAATTTGCAGACTGATGATGCGGTCGAGTGTATTAATCTATTTCTTTTCTTTCGTCACAGGTTCGTATGGGATGTGTGGATACGGGGACATGTTCTACGAGAATATCGCTAGTGCTATGCACATAGCAATTCTTCAAATTAAACATATCTACGTGCAATGGATAGCTGAGTTTATATTGCTTTCTTTTGGTAAGAAATATGTCGATATTTTATTTCAATTTATGCTTTACAAATTCATATGAAAATTTTAGAATTATGAAGTTGTGGAGAGCGCTAATTATGTGTTTTCTTTTCGTCACAGGTTCATCGGGGATGAGTGCATGCGGCGACATATGGTACAAGACGATGGCTAGTGCTGTGGACATAGCATTTCTTCACTCCAAATGTATATACGTGCAACTGGCAGCAACGTGAATATTCGTTTTTGGGAAGTGATATCTCGATGATTGAATACTTTTGTATTATGCTTTACGAATTCAGATGAAATTTGCAGACTGATGATGCGGTCGAGTGTACTAATCTATTTCTTTTCTTTCGTCACAGGAACGTATTGGATGTGTGAGTACGGGGACATGTTCTACTTAACTCCAACTTTCCTTAAAGCTACCTGAAACATGTCTAAACACGGTACGGTTTCAAAATGACTGTATTATCTTGCGGCTACCTTCATGAGCCTGCATTCTTGGAAAGAGCATGGTGGTATCTCTAAAACAGAAGACTCGCATGCTCGGCGGACTCTTCTCACAAACCAGATATGCTACGGCATTAAGATACGAATTTTTACATGTCGATATCGGTGCCATTACGTGCGAAAAATTTAAACGTTTGGGTACTGTGACCACCAGAAAATAAAAACACGAAGTATAAGGTCATGTATGCAATACTGCCAATCGATTTTAGGATTCTGTACGTTCTCGTTTATAAAGTTCCGAACTCCTATTCATGAGGATGGAGGCATAATTAACGACGAACAAATCTTGATAGAAGTACTCCAGCAGTAACGTTTCTACATTTGTGACGATGTGCAGCTACTTACTGATCGTTTACTGTCAAACCACGTCGAGGCTTCTGACTTGATCTTGAAACCAGCCGATTGACGGCGTTCTGTACATGTGCGTCTTTATTTCTAAATTTGATTTGAGTCAAGAAGTTGGTACTTGATCTTATCCAGTTTAAAATGTATTCATACGGAAATGTCAGATAATCCATACATTATTTCTCCACTTGGCACATCAGATGAAGAGTGGTGTTATCATCACATATACTGACACGAATTTAAGAACCTTTATCTAGTCTTAAGAGCCATTATGAATGAAAAAACACAACTCTGTAATATTCTGCAATCTTTATTATTTTAGAAACCGGTTTTTGTCTGCTACGCCATGGTCAGGTACAAAGATACGTATGTGAGGCTGCGAAATGTTTGAACGCTCAAACATTTCAAAACTGGTGCATCTGCGGTGTATGTCAGTTGGCTTTCAAAGATGGTGTTTGTTAACGTTTGATATGGGACTAAAACGAGAGGAATTATTTTAATTGAGTGGGATGTAGCACCATTTACTGTAGACAAAATTAAATAGTGAACTTCACGGCGAATTACAAAAATTCTACTGTGAAAAAAGAAAAAAAAAAAACAAATTGAACAATATATATTAAACGACGGTAGCATGATCGAGGGGCTGGCTGATCAAGATAATCTCAACTGTTTCAATATTACACCGTGCGAGATGGTGTAGTGGTTAGCACTCTGGACTCGCATTCGGGAGGACGACGATTCAAATCCGCGTCCGGTAGGTTTTTTGTGATTTCCATAAATCAGTCCAGGCAAATGCCGCCAAGGCTCCTTTGAAAGGGCACGGCCGACTTCCTTCCCCATCCTTCTCTAATCCGATGGGACAGATTACCTCGTTGTTTGGTCCCCTCCCTCAAGTTAACCAGCCAACCCCTTGATCCAATATTATAAACAGATAAAATATTACAAGTGAGACTAAATAAGCAAGTGGAACATCTATGACTATGCAAAATAAAATTTTAGAAACGTAAGTGAAGCTACAGTCAAATAAAGGAGGAATGGAGCATATGTGTAGGGGGATAATTTACGAAGTGCTCTGGACTGGATTATTCGTAGTATCCGCAGTCAGAAGTGGCGAGTGTCCTGTGTTTTTCATTCATAGTGTATCAAACATTCAACCATCGACGAACAGAACAGTCACTTAATGCTTAAGAGCCACTTTAAACTCTGAGGTATGACTTTACAAATAAATAAATGTTTTTTGCTCCTTTTGTGAAATCACCTGTGACATCTAATTCTTTCACTTCTTCATTATTCTTCTCCTGCACCATATCAAGGTTTATTCTAATACCCTGTAAAGACATAGCGAACAACATGTCACTTATTATTAACTCCATCTATGCAGCCATAACCTGCGGTTCTTCTAGCCCATTGCCGTTGACTCCCCCTTAGTCAAATATATTAAATCGTTCAGCTTGTTTACATAATGATTCACCCCAACCTGCAATCCTCTCAGCCGTGTGGGAGGGTGCCTCATCTTGAAAAAATTGTACAATCAACTTTATTTCAGTCAGAGCTAACTGAACGATAACAACTTCCTTACTTCCTGTTGCTCCCATAACGTTAATAGCTGTAGCTCTCCAATGTCAACACGGTAACTAAAAGGGGTTGTCCACAAATGATGACTTCATACGGCAGCTCCTCCATATTTAGCCAACAATGGCCTGGGACATCCATAAGTATCTGTAACATGTCATCACTGTGTTCAAGGACATGCAACCGTAATTTTACGACATTGCCATTACCATCAAACAAACACAACTTACAAGCAGGCTCTGCTGTAGGGGGTCTTATGGGAGTGGGTGTAGTCTCTTAATCAAAAGCTATTTAATTTTGGTAAACCAAATGAACCTTGAAACAAATTCGAGAGTATATGAGTATGAGAAAGCACAAACCACGAACTAACTTTCAATTTGTAAAATAACCTTTATACCCGAGACATTAAGAATAAGGCACAATGACTTTCGTCCCACAGTAATACAAAAGCTTCAGAGCGGCACAGATGACTATACAAAATCAAAAAGCCTTCACCTAATACATTTCAAATATCGTGCCTCACTAAGATCACTTTACTATAAAGATGGCGTGAATAATAACCTACAACTGCGACACACTTACCAACAGGAAACACAAGGCTCCCAACCAAAAACCTGACACATTAAAAGAAGCTTCCCTCAGACAATGCAGAGACACAGACACATATTACAGTGACACATTAACCAATCGTACATGGAATAAGAAATACTGAGGGAGAGACATACTGACTAGAAGACTTTTCTCTAAAATACAATTCCACCAATAAGGCACTGCTTTACAGAATTCAGGCCTGACAGCGGCCTACATTTCAATCATATGAGCATTGCTTCACAGTTACATGCCTACAACGGCCTTGCCCGCTTCCATCAACATAACACCCTGAAGTTCCAGAATGATAAGAGGGACTGAGCTGTTAGCAAGCCCACACAATACAAGTCCTCACTATACAGGGTAAGTCACTAACTATTGTCACCACGAATAACTCCGAAAGCACGATGGTAGCTGAAACGTTTGTGGGACAAATGTTTCATGGGACAACAGGGGTCATAATATGACGTTGGTTTTTCGTTGCTAGTTGGGGTCGCTTCAGAGATATGAAGGTCAACTTCGTTTTTTTTTTTTTTTTTTTTTTTTTTTTTTTTTTTTTTTTTTGTAATGGAATGCTATAGTTTGGTACTTATTATCCGATAGCGGCTATCGAGAAGAATCCAGTGATGTGTAACAGTAAGGTCTTTGAAGGTCAACGAAGTTCACAGAGATGGCATGGACGTCCATTCACAGAAGGTTTCGAAGAGATGATCATTGGTGTCAATGCAGTGCTGCAATCTTCTTATTACGGATTGAATGGTATTCCTTATCACATCGGCACTCATCGAAGCACATACTCTGAGAACCATCTCTCATATGTCTTCAGGTGTAGTTGGAACGTTTTTGTAAACAATGTCCTTTACGAATCCCCACAAGAAAAAATTCAGAGGCGTAAAGTCTGGCGAACGAGCCGGCCACGACACATCTCCTTCGCGTCCAATCCAACGATTTGGGGATTGTCTTTGTGACTCATTTTTAGCAATCAGCGAAAAAGGCGCCTTCTCGATCTTTACAACCGTCTTTGGGTCGAGGGGGCGTTTCCGTCGCAATGGCGGGAAGGCATTGTCATCCCCGTTTTGAAGCCTGGAAAGAACCCTCTGGAGGTGGACAGCTACCGTCCCATTAGCCTCACCAACGTTCTTTGCAAGTTGCTTGAACGGATGGTGAGCCGGCGCTTGAATTGGGTACTGGAGTCTCGGGGCCTTCTGGCTCCATCTCAGGGTGGGTTCCGTAAAGGCCGCTCCGCCGCCGACAATCTGGTGAGCCTGGAGTCGGCCATCCGTACTGCCTTTTCCCGCCGTCAGCACCTGGTCGCTGTCTTTTTCGACATGCGGAAGGCGTACGATACGACGTGGCGTCATCACATTCTTTCTACGCTTCATGGATGGGGTCTTCGGGGTCCTCTGCCGATTTTTATCCGCAATTTTCTGTCGTGTCGTACCTTCCGCGTGCAAGTCGCGGCCTCGTATAGTTCCTCCCACGTCCAGGAGAACGGTGTGCCACAGGGTTCCGTTTTAAGTGTCTGTCTGTTTTTAATAGCCATTAACGGTCTTGCTGCGGCCGTGGGTAACTCTGTCTCCGCTTCCCTGTATGCTGACGACTTCTGCCTTTATTACAGCTCTCCTGGCATTGCAGCTGTTGAACGTCAGCTACAGGGCGCTATCCGTAGGGCGCAGTCTTGGGCTGTAGCGCATGGGTTTCAGTTTTCGGCAGCCAAGACCTGCGTTATGCATTTCTGCCGGCGACGTACTGTCCACCCGGAGCCGCAGCTTTCTCTTAACGGCGAACTTCTTTCGGTGGTGGAATCGCACAGGTTTTTGGGGGTGGTTTTCGATGCCCGGTTGACTTGGCTGCCTCATATCCGGCAGCTCAAACAGACGTGTTGGCGGCATCTCAATGCACTGCGATGTTTGAGCCACACCCGCTGGGGAGCCGACCGCTCTACCCTGTTACGGCTCTACCAGGCGTTAATCCAGTCCCGTCTGGATTATGGGTGCCTGGCATATGGCTCAGCATCCCCGTCTGCCTTGCGGGTGCTGGACCCAATTCTCCACAGCGGGATACGCCTTGCCACTGGTGCTTTCCGCACCAGCCCTGTGGACAGCTTACTCGTGGAGGCAGGTGTCCCTCCACTGCGGTTCCGACGCCAACGTTTGCTAGCCGCTTATGCTGCCCATGTTCTAAGCTCGCCCGGGCATCCTAACTATCGTCTCCTGTTCCCGCCGTCAGTCGTCCATCTGCCGGAACGTCGGCCTCGGTCGGGTTGTCCGATCGCCATACGCGTCAAGGAGCTTCTCTGCAGGCTTGGGTTTTTCCCTGTTCCGCCTCCTTTCCAGGCGCCTCTGCGTACACCCCCGTGGTGTGTTCCTCGCCCTTGCCTTCGGCTCGACTTGGCACAGGGCTCGAAGGACTCGGTCCCTCCAGAGGCCTTCCGCCGCCGCTTTTATTCCATCCTGGCCACGTATCAGGGCTCTGGCATTGTTTACACCGACGGCTCGATGGTTGCTGGTCGAGTCGGTTATGCGCTCACTCACAGGGACCATTCCGAACAACGTTCCTTGCCGGCTGGCTGCAGCGTTTACACTGCTGAGCTGGTCGCCATCTTTCGAGCCCTAGAGTATATCCGCTCCTGCTCAGGTGAGTCCTTCGTCATCTGTAGCGATTCCCTGAGCAGTTTGCGAGCACTTGACCAGTGTTTTCCTCGTTCCCGTCTGGTGATGGCTATCCATGAGTCCCTGCATACTCTTGCGCGTTGCGGCCGCTCTGCGGTCTTCGTGTGGACCCCAGGCCATGTAGGGATCCTCGGCAACGAGAATGTTGACCGGCTGGCGAAAGAGGCGACTAGTGCACCATCTCTGGACATTGGCCTCCCGGAGACAGATTTGCGAGCGTTCCTACGCCGCAAAATTCTGGACCTTTGGGACACTGAATGGCGCGTCCTGCCTTCACGCAACAAACTTCGGGCCATCAAGGGGGCTACCGGTGTGTGGCGCTCCTCCTTGCGGGTCTCTCGCAAGGAGTCTGTTGTCCTCTGCCGGCTGCGCATTGGGCACACTCGGCTTACGCACGGCCACTTATTGCGCCGTGAGGACGCGCCTCTATGTCGCTGCGGCTCCGTTTTATCCGTGGTTCATGTCTTATTGGAGTGTCCGTTTTTAGCTGCGCTCAGGCAGTCGTTCGCACTGCCTGACTCGCTCCCTGCCCTTTTAACAGATGACTCGGCTATGGCTGACTTAGTTTTACGTTTTATTCGGGCAGGGGGTTTTTATTCTTTAATCTGAGTGTTTCTGTTTTTATCTTATTGTTTTGTGTTGATTCTGGCCTTTGGCCTCCGGTTTTATACTGATTTTTTAATGTGTTTCAAGTGGTTGGCTTTTCCTTTTTTATTTCTCTGGTCGGCCAACCACCGTCACACTCTGTGTGCTTTTAGTTTGTTTTGTCTGGTCTTTGTCTCAGTTTCTCTTGTTCCGTGTCGTCTGTGCTCTATTCTGTTACTCGTATTTTATTCTCTGTGGGTGTTTTTTTTTTTTTAGTACTTGGACAAAGGGACCGATGACCGTAGCAGTCTGGTCCCTTTAATCCCCCAAACCAACCAACCAACCTTGTTCATAAAGGTATTTCTTCCAATTAAAGACCTAATATTTCTTGCAGGAATGTGGTGTACTTCCTACCATTAAGATTTCCTTCGATGAAATAGGGGCCTTTAATTCTGTCCTTCAGGATCCCACACCACACCGACCAAGGTTTTTGATGAGCAACTTCCCACAGCCATCATGGATATTCAGTTGCCCAGTAACGCATGTTATGCAAATTAACATTTCCATGGAACGTGAATGTAGCCTCGTTAGTAAATAAAATCAAATTAATAAATGTGTCATTACTCTGAATCTCAAGTTGATCCCATCGGCAGAATTCAATGCGACGCATACAATCCGTATCAGTTAATTCTTGGTGGAGACTGATATGGTAATGATGATATTTAGAGCGCTGCAGGACACGAACAACACTACTCTGGCTCATGCCAGACTGCTTTGCGATTTGACGCGAACTAACACAAGGCTCTCGAACCAGAGCGGCAAGAGTACCAATTTCCGTTCCCTCTAGTAACTTTACTATGTCGGATATGTATCCGACGCGTTAAAGATCTAGTTGTTCTCAATTCATCATACACGTATTTAAATGTACGACGTGTAGGGTGAGTACGTTGAGGATATCTTTCGACGTGTAAGTCTCTAGCTCTCACTGAATTCCGTTGGCTTTCTCCGTAAATCAAAAGCATATCGAATTGTTCTTCGAAGAAACACATCATTCACATTCGCTTGATTCGACGATACTAGTGTTACCGTTCCTATTAGTGTTGTATTGTGAAACCGTCGACTACCATTTAAATCTCAAAGGCACGTTAGCCGCGCGGGATTAGCCGAGCGCTGCAGTCATGGAATGTGCGGCTGGTCCCGGCGGAGGTTCGAGTCCTCCCTCGGACATGGGTGTGTGTGTTTGTCCTTAGGATAATTTAGGTTAAGTAGTGTGTAAGCTTAGGGACTGATGACCTTAGCAGTTAAGTCCCATAAGATTTCACACACATTTAATGGCACGTTAGATGGATACGCCGTATTCGGCGAATATTTACTATTTGCACGATATGCGAGAGAGAATTGTCAGAGCATGTGCTTCGATAAGTGCAGAAATGATAAGGAATACCACTTAATCCATGGTAATAAGGTTGCAGCACTGCATTTATTCCAATGGTCATCACTTCGAAACCTTCTGTGAATGGACGATCATGTCCGCCCCCGGTAGCTGAGTGGTTAGCGTGACAGAATGTTAATCCTTAGGGCCCGGGTTCGATTCCCAGCTGGGTTGGAGATTTTCTCTGCTCAGGGACTGGGTGTTGTGTTGTCCTAATCATGATCATTTCATCCCCATAGACGAACAAGTCGCCGAAGTGGCGTCAAATCGAAAGACTTGCGCCTGGCGAACGGTCTACCCGACGAGAGGCCTAGTCACACGACATTTCCATTTAATGGACGTTCATGCCACCTTTCTGACCTTCGTTGACCTTCAAAGACCTTACTGTTACACATCATTGGATTTGTCTCGATAGCCGCTATCAGAAAATAAGTACCAAACTATAGCATCCCATAAAAAAAGTTGACCTTATTTCTGACGCGACCCTATCTGCAACAAAAAAACCAACGTCATATTATGGGCCCCCTCGTCCCATGCAACAGTTGTCCCACAAACTTTTCAGCTAGTATAACACTTCCGGAGTTAGTCTAGGTGGCAATAGTTAGTGGCTCATCCTGTATACTGCCTTCCAACCGCTACAACGGACACCTCTCTTCGATTATTGGTTCAACATTTTCCACTGCAGTATGTCTTCAAGACGCATGGAGACAAATCCCGTCCACTGATACGGCCAGAATGGTGCCTCACGTTGACTGCCAGCTCTTGCCTTACTCAGCTCAACTGCCTCGCTCCTCTCCATGCTATCAGCTCCGTCTCCAAGTGGCTTCACTCGAACGTCACCAATTGCCCCTTATCTATTCTAATGTGGCATCCTCTCTGATGGCGACATCAGCGGGCCATCCTCGGTCAATATAGAATTGTGCTGACACCGTCGCTTCCAGGGCCAGCTTAGCTAATACTGAAAGAAGCTCGCCTGCTGGGCCGTACATTGCCGCAGCGGTGACTTAACCAGCCGCTGTCCACGACGACCTGGCGCCAGCTCCCAGCGGAAGGTTCTGCTCCGGTTCCATATGACAGGCTGCTCTCCGTCTGCCTGCACGCCTGTTCTCGTCTCGCTGCGGTGCAGCCAACAAGCAAAAACCCGTGCACTCTGCCACCACTAGGGCGTATGAGTCGCAATGGAGCGAGCTTCTGGGCGGGATAGGAATTCAAATGGCAGTGAAATGCTGATTCACGGCACACCATTAAAAAAAGAATTATTTTAATAAAATATCGCGGGATAACTCCTAATATCGTTTCGGACCTTCTTTTGCCCAGCATAGTGCAGCACCTCGACGTGGCATGGACTCAATAAGTCGTTGGAAGTCTCCTGCAGAAATATTGAGGCATGCAATCTCTGTAGATGCCATATATGAGAAAGCGTTGCTAGTGCAAGATTTAGCACACTAGCTGTCTTCTCGATTATGTCAATCTGGGTGGCCAAATCATTCGTTACAATTGTTCAGAATGTTCTTCAGACCAGTCGCGAACAGTTGTGGCCCGTTGACATTGCATACTATTGTGCATAAAAATTCCATCGTTGTTTGAGAACATGAAGTCCATCAATGGCTGAAAATGGCCTCCAAGTAGGCAGGCGTACCCATTTCCAGTCAATGATTGGTTCAGTTGGGCCAGGGGCCCAACAAGGGAAACATTTACGTTTGAAATAACGTAACGGACATTGGTCCGAAACACAATTGTTAGAATGTGAATGGCATGTGAACGTGTATTTTATCACGTCGCTTATGCGCGTTGCCCTGTGCTGAACTTTTCGAACTGCGAGAAAGTAAACTGTCAATAACTTTAAAGAAAACCAAAACTGCATGAATTTACGAAACACTATTGATTTGAAATTGGCCCTACTAATAAAAAAATTTTATCAATTTGAAAATAATGGTCCCTGCTCTTAATGAATGCTATCCCTAAAATAATAAAATTTCTTACCTGTATCTGCGCAATGGTAATGCTCTTCGCGCTGCTCTCTATTAGTACTTTAAATTCTATACTTAGCATAAAGATATTGTGCAAGGCTGTTGATTGGCATACATTTTAATTAAATCGAATATGACTGAGACAATAACTTCTTGAGCAAAATAGTTAATAAAAAACGACATGGATCTGGGAACTGGTATTAATTTGTGTTAAGTAACAATGTGGCACTAACTTTAAAACTTGTATTTACACTCATTGAAAATTAATAATGGTCACAATAAATACACAATAAACTTGTTATGCTTTAACAATTAGCTTCACAAAATCATTGGATATGAGACCTATACAGCGTCTCAATCATGACTATGAATACGTGCATTGCGTTGGTAACAAAACAACTTACTTTACCTTGCAAATAAAAAAAAATCTTTACTGCCCGTAGCGAGTTGGTATATCTCCAGCACACATGAGATACAATGAGTGTTTACTCTTGAGAGTCCTCCATACATCTCTCGATCTAAAGTGACCCTGTACATCTACCTATCTAAAGTTACTCTCTACATCTCTCGATTTCATATTGCTCTAACACATTACCCATAACACCTTGATACAGGCCGCGCGGGGTAGCCTCATGGTCTTGGACGCCTTGTCACGGATCCCGCGGCTCACCCCGTTGGAGGTTCGAGTCCTCCCTGAGGCATGGGTGTGTGCGTTGTCCTTTGCGTAAGTTAGATTAAGTTGTGTGTACTCAGCAGTTTGGTCCCATAGCAACTTACCACAGATTTCCATTTTTTTTTTTTTTTTTACCTTAAACCAGCGATCGCTCTTGAGCAGCGACGCTACTACGCAATCGATATTACATTTGACTATCTCTGGTTCAATATACTCTGTGTATATACGTTTCACCACTCCATGAGAACACATCCCACACCATTATGAAGCTACAAAAAAAAAAAAAAAAAAAATGTTCAGATGTGTGTGTAATCGTATGGGACTTCACTGCTAAGGTCATCAGTCCCTAAGCTTACACACTACTTAACCTAAATTATCCTGAGGACAAACACACACACCCATGCCCGAGGGAGGACTCGAACCTCTGCCGGGACCAGCCGCATATGAAGCTACCACCAGCTTTCTCAGTGCCTTGTTGACAACTTGGCATTCGTGGAGTCTGCGCCACACTCGAACCCTACTATCTTCTCTTACCAACTGAAATCGGTACTCATGTGACCAGGTCATGGTTTTTCCTGTCGTCTATGCTACAACCGATATGGTCACGAGCCCAGAAGCCTGCTGTCGCTACAAGCGATGTCCTGTGTAGGCAAAGGTACTCGCGTCGGTCGTCTGCTGCCATAGCTCATTAACGACAAATTTCGATGCACTGTCGTAACGGATACATTCTTCCTATGTCATGCATTGATTTCTGCGTCCATTGCACGGAGTGTTGTTTGTACTGGTAGCGCTTACAACTCCGTGCAAAAGCTACTGCTCTCGGTTGTTAAGTGAACACCTTCCGCAGCTGCATTGCTCGTAGTGAGAGATAATGCATGAAACTTGGTACTCTCGGCACATTCTTGACACTATGGATCTCGGAATACTAAATTCAATAACGGTTTCAGAAATGGAATGCTCCATCCGTCTAGGTCCAACTACTAATCCGCATTCAGTCTGTTAATTCCCGTCGTGCGGCCATAGTCACGTCGGAAACCTTTTCACGTGAGTCGCCTGAATGCAAATGGCAGTTCCGCCGATGCACTGCCCCTTTATACGTTGTGTATGCGATATTAACGCCATCTTTATACGTGAATATCGCTATCCCACGAGTTTTGTCACCTCAGTGTAATTCTACTTGTAGAAAGACGTCGAAAGAAACGCAATAAAAAAATGATTGTAGCAGCAGAATAATTTGTGGAGATGTGACACTGGAATATGTTGTGCTCACTTCACCCAAGGGGAGGATAAGAGCTGCAGTCTTGTCAAGTATCAGCTCTCTTATGAGATATTGAATGGGGCAGAAAGTAAGCAGAAATGAAGCAATAGGCGTAGGGCAGAAAGAAGTACAACGCACCAGTAACCCCCACAAAAGAAAGCTCTCTAAGGAAACAATAAATAAAATAAGAAGGTATATTTTCAGGAGGTTGTGTCCCAAAGCGCGTAAATATTTGAGAAAAATCATGATTATCACATCAAGCTGCTAATAAAATTGACGACATACATCTAATAAAATGTCACATACTCACTTAAAAGCGTTTATAGCATAATATTAGGCAAATATAAAATAATCTATGTTATATAATAAAACCAAGGATTTGTCAGTGAACACAAAATATGACAAACACCAAATATCAACAAATCGTATGATAAGAATATAAATGCTTCGTATTTATACATAGTTGCCTGTTGTAACATCATAATTTCAATTACGTCGTCAATATAGAGTGCATTAGGGGTACAAGTGCAGATACTGTTGTCATTGGTAGATTAATATGACCTACGGCAGTGTGTTACTTTTCTTTTCTCTGTGTCTGACAGTCTTTCTGCAAACACATCATAGAATTTCCTGCCTGATGTTTTCTGCATGGATGTAACTGCACCATGTAGTGGATTACGTTTGTCAGTATAGACTAACCGTATTGCATCCACGTGTCCACAGCTCAACATCTGACTTCCTGCCCAGGGGAAAATAAACATTAATGGCTTGCTCTTGCCACGTCTGCTTGGAGGTACTAACCAACCTAAAAACATGATACTCGTAATAGCTATAGCTATTTGTCTGCAAATGAGGTAAATACTTGTTTTAATGTTGTTCAATATGCTTTTCTCAGTCAATAAGAAAATTATCTGCCCTTATACCCCTTATATCCTGCATAAGCGGTGTTCACGCAGTGCGCTCTCAAAGGTTCAAATGGCTCTGAGCACTATGGGACTCAACATCTGAGGTCATCAGTCCCCTAGAACTGAGAACTACTTAAACCTAACTAACCTAAGGACACCACACACATCCATGCCCGAGGCAGGATTCGAACCTGCGACCTTAGCGGTCGCGAAGTTCCAGACTGAAGCACCTAGAACCGCTCGGCCACACCGGCCGGCCAGTGCGATCTCCCATGTAGCATCAGCAATCAGCGCTAACGCTATGAACGGATGCATACCACATCGGGCAGATTGAACAGCTGATCACATAGTGCCTAGTATATTATGATTATACAAGCTGTGTATCATATCCTACGATAAGTAAATGTCACAATCGTAACAGATAGTCTCTGTGTTGCATCTAATAACAACTTACGTGTGTTGCAATCACAGTTGTGTGACAGAAACAAAATGTGTGAAAGTAACGACATACATACACGCATATGCGGTGGTGAGAAACAAGCTACAGCATCATTACGCGTCTGCCGTGCTTCCATTGTTCAGTAACTTTTAAGCGACAGGCCGTACAGACACGCAACATGTGTGTCGGAATAAACTGCAATGTAACAGGTCTTACAAGCTCGATTTCACAGACAAACAGTTCGATCAACTTCTCATGTAAAAACCCAAAGCGATAGTTGTCTAATATACGACTAATTAAAATTTTACACAGTAACAGAGACGTGAGGAATTAAAATCATATTGTGTGAAGTGTACAGCTTTTGTAAGTCTACAGATGTTCTATATTGTAATGTACGTAACCTGAATTCTTATGTATACAGTCTTGTCATTAGAATGAACAATATCAACAGATGGTCAGATGTAACGAGTATCTCAGCCCAGCCATGTTCAACATGTATATAGTGAGGCAACAGGGCGATCCAAGTACTGCAATTATCGTTACAGACGTTTAAAAATGAAAAAAACAAGACTACAGATATTTTACAGATTTTTAAAATAAATAAATAGAAAATCATATTATGAATAAAACAGATCACTGAATGCATAGTGTGGAAGAAATAGTGATACTAAAATAAAATTAAGACCAGATGTATTGATATCTATGTTGGAAAACTTCATGGTCTGCAGCGTGTCTTTGGGTTGCATTCAAAAAGTATTGATACAATCAGTCAACCTTAAACAGAATAAGAACTGGACTGTTTTCAATGTAATTTAGATCAGTTTTTCAGTGTTTTAAAAACACTGCAATGGTTCTTTTTTTGCAAATGTATGTAAATTTCAAGTTTTTCTAAAATATCCATATCGCTGCATTTGTGAGTTCTGTGCAACAATTGTAAATTGGTCTTTGTGTTTGAAACGGAATGCTTTTCATTTTCAGGTGTAAAGAGAATGTGGACTATTATTCTCACCTTTGCAAATATGTTTTTTTGTATCTGACATGTACTTTCCGTCCACTTTGTTCTATATAAACTTTATCACAATCATGTATATTACTGCAGAGCTAGAGAGAAAGAGAGAGAGAGAGAGAGAGAGAGAGAGAGGGAGGGAGAGGGAGAGAGAGAGAAGATAGCTGGGTAATATGGTATACTGATAGAACTATGTAGTCCGTGGAGATTCAAGTATGTTCTACTCTATGAGGTCAAATATGATTGTAAGTAAATGTAGAATTTTTTAAGACCCCTTGTTAATAAAAATTCTTTTATATGTGTAAACTTTTGTCTAACGTTTCAAGACCAAAGAGGTTATATACCTACATTTATACTATATGTACAAATAAACAATGATGCAGCTTTCAATTTTTTTTATTTGTATTTTATTTTTATTTATTTATTTATTTTTTTTTTTTTTTGTGGGCAGCTAGGAGATGTCCCGCTGTTCATTTTTGTCTGTTGCCATCCTCGTCTAGTCACGTAAGCATAGTTGTCTGTAGCTCTGAATAAGTTCTAATATACTCGTATTAAAATAATTCTCATTCAGAATGTATTCGAATGCCACTAACCAGCTAAAACACTATTTACGTAAAACTGCCAAATACAATTCTCTGTTTGTGTTTACAGGATAATAATAACAACATACAAGATCAACATCGCTGTCTTTTCAAGAAAATAACCGCATGCCCCATTTGCAAGCAACCACAGTAACCTCAACAGACACGCGGAGTGGCCGCGCAGTTTGAGGTGCCATGTCGCGGACTGCGCGGCCCCTCCCGCCGGAGGTTCGAGTCCTACATCGGGCATGTGTGTGTGTGTGTGTGTGTGTGTGTGTGTGTGTGTGTGTGTGTTTGTCTTAGCACAAGTTAATTTAAGTTACTTTAAGTAGTGTGTAAGTCTAGGGACCGATGACCTCAGCAGTTTGGTCCCTTAAGAATTCACACGCATTTGAACATTTTTTAACCTCAACACACCACAATATGCACGCTTTTCTTGAACAATAATATCACGTAGAGGAAGGTAAAAATGTAAATGTCGTGTGGCTAGGGCCTCCCGTCGGGTAGACCGTTCGCATGGTGCAAGTCTTTCGATTTGACGCCACTTCGGCGACTTGCGCGTCCATTGGGATGAAATGATGATGATTAGGACACTACGACACCCAGTCCCTGAGGGGAGAAAATCTCCGACCCAGCCGGGAATCGAAACCAGGCCCTTAGGATTGACAGTCTGTCGCGCTGACCACTTTTTTTTGTTTTATTCATTTTGTTCGTTTTCGTTCGTTGTATCTGCTCGGGGCGGACGTCGTAAGACATCCGTTCAAGTTCGTTGTTGATCGATTAACTCAGTTTTTTTATTACAGAGGGCAGCTAACCCTCTGACCGAACACGCTGAGCTACCGTGCCGGCCACTACCGGGGGCGGAGGAAGGTGTAAGTAGATGAATGACGAACACTAAGTTCACTTCACTTACCGAAGGCCGGCCGCATTAGCCGTGCGGTTCTAGGCGCTTCAGTCCGGAACCGCGCGACTGCTACGGTCGCAGGTTCGAATTCAGCCTCGGACATGGATGTGTGTTATGTCCTTAGGTTAGTTAGGTTTAATTAGTTTAAGTTCTAGGGGACTGATGACCTCAGATGTTAAATCCCATTGTGCTCAGAGCCATTTGAACCATTTTTGAACTTCACGAAGGTTTATTCGGCACTTGCACATACAAGAGCGCGTAGCGAACTGCCTCCGGCCAGAACACATACTGTATATATACAGCTGCAGAACATTCCAGAACAATGATACTTCTAGAATGTACTCTAACCTAAGATAGAAATTAAAATGTTTCCGTTCATATGACTTTTGAACTCACGACCCTCCATCCAACAGCCTAGTAACATAACCACTACATTACAGCGACTGCACTACTCCCCTTCTTCTGCGACATTGCTCCCTCCTTAAGAGAACAGCGTCTCGGTGTTACGTCCTTCTAGTCCGACGGTTTATCTCTGTCACAAGATTCGATTGTAAAACTTTCCCTCGATCCGTAATTAACGACCTTGGGACACCGTGTTTTAATACAATGTCTTCTACGATGAATTTGGCTACTTAGAATGCTTCGGCTGCTTTCACGCTTTTGTAATGGCGTAGTGGGCAAGATAATCCGTGCAAATAATAATCCATCTATTGCCACTGGCAGACGTTGGAAATCGTCCGAGGGGGTCAATCCCAACACGCTGGAAAGGCGTTTCGGCTGGTGGAATTGGTATGAGTCAGCCAGGTGGTTTCTGTGGAACTGCCTTTCTCCTCTGGCAATCTCGACAGTGCGACACATAGTGACGGACGCTCCTAAATAAACCTGGGCAGAAAAATTTCTTGCGGATCCGATCGTACGTCTTAATAAATCCTAAATGTCCGGCCTCATGTGTCATGGAATTTCTGTAGAACATCTAAGTGCATGTGTTTAGGAATCACTGCTAACCACCTCTTTCCAAACGGATCAAAGTTTTTCTTGTAAAGTAATCCATCAACTACTTTAAATTGTCCTTTCACATCCTCTGACCTATTTAAGGCAAGCATAATTTGAGATATCTTGGCGTCCTTCGTCTGCTCAGCAGAGAGATCCTGGAGTGCAGCGAGACAGTCACTATCTTCATCAAAGTCTCGATGGTCTTGCACAGGGTTTCTTGAGAGATAGTCGGCATCTTGGTGTTTTCTTCCACTTTCGATTCCGGTCTGAGCGCGGTTCCGGGCTGAGCGCCTAGAACTGCTCGGCCACCGTGGCCGGCACGGGCATTTCACATGATCACCTGCATCACTGGTCTGTTTGCATCCATATGGAAATTCCCCAATGCAGTTTTCTAAAGAATTTCTCCTTAGCAAGCAGCACTGGCCTAATACCTGCTCTCCTCAATGTATCGCCCGGGACGTTTGTTGTCCCTTTCGCCACAGGTCATCAACCCCTTTTTAAAAGCATTCCATTGCACTCGGGCCATGACGGCACAACTCTCGTCTGTCCCCAAACTAAAATGTTTCCTCCAGTAACCTTTTGCTCATTGACATGCAGGATTTTGGTTTGGTGTGTTAATACCGTCAAATCGAGTGTCATTCCTTTGCATTGCATACTGTACATTTTAATAGGCAAATCTGCTCATTATCAATGAAGTTTGTCACGTGGCATACTCACCTACTTGTAACGACATATAAAACCTCTCATATAATGTGCGAAATTGACGTTCATTCAATCTGCCACCTTAGAAACTTACAAGAAATTTCTGTAAACATTTCACTAGTAACGTGGATATTTCACTACAAAAGATGGGTATATTATTATTAACAGGAGATATTTCAGTCGAAAATTTAGTGGCTATTTCACTGGATAATTTACTGTACATTTCACTCATTTGAGAATATAGTGATCTCACATTTAATTTAGCATGTCCGCTAAATTGAATGGTTGCGCAATATTTGTACAACATTCTTGGCCATAGTGGGATTAACAATAGTATTCATTACAGTCCTAAGAGTAAATTCTTCCTTTTTTTGCTTGCAAATCCAGTTCGAGCGCTGAGGCGACCACATTGTCAACACTTATGTCATAAAGCTCATCCTTGTCAGCAACTGATTCATCATTATGTTGTGTTTCCTGATCCGTGGCAGTTAATTTCTCTATTTTTCCCATAACAATGTAATATGATTGTATTTTACATATTTTAAGTATCAGGTAATTAAGTGAATTCTCTTAAATATTAGTTTCACAGAGTAAGAATGTTCTCTGCATGCAAGATGGCTAAGCCGAAACATGTCTGCACCATTACGCCCTGCCACAACATGAATTCCAGCAATTTGCGCATTCCATTAAATACTATTGTTAAGTATTTCAAAATAAAATTTTCTAGCCGATTGTAATAAGCAAACTGTTGAATGAGCACTGTCTGCACGAACACAGCTCTATACACAAGATATTGCAGTAGACATTATTGTTCTTATCTGATATGGTACCCTAGGGCCAGTCAGCAATACTCTCTTTTTCTTGGGTTGTCATTGTTTGTATTGCTTCAACAAATTTTGTCCTTTTTGCTTTTACTCGCTATTTATAGTAGCCATCATCATATTTTGTCATTTGTGCATGAAAAAAAACTGATTGCAACAATACACTAAAATGAGAATAAAATTAACATAAAATATCTTTCAAGTTTTTCTCGTCCTGACTATGTGAGCCAGTTGGAATTTGTCTCGTAGTCTGTACAATTAAAATGTCAGTTTAATTGTTATGTATCTCATTACCAAAGAAACTGCAGGAGCTGCTTCGGGAGTGAAAATGGCTAATGAAAACGTTTTTAAAAAGAAACGTGATATTTGTTTGTATCAGACTCCCTCTACCGTTGGTTCTGCGCTTATTCCAGTTACCTTTTGTGTTTGAAGATATATATGCAGGCGCAGTGTACTGTTGGAAAGATATAAGTCGGGTGAGTGTGACCGCGCAAAACTGCAGTACAATTTGATGAAATATATCGCAATATACAGTAATAAATCTTCGCACTTCGTTTTAAGACCAAATGAGACAGCAGGTTCTAAAATGAACGGAGAAATGATCCATGTAAAAGTACGCGGATGGCGGGTAATCTCCACATTACCGAGCTTGTACTTCACTGCGGAAAATTAAACCTAAAACAAAACTTACTGGCACACAAACAATCATAATTACTCAGGAAGACGTCTTTATCAGGAGAAACAAAACTGGCGTTCTCCTGATCGAAGCGTGGAATGTCAGATCCTTTAATCGGGCAGGTAGGTCAGAAAATTTGAAGAGGGAAATGAATAGGTTAAAAATAGATATAGCGGGAATTAGTGATGTTCGGTGGCAGTAGGAACAAGACTCCTGGTGAGGTGTATACAGAGTTGTAAATACGAAACCAAAAAGGGGTAATTCAGGAGTAGGTTTGATAATGAATAAAAGAACAGGAACACGGATACGCTACTACAAACAGCATAGAGAACGCATTATTGTAGCCAAGATAGACACGAAGTCCATGCGTACGACAGTAGTACAAGTTTATACGCCAACTAGCTCCGCAGGTGGTAAAGGCATTGAAGAAATATATGATGAGATAAAAGAAATTATTCAGGTAGTTAAAGGAAACGAAATTTAATAGTCATGGGGGAGATATATGAGACAGGCGAAATACCCTCAGACTTCAAGAAGAATATAATAATTCCAATCCCAAAGAAAGCATGTGTTGACAGATGGGAAAATTACCGAAGTATCAGTTTATTAAGTCACGGCTGCAAAATACTAACGCGAAATCTTTACAGACGAATGGAAAAACTAGTAGAAGCCGACTTCGGGGAAGATCAGTTTGGATTCCGTAGAAATATTGGAACACGTGAGGCAATACTGACCTTACGACTTATCTTAGAAGAAAGGTTAAGGAATGGCAAGCCTACTTTTCTAGCATTTTTAAACTTAGAGAAAGCTTTTGACAATGTTGACTGGAATACTCTCTTTCAAATTCTGAAGGTGGCAGGGGTAAAATACAGGGAGCGAAACGCTATTTACAATTTGTACAGAAACCAGATGGCAGTTATAAGAGTCGAGGGACATGAAAGGGAAGCAGTGGTTGGGAAGGGAGTGAGACAGGGTTGTAGCCTCTCCCCGATGTTACTCAATCTGTATATTGAGCAAGCAGTGAAGGAAACAAAACAAAAATTCGGAGTAGGTATTAAAATCGATGGAGAAGAAATAAAAACTTTGAGGTTCGCCGATGACATTGCAATTCTGTCGGAGACAGCAAAGGACTTGGAAGAGCAGTTGAACGGAATGGATAGTGTCTTGAAAGGAGGATATAAGATGAACATCAACAAAAGCAAAACGAGGATAATGCAATGTAGTCGAATTAAGTCGGGCGATGCTGAGGGAATTAGATTAGGAAATGAGACACTTAAAGTAGTAAAGGAGGTTTGCTATTTGGGGAGCAAAATAACTGATGATGGTCGAAATACAGAGGATATAAAATGTAGACTGGCAATAGCAAGGAAAGCGTTTATGAAGAAGAGTAATTTGTTAACATCGAGTATTGATTTAAGTGTCAGGAAGTCGTTTCTGAAAGTATTTGTATGGAGTGTAGCCATGTATGGAAGTGAAACATGGACGATAACTAGTTTGGACAAGAAGAGAATAGAAGCTTTTTAAATGTGGTGCTACAGAAAAATGTTGATGATTAGATGGGTAGATCACGTAACTAATGAGGAGGTATTGAGTAGGATTGGGGAGAAGAGAAATTTGTGGCACAACTTGACTAGAAGAAGGAATCGATTGGTAGGACATGTTCTGAGGCATCAAGGGATCAACAATTTAGTATTGGAGGGCAGCGTGGAGGGTAAAAATCGTAGAGGGAGGTCAAGAGATGAATACACTAAGCAGATTCAGAAGGATGTAGGTTGCAGTAGTTAATGGGAGATGAAGAAACTTGCACAGGATAGAGTAGCATGGAGAGCTGCATCAAACCAGTCTCAGGACTGAAGACCACAACAAAACAACAACAGTGTATACGGTGACGACTCCCTTGAGGGTTTATAATAACATAGCGGAGAGTCCCTTCTGAGCTATATAGCGCGGAGAAAAATTGTGTCACGAAATTTTAACCCTGGATAGCTGATACCAGTACGAACCAAAATTACTATTGTTGTGTAGGTCGGCAATGCACCATTTTTAAACTACGGAAACTTAGTGCCACGTGCTACGATTGGCCGCGGGATTGCCCTGTTGCCAGATGCTCTGGACAACGCACGACCGCGAATGCCTTGCCTGCCGGAGATCGCGATGTATCCAGGGCGGCCCGCGCGCTCGGTGGTAGCGCGACAGCCTTCCACTCTGGGGGCCTGTGGGCGAGTCCGCCGGGGCCCCGACACATCGATTGTAGTTTCAGGATAAGGCATACCGGGTACAAACCCGTGAACAGCTGTTAGTTCGCATACAGAAAGTCTCTTACAAGTTGTGTTGGCCCTGAAAAGGGCCTTTTTTTCGTAGCTAGGACATTGTTTACTTAAAGCACGTGCTCGAAATGGCAACCCTCTGACGCGACACAAGCTTGGTAACGTCGAACGGTGTTTCACCGAACTCTTTCAAAAATTCCTGGCATTTACTTGGTGTGACTGACGGCATACCGACAACCATAGTGCTGCCTGTCAACCGACGAACGGCAACAGGGCAAACCCACAGCCGATCGGAGGGCGTGGCACCAGGTTTCCGTAGTTTAAAAATGGTGCGTTATCGAGCTACACAACATTGGTAATTTTTGTTCCTACTTGCATCAGCTATCCAGGATGACAAATTTTCTCCACCCTGTATATGGCAAGAAAATCTTTTCACAGCTTGCTGGCTTTGGTCACTGAAATTACAGAAATTACCAGCGCTCCGCGTCAGACAATGCACTGTGAAATGGACGTTTATTACGATTATACTATACTACTACACAAACCACAATGTGTACATCAAGGGATAAATATTACTACTATGTGGCCTCTTTCATACAAACATGAGGAATCATTAACAAAACTCTTTAGCATAATCAGCAGGTTTAGCACCCCATAAGAATATTAGGACACAACTTTCGGGAATTTTCGAGGAATGACTAACTCTGTTCTGCACCTCGAGTGACCCTCACACAGTAGGAAACTATGGAAATCACTACACATTGTACCAATACCAGAAAGCCCTTTGATCGCAGTAGATTACAAACGATGGAAACTAAAGTCAATGGCACCCAACAAAAAGGATCAGTTCTGGTAAATCTCGATGTATGGAAAACTGCTATACATATAAGCGCTCTTTTTTTTCAGAAATGTTACTACTATGCAGTCAGAGAGGAAACTGAAGTTTCAGAGCCAACCTAAGAAAATGTAATAACTTCGGTAAAAACAAGAGGCATGTAAATTTGCCATAGGCACAGAACTCTGTTTTGTTCAGTAAATGTTGCCCAGTCTAATCAGAATGTTCCCCATGCCACTGATGTGGTTACATGTGATGGCCGGAATCACATAAAGAATGCGTGCAACCTAGAAGACGTGTGGTGGTGGAAACACGGTAAACCTCTGTGAGCCATGTACAAATGTTCCGAGTAAATCGCTGAAGGCGATTAATTAGTTGAATGATTAGTGAACTTGACCTACTGGATATCAGAGCAGAAGCCCTGTCACTTGTGATACAATATCCAGTTAAATCCGACAAATTTACTTACTATTGCGCACTCTGGTAGAAGCTGGTAGCACGCATTAATTATTAGATACGGGGAAAGCAAGTGAACTTAACCAAATCGAACATGTCGAGAAGATGTTTGCAGATGCAGACTTCTAACAAAGTAAAATCACAAGTTCATGCAATATCCGCAAATTTTACTGAAATCAAAATCCAGTCTTCACCAAAACATAAAAAACCAGTCAATGGGCACCGTTGGAGCCGGCCTCTTTTTTCGCATGTTGGGGAAGGACCCTATTGTGTGGACCCAGCCAATGGAACGAATCTAGGGAAATGGGAAAACTCTGAGTCTGTAGCACGCTATGTTACTGGATATCTATGGAGAGGACTCGTTGAGTTGGTACTTCTATACTGCGAGGAAATGAAATGTCTCTTGGCTGTACTGTACAGTTGAAATCACCCACCCAAGTATCCACATCTTACAGACTTTTTTCAAGATGTGGCGTGGAAAGGGAAGAGCTTGTTGATTATAAAGGAAATAAAATAAGATCCCCCCATCGTATTCTTTTCCTAAGTATGCGTCAAATGTTTAACTAGGCAGTAGGAACAACTCTAGAGATCCAGGGAACCGTTGTATGTACAGGCGCAGAATGCTGAGCTCCGAGTGCGAGAGTGTGGCCTCGCGAAACGTCCGAGGGCGTCAGTGATGCACTATGTGATCAAAAGTATCCGGACACCGGGCTGAAAATGACTTATAAGTTCGTGGCACCCTCCATCGGTAATGCTGGAATTCAATATGGTGTTGGCCCACCCTTAGTCTTCATGACAGCTTCCACTCTCGCAGGCATACGTTCAATCAGGTGATGGAAGGTTTCTTGGGGAACGGCACCCCATTCTTCACGGTGTGCTGCACTGAGGAGAGGTATCCATATCAGTCGGTGAGGTCTGAAACGAAGTCGGTGCTCCAAAACATCCCAAAGGTGTTCTATAGGATTCAGGTCAGGACTCTGTGCAGGCCAGTCTATTACAGGGATGTTATTGTCGTCTAACCACTCCGCCACAGGCCGTGCATTATGAACAGGTGCTCGATCGTGTTGAAAGATGCAATCGCCATCCCCGAATTGCTCTTCAACAGTGGGAAGCAAGAAGGAGCTCAAAACATCAATGTAGGCCTGTGCCGGGACAGTGCCAAACAAAACAACGAAGGGGTGCAAGCCCTCTCCATGAAACACACGATCACACCATAACACCAACCACCTATGAATTTTACTGTTGGCACTACACACGCTGGTAGATGACGTTCACCGGGCACTCGCCATACCCTCGCGCTGCAATTGGATCGTCACATTGTGTACCGCGATTTGGCACTCCACACAACGTTTTTCCACTGTTCAATAGTCCAACGTTTACGGTCCTTACACCAAGCGAGGCGTCATTTGGCAGTTACGGTGTGATGTGTGGCTTATGAGCAGCCGCTCGAACATGAAATCTGAGTTTTATCACCTCCCGCCAAACTGTCATAGTACCTGCAGTGGATCATGATGCAGTTTGGAATACCTGTGTGATGGTCTGGAAAGATGTCTACCTATTACACATTACGACTCTCTCCAACTGTCGGCGGTCTCTGTCAGTCAACAGACGAGGTCGACCTGTGAGCTTTTGTGCTGTACTGTCCCTTCACGTTTGCACTTCACTATCACATCGGAAACAGTGGACATATGGATGTTTAGGGGTGTGGAAATCTCATGTACAGACGTATGACACAAGCGACACCCAATCTCCTGACCGCATTCGAAGTCCGTGAGTTGCGCGGAGCACCCCATTCTGCTCTCTCACGATTGCTAATGACTACTGAGGTCACTGATATGGAGTACCTGGCAGTTGGTGGCAGAACATTGCACCTAATATGAAAAACGTATGTTTTTGGGGGTGTCCGGATACTTTTGGTCGCTACAGTGTTTGCTGTAAATGCATTTATTTCAGGATTCATAGAATTAAAGTAGCTTCTCCTCGGCATTTATTGAAGGCGGTAGAGGGCGGTACGTGGTCGGGGGTTTCTTACTTGTCCAGCTAGCAGCGTCTACGTTGCAGCCTGGAGGTCAGGGACCACACCATCAGCAGGGGCATCGTCGCATGGGATGTCGACCTGGCGGTTTACAGGAATTGGCTGCTGTGCTGGGATGCTGGCACCATGGCACACTGCTTTACGGAGGCGCCCTCAAAGACAATGAAGTTACGCTACCAGGTCAGTGGCCAACACCTCTTCAGTAGCCAAGCAGGAGTATGCGCTGGATTTTCAACAAGAGATGGCCAGGCCTCTTATAGCTTCCTAGAGGGACGTCCATTTGGGCAGCAACAATGCGACTCTCCCAGGTGTGACCCCCAATGGGTTAAAGAGACTCAGATCCTCATATAGATGGCAGCAGCGGCATCCCTCGACAATGGAATGCGTCAGGCTGTGTGGTGTCTCGTAGTTGAAGTCACCAAACGAACATTAGGTATCATGTCATAGAACAGTCTCAACGTGGATTCGCTGTAATTCACAAGACTGTCAGATCGGTTGACAGCTAACTACTTGTAACTAAACGGCATAGACTAGGATCAAATACCTTATGTGTATTTATGCTCGTCAGTTCATGACGATGAAGTGACCAAGCTGTGGCGATGAGCGAATATTATCCCATTTTGCACACGGTGTATCTTATGCATTCAGATCACGGCATAAGCAGTTTGTGGCCAAGGATTTTTACGTTGTTTCTAGAGTTATTACGTACAATCGTTGTGTTTATTTCGTTGAGCGTTACTTAAATCTATTGGTGTGATTTGTATCATGAAATTTGGAGGTTAGATTTTTTCCATTATTTGCTATTAAGTAGGGAAGAAGTTATTTTTCTGTTTTCTTTCTCCTCATGTAGATTGCATTTTTGGAGGACAGAGGGAACTGATAAGGGTTCCTTCCTCTTAGGTGGTAGCCAAATTGCCTGTCTAGGATTGTCATAGTCCTGATATTACTACACTTTCGCAGGGGAGGGAGAATACAAAACTCAGTTCAGAACCAGCAGCTACATCATGGAATTTTGTTTTCTAGACATCTGGATGTGCCACTAACTAGCCATCTGTTGACACTGAAATCAACTTTCGGTGGGATTCTGAATGAGAAGGACTCCACCGTGTCATAGTGATACTGTTCCAAACAACTACGTTTTTTCCTGAAGACTCTCGTGTTATTCTGTTTTTGCTAGCGCTGACGCCGAACGTTTGTGCCTTACTAAACCTTTCGTGATACGTAACCTTGTGTTAGCCATAAATTAGTCATACATAACATGTCTCGCCTAACTAAACATTCAGTTTGGCGGTAGATACAACAACGTTAACAAATACATATACAGTCTCCGTTGTTTTACCAGATAAAGGCGCAGTCAGGTTGGCTGCTAATGGTACAACAGAAGGAGGGGTACATTTAACGCTCATTTTGCTATATTTCCGATTGTATGTGCTGTTGAATGGCTTGCAATACTTTCACTTCCATAGTAGCTGCACTAGTGTTCGGCATTTTTTGTGTTCTGCAAATGCACTTAAAATATTGGAAATAATGGGAAAAAAGAGTACTTACAATACACAACAAAAATTAAACTAAATTAGTGTTTACAGCGTATCATGTTCCTATGTGACTCAAAACAGTCTTGTACCAACAGAACAAATCGTCTACAAATGACAAATTTGGTTGACACTGAGTACATTGGTACTCGTGCTCTGACAAATTACAGAATTTAGATCTAACTGGCGTTAAAAATGTTTCCCTAAAATTCCTTTTAAGCTACGACAAGTCTGCAGGCTCATGCGGCCTCACAGATGTAACCCTAGGATGACGGTGCACATCAGCATGTTCTACCACCGCTAAAACAAAATGACCACGAGAAACAAGGTCAGCAGAAAAATGTTCACTCACTGCATTGCCTCGAGATGGACTGCAAGTCTGAGCAGTCGACGATGGTTAATACTACAGATGTGGTTCCACTATCAACGAAGTTGGCAGCCAGTTCTGACACCAGGTGTGAAGACCTGCGGAAAGGTAGTCTATATTTGCTCAGAATGCAAAACTTAGAGTGTGGAAGTGTGGTCCGAAGGTACACTCGAAGTCGTTAATAAGAAAGTGTTGGCTATGAATACATTTATTTTCAAGTTCCATACAGTGTTGAACAGAAATTCTGTGGCATTAACAGGTGGTGGTAGAATGGCGCGTGTGTCGGAGATCTGCTAATTCGTCTGGTCTGTAGGTGTAAACGTTGCTGAGCGCGGCCAGGTGCCAAGAATTAAGCAGAGGTCCCGTCTTACAGAATGCTGGCCCGAAGGTCTGCAGGCGTTGCCCGTCCGGTTGGGTGCTAACAGCTTGGCGACTGCTTCCACCAAGACGCTCTCTCCGACTGTCGTAGTTTGCGCTCTGGTAGCTGCCCGATAGCTTTGCACAGGATGACAGTAGCCGTGTAGAATTATGCCCTGGCCTCCCAGCAAGAGAAGAGAAGACACCAGTACCTGCTCACAGCGACCGATAGGGGGAGCACGATTTCGGCTCTCCCGGAAGGCGTGAGGTTGGCAGCTCGCGTACCACCCTCGATTACTGGGCCGTTGGTCGAAGGCACTCAGGTTTACACATCGCCGGCTGGTGTGGCCGAGCGGTTCTAGGCCCTACAGTCTGGAACCGCGCGACTGCTACGGTCGCAGGTTCGAATTCTGCCTCGGGCATGGATGTGTGTGATGTTCCTTAGGTTAGTTAGGTTTAAGTAGTTCTAAATTCTAGGGGACTGATAACCTCAGAAATTAAGTCCCACAGTGCTCAGAACCATTTGAACCATTTGTTTACACATCGGTGACGTCTAAGTGTGACAGCAACGGCAGTTCTCAACAGTGGAATGTATCAGCGTTGATGTCTGGCGTCTTGTAGCCGAAGTCATCAAATGAACGATAAGCGTCACGTCACAGAACAGCATCGTTGTGGATTTCCTGTAACTTACAAGGATTTCATACCGACACAGTTCCTGTCCGCTTCAGAAGGTCAAGTATTTGTGGCGACTAGGTCGCGCCTATGACATTACCGAGGCGTAGCAAGCAGCAAATGTGTCCCCGTTTTCTAGACTTATCAGTGCTCTATGCCACACCGTGGTATCCCAGTGGATGTTTTCAGATCTTAAGCTCGGTACCTTCTGCAACATCTGCATGTAGTGTAGGCGCTTTTTCGTGTGTGTCAGGCGGTCTTATTTCACCTTCCAGTGCTGGTAGAATGGCGTTATAGTGTAGCCATTCTGCTGTGGTCGCATTCTGCTCTCTCTGATCTAGTATCGTGTAGCAGTGCGCCAGTCGCGTGCCTCGATATTTGCAACAGGAGCTTTGGTCCTGGTTTACATCCCGATCGAGGCAGTGCCTTTGAGCCTGTCTGTGCTCAGCTGTGTCACTACTGAGGACAAACTTTAGAATATTTTACATTGCCCATAATTGTTTCTGTGGTGCAACATGCGTCAACATAAAAGAGCATTTCCTAGCAGTGGAAGAATACTACAATACTTTGAATAAAAATAATAACGAGATTAACAAAAAACATATTCCGAATGACTGTTGATGTTCAAAAACGAATGAACATTGTAGCACCAGCTTTTTGCATTATGCAATAATGTGTGTACAGTCTGAAAAGTGATGGTACTTTTAAAATGAATGAACATTTTAGTAGCAAATAACTGTTTGCAATATGGAACAACTTCTCTGCAAGAATGTGTAAACAAAATGCTGTTGTATACTATGGGTAACCCAAATGAGGTTGCGCTGTTTTATAAATTCCGGTCTTGTAGTTGGGAGAATGCAGGCTTTAACCTCCATCCGGCCATCCTGGTTTGTATTTTCCGTTGCTTCCGTGAATTTCTCCAGGTAAATGCTGGTATGGTTACGGGTATAAGCCACGGCAGACTAACTGCATGATCTTTATAGAGTAGTCCGGTAGTTGTTAAATACCTGTATTTATGAATGATATGTCCAATATCCTTGTCAAACTGAGCCATGGATAAATGAAACTACTACTACTACATAATTACAATGTTTGAAACGGGGACTCTGATCAAGTATCAAGTACTCTGACGGAAAATGTTAGAGCATAAAGCATCTGATATTTAATAAAGTATAATTATCGTGATTACCCAAAAAATTAACATACAAAGTGTAAGCTGGAGTATGCAAATATCGTTCATCCATTTGAGGTGATTCTGGTTGTTCCCGTTGATAGAGAAGCAGTGTCGTATTTGTGAAGATGCAGAAATAACTAATGATGAAAAAACCTTGATCGATGTACTCCATCAGGAACATTTCAACATTTGTGTTTACGTGCAGCTGGTAAATCGACTGACCCTTCTAGGATCTAACTGAGACTTCTGATATGATGAAACCAGGCGACTGACGATATTCTATATGTATGGGTCATTATTTCTATATCTGTTTTGCGTTAAGAAGTTGCTATTCGATCTGACCCAGTTTAAAGTTCATTCGTACGGAAATGTAAGTGAGATAATAGATTCATTACTTTCCAATTGGCACTTAAAATGAAGTTTATTGACGTCCACCAATTTACCGACACGGCTGTTATCAGGGAAATATCAGTACCTGACGACCATCGAAGAAGCCACGGTAAACGTCTGATAAGAAATTGACGGATAAATACGTTTATGTAACCGTAAGAGGCATTTCGTACTCCGAGGTAGACGGCTGAGGTAACTTCTGTAGTAACTAAATGTTTCCGCTGCTTTGGTTAAAACGTTTGTGACGTCACAGATGTTACGGCATCTATGAACCCTCATTGAACAATACCACACTGCATTAAAGTCGCAACAGAAGGAGGGGTACTTCTATACTCTGACAACTGCTGCGACGTGCATGGCAGAGGGTACATCCCACTGTACCAGTCATTAGGATTTTTCCCGTTCCATACACGTCTGGAAAAGTGATTGTTTAAATGCTTCAGTGTGTGCTGTAATTAATCTAATGTTGTCCTCACGATCCCTATGGGAGCGATATGTTGTTGTAAGAGGAGCTTTCAATAAGAAATCAAACTTTTTTTCTTCTGAAAGCAGGTTGGTTTCATTCAGAATTTCAATACAGTATATTATTCCCTACTCCTTTAGCTACAAAACCCCATTTTGCAACGTAATTTCCGTTCAGTCTTATGAAATTACGTTGTAAGTAGGCTGTTTAGGTTTTTTTATTGGTAATGCCACCTCTGTATAAAAAAATCACTGGCTGTGCTGTGTGCAGTCTCTAGTTTGCATTGTTGTCTGCCATTGTAGTGTTGGGCAGCGGCAGCTGGATGCGAACAGCGCGTAGCGTTGCGCAGTTGGAGGTGAGCCGCCAGCAGTGGTGGATGTGGGGAGAGAGATGGCGGAGTTTTGAAATTTGTCATGAACTGCTATATTTATATATGATGATATCAAGGTAAATACATTGTTTGTTCTCTATTAATATCTTTCATTTGCTAACTATCCCTATCAGTAGTTAGTGCCTTCAGTAGTTGGAATCTTTTATTTAGCTGGCAGTAGTGGCGCTCGCTGTATTGCAGTAGCTTGAGTAGCGAAGATTTTTGTGAGGTAAGTGATTTGTGAAAGGTATAGTTTACTGTTAGTCAGGGCCCATTCTTTTGTAGGGATTATTGAAAGTCAGATTGCGTTGCGCTAAAAAATATTGTGTGTCAGGTTAAGCACAGTCCTGTAAAAATTGTTCAAAGGGGACGTTTCATATGGCAACCCTGCCAGGATACCTCACTGGAATCTTCTGATTTTTTCGTGTAGTTTGTGTAGTTAGTGTAGATTTTGTTTATTGCTAGCGCGTAATTGTAGAGAAAATCTCCTTTGTAGTTGCAGACTTTCATTGTTGTACAGTAAAACAGTTGTGGCATGCATGTAGATGTGCACCAAGTATTTCGCAGCTGCAATTAACTAGATATTATTTTCAGTGCTATGTTAATGTGTTCTCTTATTTTTGATCTTCAAATTGTGTTTTTCTGTGTTGTCGTGTGAAATACTGTGACAATAATGGCGTGTGAAAAACGTAATACCAGGCTCCAAAGTAAACTGAGAAATGTCAGTGAAAATGAAAGCAGTGTGTTAGCGCCACCGAGTAATGAATTAACTGATGTGCAAAGTAGTAATTTGGTAATTGTGCATAGGGAAATGGAGCGGGCGGCAAACAATGGCGTGGACAGTGAAACAATTAGTGAAGAGGGAAGCATTATCGATCGATCGGTCGGCAACAGCTCGCCGCAGGAATCCGAAATGACAGAACACAATTTTGCAAATACTGTAGATTCAGGTTTTGCGTCCTCACCGTTTTCTCAAATGAGTCAAGACACATTTTCCGCTTGTCAAAATGTGAATGTTGCCGGTGCAAATTCACTGCCGAAAAGCAATGAGGAACATGTTTCAGACACCAGTGCATTGTTATTACAATTAATGCAACAAATGGGACAAAAGCTTGAAAAGTTAGACACAATGGAACAAAATCTTCAAAAGTTAGACACAATGGAACAACACCAGAGACAAACACAGCAACAGTTAGACGCAATGGGACAAAATCTTCAAAAGTTAGACACCACACTTGAACAAACACGTGAAGATTTAACTAGTGAGTTACATAACATTGAATCGAAATGTCAAAAAGTCTGTAATGACGTAAAAACACAAATTTGTGACCATTTCCAACCTATTTTTTCGTGTCATGAAAATGTATTACAGAATCACGAAGCAGCCATAAAAGAACTGCAAACTATTGTTCATGAAAATCATGAGACCTTGCAAGCTAAAATTGACTCAGTTGCATCTACCGATTTGGTTACGCAACTTGCAAAAACTTAGGAAAACTTAAAGGACACAGTAGATACTCTGAAACTTGGTTCAGAAAAACATACAGAGGAAATAATTTCACTATCGGATAAAGTAGCCGAACTTTCAGATCAGTTCACTAACTTATCTACAAAGGTAGATGATGATCTGAATAACACAACACCTGTAGCCTTCACTGACACTGAAGAGTATGTAGAAATTAGAAAATTCAAACAAAATCAAAATCAAATCAATACACAGTACAAAAGAGAAATCCGGGAAGTGCAAGATCAGTTGGCACAAGTAGTACAAGAATTACGTATTTCAGAGGACACTCGCGCCCCAATACGGGAAGAGGGACATAGAAATACGGAACAGCCACAAAATAATAACACAGCGCATTTCGGAAATTATGAAAGAAATTGGCAATGTGCACCGAATTTTGAGATTGAACAGCCGACACGACATAACAATGACCGACATGCGACTTGCCGACATGATGATTTTGACTATAAGCTGTTCATTACTACACGTAAATTCAAAACATTTAAGAATTCCAGCAACGACATTCATCCACAAGCGTGGCTCCATCAATTCTCTCATTATTTTCCTCCCAACTGGTCATTGGAGCACAGGTTAGAATTTATGTGTGGCTATTTAGAGAATGAACCAGCTGTAAGAATGCGATCGGTCATTCATGATTGTTACAGTGAAGGAGAATTTTACCATGCCTTCCTCTCAGCATATTGGTCTCAAGCCACACAAGACCGAGTAAAACACAGCATCATAATGATGAAACGTTTCGAACAATCAGAATTTTCCAGTCTTATGAAATATTTTGAAGACATGTTGCACAAGAATCAGTACCTGTCAAACCCATACAGCCCCTCAGAACTCATCCGCATTTGCTTAATCAAATTACCTGAACATTTACGACATATTATTTTGGCAGGACGTTGCAAAGACGACATTGAAGCTTTTCAGGGACTGTTAGAAGAATTAGAAACTGACACTGACAATCGCGGAAAGCGGAAACAGGAACATAACAATTACAGGTCATATCCGTCTCAATTCCACGATGAAAGGAATAATAACTGGACGCGACAAGGCTATTCTTACAACACAAATCGTGACCAAAACAGACACCACCCGTATGACAACCGTTGGCAGAGTAGTAATAACTACAGGGAAAGATCACCTCTCCGTGGTAATGACTATCACAGAGACAATAAGAGAAACAGACAATATGGGAACCAAAACAATTATTATCAAGGGAGGCAGAATAACTTTAGACGCAACGGTCCAGCGCGCAGTTACGATTCAGGGAGAAATTCTCCACCACTTAACCGACAACAAAGAAACTACAGGAACTACCGACATGACGACAGACGATATGATCGTAACGACAGACCTGAATTGCATCAGAACTGGCGTGATTCAAACAGAGCAGGGCCTTCTCGACAGAGTGAATTTGTAGAAGTTAGGTCTCCTAATCCCAATAACGGCGTGCGCCAACAAAGAGACAGACAATGACTCGCACAGCAGGCAGCCGCGTGCGCCCGCTCGCTCCGAGAAAAATAACATAAGACGCTAGCCTTGAGAAAAATTTTAGCATTCTTTACCGATGTATACAACATGATAATTGCTTTGAAGTTGAAACTCTGTGCGCTAGGAAGAGTAAAAGATTGTACCACATTTCACAGGTAAAACCGTTTATTGAAAGATAATCTACTTTTTAACTTTGTCTTTGCCATAAAACTTTTCACTTCACATTTCCAGTATGCTTTGTCTGACTTAAGAAACTGTTAACATGCAACAATGTTTGAAGTTAAATATCTAGTCTAGAACTGAGGGAACATTTTTAAACAGAAATTACGAATGCATTGTTATAGTGAACAGACGACACAGTGTTGTATTTGTACATTCTTGCTTGTTAGTTGCACGAGTACGTAACGACTATCAGGCTTACATACTTAGGACACATACTGGTACTGCTAATGAGATTTTAATGCAACATTTTGGTTTACTTGAAAATACATTCTGGATTTAAAGTACTTTCAGTGAGATACCAGATGGCACAGTGGTTAGTTTATGTGACAGCTACACGATTTTATCACGACGCTACTAATGAGTGACAATTTACAATGTTGCTTTTGCAGTGTTTCTGTTTTATATCTGCACAGTTTTCTGTTTTATTCTGGAAAGTAAAACATGTTTTAGTAGTAACTTTTGTGGTATAGCTACAATGAGACTGCCTTTTCCGTAGCACAACAATACGTTACAGCACAGTACTTTCTTCATCATGGCAATAAGCGTAATAACTAAGATATCTATACGCAAAGCATTTCACTTTTTTTATCATGAGGTAAGTACATTGACTTCTGCAGAACTTAGCTTTCGGAGGACGACAACTACGACACTTCCAGACAGATTATGTTGCAACAAGATGCACATTTAGCGCTACAGTACACGTATTTGAGTGATTAATTTTGTACTTAAAACATTTATTTTTAAAGATTTTTGAATTACAAAGAAAGTTTTCCATGATACATTTCATTCCATTGCTGTAATCTGTAACACCTGAGGGTATAATTACATTAATCCTCAGGGGGGTACACGCTTACTTTGTGTACCATGTGTGTGGCAGCCACAAGGAACCCTAGCTAATATGGTATTTGCTTATACAACTTTACACATCGGTACCATATTTCTCTAACACACAAATTACACAGCTATCTGATTATTTGACAGAGAAACAAACATTCTTTTTACTACATCAGTGACAGATGTTTACGCAATTACACAGTTGGATAAATTCACACTTATGAAACTGTATTTTGTCTGTACTTTGTAAACTGTTCATATTTTTTCGGAATCATTGTGATACTATGAGAGCTTTGAATGATGTATTTGGTAAGGGAGCATGATTTTAAAGTACGTTTGAGGTAGATGACACTATTGAAATGAGCAGAGAATTTTTTTTAGGTTTTGAAATTATTGCAGAAAGCTACGACGTTTTTGAGATTTGACTGAGGTGTTATGATGTTATTTTTACGACGACGATGTGTATTATGCTGTTGAGGTATGTTTATGATCAATAAGCTGATGCTATATGAGGAATTTGGTTATGCTATGTATTTATTATGATGAAATATTGAAGTGTCGTCGCAAGATTGACGTGTCGACGAATATATATATGTGTAATAAGGTAAGGAGTAATGAATAGTGATTAGGGACTCTGACTTATGGAAAAGGGTGTTGGAAACCAAGAATCATACTTTAGAATTATGAAATGTGTGTACATGTGTGAATCATGTGTGAATGTATCACAATGCCACTGAAAATTTTTTTGGACACTGTTGTATTCATAGGATTTTGTTTCTACACATTCGCAACGTAAATTCTCGACCTGTGAAATTTTGTATATGTGACTGTCACTGTAGCGGAAACTGCTGTCGTAAATATTTCCGTTAGAAAGTTAAGTGACCACCTGCACGTAATGCGTCGTGGGCACCCACCTGGGCGACAGCCGCCCGAAAAAAAGCCATTAGCCTTTCAGCGGCACAGGTAGAAAAAAAAAGGGGGGCCATTATCCTCGCTATTGACATTTCCTTGTCGAAAGCATACTGTGGAGCTCGTAATTTATGATATTTACTGAAATGCTTATGAATTGATGGGAAATATTCTTACATCTGCAAACCTGATAATGACAAGTGTCTTTCTACGAGAGTTGAGAGCTACTGACTTACGAAATGCCACATAGCTATTCAATGATGTTTTTATGCTTTGGTTTGCGTAATTGCTTATTTCATTTGACATCTGTTTTCCAGCTGTGTTGCAGCATTGGTTTCATAAAATAAAATTAAATGCATTTGCTAATGTGAACACTTTCTGTCAACAGATCTATTAAATAATAATTTTGTGATCCACATTCTTCAAAAAAGGTGCACTTGGAAAGGAAAGAACAATAAGAAGGGACTAGTAACAGTAACTGCATACATAATATTCTTTTCAAGTACATGGTAATATTTCTTTTACAATAAGTTGTTGTGGTGCACCACTTTAATTACTTAGACATTAAGATGTGATTATACATTTCCCTTATCTGCATTGTTATCTTTAGTGTACTATTTTTTCTGCTTGAGCTATGTCATGTTTAGATATAAGCTGCTGTTTACCAGGCATAGTGCTACTGAACTTTAATTTGTGTTACTCTGCTAAGCCAGATTTATTTTTTTTTGTTTGCTGCGCATTGCCTCATATTAGTTGTAATGTTGAATTGCTTGGTAATTTAGATTTACTGTAGCTTGCTTTGCGATTTTCCATTTTTCTTTCATTGCTGTTTATATTAATTGTTTTATGTGCTGCTGCATTGCCTCGTCCCTTAGTTTAGCATCTGAGCTCAGTAGATTTAAGTTAGCTTAAGAGGGGGTAGACTATATAAGAAACTGACTATGGAGAATAGGTAAAGAATGCATTGCGAAGTTATACGAAAAAGATTTGGGCCCAAATGAGTGTTGTACAATCAGAAATAATTATTTTGAAAGAAATATGAACAGAATACAGAAAGCAGGCTTAGATAGGACTTTTTGGGAATAATGATGAACAACGGGAGATCTCCATGGAAAATACTGCAGTAAAACAAACCCTGTCCTTTCCCTTTTGTGTTATCCCACTATGTGTTTGTGTACCCTTGTGTATTTGTTTTCTTCCTGTCTCTGTGTAGTTTCATAGAATTTTTTTTTTCTTTTAATATTAAGCTACATTCACTATGATGAGGAATACTGTTATCCTCAAATATAATTGGCATTAATAATATGTTATTTACCTTCTAAATATGCTTAGACATTATTTATTCTGTTTTGTTTTAATGCTCATGTGTAAAGTTGATGTTCCAAAAGTTATTCTGATCTTTTATGTATGTACTCATGTCATAATTCCACTGATGTATATGTTAGTTCGATTCTTTTGTAAAGCCTGTACTACAAATGTTATCTGTATTGTTATGTTTTTAATGATGTATTTTGTACCTTTGTCATTGTATTCTTATGTTATAAAATTGTAATTGTGACCAGTTCATGATATTATTAACTTTTTAGTTACATTTCACTGCACACGTTTCTGTTGGTCGTAGTATATGGACAATATGTGAGAAGTTGGGACTGTTAGTGTTTGCACGTGTGTTAATAATTCAGCAAGGGACTGGATAACAGCATTGCTGGTTCTAAGGACAATTCCAAAAACTTTGTGAGTGCACAAGTGGGGGTTTATGGACTTGCTATATTCTCCGCAAGACTCTTCGATGGTGAATGTGCACCTGCACAAACGCAACAGATGGCTGCTGGCCATCTCTACAAGGACTACAGTGGGTCTGCACCTCTGGTGGCCCACCAATACCATTATGTCTACAAGGACTACAGTGGGTCTGCATCTTTGATGACCCAAGATGCCATTATTTCTACAAGGACTGCAGTGGGTCTGCACCTCTGGTGGCCCAGCAATACCACAATCTCTACCAGGACTCCAGTGGGTCTGCTCTGTGATGACCTACCTACCAATATTCTTCAAAACTTCGAATGACTCTGCTGTGGGTTTGCTCCATTGTGGCCCATTACCTGTCAGCATGTCAAGAGTCAGCACTGTCTTTCCGTTGGAAGGACAACACTACTTCTTCAAGACAGCATGGAAAGCCACTACTTCCGTGTGCATTTTCATTTACTGCTCAGACTTTGAGAAAAACACTGCAATTGTACTGTGATGAACGATTAGGACTGTCTTTATGAACTGTGCGAAAGTTTAGCTTTTGACCAACATTCTATCAATAAGTGTGTGCAATTGATATCTTTGTTATTGTAACTATAAAAAAAAATTATCAAATCGTTATTGCCCACTGTCCAAAACAATTTGTAAAATTTTTTGTGGGGAGCATGGGGGCTATGTAAGTAGGCTGTTTAGGTTTTTTTATTGGTAATGCCACCTCTGTATAAAAAAATCACTGGCTGTGCTGTGTGCAGTCTCTAGTTTGCATTGTTGTCTGCCATTGTAGTGTTGGGCAGCGGCAGCTGGATGCGAACAGCGCGTAGCGTTGCGCAGTTGGAGGTGAGCCGCCAGCAGTGGTGGATGTGAAGAGAGAGATGGGGGAGTTTTGAAATTTGTCATGAACTGCTATATTTATATATGATGATATCAAGGTAAATACATTGTTTGTTCTCTATTAATATCTTTCATTTGCTAACTATCCCTATCAGTAGTTAGTGCCTTCAGTAGTTGGAATCTTTTATTTAGCTGGCAGTAGTGGCGCTTGCTGTATTGCAGTAGCTTGAGTAGCGAAGATTTTTGTGAGGTAAGTGATTTGTGAAAGGTATAGTTTACTGTTAGTCAGGGCCCATTCTTTTGTAGGGATTATTGAAAGTCAGATTGCGTTGCGCTAAAAAATATTGTGTGTCAGGTTAAGCACAGTCCTGTAAAAATTGTTCAAAGGGGACGTTTCAACGTCACCTTACCGGGAGAACTTATATGCCCGCACGATACCACTCTACAGTTTGACGTCGGAGCCAACGTCTTACTGCATCAATAACCTCCCCAACATCCACACACTGCTTCACTGGGCCAAACAGCTTGAAGTCGGGAGATGCGAATCCCGGGCTGAAGCGGGGATCAGGGAGAACAATTCTATTCAGTTTTATGAGCTCCGCAAGGGTGCACAGACTTTCGAATTTTTTGTGAAGACAAATGCGCTGAAGTCGATTCTTCAGTTTCCTGAGAGTAACACAGTACACTTCAGAGTTAACTGTTGCACCGTGAGGGAGGACATCAAACAGGAAAACCCTCTCAGAGTCTTAGAAGATCGTTTCCATGATTTAACCGTTGGGAGTGTGGCACTGAACTTTTTCTTCGGAGGAGTGGTGTGGCGCCTCTTCATGGATTGCTGTTTCGTTCCAGGTTCGAAGTTATGAACCTATGTTTCATCACCTGTGACAATGTCTGACAAAATCAGTCTCGTGACGCGTAAGGGATTCCGCTCAGATTGCCCTTCGTTGCTCTTAACGGTCTTCCGTTACGCGACGAGGAATGCAGCGTACACACATCTTTGACCGCCACAGCTGGTGGGCCTGTGTTTCAGCACTACCAGCAGAGGCGTCCAGTTGCACAGCGAGGTCACCCGTTAATTACCTCGAATGACAGTGTGCGCATGTTCCAACAAAAATGATTCAAATGTCTCCAAGCATTATGGGACTTAGCATCTGAGGTCATCAGTCCCCTAGACTTAGAACTACTTAAACCTAACCAACCTAAGGACATCACACACATCCATGCCCGAGGCAGGATTCGAACCTGCGACCGTAGCAGCAGCGCGGTTCCGGGCTGAAGCACCTAGAACCGCTCGGCTACAGCGGCTGGCGTGTGTTCCAACATTGGCGGTCTCACAGCTGCGTGCGGCCGGCCGGCACGCGGGGGATCAGACTGGTCCGCGCGACATTGCTGCTATAATGACAGACGCCTCGCCGAGCGACTCACTGTCTTTTTCATTCACTGCCAGGCCTCAGCAGGCATTCTGCAGAGCGTCTGAATACCTGCAGTGCTCTGATTTTCTGTCAAAAGAAACTCATTTGCAGCTCTCAACTTGGATAGCACCTTCATTACAGACGCGATTTTGAAGGCTACGTTAGCGCCGCCACCTATCTGAACTTCATGAAACATAGGGGCTCAAGTGGGAATATTCCACTACGTCCCATAACAAATTCTGCATTTTTTCAACTGAAATTGGCCGAGAAAAATGTGTTGCATTACTTATTGAACGCACCTCATATACCGCTAAAGTCATCATATAAAGCCGGTTCTTGAAACTTAGTAAATAGGCTTTCTCGGGATAATTTACCTCTATCTTCAAGAATCTGCCAGTTCAGTTTCTTCAGCATCTCTGTGGTACTCTCCCGCGGATCAATCAAACCTAGATTCATTGCATTCTCCAAATATTCTACACTGCTGGCCATTAAAATTGTTACACCACGAAAATGACGTGCTACAGACGCGAAATTTAACGGACAGGAAGAAGATGCTGTGATAGGCAAATGATTAGCTTTTCAGAGCATTCACACAAGGTTGGCGCCGGTGGCGACGCCTACAACGTGCTGACACGAGGAAAGTTTCCAACCGATTTCTCATACACAAACAGCAGTTGACCGGCGTTGCCTGGTGAAACGTTGTTGTGATGCCTCGTGTAAGGAGGAGAAATGCGTACCATCACGTTTCCGACTTTGATAAAGGTCGAACTGTAGCCTATTGCGATTGCGGTTTATCGTATCGCGATATTGCTCCTCGCGTTGGTCGAGATCCAATGACTGTTAGCAGAATATGGAATCGGTGGGTTCAGGAGGGTAATACGGAACGCCGTGCTGGATCCCAACGGCCTCGTATCACTAGCAGTCGAGATGACAGGCATCTTATCCGCATGACTGTAACGGATCGTGCAGCCACGTTTCGATCCCTGAGTCAACAGATGTGGACGTCTGCAAGACAACAACCATCTGCACGAACAGTTAGACGACATTTGCAGCAGCGTGGACTATCAGCACTGAGACCATGGCTGCGGTTACCCTTGACGCTGCATCACAGACAGGAGCGCCTGCGATAGTGTACTCAACGACGAACCTGGGTGCACGAATGGCAAAACGTCATTTTTTCGGATAAATCCAGGTTCTGTTTACAGTATCGTGATGGTCGCATCCGTGTTTGGCAACATCGCGGCGAACGCACATTGGAAGCGTGTATACGTCATCGCCATACTGGCGGATCACCCGGCGTGATGGTATGGGATGCCATTGGTTACACGTCTCGGTCGCCTCTTGTTCGCACTGACGGCACTTTGAACAGAGAACGCTACATTTCAGATGTGTTACGACCCGTGGCTCTACCCTTCATTCGATCCCTGCGAAACCCTACATTTCAGCAGGATAATGCACGAGCTCATGTTGCAGGTCCTGTACGGGCCTTTCTGGATATAGAAAATGTTCGACTGCTGCCCTGGCCAGCACATTCTCCAGATATCTCACCAACTGAAAACATCTGGTCAATGGTGGCCAAGCAACTGGCTCGTCACAATACGCCAGTCACTGATCTTGATGAACTGTGGTATCATGTTGAAGCTGCATGGGCAGCTGTACCTGTACACGCAATCCAAGCTCTATTTGACTCAATGCCCAGGCGTATCAAGGCCGTTATTACGGCCAGAGGTGGTTGTTCTGGGTACTGATTTCTCAGGATTTATGCACCCAAATTGCTTGAAAATGTAATCTCATGTCAGTTCTAGTATAATATATTTGCCCAAGGAATACCCGTTTATCATCTGCATTCCTTCTTGGTGTAGCAATTTTAATGGCCAGTAGTGTATCAATACCCCGAAGTCTACCACCTGCTTTACCAACGACTCAGCCTATCAGATCATTCCATTTAATATCACTACAAAATGTGGCACCCAGGTACATGTATGAGTAGGCCGATTCCAAAAGTAATTTATTCATATAATAGTCATAGGATAGTATTTTTTTTTCATTTTGTGAAGTGCACTATCTTAAATTTCTGAATGTTTAAAGCAAACTGCCAAGCTTTGCAGCACTTTGAAATCTTATCAAGGTCTGACTGAGTATTTATGCAGCTTCATTCAGGCAGTACTTCATTATAGATAACTGTATCATCTGCCAAAAGTCTGAGGTTACTTTTAATATTCTCCGCAAGGTCATTAGTATGAAACATGAACAGCAAGGGGCCGAACGCAGTACCTCGCCGCATACCCTAAAGTACTTCTACATCTGTCAATGACTCTCCATCCAGGATAACTTGCTCCGTCCTCCCTCCCAAAAACACCCTCAGTCCAGTCATTTCGCTCGATACTCCCTACGATCGTAATGATAATGAGGGTTGATATGACACTACATCGAAGGCTTTTCGGAACTCAGTAAATACTGTATCTACCTGACTGCCTTCACACTACTTTAAGTATGTTACGTGAGAAAAGCGCGAGTTGGGTTTTTCATGATCGATGTTTTCAGAATCCATGCTCATTGGCTTGAGTACTTCACCCTTAACTAAATAATTTTTTATTGCAGTTAGTTTGCAACAGCTAACATTCATTGAAATATAATTGAGAGGATACAGAAGTTTACGCTGTCTACAGAGAGTATGGTTGTGTCCACAGCGGACGCAACCTCACTGGAGGGAGCTTTCGAGAATTCGACACGGTTTATCCTCGCACGCGATGTGACGTGCCTCGCTGTCAATGGGACAGCCACCAAGGAGACCACGATGGCTGCTGTCTCGTCTTACCTCGTCAACATGGCTGAAGTGCTGGGCATCCAGTCTCCTGACTCTGCTCGGTCGGGCTACAATGCGCCACGTGGTAGAAGGCGTGGAGCCTGCTGTCTATGAGATCCATGCAGGGGATCTGATACGCACTGCATACAGATCTTCGATGGGCGTGCCCCTTTCAGCTTGGCGCCCCGATCGGTCGTTAGTAATTGTGACAATTCGGTTCAGACTGTAAGACTGTAAGCGATTGTTTCTCTCTTCGTATGCGATCTCACAAAACAGATACTTGGAGCCTCAACTTTGCAGTCCATTCCCTCCTTGCCCCGAACCTTTCACAAATACCTGCTGAAGTGTTGTACAGCCTTAGTGAGAGAGGGTGCTACAGAGCAAGACGCTTGTCCAGTTCTGGACGAGATTGTCATCGCTTTCATATGAACAACTTCGCGTCCGACCCGAACCAAGAAACATCCGTCACGAGTAAGGTAACACTAGCAGCAACAAACTGTGGTAGAATTACAACGAGTTTCAGCTACTTTTGTGTCCCGCATCTACGAAGGCATTACATTGCGAATGCTTCATCAAATATGCGCAACCAACGAGTGTGTGAGTTATTGTAGTATCCGCATTGGCTTCTTAGAATCACCCCCGTTATCAATTTTGTTCCTAGTGCTGGTCTCACTCTTTAATCTTACGTATGTGGTCGAAAAAACATCCTGAAGAACGATGTTTTAGCGATCAGATGTAAGAATTATTTTTTATTCTTTACAAGTTTCGGTCAGAGTGACCATCGTCACAGGAAGAAAAAGCAGCACATCAGAGAGATAAGTATTTCATCTTCCCTTCAGATGAGGCGAAATTCCTGAATGCTACAATATACTTACATGACCATACGTAATACGCCATGACTCTAAATAGCATAAAATTTGCCTTACAGTAACTCAGAACAGAGTATGAAAAGAAAGTAGCTTGAGTACTGATCATAGTTTAGATGTTTGTCGTCCCAAATAACAACGAGTGGTTCACGTGGCATCGGAATCAACTAGGAACGTGGCAGACCAATGGTACAAATAACTCCGCCTGTTCCTCGGCAATCATCAGATACCTACAGCGACCATACCTAGCCCACTCTGAAGTGATCATCCTCCGGTATCACATTTGCACTGTCACGATACACTGCCGCTACAAGAACAGAGGGAACTGAGAGGTGAAGTCTGGCCGCCTACGGAAGTCGATCCATCGCCACAGACCAAGGCGCCAACATCGGTGGGTCAGGGACAGGGAATCATCGCAACCATTACAACCACGGATCCGAAGATGAATGCCCCCTTCGCAGCTTCTCCCCTGCCGCACCAGTGCGGGCAACATACTTCACTTATGATCCTATGGTACAGTTAAAGGAAGGGGGAGGGCTGGTATTGTCTCTGTGACAGACCATTTACATCGTAAAATGTGAAATTTCACGGCCAGTTGGTTGCCTCACTCTATAGTTTTGCGTGAGTGGTCCAAATAACATTCTGAAGAGCGGCATTTTAGCAATCAACTGTACGAATTTTTCTTTAGTCTTTACAAGTTTCGGTCGTACCGACCATTGTCACATGAAAATAAAAGCAGTACGTCAATTAGATAAGCATTGTATCTTTCTTTTATATGATTTGAAAGTCCTCAAAGCTATAACATGGTTACATAACCATATGGATTACACCATGACTCTAATAGCATAACAGTAACCTCACTATAACTCAGAGTATGATAGAAAGTAGCCTGAGTATTGATCATAGTTTAGATGTTTGTCGTCCCAAATAACTACGAGTGGATCACCTGGCATCACAAACACCCATCACTACCACTGATCAGTAAGTTGAGTATATCTTAGCAGCTTCTCCCATGCCATCCCAGTGATCCTACGGTGTAGTTAAAGGAAGGAGGTGTCTGGTGCTACCCCTGCACTCTATAACAGACCAGTTAGGTATGTCCATTACTTCAGCGGTGGGGAACATTATTTCAGTCTGCCTGGATGCCGTAGCTACTCTTCTACCTGGGCACTGTGGGTTCTATCGGTAAGTGAGGGAGACTGGAACTTTTCAAAGATTTAGGTAGCTGCAGAACGATAGATGGATTTCAGGAAACCCCAATTGTAATATAAAATTAGAGTAGACACATGTTTGCACTATCATTCGGTGGACACATTTAGATATCGATCCTCGGCGTATTCGTACCTGCGCACTGGAGGCAATCGTCGCTGAAGGCAACGCGCACTGCAGAGCAAGTGCTGAGTGACACCGGTGGCGGTAACAGCGCCCAGCCGAAGCTAGCGTAGCATCGTTACAGTCCCGAATGACAAGTAGTTACTGCAGCCGGCGGCAGTCAGCTGTGGGCTCACTGGATTCCATGAGCAACCCAACGGCGTCGAACTTAGTACCCTGAGAAGCGTGGCCAGCAATTGGCTAGAGGAAGCTATCTCACGTGACATATACGTCTGCTGCATTCTATCACCTAAATCTCTGCTGCGGCTACGCCATTGTGACCGCCTATTTATAGCATTTCCGCATTGAGTTACTTGAAAGTGTGGCGGTAGAGGCCTCTATGGCCGTCTGCCGAAATGCTGCGTCAACGCGTGGTTAAAGAGTCTTGTCACTCGTTGACGTCACACCAGAAGCGGTTGCTGATCGGTTGTGTCGCCATCCGTTTGGATTCGGAACGGTAATCGGATCATTGTTCCAGTAATTGCACTGCGTTCACCTACCTGTGAACATTGTCTCAACAGATCATCAGTAGGGAAGCCGAGCGAAACCTACTATACTTCGACGTGAACCAGGCTGCAATTAAAGTCACTAAATCTACGTTTCGGGAGAAAGTTTTCACACGAAATGAAAGGTTGGAAATTTTTTCCTTAATTAATACACTCTGAAACTTAGGTGAACAAGTATCACTGCCAAGCCCGTGCTAGTCTTAACGCAGTCACTCACTATCCCTTTCACTCACGTTAGCAAGTTTATGGTGTTGCATTTCCCGAAAACGTAATAGCTACAAAAATACGTATTGTTTTTGGTTGAGAACGCTCGCCAAATATTAAGTCTGTCGGTACCTAATGCAGTCACTGTTTTTAGCCACCGATCTCCTCAATACGCCACGCGAAATATATGTCTTTTCTCGTCACAAAATTCACTTAAAAATTCCGACATTTCTACACACCCATCGGAATAATTATGGGTCACTTTACCACACTTTTGATGTATGAAACACTGCTAGATCCGGCAACTTATTTCCATCGGAACTACTACTACACAGTCCGAAGTGTTTCATGGCTAGGCTCCGACTCTTCCCTAGAATACTCTAAGTCTTCTCTACCAACAGAGAAAGGCGCGCGAAGAATATTGCTCTACCGTTGGTCAGTTTACTCAACAGCCAATAGCACAACAACATTCTCCCGCGTCAGCCCGCGCTTTTCATCAATAACCAATCGCAAAATAGTAAACCTAACGACAGCACTTTTTACCGACGTAATTATCTAATATGCTGAAGTTTTGTTTATGCATCAAGTTATTTACTATTGTTATTTATACCTGAATTAACTTTCCCTTTACCATAAACTTACTTTACAAATCTATTCTACAAAAATCCCCTTTGTCCGCATCCATACTTCTTCGGAATGTTCCCGCACTAAATGCCCCTACATAACTCGTTAAACAATTATCTTCATATTAACCTTAAACCCCACTCACGCATCAGTCATACTGCTAAAACACATTTATAACATTTTACATACACAAAAAGACATAATAACACTTTATGAAAATACTAGAACAGTTTACGAAAAACATTCTATTAGTTTAGTGCACTCTACTGGTCAGAATCGAAACTAAGTGAGTCCCCCATCCAATATTGTCCTCTATCGGCTGATACGTAAGCTACGTGCGCGTCTAGTCTCGCGTCACCATCTGTCACTATCCAGCTCTGATACTCATCTCCCACTTAACCGCCCCCAAGGCAGGATCGGTATACGGCGCTACGCCTCACACCGAACCAGTTAATACACCACACGGGAATCAGCTGGTGGCTGATTCCAGTCAACCAGTTCTGCCAGTGGACAGCTTCACAATTCTCTCGGTCTGACCTTAGTTGACAACCTGACGGACTGTTTACTATCTTATAACAGCTTGGACTGAACTGCAATTCTAGGACGTCTGTTGGTAAAATAAACTATGTGTCAGCAGCGTCACAATCTGTTTTATTTGAACATAAAATTTTGGAATCAATACTTGATTCAGAGTTCGGTTGATATGAGAATTCCGAGAATTAGTAACGCAACTGCGGTCTGTGCAGAGTTGATTTTTGAGACACAAGCGGTCAAGAGGCACGGGGCAGCGAGCTAAGAGGTGGGGGGGGGGGGGGGGAGGGGGTCAGAGATGTGGAAGTTCTGAATTTGTGCTCGTATACTGGCTGTCTCATACCGAGCGCCGTGCCAAGCGGCCCTTGATATGGCTGAGTGACGCCCATGGGGAGAGCCTTTGATCGGAGAGGGTGGTGTCAGAGCGGATGCTTGGCGCATCAAGCGTCTCAAGTTGCACACATTCTAGCTATTCACAAAAGGGTGACACGTCCTGACCTAACCTAGGGTACACAGAAGATCTGGGCAAAGAGCCGAAGGTGCAGCCGTCCGTGGTGGCCGAACGGTTCTAGGCGCTACTGTCTGGAACCGCGCAACCGCTACGGTCGCAGGTTCGAATCCTGCGTTGGGCATGGATGTGTGTGACGTCCTTAGGTTACTTAGGTTTAAGTAGTTCTAAGTTATAGGGGACTGATGACCTCAGAAGTTGAGTCCCATAGTGCTCAGAGCCATTTTTTGAACCGAAGGTGCATAACATGAAACACGTGCCTTTAGTGGACGTCGAAAGGCTGCTTTCGGATGGTGACTGTATGTCCTGCCTCTCAGACTGTCCCTCTTCATTGATTCATTGACACTGAACCGAAATGCTGATGAAGGAGTCACGTCGAAATACAGCAGAAGTCGTTTCTGATACTGAACAGCAATGTGACTGGACACAGCCAGTCGAAGAGATACGGGAAACAAGCATATAATGTGGTAACAGTGACAATTAATAATTTATGATCGCTTGCGAAAAGTGCTCTTCCAGACATGCATGGTTGTAGCACTTAGCTGGCGCCGATTCCAGACGTATGTGGCACAGCGATCTTGGTCCGGAATGGGTTTCCAGCCTGTGACCTCGCCTATCTTCCTTTGGCCTGGGGTTTGGCGATGAACGGCATTCGTATTGAAATATCTACGCGCCCCCCGGATCTGACGATCTATGAGCGCATGGGTAGTTCTTCTCAGAGGAAATCGCTTCCCTATTCGTGGCAGATATGTCTTCTCCCATCCGATCATCCTGTAGAAATTCTACCTTAGCTTCTTCGATAAATATTCACTTTTATTACGAAGAAAAAATAGCTCTTTAGGTAGTACAAGTAACACTTCATGTTCCAAGGTCAAGGACCCAAAATCGTCTGTGAGTGCGTTGTGTTAGCCACGTGTCACTCAACAGTGCATCCAATGATATCATTGGCAGAGAAGACATGGTGGTCGACTGGGCCAGAAAACGTAGGGGTTTACCTTACCTTGCATGTGTTTTGAGAGAAATTTAGATGGGGACTTGATCAAAAAGTTTGCGTTTCAAATTTGTTCATACTAACTTGGACATTACATGATAAACTCTGTCGCAGCCAGAGGTGTACAAATTCTTCTTCCAGTATGCCTGCCCGTACCGCCGCCGCTACCATTAATGCCGCTCAGCTTGTCGAAACGGAGACACAAGAGCGCATGTGTACTGAGCCACGGTGGTTCAAGCAAGCTACTTAGGTTACGGCAGTCTGGCAAACTTCACGGGACCCTGTGACCCATTCAACTTGCTGTACCTGCCAACAGATTGCGCTGTACATCCAACGTGATTACAGAATAGTCAGGTACACACGTTGGTAGATACATTGTAGCTGAGCTACCTAAACAGTGTGAGCAGTAAAATGAACAAACAAAACTTAATAGAAACTGGGGAGAAATTAAGAATTAGGGAATATACACCAGTCACGACAGTCCAACTCCAGCAAGGGAAAAGTTTTCGTGCGCTTATGAGTCAGCTTCAAATAAAAATGTAGGTGTCTTGCAGTGGATACTGTGTTAAAAGTTACTAAATACTCATTCACTCGTAAATTTAACCAGCACTCGATATTGTTAGTAGTAGTAATATTTTAGTAGGGCGAAGATTTAGTGGCTGGCAAGTGAGTGGAAATGTGCGCTAAGGACTTGAGGCTGTTTAGCAGCTAAAATGCATTTGCAGAATGCAGACGGAGCTATTTTAGCTTCTTAAAATGAATTCAGTGAATGCGCAATACACATCATGGAAGAGTAATTTAAATTGTTATAAGTTGGTTCATATTTGGCTGACACGCAACAACATTACGGAAACTAGACTTCTGAAACCTTATTTTAGTTGTCTTTGCAGTGTAGTAGACATCTTCAGGTTCCTAAATGCGAAGGATATCAACTTTCAGCCCCCCATGAACCATGGACCTTGCCGTTCGTGGGGAGGCTTGCGTGCCTCAGCGATACAGATGGCCGTACCGTAGGTGCAACCACAACGGAGGGGTATCTGTTGAGAGGCCAGACAAACATGTGGTTCCTGAAGAGGGGCAGCAGCCTTTTCAGTAGTTGCAGGAGCAACAGTCTGGATGATTGACTGATCTGGCCTTGTAACATTAACCAAAACGGCCTTGCTGTGCTAGTACTGCGAACGGCTGAAAGCAGGGGGGAAACTACAGTCGTAATTTTTCCCGAGGACATGCAGCTTTACTGTATGATAAAATGATGATGGCGTCCTCTTGGGTAAAATATTCCGGAGGTAAAATAGTCCCCCATTCGGATCTCCGGGCGGGGACTACTCAAGAGAACGTCATTATCAGGAGAAAGAAAACTGGCATTCTACGGATCGGAGCGTGGAATGTCAGATCCCTTAATCGGGCAGGTAGGTTAGAAAATTTAAAAAGGGAAATGGATGGGTTAAAGTTAGATATAGTGGGAATTAGTGAAGTTCGGTGGCAGGAGGAACAAGACTTTTGGTCAGGTGATTACAGGGTTATAAATACAAAATCAAATAGGGGTAATGCAGGAGCAGGTTTAATAATGAATAAAAAAATAGGAGTGCGGGTTAGCTACTACAAACAGCATAGTGAACGCATTATTGTGGCCAAGATAGACACAAAGCCCATGCCTACTACAGTAGTACAAGTTTATATGACAACTAGCTCTGCAGATGATGAAGAAATAGATGAAATGTATGACGAGATAAAAGAAATTATTCAGGTAGTGAAGGGAGACGAAAATTTAATAGTCATGGGTGACTGGAATTCGTCAGTAGGAAAAGAGAGAGAAGGAAACATAGTAGGTGAATATGGATTGGGGGGAAGGAATGAGAGAGGAAGCCGCCTTGTACAATTTTGCACAGAGCATAACTTAATCATAGCTAACACTTGGTTCAAGAATCATAAAAGAAGGTTGTATACCTGGAAGAATCCTGGAGATACTAAAAGGTATCAGATAGATTATATAATGGTAAGACAGAGATTTAGGAACCAGGTTTTAAATTGTAAGACATTTCCTGGGGCAGATGTGGATTCTGACCACAATCTATTGGTTATGAACTGCAGATTGAAACTGAAGAAACTGCAAAAAGGCGGGAATTTAAGGAGATGGGACCTGGGTAAACTGAAAGAACCAGAGGTTGTAGAGAGTTTCAGGGAGAGCGTAAGGGAACAATTGACAGGAATGGGGGAAAGACATACAGTAGAAGAAGATTGGATAGCTCTGAGGGATGAAGTAGTGAAGGCAGCAGACTATCAAGTAGGTAAGAAGACGAGGGCTAGTAGAAATCCTTGGGTAACAGAAGAAATATTGAATTTAACTGATGAAAGGAGAAAATATAAAAATGCAGTGAATGAAGCAGGCAAAAAGGAATACAAACGTCTCAAAAATGATATCGACAGGCAGTGCAAAATGGCTAAGCAGGGATGGCTAGAGGACAAATGTAAGGATGTAGAGGCTTGTATCACTAGGGGTAAGATAGATACTGCCTACAGGAAAATTAAAGAGATCTTTGGAGAAAAGAGAACCACTTGTATGAATATGAAGAGCTCAGATGGAAACCCAGTTCTAAGCAAAGAAGGGAAGGCAGAAAGGTGGAAGGAGTATATAGAGGGTTTATACAAGGGCGATGTACGTGAGGACAATATTATGGAAATGGAAGAGGATGTAGATGAAGACGAAATGGGAGATAAGATACTGCGTGAAGAGTTTGACAGAGCACTGAAGGACCTGAGTCGAAACAAGGCCCCGGGAGTAGACAATATTCCATTAGAACTACTGATGGCCTCGGGAGAGCCAGTCATGACAAAACTCTACCATCTGGTGAGCACGATGTATGAGACAGGCGAAATACCCTCAGACTTCGAGAAGAATATAATAATTCCAATCCGAAAGAAAGCAGGTGTTGACAGATGTGAAAATTACCGAACTATCAGTTTAATAAGTCACAGCTGCAAAATACTAACGCGAATTCTTTACAGACGAATGGAAAAACTGGTAGAAGCTGACCTCGGGGAAGATCAGTTTGGATTCCGTAGAAATGTTGGAACACGTGAGGCAATACTGACCTTACGACTTATCTTAGAAGAAAGATTAAGGAAAGGCAAACCTACGTTTCTAGCATTTGTAGACTTAGAGAAAGCTTTTGACAATGTTAACTGGAATACTCTCTTTCAAATTCTGAAGGTGGCAGGGGTAAAATACAGCGAGCGAAAGGCTATTTACAATTTGTACAGAAACCAGATGGCAGTTATAAGAGTCGAGGGGCATGAAAGGGAAGCAGTGGTTGGGAAAGGAGTGAGACAGGGTTGTAGCCTTTCCCCGATGTTATTCAATCTGTATATTGAGCAAGCAGTAAAGGAAACAAAAGAAAAATTCGGAGTAGGTATTAAAATTCATGGAGAAGAAGTAAAAACTCTGAGGTTCGGCGATGACATTGTAATTCTGTCAGAGACAGCAAAGGACTTGGAAGAGCAGTTGAACGGAATGGACAGTGTCTTGAAAGGAGGATATAAGATGAACATCAACAAAAGCAAAACGAGGATAATGGAATGTAGTCAAATTAAGTCGGGTGATGCTGAGGGAATTAGATTAGGAAATGAGACACTTAAAGTAGTAAAGGAGTTTTGCTATTTAGGGAGTAAAATAACCGATGATGGTCGAAGCAGAGAGGATATAAAATGTAGACTGGAAATGGCAAGGAAAGCGTTTCTCAAGAAGAGAAACTTGTTAACATCGAGTATAGATTTAAGTGTCAGGAAGTCGTTTCTGAAAGTATTTGTATGGAGTGTAGCCATGTATGGAAGTGAAACATGGACGATAAATAGTTTGGACAAGAAGAGAATAGAAGCTTTTTAAATGTGGTGCTACAGGAGAATGCTGAAGATAAGGTGGGTAGAACACGTAACGAATGAGGAGGTATTGAGTAGGATTGGGGAGAAGAGGAGTTTGTGGCACAACTTGACTAGAAGAAGGGATCGGTTGGTAGGACATGTTTTGAGGCATCGAGGGATCACAAATTTAGCGTTGGAGGGCACCGTGGAGGGTAAAAATCGTAGAGGGAGACCAAGAGATGAATATACTAAGCAGATTCAGAAGGATGTGGGTTGCAGTAGGTACTGGGAGATGAAGAAGCTTGCACAGGATAGAGTAGCATGGAGAGCTGCATCAAACCAGTCTCAGGACTGAAGACCACAACAACAACAACATCAACTTTCAGAGACGGTTCTGTTTGCTATAGAAAACACAGATTACACATGACCTGATAGTTGTTCGAATTGACAATAGCCTATACATGTCGAAAGAGGGCGAAGTTGCAAAGAAAACCATTCATATGGAAACAAATAAATGAGCCTGAAATACATAGAAAGCGAAAAAAGGACGAACAAATCCACAGTTTTCTGGGTTACAACGAGTCACTGAATATGTGTAGTATATTTGGCTTCAATCTATGATATTCGGATAAAAAATTTCTGTTCCCTACTCATAACGCTATAGTGAAAATGTACAGAATATGCTATGTAGCATGTAGCATGTGCTATGTAGCATAGCACCGGGGAAAGACGGGTAGCCAACCAAGACACCTTCAGCTTGCATGGGGTGAACTTTGTTCGGCTTGGATGGGAGTAACACAGCCTGGACGTTCGGCTGATTACGGGTGGCAGCTTGTCTGCCTGGGTAGTTTAGCTAAAAAGTGGAATGTGCGCTTCTCTGAGCGCATCTCGTAACCACGCAGTCGCAAACAGGTCATTTACAGGCCCATGTTTACCAAAATTTTTCTGCTTCTATTATTGTATTCTTTCACGGAACAGACGGATGGCGTCGCTATGTTTTCCTGCCATTCATTACGGACGTGACTGACGCATAGGAAAAACCTTGAGAAACTGGAACATCTCGGTAATTTACACACCCACACGGAAGATAAAAAGATCATCTAAATTCGGCCAAGGATGCTCGCCAACCGTCCATGGGGAACTCTTTCTGTAACTTCATTTATGTCGCACCTAAATATCATCATCACTTTCACCTTTGATTTTTGTTGGCAGAATTTTTTCGGACTCAAGAGGATCGAAAGTTTTCCTTTGTGTCGACTGAAATCTCGTATCTACGTTTCATCGAGTACAACCACCCTTTTCAGAAACTGTTCTCCTTCTGTTCGATAACGTTGGAGCAATTCTTCAGAGATTCTTTTGCGATCTGCTTTCTGCTCTCCACTCAGACTATGTGGATGCCACCTGGCAGCAGCTTTTGTCATTTTTTTCAGTTACGTTTCTGTAAACTGAAGTGACATTCTTTCCTCATATAAATCACCTCACATGCTTGTTTATCTTCTCTCAAAATGTTGTTAACGAATACCTGAGAGGTGTTGTCTATTGTGGTAGATGGCCTACCACTTCTTGGATTGTCCTCAGAGCTTACCCGATCTTCATGGAGACGAGCAGACCACCGTGATACTGTGCTACTTCCACTATTCTATTCCCACACACCTCTCTCTATGCGTTGTAAATTTCCGTTGCGTTCTCTCCTCGCTGAGGTTCGATTCTCATGTAGGAATGCTGGTCATTAGGTGTAATCAGAAGTGACTCGGTTTCAGCTTCCATTATAAATCTGAATTACTCACTACAAAGTCACGCGAACCGCCAAACACATATATGACCGTCCTGCCTAAAGTCTCGCTCATAACAGACATGAATTTCAACTTGACTTTTGTAATGGCCCTCTTACTTTAGAAAAAGAGACGTTGAATGCAGCTGAGGAACTGTGTTAACTGGGCAACAAAACTTATGACGGCAGATGCAAAGAGCATATTAAGTGCACACTGGCAATAGCAAGAAAAGTGGTTCTGAAAAAAAGCGGAATTTGTTAACATGGGCCGGCCGAAGTGGCCGTGCGGTTAAAGGCGCTGCAGTCTGGAACCGCACGACCGCTACGGTCGCAGGTTCGAATCCTGCCTCGGGCATGGATGTTTGTGATGGCCTTAGGTTAGTTTGGTTTAACTAGTTCTAAGTTCTAGGGGACTAATGACCTCAGCAGTTGAGTCCCATAGTGCTCAGAGCCATTTGAACCATTTTTTGTTAACATGGAATATAAATTTAACTGTTGGTAAAAATTTTCTCACAATATTTGTCTGAGTACAGTGTTATGTGGATATGTAGCGTGAACGACGACCATTACAGGCAAGAAGAGAATAGGAGCTTTAGAAATATTGTGTCTAAGAACACTGCTAAGAAGTAGATGGGCAGAATGAAAAACTATTGAAGATGTGCTGAATCGAGTTGGACAAAGAAGAGCTTTATGGTAAAACTTTAGTTAATTAAAGATTTATATTGATACGGCATTTCTAGAAGCGACGGGGAACATTAAATGTGATAAAGAAGGAAGTCTGGACAAGAGTGGAGCAATAGCAAAGAGAGACACTAAGTACAGTAAGCATGTTCAGACAGTAGTAGGACACAATTGATTCGCAGATTTGAAGATTCTTGTTCAGGACAGACTCGCGTGGAGAGCTGCATCAAATCAAACCAATCCTCGGACAGAGGTCTGTACCAATAACATTCGCCCCCTTTGTGTAGCGCACCTGTGCGATCGTCGTTATAGCTTTTCAATGAGATATGACGACACGTTCAATCACTTTCTCATGGGATGGCGTTATCTGGCAGCTATTTGCGTCACGCTATCTGATTAGGAAAACGCGATGGCCTTGACACTTCCACGAGGACGTTTACCTTTCTGTTACAGTTTCGAAATATGTACTCTTCGAGGGGATAGCAAATAACAGGCTCTGCGTCACATAACGCCAGAAGTAGCGAGGCGATTCAACATCCTGTGAGATGGACAGACTTTTTTCGTAACCATGCCTGTTGCTGCGTCTTGATACGATCAATGTTCTCAGTACATCCATTGCTATTCGCTCCAAAGACGCAAGCCACATAACTTGGATATTCAGAACTGGAGACTGTTTGTAATCTACCTGAACAACATGTTTACGATCATCGATGAATTTTGGAAGAACTGTCCCGATACTGTGGCTTAACCTGGTTGTCTGCGACCTGAAGCTGTTGTCTTCTGGACTGTAACATTACCATGCTATTACAGTGTACACATCTGTCAAGTAGTGTGTTGCGCCACCGTTCCCCCTCTCCCCATACGACAACATCCTCAGCCGTCACATGCGTGTAACGTGTCCGATGTGCAATCAGAATGCATCACCTCATGAAGCTTTGTACCTACTCCTCACTGTCATTGGCGTGTAACAACGTTTACCGCAACCCGTCGGTGTAAGCGACCTTTTGCTAGAGTGGGACGTACAATGGCGGTGTTCCTACACCCAAGCTAATCTCTGTACACGCGTGAAGTACATGTGTTTTTGGCATATCTCCTGTGGGACGAACTTTGCAATATTCTCCGACCATCAGCGAAAAGACTGAGATACGGCTAAACCATGTGCTAAGTCATTGGCGTGTAACATGGACATTAACGGTCCTAAGAGGGGACTTCAAACGGTAAGTTACACATTATTATGGCTGGCCAAGTAACTTTAATTTAATGCCGCACTACTCTTCACGGTGATACTGATACCAAGTCTCTGTAAACAACAGTCGGGAGGTTCTACCAGTCGATCAGTTCCTCGGCGACAGAAATCCGCTCCATGGTCACGAAGCTGTGTGAACGTCCCTATCGTTGTGTAACTCTTTCCTCTCACACGTTCTTTCAGCTTGCCGGCAAGTCGGCCTGGACATTTTCGTCTGTGGTTGATACCGACAGCCTACCTTCCCGAACAGTGTCGCCCACATTTGTGTGGCCTTCATAAAATTATTGGCACTAATTCACTGTAACTGTACACGACACTGCATTTGGTTGGTACGCCACCAGAATTTCGCGGTGAATCTACACACATCAAAAAAGTTTTGCATCACCTCGGTTCCCAGAGTTCCGGAACCTGTACAGAAAATTGGGATACAGCTCAACACAAACATCAGTTCCACCCTTTTTATTGCTCAGGAAAAATACATATCTCAGATTGTACCGCCATACAGATAGATCTTCAGAGGTGGTGGTCCAGATTGCTGTACACACCGGTACCTCTAATAACCAGTAGCATGTCATCTTGCATCGATGTATGCCTTTTGTTCGTCGTGGCATACTATCCACAAGTTTATCAAGGCACTCCTCAACGGCGATTCGGTGAAGATCCTTCGGAGTGGTTAGTGGGTCGTTCATAAAATGCCCTCTTCAATCTATCCCAGGCATGTTTGATAGGGTTCGTGTCTGGAGAACACGCTGGCCGCTCTAGTCGAGTGATGTCGTTATCCTGAAAGAAGTCATTCACAAGATATGCACGATGGGGGCGCGCATTGTTGCCCATGAAGTTGAATGCCTCGCCAATATGCTACCGATATGGCTGCACTATCGGTAGGAGGATGGTATTTACGTACAGCCGTTACGGTGCCTTCCATGACCACCAGAGGCGTACGTCGACCCACATAATGCCACCCCAAAACAGCAGGAAACATCCATCTTACTGCACTCGTTGGACAGTGTGTCTAAGGCGCTCACCCTCACCGGGTTGCCTCCAAACACGTCTCTTACGATTGTCTAGTTGAAGGTATATGCGACACTGATCGGTGAGGAGGACGTGATGCCAGTCCTGAGCGGTCCATTCGGTATGTTGTTGGGCCCATCTGTACCGGGCTGCATGGTGTCGTGGTTGCAAAGATGGACCTCGCTTTGGACGTCGGGAGTGAAGTTGAGCATCATGCAGCCTATTGCACACAGTTTGAATCGTAACGCGACGTTCTGTGGCTGCACGAAAAGCATTATTAAACAAGGTGGCGTTGCTATCAGGGTTCCTCCGGGCCATACTCCGTAGGTAGCGGTCGTCCATTGCAGTTGTAGCCCTTGGGCGGCCTGAGCAAGGCATGTCATCGACATTTCCTGTCTCTCTCTGTATCTGCTGCATGTCCGATCAACATCGTTTCGGTTCAGTCCGAGACGCGCGGACACTTTCCTTGTTGAGAGCCCTTCTTGGCACAAAGTAATAATGCGGCATGCATGGTTGTTTACTTCTGTGTGCGGGTTTAGTGACATCTCTGAAGAACCAAATGGACTGTGTCTCTGATACAATATCCTTGGTCAGCGTCTATCTTCAGGAGTTCGGGGAACTGGGGTGATGCAAAACTTTTTATGATGTGCGTATATGAAATTTAGACGTTAAGACTCATACTGTACATACGCGTACTTCAACATCGGAGTACGTCTGCAGTTGCAGTTTCATTCTGTGATGTCCATATTATCCTTACCGCAATAGAACTGTGTCTGCACGAAATCCGGAACATGTACTCTCTTCAGATATTACACCACTCTTGTTACAGAGTGTCCCCCAACCAGCTAGAGATTTTGGTAATGTAACGCTCCAATTGGACAGAATTTGGTACGTTATCCCTCAGCAGGACATCCAACAACTCTCCAATCAGTGCCACGACGAATAACTACCTGCATAATGGCCACAGGCGGATCAACACGTTATTGACTTGCTGAACTTCAGAAGTTCTTTCTTATGAAATTTTGATCATTTTTTTTCTGCACATGTGCAGCATATCTACCAACTTCCGTCCCATTCGGAAAATTCCTTTGTGGTGCGTTATTTTTTGTGTTTTATAGTATGCCGCTGTTGGCGAATGGGCGCTGGACAAAAAGTGTTGCATCTTTTTCGTCAGGATATTTTTTATCTAGTCACAAACCTGGGAAAGGTCTTATGAGTCAGTTTGATTTCGTGTATCAACGGGAAGGAGCATGATTTGAGCCTCACACAATCGTCTTATTATCGGGTCCCTATTCTGGTTACCAAGGTCATATAAGATCTAAGGTAAAGTATGTTTAAGTGTGGAAATAATTGACCCAAAAAATCAGCATAAAACTTCAGAGAGACGCCATTGGTTCATTGGCATTTATTTACCTTTAGCAATTTATAAATAGAAAAAAGACATTGTAGGCTTGCCGCGTATCTGCTTTGTAGGGACCTGCAGTCGACGTTTTAGACGCGATGAGAGCAGTGAGTTCCCCATGGAGTAAGACGCCACCACACCTGCGATCTGGTTTCCCGATGCAGAAAGCCACGGTCAGTCACGAAACATCAGGAACTTCTCTTGTTCTCAGACACGATCGTAAAATAAAGTTAAGGGAATTGTATGTGGCGTTCAGTCATCAGACAGCACCCATACTGGACATTATCCAACAAAGGAAATAACTAATTCTGACAGCACCCGCAGGCTGCAATTATAGTGTGGCACGTTATTATAGTAATAAGAATAATAGTGGTGCTAGTAGTGGAACTACAGGGTGTCCAGAAAAGGACTCCCTGATTTCAAAATTAAATATCTCGAAAACAAAGATCGATAGAGCAATGCAGTAAACGGTATGTTTATTGTAAAAGCTGTCAGACGTTTATACAGCAGTTTGAAATAATAGTTACAAAAGCTGCTAACAGATGGCGCTGTACGCTGTACAGCTCATATCAGCATACATAAGTGAAATAATCGTATGAAAACAATCTTTGCAAACAATCACATCACAATGTTTTCAAAATATTAACCATTGGCACTACAGAGGTGGCGCAAATGAAGAATGAAATTCGCCATCACATTTCGTAGTGTCTAAACCGAAATGGATTCACATGCCACAGAGGTCGCCGATTCAAGCTCGTCCAGCGTAGCGGGATGCTTCGGGTAGACCATGTCTTTCACTGTGCCCCACAAAAAAAGTCACAGGGAGTCAAATCCGGCGAATATGGAGGCCAATCCATGCCTGCACCAGTAAATTTGGGATATTCCAAAGCAATGACTCGATTCCCGAAGTATTCCTCAAGAAAGCGAAACACTAGTTCGGTCCGATGTGGTCGGGCTCCATCTTGCATAAACCATTCAGTACCTGGTCGATCTTCTAATGCTTGCTGTGTGACGACAAATTGTTCCAAAATTGCAAAGTAACGTGCACCAGTGACCATTTCTCGAATGAAAATAGAGCCAATAATGCCTCTGCTGCATACTGCAGCCCACACAGTAACTTCAGGAGAATACAGGGGTTTCGCTTCACACCAATATGGCTTTTCGGAACCCCAAAATCGCCAGCTCTGCTTATTCACGTATCCATTCAGGTGGAAGTGTGCTTCATCTGTAAACCAGATGCAGCCAACATCAAATCCTTCACTATCAATCATTGTGAGCATCTGATTAGCAAAGGCAGCCCTTTGTTGCACAGCTCGTACGGGCATGGCCTGGTGCGTTTGAATTTTGAATGGAAACATGTGTAGGCTCTTTCTCAGTATTTTCTGCGTGCTGGAACGCTTCAAACCAGTCTCAGATGCAATTCTACGGACGGATGACATTGGATTTCGCTGAATAATTCCAGAAACTGTGGTGATATTTTCAGGCGTAGCTTCGGTTTGCTTGCGGCCAACATGCCCCACTAGATCATCAGTTACGCTGTCTGTTCGTTGAAATTTTGAAAAGAGCGTACGAATGGTTCTCGCATCGGGTCCTTTTGGAACATTAAATCGTGCTTGAAAACTTCGCCTTGTCGCCGTAGGACTCTCTTCTAACCAGTGGTACTCTAGCACCAGAAAAACGCGTTGTTCAATGGAGTACATGGTTTTCATCTCTTCCTTCGGTACGCTAACCTCCTTTCACGTTTCAGTAGTGGAACTGATCGCTTTGGTCTTCGGATCACTATTTATACTAGGCATTACGTATGGCGATTACAGCGCCATCTGTTAGCAGCTTTTGTAACTATAATTTCAAACTGCTGTATAAACTTCTTACAGCTTTCACAATAAACATACCGTTTACTGCATTCCTCTATCGATCTTTGTTTTCGAGATATTTAATTTTGAAATCAGGGAGTCTTTTTCTGGACACCCTGTATGAGGAAGAAAATCAGGTTTGCTTTAAATACTCGGTCGTGAGCCATAGGGTTTGAAACTGGGCATGGTGGGTTGATGTTTGTCACGAATACCTAACTTAAGGCGACAAAGACTGAAAGCGTTATTCGTGAGAATGTACGGTCGGAAGAGGGGCGGGCTCTGGATGGCCATGTGACGCTACTGAGAGGGAAGATCATCGTGTTCGGTGTGTGGCTGTGGAAAATCGTACTGCATCTGCAGCAGCAACCTGAGCATCAGTTGGCACCACAGTGACACAACGAACTGTTACAAATCTGTTACTTAAGGGCAGCTCTGAGCCAGACGCCTTGTGACACGAGTTCGACTGACCACAAATCACCGCCATTTGCGACTTCAGTGGCGTCAAGCGAGAGCTCGTTGGAAGGCAGGTTGGAGGTCCGTTGTGTTTTCTGATGAAAAATGTTGCTGCCTCGTTGCCAGTGACAGCCGTGTGTTGGCCAGCTGGAGGCCAGTTGCAGTTGAAGGCCAGCTACAAACCTGTCTGTTTGCTAGACACACTGGACATAGACCTGCAGTTATGGTCTGCGGTGTAATTTTGTGTGGCAGCAGGAGCACTCTCGTCACTATCTCATGCATCCTTCCTGCGAATTTGTGAGTCAGTCTGATGATTCGAGCAGTTATGCTGCCTTTCGTGATTAGCATTCCAGGGGTGCTTTCCAAGAGGATAACGTTCACCTACATACCGATGTTACGACTCAACATGCCTATAGAGTCCCGACCGGTTGCCTTCGTATGCTCGATTACTTGACATGTCTCCAAGCGAAAATATATGTGACATCGTCGGATGATAACTCCAGCGTCAACCTCAAACGTCATTAACCGTCCCTGAACTGTCATTCATGCACCTAGCTACATGTCCCACCCATCTCCATTTCATAGTTGTCACGCTGGATGCAACACTTTTGCCGGCCGGTGTGGCCGTGCGGTTCTGGGCGCTTCAGTCTGGAACCGCGTGACCGCTACAGTCGCAGGTTCGAATCCTGCCTCGGGCATGGATCTGAGTGATGTCCTTAGGTTGGTTAGGTTTAAGTAGTTCTAAGTTCTAGGGGACTGATGACCACAGATATTAAGTCCCATAGTGCTCAGAGCCTTTTGAACCATTTTTTGTAACATTTTTCAGTCCGTTTTGTTCCGTGATCCATTTGTTTATTTTACTTTAATTCCCAACAGACATCTCTCAAATACTCACTTAGCAGCTCTCAGTTGTTTAATTGAATATGATTTTAAAATTACTATCAAAACGCTATTTAGTTTACCAAAAGTACAGCAGCCCATTTTTACTCTTCAGTTGATTTCTTTCTTGTCCATCCAGTGAGTGCCTTTAATTGCCCCAAATACAAAACCGGAATATTTATTTGTCATCATTATTAAGTTGTACAATTTTCTTTCCAGGCTTTCGACGTGCATTAATTCATACTACTTACAAATTATTTTCAGGTCTTCTCTCAGACTTCCTCTATTAGAGTCTGTCATTCTTTGTTAAAGTTTATCTGCACTAGGAGCAAATAACGCAATGGTTTTGCATTATCGCATATTCGCCCTTCGTTTACCCAATTCCTGACCCTGAAAACATAATCTACGACTACTGAGAATAGTTTTGTTGACATGGAACAACCTTTTCTGCTTCCTCTGGAAGTTCTGAATTTACTGCAATCCTGATAGAGTGGGAGCTTCAGCACAGATGTATACTCAATTGTCCACGGATGGTTGGTCACAACCGAACGTAGTAGAACTAAGCTGATAGCAGCAGCATCCGGCAGTTTCATCACGCTTGGCGGGGTGAAAGTCGTGCAGGGAGTTGATACCTGGTAGAAAATTGAGAAGTCCTCAAGAAAACATTATTAATTCAGCATACATGTTATTAGAGAAGCAGCTACAACAATCGTGGCGTCGCCGGGAGGCAGTGAGTGCGAAGCCGCTGATCCAAGCAAGCGCCTTGCGTCGTTCGGCAGCTTGTGGCGACGCCAGCGACTCGGCAAAACTGCGTCAAAACATAATGGTGGCCTTGCATTACATTCATCAATTATCTGGCTCAAACTGTATTAGTGCTTTGCTTCTGAAGAACAGATTTGGTTGAAATTTTGTCTAAAACTTCCTGAAAATATATTAAGCCAGACGAAGAGGTAGCTCATGCACGCTACTACATCATATAATTTTGTTCATTAGATGCAAATGATTCATTCAGCTGCACACATCTCTACGGCATCTTGTTCCTTGGCTTGATTAAGATTCAATGTGTTTTCTATACTACTCCTAATCTACTACATTATGAGATGAAGTTCAAAGGTTACATTCTTTTTATGTTTGTCTCCTTTCTTGGAAATTAGAATAATTACTTCAGCGTTCCGATTATGAGAACTTTTCTTCTTTTGCAAACATACTGTAGCATATGTACTAAACCTTTGTGTATTACGTCTTTCCCCTGGATCAAACATTTGTATCGTAACGTTATGATCTCCAGCTGACTTTCGTACTTCCATCCTCCTTGTACACCTCAAGTGACATTTTACACAGAATGTAAGAATTTCATCTCTTGATTTCCCATCTTTTGCAATGCAACTATAAAAATTGCAAAAATCTTGAAATCTCATGTGATTTTTTGTCCTCCCGTAAGTGACGTTGCCATCTGGTTTCTTTACTAATTAAAAGTTTTTATTTATTTCTCTTTATATTTTTATTGCTGTCAACTGTTTCGGTAATCAGATTCTTCGGTACACTAGCACAGAAGTTTTGTGGGTGTATACCTGTTTCGTATCTTAAAATAACTGTCACTGGATGAACAAATCCGAAGTTTTGGCCACAGTTGCAGTGTCATTCCTCTGTGTCTGCATGTGGCTATCAGGTTATACATTCAGAAAACTTTCAGCTCAAATTGTTCTGGTCATTGAACGCTTTCATTGATCTCTCATATCAATGACCTTCTATTTAGTAGTTCCTCTGTTACACCTTAGGTTTCTTTCTGTTGACAAAAAGGTGGTAGAAATGAAATCATGAAATTAAGTTTTAATTAATTTAGTTGCTGATGGATGAACAGTATACTTGTCGCTTTCATATTTTTTCGCCATCTTGATATTCTAAACTGACAAACCAGAAATACAAAAACGCTTGCACGATAGTTACGTTTTAAACCTTCCGACTATTTACTTTCCAACTTTGGGGCCACAACTTAATGACGAAATTGTGATCCAAGCATGATTACAAGCAAGAAACTTTAGTTTTAACTAATTTATTCACTGGTGAAACGACAGTACGTCATATACACTTAACAGACAACAAAAACATTGCCAGTCGTTGTAAAGAAAAAGTAAATGACTCTACAGTGTCAAAGATGAACTACAAGAAGAGCAATACAGAATCGCAGTTCATCCTGCTCTGTATCAATGCTGAATAACTATGGTCTACAGCTTTACATATTTCCAGTCCTGGTGACAAGTTTTCAAAATTTTATTTGCACTAAGATTTTGTAAAAACGTGAACTAATTGATTTTCTGTAGCAATGTACTTGACATGTATTTCCTTGTCTAAACTTAAGTTATAATAAATGAAAAGCCCCAGTTTGCTTTTGTTCTACAATATTACTTTTATTGTTAACCGGTTTTTGGCTTACAAGGCCATCTTCAGACATTTTAATCGGTTAACAATAAAAGTAATATTGTAGAACAAAGGCAGACTGGTGCTTTTCATTTATTATAATGTTGCACTACCAAGAACCGATGGAAGATTCTGATAAATTAAAAATAAGTTTTTAGTAAACTTACCATCTATGATGTAGGGAAGCAGCCTACTCACGCCTTTTAAAAGTCACATCAGTCTTTCCATTGTGTGCCAGCCTAGTCCGCTGTAACTAGCTCTGACGTCATAAATGTTGCGCAATACTTTAAAAATCAAGTAAACAACCTGAAACGTTTCTAGCTTGTCAGGAGTAACACTAAATCAATATGTGTTGAATATCAGTTCAATAACTTTAACCATTTTCGAAATTTGGACATTTTTCTGTAAAAATCATTGGCGCAACAGAAAAGAGCTAGAAACTTAAAAATTTATATTTAGATTCCTTTTTCATAATAATTTAGTAGAAACAGTATTCTGGATCTCACAAATTAAAATTGTAGTTGAAATTCATGATTTTCTGGTTTTTGTCTTAAAAATTAAGGAAGCAAGATAGATTAAGTAGGCGAATAAATAAAGCTAGGATATTTAAATTTAAGTAGACTGGAGATCCGCTATAATCATAAAGATGTGAGAAGTTTCAACTGAATAACTATAAAACTATAGCGATAGCGTATTTCCAAAGGGCAAGTTCAGAGCTCGTCTACTGAGTGTAGTGTAATCAAATTAATTCTCTCGCCCAAAATATTTTACTTAGCGACGCCAGACTTTTATTATGATTACTTACCTGTGTGCTGATTGCACGTTTAAATTGAGAGCTTCATCGGCCATCAGCAAAGGAAGCAATAATTTATTCAATAACTTAAAGTGGTGCATTACTAGCCCAGCGGCTAGTCGGGAAAGCGCATTCGATCAGGCATTCCCTTAGCCGTCCGCACCGTGGCTTTATATATAAGAACGCTGCGCGAGGAAGGAAGGCCCTAGTTCTCTCCAGACGCTGATTAGCACACCACCTGTGAGAGAAGTCGCGTCGCGTCGGTATCATTGCTATAAACAGCCTCGGATGCCGTAATAAGTTACATGGGATACGCGTAACCATGAAATCGTTTTCGAGTAAAGTGTTAATTCTGGGATGACTTTAATGATCTATCTTCAGTTTGCGTATGTCGTATTTTCACGTGCCGCCGCGGGGCAGACATTCTACCATTATTTAGCGTGGCGTTTGATGAACATTATCATCAAATTATGGCGAGCAATCACTTAAACATTTAATTTGAACAGTTATAGTTCCATCAGCGCATTAGACTCTGAACTGCTCTGGTAGTTGGATTGTGTGGATTCTTTTTGGTCTGTGACTTTCAGAATATAGTGAACATTTTAGAGAGAATGGTTTTTAATTATGAATCCCAGACAATCTCCTAATTCCTCAGAGCTATAAGCAAAATGAAGTGTTGAGAGAATTTTGGAGTGGAAAACGCTTCAATGCAGGCAAGGAATCTATTAAAGAGTTTGCTAGGTCATGGATCTCACGTTTATCACATTTGGCCGAAAAGTTAAAACCTGTAATGATAATACTAGGTCTTGAAGCCAAACTGCCATGGTATTGGCAAACTAGAATTATATCTGGCCCTAGAGACAATCTGGATCGTTTCATTGAATATTTGGAACGTGTAGAGCGTGTGGCTGTCAATGAGGAGCAAGCACGTAATATCAGAAATGCTAATAACACTAGTAGTAATTTTAAGAACGAGTAGAATGGCAATGTAAACATCAGAACAGTAGGTGTTCGCCATCCTAAGAGAGGTAGGAATTGGAGAAATAATTATCAGAACCAACAATGGCATCCAAATGATAGTAATTTTGTTCCGAACAAAATTATGCAGGTAAACAACAGTGGGGAAAGCAATGCTGTGTCAGTTAACTATAATGGAAATAAAGGAAACAGTAGTAGGCCGAGGCAGGAAAACTAGTTCCAGTCTATGAGGACACTGGCGCTCACCAGGCGGTTATTTTTCCTAAGCCAGTAATTACAGTAATTGGTAAGACAGATCAGAATACTCAGACTGAACATGTGGATGAGGGGTCGGTAGCATCTAAGGATACAGCAGAAATATTAGATCACTCACAGTATCTGATAGCTACCGTGTTGGAGACGCTTTATAAGTGGGAAGAGAAAGAGAAGGCGCAGCAGTGTAACGGTAGGGAAGAGCTACAAAATACTGAATTGTCAGGTGAAGAAGCAGAAGAAATTCATGCTTATATTTACGATGAGGATGATGTGCTCTTATCTAAAGTGCCTGTGCAGGATGTTGATACTGTACTAATAGATTTAGGACAGGAGGTAAGTGAGAACGTAGAGGATAGCCTGTTGGGGGTCGATGAACCCAGTAGCTGTGACCAGTTGTCACTTGAGAAGGAACCCGACGATAATAGTGAAAGTGGTTTAGCTGTAACTGGTGTTATGCCCGGTCTGGGGGCGCAGAATCGCTCAGACTACAGTAATTTGGGTCATGTTCAGCAAACTTAATGTAGTGAAGTCGTACGGTGTTTCGATTTGAAATTAATAGACCGACTGGAAAAGGCAGCTGAAAATGTAATTCAGGAAACCCCTACACACTTTGACCTAAATGTAATGAAGACAGATGTCGATCACTTTAGTTGGAGACAAATCCAAAAGGAACTATTGGATGAGTTTGAGGAACCACCTTTACAACCTAGAATAAGCCACCCAATAATAACAGTGAATATGTTGGGTATCAATGTACGTTGTCTCTTAGACAGTGGAAGTGAGGTGAGTGCGATATCTCAGTCCTTCTTTGATGCATTACCAGGTAAAGATAAGCTTACAGTAATGAGGGTATCAGGACTAAGAATAATTGGTGCTACTGGCAAGGTGTCAAAAACAGTAAAGCAAGAAGCTTTGCTGCCCTTTCATATTAATGGTAATTTAATTGATCATCCATGCTTAATTGTAAACAATCTCAGTATTGAGGTTTTAATTGGCATAGATTTCTTGTCAAAATATCAGTGTTGTTGTCTTTGAAAGAAGCCAGTTAAAAATGGTCTTGCCGATAACTGGAGTAATTATAGGACCTTTTAGTGATAAACATGTAGTAACTAATGATGAAACTTGGGAGCTGCCAATACGAGTTCTGAAAAATAGGAGATATTGGGACGAAGGTGTTACTCTTAGTAAATACCAAGGACCTTTCAAGATCATAGGAAAACCACATGCCAATGCATATATGCTAGAGTACCCTAAGAGTAAAAAGATATTAGGTCTCAGGAACGTGATCGACCTAAAGAAGTTCATAGGTAGTGATTGAATTCTGTAGGGAGGAGGTTGTTCTCTAACCTCTACACAGTGTGGCAGCTGTGCAGTCCCAGCTGTGTGAGATCTTCTTTCCTTTTCAGGTCTCACTCATTCTTCATCTTTCCTATCCACGTGTTTACACTGAGTTTTGAAAATATTTTTAATTTTGCGAAATTGTAGTCTAGAAGAAGCCATGGAATGTCAGGTAGTATATGTGGATGAACGATGTGACAATTCCGGATTTTTTGTGTGTGAGATAACTTAAATAAGCATGGGGTGTTGCACAAGTCATGACCGGGACCTCATTGTTCAAAGTTCCCGAAATGTAGGATAGCAACAGAGCGTTCTATTTCACCGAAAATCAGTACGTAAATTTTTCGGTAACAGGTTGGCCGAATACGAGGACCTGACTAATGAGAATGTAATTGTTGAAATGGCAATTTCAGATAAGATCAGATTTGGGGGTTAATTTGTTCCTAAGAAGTGACACTGTTTTGAAATTTTCATACATCTTTCTGTCGTTGAATAACTAGTGTAACCTGGTAGTAGGAAATATTCGATGCACCCTGCAGATACGGTTAGTGCGACTGGTTCAGCTACAGATTTTCAAGTTGAGAAACTCTACTCATTTTGTAACAGGGCAGACGTGTGCTGAGGAAGATAACTGAAAGATGAGTGGACACTGTCTGTAGGAGAAACACAATGGGCCGCTGCACCTAGTTCTTTGACGACAATGGTCTTGGTTCTCTGGGATTTCCAATCGAAGCGTATCTATCACTGAATTTCTCCAAATCCATGTTTCCGCGGCTCTGCCTGCAAGTTCAGACGTAACATCATCAGATGGCCTAAGCAGTTCAGAAGACTGCACTGAAGACGAAAAACTGATTCTGGTAGTTGTTAATATTTCATGAGTACATGCTTCACTCCTTAGTGTCTTCTGTCTACAATTGTGGTCCCTTCAATCCTACCACTCTACTTTCCTTTTTGTTCAGTACATAATCTTTCACAACGTTCTAAAAGACTTGAAAAAAGGGAGGTAGGAAAAGGGATAAAATAAGTCATATCCAGACAGCCGCAAATATTGCTCCAACATCACTGCAGCGTATATGCGAACTGCATCTGTTGTCACCACAAAACAAAAATAAATAAAAATCAAAGAAACATTAATATAAATGAATGAAGCATTCTCATGGTTTCAAGCCAGTTATTTCGAGGAGCAACACATTAATGTGGAATCCAAACTACGGTACTGTAAGGAATTTTTCAAACACTCTGAGCACTGTCAGAGGTGAAGTGAAGGCAAGACTCAGAAAAAACCGGCCATAGCATAATTTTTGATATTGGTGACTACTATTAATGTGTGACAGGCATTTTCTTCGATTCGTCAAGGTAACTGATACTGTTGATCACAGGATTCTATGAAATAAACCACAATAACTAGGAAAAGAATTGTAGCTAACAACTAGTTAGGTAGTAGATAGGCACAAGTGTAGAGATATAAAAAGCCTTCAATATGGCTAAAAGTTAAACGAAACACTTGTCACAATGATAACTCACTAATAGAGGAAGTCCTCAGGATAAAATTTTAAGACTAGTACTCTTTTTGATAAATGACTTTACCAATACACAGTATAACACTCAAGAAATAAGGAAACTTATAACATAAAATACAAATGAAACACTCAAGGAAGTTTGGTCAACGTGCAGTAAAGGTACATTAAACATAAAGAAAACAAATGACATGAATTTCACTTTGAAGAAGAAGAATCGAACTGACACTCAATTTTTCAAGTAGATGGCTCCTCTATATACTATATACCAAACATGAAATTTCTACTAATAAGTTAAGAGCAACCTAATGTACTGTCCCCTGTAAGGTCTTCTAAAAGCCCTAGTCAATAACGAATAAAAGAAAGCGTGTATTAGAATGTAAATGTGCTATGAATTACGAAATAAGATTTTGAAACGAGAAAAAACTACATTACCACTGGTTTTGAACTTAAAAATATTAATAATAAATATTAATATAACATAATAAAATAACAGTACAATAATATAGTAAATACTAAGACTAACAAAGACTTTGAGTGTACAATTCAAGGAATTTCTATATAATTGTGGGATAAAGACTTGAATGAATAAAAATATCACTGGGTGACAGCTCTCAAGACTATCGAACACTTTTGTACGAGTTTTTTTCTAAACATACGATTCTGTGAATTGTACGTACGTTTTTTTCGCAATGTGTGTCCTTTTAATCTCATTTCTTACCTCTCTCCCAATGTCAATATAATTCAGTGGAAATAATTATTTATCGGTAGAATTTAAGTTTTATCGTTGGCCGTCTGCCTTTCTCTTATCGTAAAGGAGCGGCAGCGATTATGCCAAATATAATTAATCGTATGATTTTCGGGCATTTCGCACAAGATAACAAAAAAACTCAATATACTTTGCTATCAGGAAAAGAAAATATTTTTTGCAATGAAATTTTCATTAAATATACACGACGAAGCCACAGATAATTAATAATAATGTGAGACTAAAGCTTGTTTATTTTATTCAAATCATAATTAACAGTGAAAGGCCAATGTTTCAGTGAGAATTTAGGTAACATTGAGAATAATAGTGCAGCTACGCAGGTGATAACATTGAGTCTCTCTGCAACAGTGTTTATTTATCGGAAACTTAATTTCTACAGTTTCAAACAATCCACACGTATTTTTGAGCTAGCTGTATGCGTTGAGAACACAAGTAAACTGTTATAATCCAGTCTAGTACCTTTACTCAAAAATATTCGCCTACGTAGAAACAATGACGATATTTAGCCGCTGCTACGAGTGTGCGAAATATACTCGACGTCACGAATCATAAATATTTTCATACACGATTCCAAACATAACAAACCGATACCCTCCATTAAAACAAGGAGAGAGAACAGAAACAGAGAGGGGGGGGACGATATGGCAACGTGCCACAAATACTTTATAAATGTTTTAGTTTAGTGCCATAACTGGTTTTTGGACAACCAAGCCCATCTTTAGATGCCTAATATGTTTTGACCAACAACATCTTGTCTGCTTCACACTGCACAAGAATATTTAAGTATTTAGTGCCACTTTATAAGTTGCTTCATTCATAAAAGTACGCTAAAGCACTTGCATTTTTATATATGATTCAAAATAGTTCTGTTCTCTTACATTAGTTCCGGTAGATGGCTATTTATTTTGTTGTGGTCCATGGGCTTATCTAGCACGTTGTATATCTTTCTGAAATCCGCCACAATACACTTCAGAATATTCTTAAAACGAGTGTTGAGCATCAGAAATGTGTTATATCCTTGACATTTTACTTATAATGGGAAAATTATTATTATGCAAAGATACAAAAACATCATTCACTAAATATTGATCAAGGATGCAAACACAGAACAGATGATATCTGGGATGTGCAAAATGTAACACAGAAAATTTTTTGCACTGTAAGAGTAAACCTAATGTTAAAAGAGTAGGACAAATTGTTTTGGTTTTAGTAAATTCTTCTTGTTACTGTCAGTGGAAATTATTGACAAAATACTTTACAGCCAACTGAGATATTATAAATAAACATGTATGTACACACATTTATATATACAGACATTTGATTATCATTCCAGTATTAATATTACGAAACTCAAAATTAAAAAGTTGGAAGGCAGCATGAGAGTAACACATTTGATCATGGTAGTTTATATTTATACAATTATATACTGGCATCTCAAACTGCAGTGGTGAGACTATTTAGTGGTGTCTGATTTCTGTGAACAGCTCAAGGAAATTATTTACAAAATGTTTGTTGGCTACCTCCAGAAGCTCATTTAGAATGTACTAGGGTGAGCTGAGGGTGTAAATATATAGTTGTAGTTCCTCTAAGAGGTCCATTTTCTTGCATTTGTTAGTGGCGTGCAATATCTGTAAGTTGTCATTAACGTTAGAAACAGTCATCAATCTGATTAATGTGAATGGTAATTGCAGACTAATTTAAATTTTTAGTACAAAGCATCCACGTGTTCACAGTATCTTGTACTCAAGCTTCTGTCAATCTGCCCAAGTTAAAAGGTGTGGCAATTTCCACATTTAATCTTGTAAATTCCTGATGTTTCTGAGCCTAGGCTGGTGGTTGCGGTGAACTCCTGATGGAAATTGTAATGAAATTGTGCCTAGTAATTGGATGAAACCAAACAGGTCCTTTTCTGCTGTTGGTTGTGAATTTACTGCAGATGATGTACTATCTAATTTCATCGTACAAGTGTTCAATTATTTATGGTTAATAGCCATTGCTATTAGATACAGTTTTGATGATATTGATTTTTTTCTCCTTGGCAGATGAACTGAGCCGAACTGTAACTATACAGTTTAACATCGAAGTGAAATAAGCCATTTTTATCTGTATAGGATGGCATGAAGAATTGTTTTAATTACATCTGTGGTGGTTGGCACGCTTTTGAATTGGTCTTTTTATTCTAGGACCAATAAAATTGATACCCTCTTCTGCCCGATACTCAAGAGTGAATTTGATATTGCGATGCATGTTATTTGTGGCATTTACAAATATTTCCACTTCATCTACAGCACCACTCCAAAAGGAGATTGTGTCATCTGCATACATTTTGTAATAAATCAGTTTATCTTTTAAATGAGCATTGGACCTGAAAATTTTATTTCACAAATCGTTACTGTAAATATCAGCTAAAAGTCCTGTGAGACTGGTTCCCACTGCAGGGCTGTTTGGCTGCATACGGATTTTCTTGTTGAATGGGAAGTAGTTACGTGCTAGAATTAATTTTAACATTTCTATGAGTTTGTATATTTCGAACGTATAAGGGTGTTTCTTTATTAATTTGCATTTAATTATTTCAAAAGTTTCATGAACAGATAAATTTGTGCACAGGTTTACAATGTTCATAGGTGCAAATCTGGCACTGTCTGGTATGTGTATATCACTTACAACATTAATAAACTGTTGGGGATTTCTGATAGAGATATTGTCTTCAAATACGTAAAAACTACTAAGGAAATCCTTAAGCTTCTTAGGAATGTAAGGTGCAGGATGTTCCTTGAGTTAACAGTCGGATGTAATGGACACTGAGGTTTGTGATTCTTTGGTTGAGATCTTAGTTTAGGAGGAGCAAGGTTCATGACTGAACTATGTTAAACATCAGCATTTAATGAAAGGTAGGTGGAATTTTTAATTAATTTCCGAAGCTGAGCCTGATAATTAGGTGTGGGATCAGTCTTCAGTACTTTAATGTTGTTTTGAAGAAAGAATTTTAAGGTTTTGTCGATATCATGTTGATTAATGATAGCAAGTATTTCTGAATCAGTTTTCCCAGACCTAAGTGTTGATTGTAAATTTCTAGCATTGATTTTAGTGGCTTTTGAACTTAATATATTTTGTTCACTTGGGCTTAGTTTGCCCATGTCACATGCAAATTTTGTGCTGCAAACTAATTCGTCGATATTTTTGTCATTAAGTTTTGCTACAGCGTTATGTCTCAGACCTGTATTTAGTAAACCAAGTTCAGCTTCCATCAAGTAGAATGCTGGCAGAGTCTGCTGCTGTATCATAAAGCGCAAATTATGTGGTGAAGGGGGGTGTCAATAGGATAAAGTGTTAATTTTGAAGTAACTGACTGAATTTTTTTTAATGTTTCATGGCGATAATTAACTGTTTTTGGTTATTTTTCAATTAATGTTATGTAATATGTACATAGCGGCTGCAGGTTGCATCTGGTTACTAGGTTCAAGATTTGGTTTGTATATTGACCTGTTTAGTATGTTTTTTTCCTTGTAGAGATACCTGATTTCAGTTTTTGTCCACATTATTTCATACTTAGATTTGGGAATCTGTGCAGATTTACTCTGTCTCTTAATGATAACCTTAATGTAGTTGGGGATTACATTGAAAGTGAGATAGGTCTCGTTAAACTTTACAACTTGTACTAGTTTCATAATCTTCACTCTTAAGTTCTTAAATCTATAAACAGTTTTCAGTGCTTGACTTGACAATCTCAATGTTATTTCACACACGTTTGAGCTTCAGAACTGCGATGCTGTTAATGGCAGTTGAAGAAGGACTCAAACAACCACAAATACTTTTTAAATGTTTTATTTTAGTGCCATAACCGGTGTTCGGCTACCACGCCCATCTTCAGCTGACTAATATTTTTTTTTAGATAGATGTTTTGACTAACGCCTTGTCATCTGCTCCACACAGCACAAGAACATTTGAATATTTAGTGCCGCTTCATAAGTTGTTTCATAATAAAAATACGCTAAAGTGCTTGCATTTTTATATATGATCAGAGTAGCTGTATTTTCTTAAATAAGGTTCAGTAGATGGGGATTTGTTTTGGTGTGGTCCATGTGGTTTTCTAGCTCGTCTATGTTGCTGAACTCCACACAACACATGTACTCTAAATAAATCACTGTGACCCACTTCATAATGATTATTGATTCTAAAATGAACATCGTAAATACTCAAATATACATGTAAACAGTTGCCTTCGTCCTGTTTTGTTCCTAAAGACGCGTCATCAGTGTCTAAAGTCATGACCTCTTCATTCCATACTTATGTTAAGTGTACTCGAGCAGTATATTACTGGGGCAAATGCACAATATTTGAATTCAGTTGTCAAACTACGAAGAAATTTCATAACAAAAAACCCTAAAATCTGCTGTTGGGATCACTATAAAGATCTGTTCAAAACATTATATCTTTTAACCACAGATTGAGAGTACATTTACCCATCAGTTGCGCATATAGACATGTTTGGTGAGTATGGTCTCTTGAAATGCAAGAACAGTGTAGCACTAACTTCTTACATTATGAAATAACTTCTCTGCAAGAATTTGTAAACAAAATGCTACTGTATACCAGGGATAACCTGAATGAGATTGCTCTGATTTAAAGAGACTGGTCTCACGTTCGGGAGCGTGGAGGCTCTAATCTCCACCAGGTACCCACGATTTATAATTTTCGTGATTTCCGTGAAGTACTTCACATAAATGCTGGGATGGTTACTGCTGTAAAGGCACGTCGGTTACCTGACCCGTCCAGACTTTTAAAGTGTTCAATCCCTGTATACATGAATCGTATGACCAACATATCCACGGATGAACAAAGCTACAACTACCTACACAGCTTTTGAGATTGGTTCTTTGATCAAATACTACGGAAACTGTTACAAAATGAAGCAACAGAATGGAGGGTATGGCCAGGAGTGCCCCAGGGAAGTGACATTAGACCGCCCTTGTTCTTTATATGCATAACTGGTCTGAAGGCTGTTTGCTAGTGAAGCTGTAGAGCACGGAAAGGTGCCGTCGTCGAGTGACTGTAAGAAGATACGATGACTTAGACAAAATTTGTAGTTGGTGTGATGTATGGCAACTTGCTCCAATCTGTAAAAACATAAGTTAATGAGGATGCGAAGGAAAAACAATCCTGTAACTTTTGAACACAACGTTAGTAGTGGGCTACTTGACACATCCACCTCGACTAAATACCGAATCGTTATGCTCAGAAGCGATATGAAATGAAACGAGCACGTCAGAATGGTAATAGGATAGGTGAATGGTTAATGTTTTATTGGGAAAATTTTGAGTAAGTACAGCTCGTCTAAAAAAGTGACGGCTTATACAACAGTAGTGAGAATCATTCGTAAGTACTGCCCTAGTATTTGGACTCCACTCCATGTGGGATTAACGGAAGACATTCAGAAGCGATTCACAGGTTACTGCTGGACATGTTATCGGTAGGTTCGGTCGGCACGCTCTTATTACGGAGATGATTCGTAAACTCAAATGTAAATTCCTGGAGAAGAAGACAATGTTCTTTTCGCACGGTGCAATTGTAGAAGTTCAAAAATTCGGTATTTGGCACCGACTGAAGAACAATTCTATTGCCACCAACGTACATTTCACTAAGTACTACGCAGCAAACATGCAGGCAATTACGGTTCGTACATAGGCTTATAGAAAATCGTTTTTCCAACACTCGAATAGAACAGGAAAGAAATTCTCTAGTAGTTGTACCTGATAACCTCCGCCATGAAATGTACATTACCGTGCGGAGTATGTATGTAAAGATAGATATTTACATGTACAATTATTGTGATTGCTCTAAAAGCTATGACATGATGTGTAAGATCAGGAGTACAAAACTGTCGTACATTTGAGGGCATTGTGATCTTCCCATTGACAGAGATGCAGCATCGTATTTGTCAAGTTCGAGACATAAACAATGAATAAATACTGATCGTTGTGCTCGATCAGGAGCAATTCAGCATTTGTGCTGACGTGCAGATTGTAACTGGACCGATTCTTTTCAGAGCAAGTCTAGATTTCTAACATAATCAAACCAGCCGACTGACGACATTCAGTGCAAATGCGTCATTGATTCTATATGTTACAAACAAGTTGCTAATCGGTGTTATTCAGTTTGAAATTCATTCATACGGATATGTCTGTCAGATAACATAAGCATTATTTTTCCATTTGGCAATTATGATGGAGTTTAATGATAGCCATACGCATGTCGGAACGACTGTTACCAGGAAACTATCAGCCGCAGAAAATGTCAGATAAAAAATTGAAGGACAAGTACTTTTATCTAACCTTAAATCATTTCATACTCCGAGGGAGAGATAATTAAACGTTTCCGCTAATTTAATGAAAACATTTGTGACGTTCACAGTATCACGCTATAGAAAGCCGGCTGCTACATATAGGAAATGAAGACTAGCGAGTGGCACTTTTGGAGACCTACAGCCTCAACATGAAGACCACGTTTGCTGTTGTCGTCGCAGCCGTCTGTCTTACCGTCTCCCCAGGTAAGCTATATCCAGAAGCAAACTGCACTTTGCCATTTATATTTAGTTATGATGTCAAGTCGTTCAAAGAACGACTTACCATTCAGTAAATCTATGCTGTAGGGGAACGTTGTGACACACGGTATTCAACGCATTCACCTCATCAGCAGCGTAGAATGGGGCACAAATTCATTGAAAAGTTTGAGCCTAGTATGATTCTAATAATTATCCCTCCACCACAACATTACTTACAAAGTTTTAGAAGCATCTTATCATAGAGGGGTCCTAGAACTGAGCCTCAACAATGATAGCTGTGAACAATAATTTTAATTGAACATAATGATATGGCATATCCCTATGAAGTGGTTAGGTTACAAACACAAGGATGACAAGATGGAACATTATGTTTCGACGACGAATAAACGAGGCTTGAAGGTGTAGCACAAGAAACGATTAGTGGAGATGGGAACGGGGAAAAATGTATTTCGTTGGCCTTAAGGAATTTCGCGGAACCAAGCTGGATGTCTGGTAGAGAATATGAAAGAAGGCACTACTGTTAATGAATGCGCATTTCTCTCTCACTGATCAGTTATCCATATGTGCTTTTGTTTTTGCACGCAATTGCTCTTTTGAGAAATTTCCCGAGTGCTTTCTAGCATTGGTTCACTTTAAAGGAGAGAAGACATCGATTCTCCTTGGTTGTGATCACGTCATGACGTCATGTGCTAATCCACAGCACCCTGCCTCAATCACCGCCAACTGTAAGCTTATCATTTTTATCAGAGTTGCTGGTTCTTTGGGAGAGGTGCATTCATCGAACATTGCAGTCCTACCAATCCATGTTTTAGGATTGGAACACCATTGCTTTTTTTCAAAATAAAGAAGAAAGAAAGAAAAAAGTGTGAATCGGAATCAGAGAGAGTGTGCCGTTGGGAGTCGAGGTAGGCAGCACGTTGAGTGGAACAGAATTGTGTTGAATATTACTGAAACTTAAGACGAAACAAATGTCAGTGATAGATAAGTAGAGGAAAGACAATGAGAGAAGAGTCAAGTAGAGTACCCGGGACCTGAAAGAGAAGCTGGTAACCTACCATCTATGAACCCTCAATTGACAATAATCAGATTGCATTAAAATCGAAAGGGGACTATAGCATTGTATCTGCGTGCACTGTCAGATCTCTCAACCATCCTTTGTTTATCTGTATGTCAATACTTCACCTTCAACTAAACAATATCCGATAGCATTTATCTTGCAACCGCTAATACTCATCGAAATATAAGCGACAAGGCGTGGGAACCTACATTGCATACAGAGAGTATGGTCTTGTCCACAGGGGACGCAGCCTCACTGGAGGGAGCTTTCGTGAATGCGACAAGGATTATCCCTGCTCCCAGCATATCATACTCCTCTGTGAATGGGACAGCCATGAAGTAGATGATGATAGCCGCTGTCTCTTCTTACCTTGCCAACATGACGGACGGAATCGGCTTCCAGACAGCCAACGCAGCCCGGTGGACATACAGGTCGATTCGCAACATGCAGGAGGGCATAGAATACACTGCTAGCAGCATCCAGAGTGGACTCAATGCTTCATTCGACAACATCCTGCCAGTGCTGGCCACAGCCTACCGCAACTTCTCTTCTGCTGTCAAGGGTGGCTTGAGATCCACGAAACACTTCAATTCACAAGTAAGAGACTGTTCTCTGATTCTGTTGTGTACTCTCATCATTTTTCTGCCTTAATCATACACCGCAATTAAATAGCCTTAACTCATCAGTGTGTCGATATGTTTCACAGGGGAACTTGAGAACAGGTGCTGGACAGCAGAGGGACAGCGGCATTTGGACTCTGGACGAGGCGTTCGTCCACCTGCCGGAGACAGTGGCACCGGAGCTGCAGCGGCTGCACGACTGGATCCTCGACTTTGCTTACATCGGCATCTCAAACGCCACTGCCGAGCTGCCGGCTATCATGGAGGAACGCCGGGTGACGGTGAGGACTTCAGGATTTACAGTGGGGAAAGTCAAGATCAGATACATCTCTCCTGTGTTGTGTCTGGAAGATGAACGATTATGTTGTGTTGTACGGACTGTTTTGTGTGACGGATTTATATTACAGTTCTTAGACTTAATGAATACTTGAAGAGTTTACCTCTTGCACGATTTTCTAGTCGCTGTATCAGGTTCCATCTACTTCCCTGTCAGGCCCCAGTGGCGTACTGACCATTATGATTGGGAGTTAATAGAAGTCGATCATCGTGACTAATGTTGTTAGATGGATCCAAGTTCATTGTAATGATCGAATCAGGACACCACTTAATGTTAAGGAAATGAAGAAAGCATCTGTTTACTTATTCAGTGTTTATCGGTCTTGATGACTGTGTCGACTGTAGAATCGATCTCCACTAATTGGACTCTTGGTCTCTTTGGATTTATTTCGATACGGACCCCAGCTGTAGTAGATTTTTCGCGACATCATTCAGTTCGCACTTTCTGAGTCTGCCAAGCTAACGAGTTTCTTAGGGTTTTACACCATTACAGGTTATAAAATTTTTATGCGAATGGAGCGGCAACCGAGGGATCAAATTTTATTGAGGAAAAGATAAAGAGCAATCAGGTGCAAAATGGAAGGTTTATTTAAACCCATGCCTGAGGGGTTTAAGTAAACCTCCATTTTTCAACAGAATTAGCTGTTTATTATTTCTACAAGAATATTGCAGGTTTGGCTACACCCTGTTCATGCAGGCAAGCCCCATGCCCTGTGAATCGAAGTCTTCACGCCTTTACTTTCTGGTCAGTGTTTGGTGGCTGCATCAGTTCCTCCACCAAAATGTTCTTCCTTCTTTTTACGTAATATTGTGAGAATTCAATCATAAACGAATTTTCACCTTTGCCAAAGTTTCTGCTGTAAATCATTCAGCACCTTCTGAGCGAGCGATAAAGTGTGACAGTAATGCGCACCCGTCAGCTTTATACAGTTATATGGCGAGCGATCTGCATGTGAATGCACGGAAAGAAATATTACACCGCTGCAAGAGGTATGTTTTTCGTAAAGGACTTAGTGCCACAAATTGCGTTAGCAGGGGTAGCAGTACAGTTGTGTATGAGAGCTAATTGCGGTCAGTGCTGGATTCCACATTTTTACCAACACTAAAATCATCATCACGATTATTAAATCACCCGTCAAAAATATTTGAGTCGCTTCCCCCATCAGTAAATCTGAGTGAAAATCTAGATATTCTTGCGTCCCTAACGTGGCCTGACTGAATAAAGTGCTCTAGCACAGCCAGTGTATCACAGGGGTATGTCATCGTTAACTCTTGCGACGTTCTAGAACTGTATGTAAAGTACATCTGATATACGAACATCCACACTAACGAGAAATCTCATACACACATGCCTTCCATATAGAAATAACTTTGACTTTATACTCGTATTTCGACAGGCTACAATCTACTTTGGAAGACGTATTCCCTATGAACAATAGCAAAACCATGCACTTGAACCTTTCTTCCTCAGCTTCTTGAATTACGGATTTTGTGAAACTCTTATGGTCGGTATAATGTGATTATAGCCTATTTTCAACGTCCACATTCTACTGAAAAATTTAAAGGAAAACCTTTTGTTGCATATCCTTTTGTGGTGTTAGTGTACAATAAATTGTCATGGTTCCCCAGTGTGTGCAAGTTTTGGTTCAACCTGCATACGAATATTGTTGGGGATGTTCCATCTAGGTGGTACTTTGAGATGAAGAAGTTGCCATTTGAGAGAAACATGGAGCTGGTGAATCAAACCATTCAGAAGACCGATCGACTAAACGTTTTATTGTAATAGAGCTTCTTATCGTTAGTGTTACTTATCAATTTCTGTAAATGTAAATTTTTTGTATCAGAGTCTATTTATTCTCCTGGCACGGGAAGTCTTGAAACGTGAAAGTTTTGCCATTCTGTTCATTCTTTCTGTAATTCTTCTAACATGTGCTCGAAGTTTTAACTCTGGCGTCGTTGAGCATTGTTTTTGTCTAGAGTGAAATTAGACCTAAGTAACAGAGACAGACGAAGTCACAGTGACGTATTATTCTTTCTGTGCAGTCGCTGTACCCTAGAGCGGCAGCTGCCATGTTGCTGGCGTACAACTACCACCAGAGCTACGACCAGCTGTTCCAGGAATACTCCAGCCCAGACATCTACAGCGACTACGCTACAGCTCGCGACGAACTGCTCTCCCTGGAAATTCAGTGAAGAGCTGCATCTATGGACAACGAACACGTGTTGGTTGTTTGACGCTATGTACTAGGATGTACTGATCAATAAATATTATTCAAGCACATTAAAGTAATTTCTGACTATTTAAGCATGTGTAGGAACGATATGAGAAAGGAACTGACTTAAATACTGGGAAAACAAAAACCGTGATAAAGAAAGAAATGAAAATACACTCCTGGAAATTGAAATAAGAACACCGTGAATTCATTGTCCCAGGAAGGGGAAACTTTATTGACACATTCCTGGGGTCAGATACATCACATGATCACACTGACAGAACCACAGGCACATAGACACAGGCAACAGAGCATGCACAATGTCGGCACTAGTACAGTGTATATCCACCTTTCGCAGCAATGCAGGCTGCTATTCTCCCACGGAGACGATCGTAGAGATGCTGGATGTAGTCCTGTGGAACGGCTTGCCATGCCATTTCCACCTGGCGCCTCAGTTGGACCAGCATTCGTGCTGGACGTGCAGACCGCGTGAGACGACGCTTCATCCAGTCCCAAACATGCTCAATGGGGGACAGATCCGGAGATCTTGCTGGCCAGGGTAGCTGACTTACACCTTCTAGAGCACGTTGGGTGGCACGGGATACATGCGCACGTGCATTGTCCTGTTGGAACAGCAAGTTCCCTTGCCGGTCTAGGAATGGTAGAACGATGGGTTCGATGACGGTTTGGATGTACCGTACACTATTCAGCGTCCCTCGACGATCACCAGTGGTGTACGGCCAGTGTAGGAGATCGCTCCCCACACCATGATGCCGGGTGTTGGCCCTGTGTGCCTCGGTCGTATGCAGTCCTGATTGTGGCGCTCACCTGCACGGCGCCAAACACGCATACGACCATCATTGGCACCAAGGCAGAAGCGACTCTCATCGCTGAAGACGACACGTCTCCATTCGTCCCTCCATTCACGCCTGTCGCGACACCACTGGAGGCGGGCTGCACGATGTTGGGGCGTGAGCGGAAGACGGCCTAACGGTGTGCGGGACCGTAGCCCAGCTTCATGGAGACGGTTGCGAATGGTCCTCGCCGATACCCCAGGAGCAACAGTGTCCCTAATTTGCTGGGAAGTGGCGGTGCGGTCCCCTACGGCACTGCGTAGGATCCTACGGTCTTGGCGTGCATCCGTGCGTCGCTGCGGTCCGGTCCCAGGTCGACGGGCACGTGCACCTTCCGCCGACCACTGGCGACAACATCGATGTACTGTGGAGACCTCACGCCCCACGTGTTGAGCAATTCGGCGGTACGTCCACCCGGCCTCCCGCATGCCCACTATACGCCCTCGCTCAAAGTCCGTCAACTGCACATACGGTTCACGTCCACGCTGTCGCGGCATGCTACCAGTGTTAAAGACTGCGATGGAGCTCCGTATGCCACGGCAAACTGGCTGACACTGACGGCGGCGGTGCACAAATGCTGCGCAGCTAGCGCCATTCGACGGCCAACACCGCGGTTCCTGGTGTGTCCGCTGTGCCGTGCGTGTGATCATTGCTTGTACAGCCCTCTCGCAGTGTCCGGAGCAAGTATGGTGGGTCTGACACACCGGTGTCAATGTGTTCTTTTTTCCATTTCCAGGAGTGTAGATATATAGTACCTTAGTTGACGGAAATCCTGTAGAATAGGATTCTAAATTGTATCTGGAGACATGAAAATGGAAGAAGGAATTAGGGAAAGATTCGAGGAGGCATGCCATTTATTTAATTCAGTCAGACAGAAGTACTTCAATAGGAGACACGCGTATAGAAAGAAAAGAGGTTGGGGATACTTGCAGATAGTTCCACCTACATTATGATATTGTCCTTATGACTTCGGACCTTGTATAGTGAGTAAGTGGACAGGCAGAAACAATCAACAGAAAATGTTATCGCAGAGCATACAAACAAGACTAGAAGCAAGAGAAGCGAAAACACAATCATTACAAGCAATAATAAAAAATGAAATGTAGTGTATCTAGGTGGGAGTATCCAAATGAAGTGGCTGAAGAAGTTTGAACATGTCTAGTGAATTTAGATAGGTAACATGCCATGGTTAATGAAAGAGATAAGGATTTGTTTTCAGAATGAGTTCTTACAATGCGACATATTCTGTGTAATTGCATGTTTATTTTCGTCCTTAGTTTTACCACTGGATCATTTCTTCCGTTAACCAATAGTGAAATTGAAGTAAAAGGGGCGAGCAAGACGAACACCTCTTATTTCCTTATTGATTCAAGATATGAAAAAAAATTTCCGGTAAATGACAGAATGCAGAGAGTCAATAAACTCTGTTGCTCCATTAATACTCGTAATCCTCGTATCAACAGAGACTATGCGGCATGTATTATGTTTCTTTTTCAATTTAACTTTTGTGATGTTGCTGACTCGCACTTTACTTTTCCAAAAACGTGCTCTCCTGGGCTCTACTACACGGCAGTAGAACTACTGTTCGAGCCAAGTCAAGCTAAAATAGTATTTAGTTTGACAAGTTATGAGGTGAGCAAAGATCGAGAGGGTGCGAGTGAAGAAAGATTGCGAGTGGAAAGCACTCATGTTAGCAGCGCGGAATGGTAACTGTAGGCCTAATGTGTGATTAATACGCGATTGCACTGACACACCAGTTGCAGTCAAACAGGTGAGTACTTGAACCAGTATCTGGTGGCGCCACTCGTAGCTTATTTTTTACTTGGTTGATATGGCGAATCTTGATGTCAGATGGGTGTACCAAATGTCTTAATCCTTAAATAGGCTCATAGTTTTCGAAGTAATATGGACAATCCACGGTTTGATGCTGCATGAGGGAAACTGTTAAGTATAACCCCACCCATTGATCTATGGTAGTGATGGATATGATTTGCTGTGGTGTAATATTCCTTTCGCTCTTACTCGCTGACTTCGATATATTGGCGTATGGAAAGGGGTGAAGTCTATAGCAGCCCAGTCACCACGACATGAAATATCGGCATAACCAGAGGAGATAGTTATGGATGTGCAATGCGGTGTCAGCTGACTATGGCCTCTGGTAGTATCTGCTGCTCCCGGAAGTGAAGGCAGTGTCGTCGTGGCGCTGGTTTGCTGCAACCCTCGCTGATTCCAGTGGCAGAAGATCATGGACTGATCACCTGTGACGACAAACATTTGCTGTTTCACAGCTGCTGGTGTCCATTCCTGGGTTTTGCCAAAGATACAAGCCAAGACATGGGGTCATGTATGTAAATTCTGACGCTGATGAAATTCATATTTGATGTACATGTTCAATGTCCAGAGCAAAGGGTAACTATATTTTGTTTCGGTAACCTCTCGTGATGTATCTGGGAACTCTTGCAGTGCAAGTAGTAGGTGTTCGAAACATAATGTCTTATTGGCATCAAATGCTATATTGACACCATTGGGCATATTGGTAAGGAGACAGCACTCGGTTGTTTTGTCAAGGCCTCTTTGTGGATACTAAGGTTACAATTCAGTCTTGCCGCTATTCTAGCGCCTGAGGGAGAGGCAACCCCTTCGATATTCCTTAGGTGCGGTTTGCCTAACATCAGGTGCTAGAGCAGGTGCGAAACTAAATCTATGTTGAAGTTACCGATAGGTACATTTTTAAAATTCTTAACAGATGAGCGTGGGTGGCTCCGAGAGTATAGCCGAACTGTCATTTTATTCACGCACATGTTTTCGTAGTACCCCCACGTGATGACGCCACAGGAAGGCACGAAACAGAAGAGCCGAAAATAAAACCCATTAACGTTCAGATCTCGCTGAATGGCTTTGAGGGTCCCTAGTGGTTTCAACCCGCATACTAGAACGAAAATTGTGTCGCACCACACTGCAAAATGGTGAGATGACGTTCAGTCGGGTTAAAGCACTGCGATGTCCATACACAAGTGCTGTAACGCCAATGGTGCGACAACAGCGTCTAACGTTGTCGAAAAAAGTCGTCCTGTTGCTCATCGCACTGCAAACTGTCGTTTCCGACAGCGAAACGCGTGGGTTTCAACGCCCCAAGGGAAGGGGTGGTTTCATTGACGCCTTTTGTGCCACCCCTTGATGCCTTTTTTGAGTGGCGGTGTCTCTGTAATGTTTCCTTCCGCCACCAATAAGAAAACCGCGTGATTTCCACGGCAGGTGTCGCGGTTATGACCTCCATCGTGGAAGAGGCAAACGAAAGGCTGAAAAATGGGAAAGAAGGGTTCGGATCACCTTATCATTATGTGGCACTTCCACAATGTCGTTGGGAAGAGTTGTTGTGAAATTTGGAGCCAATGTGACCCAAATTTCAAAATTTTCTCTCGCAATGGGAGACAATTAGGGGGTTTTGTAAAAGTGCTCCAATAATTTTTTACGTAATCTGTAATTAGATGAAGTAATTTTGGCACTGCCACTTCAAAAAGAATGGTGCAAGACGCTGTAATGGTGAGACATATTTGTACTTGTTAAAAGAGACGTGAAGAAACTGTCCCTACCACCTGTCCTAAACATCTGAGTGTTACAGGCCATATCTGTTAAATTTAAATCTCCACCTAAGACTATAACATGCTGAGAAAATTTATGTGAAATGTATTCCAGATTTTCTCTAAGTTGTTCTGCCACTAATGCCGCTGAGTCGGGAGGTCGGTAAAAGGAGCCAATTATTAACCTAGCTCGGTAGTTGAGTGTAACCTCCACCCATAATAATTCACAGGAACTATCCACTTGTACTTCACTACAGGATAAACTACTACTAACAGCGACAAACACGCCACCACCAGTTGCATGCTATCTATCATTTCTAACCACCGTCTGTGCCTTTGTAAAAATATCGGCAGAATTTATCTCTGGCTTCAGCCAGCTTACTGTACCTATAACGATTTCAGCTTCGGTGTTTTCTATCACCGCTTTGAAGTTCCGGTACTTTACCAACGCAGCTTCGACAGTTTACAATTACAATACCGAATGCTGCTTGGTCCCAGCATGTCCTGAATTTGCCCCGCACCCTTTGAGGCTGTTGCCCTTTCTGTACTTGCCCGAGGCCATCTAACCTGAAAAACCGCCCAGTCCACGCCACACAACCCCTGTTACACGTGTAGCCGCCTGCTGAGTGTAGTGGACTCCTGACCTATCCAGCGGAACCCGAAACCCCACCACCCTATGGCGCAAGTCGAGGAATCTGCAGCCCACACGGTCGCTGAATCGTCTCAGCCTCTGATTCAGACCCTCCACTCGGCTCTGTACCAAAGGTCCGCAGTCAGTCCTGTTGACGATGCTGCAGATGCAGCTCTGCTTTCATCCCGCTATCGATACTGCCAGTCTTCACCAAATCAGATAGCCGCCGGAAGCCAGAGAGGATTTCCTCCGATCCATAGCGACACACATCATTGGTGCCGACATGAGCGACCACCTGCAGATGGGTACACCCTGTACCCTTCATGGCATCCGGAAGGATCCTTTCCACATCTGGAATGACTCCCCCCGGTATGCACACGGAGTGCACATTGGTTTTCTTCTACTCTCTTGCTGCCATATCCCTAAGGGGCCCCATTACGCGCCTGACGTTGGAGCTCCCAACTACCAGTAAGCCCACCCTCTGCGACCGCCCGATCTTGCAGACTGAGGGGCAACCTCTGGAACAGGACATGCAGCCATGTCCAGCCGAAGATCAGTACCAAGTCAAGAAGGTACCAAATTTGGCACACCCACTTGATTACGACTCACTTGCAGGACGCACACCACAGTACGAAAACAATGGAAGGACTCTAGCATTTGGAATTTACAATGACATGAAACGAGCATGACGACGACAACCTACCAAGCATATAAGGTGGAAACAGTGAACATTAATACCAAACGATCGCTTGTAAAGTTGCAACTTTTCAGGGACATGATGTACGCCATGGACGTGGATATCCTGCTGGTGCAGAAAGCCTATAGTGTAGCCCTTCTAAACGTGCGTGGTTACAGCACTTATCAAACGCTGACGCAGACCTAGGACGGAGCACCGGGATCTTGGTCATGAAGGGATTCCGGCGTGAGACCTCGATTGTACCGCTTCGGCCCGAGGTTTAGTGATGACCATGAATGGCATACGTATTGTCAACGTATGATGATACTCGTCTGATCAGAGAACGAAGCACTTCACGTGGTTGCGCTTCTTACAACAAATGGCGTGGCTATGGGGGAAGGGTCAACATGAATAAAACCAAGATTATGCACGTTGGACTGGGGCTGAACACTCTGCACAGTCAGATTATGACGTTGGACATCATGCGCTGCTGAGGGGTTTTGTTTACCCGATCGCTACGGCAATCAGCCGCGGCGAGCTAACGGCAACTGCTCCAGCACAGCCAACTGCACATTTGCAACAATTCGCTCCGAACCCAGGACCGGCTGTAAAGGATGGTGTATACCAGTGTTCATCTTGCCTCACGACTGTCACCCACATCTGGCACAGGCACTGCAGACGGCACATGTTATTGGTTACAGGTTAATGGCGGAATTGTATGCTATGCAGCCAAGGGATACTGTTTAAGGTCCATTACAAGACTTTATCACCATTCTGGGGGACTTAATCTCACGCATGTGTGGAACAAGGCTCTCGCTTTATACCTGCGAGCGACGTTACAGACTTGGAACCAACAGTAACACTCCTTCTTTCATCGTTTGGAACGCTGGTTGTGGAGGGCACAATATCGCCTTCTTTTTCTCTCGTCGTGCAGTTCTTTGTTGATTTTGGTTATGTTCATTTACAAATACCTTCCACGAGGATCCCCACCACCCGAGAGATACATCGATCTTTGTCATCATCGCAGCAATGTCGTCGAAGTTGAATAGTCTACGAGGGATTGGAGACAGACCTGGCAAGCTGTCCATACGCGTCTCTTCACCACGGCAGCGAGATCGTCTTGGTATACATTTATCACCGCAAGACAGCCTCACGCCAAAGGTTGTGCGACACTGACATGGTCAATATCCCACTGTGCCTTATATGTGGCATGCAGGATACCGAGGACAGTGTCTGCAGTGCAGTGAGGCGAAGAATGTTTGGGGGTTGACGCAACGCCTACTAGAACGACATTACGTTATGCAGCGTAACTTTGCGAACTTATTAGGCAACATGTTTCATTACCACCCAGAGCGGTGAGAAGTTCCAGGGAGCAGTTTCACAGGCTAGGATATTCCTCCCATTGGAATAACAGGGATGTCACTTCGGCCATACATTTCGTTTTTTCCTTTTCCAGATGTGGTTCGGATTTTTTATGGAATACAAAAATAAAAAAAGAATTTAAATAAAACCACAATATTTCCTTACCGCTGCCTCTCCCTTATGCTGTCAGTAGACGAGGACACAGTGGCCAAGCCTCCAAGTCCGATCTCTATCCACTATGCCCCCCAATCTATCGCAAAAAAGGTGGTCAGAGTGACTGAGTGCCATGCTGAGGACTCGGGTTCGATTCCTGTTACTGCTAGATACTCTCCCTTGGTGGGAGGACTGGTGCGATGTGCACCCAGCATCGTCAGGTCACCTGAGGAGCCGTTCGACCGGTCAGTAATGATTTTCAATGTGCCTTTCTTTGGTACTGACATACTTCAATTAAATTTTCTCAATAACAGACTATACAAAATATTGCTGAGCCGCAGCGGCTAATATCACTATCGATAACTCTTAGCTGGCGTCTCGCCAGTGGGCTCGGATTACTCCATCGTGCACTTACCTCTGTCTCGACTAGTCTTAAAAACGGCCGCTAGAGTCGCTTCTACAGAGAGGCCTCTGAAGAGCGCGATGCAGGCATTTAACGGGTAGTTTCCGCAAAGTGTGGAGTCGCGGACAGCAGCAGTGCTTGGAGCAACAGACACGCGGTGCAGAGTGGCACAACGTCTGTTGAGATCGTCGCTCACTCCTCTACGCCAGGACTGGGCAGAAGACGAAGGCCTCGTTCGCTCGCTTTGTGGGCAACTAGTTGTTCAGCTGTGTGTTCCAATTTCCCGCTTCGCGAGCTGTTTAAACGGATGTGCGTGTTCATGTTCCTTGAGTCGTCGTGTACGCCTTATAATTTGGCTCTGCGAGTCTAGGACGGTCATACTACTGAGTCTACTCTGTATGATATGAAGTGTAACTGGGTAATCTCTTTTGATGCTAGTCAATTGTCTGGATGAGCATTAATGCAAAGGGCATTTGATTCTAAAGCATTATGTCAGAGTGAAAAACACTAAAGAAATTACTTTTTCTCTCTTAACAGCATGTGGGCAGGGTGGGTTCTTCCTTGGCTCACGTATGAGGTAGAATGAAACAGCATTTTTACATAAGATATCCTTTATTGAAAGATTTGTACAATGGTTTCCTTACTGGATTGTTCTGGCTGGGAGAGCGGCGGCGGCTAATTATGCCTGGCGGTGTGTATCTCGCGTTGCTGTTTTGCCCAGTTGACTGGAGACACGCAACGTGAGGTGGCCCGTTTAATTATTGAGAATGAAGTCGTGAATCGGATGGTGATACCTTGGATGTGGCGTCCCAGTGTTTCTCTTCTCTATGCGGCCGCGTGTGAGAGTGTTAAGCGTCGGCCAGCAGAGCGGTGTGGCGGGGGAAGGCCAGTGTCCTGGACTCGAACAATGGACTCCAGCTTGCCAGTCTTCGGCTGTCAGATCATCATCACCAGCTCACAGGTGACTGCTGATGTGAGGCCGTCTCCTTCCCGTCCTCACGAGTCACCCGGGTACGTAAAAATCAGTCTTCAAATACCTTCTATCTTCTGTCTTCTGGCGGCGAGGCTACTGCTTGCTATTCCATTACAGCGGCGGACTTGGTGCTTCTGTGTACGATGTAGTCTCTTCCTGCATGACGGTCTTCAGCACCGTAACGACGCATTTACACAACATTTCGGCAGAGAGCCGTAGCAGCCTTCACCGCCAGACATTAAAATAACTCAGCGGGAGGATGCTGTAAAAAGGCGGTCACGATAGCATACGGTCTAAGGCGCTGCAGTCATGGATTGCTCCCGGTGGAGGCTCGAGTCCTCCCTCTGGCATGGGTGTGTGTGTTTGTCCTTAGGATAATTTAGGTTAAGTAGTGTGTAAGCTTAGGGACTGATGACCTTAGCAGTTAAGTCCCATAAGATTTCACACGAATTTGAACATTTTTTCGATAGCGTAGCACCAGCAAAGACTTAGGTGATAGAATGTAGCAGATCTGTATCTCGCTTCAGATAGCTCCCTCTACCCAGCTGCAGGCCGCGCTTCTCAGGGTATTACGTTCGACGTCGTTTGGCTGCACTTGGAATGCAGCAAGCCTACACCAGATTTCCGCCTGATGCAGTAGGACTGCAAGAATGCTATGTTACATGTAAATTGAAGGTGGAGAGGGGAAGAAAGGAAAGGAATGGGAGGAGATCACTGCTGTCAGCTGCATTGGGACTTTACGCGGAATCGGCGGTGACGAGTGAAAATGTGTACTGGACCGGGATCCGAACCTGGGATGTCCTGCTTATTAGGCAGCTGCGGTAACTACGGCGCCATACGGGACACAGTGTTACCGCAACTGCACGGACTACCTCGGCTCGCCTCACGACCGATCCGCACTGCCATTGAGCCACACCTGTCCATCTCCTCCATACTCGCTCTCTGAGATGCCCACAGGAGGTAGGACGTATTTGTGCATCCGCAGTGAAGAAGGTGGATTCGTTGCCCAGCAAGGCTTATCAGATTATATCAATATGTTGCGTCTGTTCTTTCGCCACACATTCATGTAACCCTGCGCTAGCTTCTGATGGACGCTGCTGCCGCCGCCGACGCTACTCAGCACTTGCTCAGCAGCGCTCGTGGCCTTCAGTGACGACTGCCTCCAATGCACAGGCACGAAGACGCCACGCATCGATTCCAGTCTGTGTCTACTGGACCACAGTGCACGCCTGTATGCGCTCCAACTTGATGTAACAATAAAGAGGTTTCCTGAAATCCGTCCATCGTTCTGCAGGTATCCACAACTTCGACAAAGTCCTGTCTCGTTAACTTGCCGACACAACCCACAAAGCCCAGTAGGAGATCAGGTACGCCACGCGAAAAGACTGAAACAATGCCCCCACCCCCCACCACGGTCTGTTACAGAGTGTGGTGTTGCAGAGGAGTAGCTGCCAAATGTATACTCACGTGTAGTAGTAAGGGGTGGGTGTGATGTTAGCTTGTTCCTGAAACACCAAACTCGCTGTCTTGGTCACTGGCGAGGAGCTCAACTTCCATCGCTGCCAAGACTTCACCTCTCAGTTTCCTCTGCTCGTGTGGCGGTAGTGTATCGTGTCAAGGCCGGAAGTGATACCTAAGGACAACTAGTTCAGAGTTAGCTGGGTATGGTCGCTGCAGGTGCAGGGGGAGTTATGATATCGTTGGATTGCCACAGTTCTAGCTGATTCTGATGCTAGGTGGTCCACCCGTTATTATTTGGGAGGACATAACCTGAACTATGATCAGTCCCCATGCTATTTTCTTTCATATTCTATTGTGAGCTGTAGTGAGGCTAGTTATATGCTATTTAGAGTCATTGTACGCCAAGTATAGTTATGTAAGCAGATTATAGCTTTGAGGATCTTCAGATTATGAAAAGGAAACGCTTAGCCATGTGATGTATTGTGACGATGGTCGCTACGACCGAAACCGGTAAAGAATAGAGAAGAATTCGTACAGCCGTTTGTCGTTCTTCAGGATGTTATTTGGACCACACATGTGACACCACCACTAGGAGTGAAATTGATCACAAGGCTACTTGTATGTAGTCAGTACAGATAGCACTATAATTCAGACTCGCCCACTCGTTGGTTGAGTCTTTGATGAAGCATTCGCAATAAAATGTGTACATTGATGAAGAACAAAGAAGTAGCTTACTCTCGCTGTAACTCTATCAGACTTCGCTGCATTATTGCGTATAATGTGAAATTACTTGTGGCGGACGTTTCTCGGTTCGGGTCAGGCGAGATGTTGTTGGTATGAGAGCAATGCCGCAGTCGTGTAGAACTGAACAAGCGTACTTGGTATGTAGCACCTTCTCTCAATAGGGCTTGTACAATACCTCATCAGATATTTGTGAAAAGATTCGGGGCAATGCGGGAGTGGATTGCAGTGTCGAGGCTCCACTGAAGTGCTACCATTTTGTGAGTTTGTATATGAAAGAGAGAAGCAATCGCTTTCAGACTTACAGTCAGGCATATTTGTGGCCCAAGTAACACAAACCACTCCTTGGTGCACCAAACTGTGAGGGGAGCCGCCAGAGGCGACATAACTGTAAGGTTTCTGTACGGAACCTCTCGGAATTAGTAGCGACTGCTTGGGGCGCAGGCTGAAAGGGGCGCCCATCTGCAAGATGTGTGCACAGTGTGCATCACTATTAGTAGCGAAACCTGATGCTGTTGAAATCGAATATGAGAGTTTAATAAACAAAAAATTCCACGTCAAGTTGGCCCATACATATAGAGTTGTTGCCATTGTGGTGTTCAGTCCGAAAACAGGGTTGAGGCCGCTCTCCATGCTACTCTGTTCTGTACAAGCCTCTTCATCTCGGTACAACTGTCATCCATCTGAATCTGCTCTTGGTCATCATATATAGTTTTTAACTCCCCACATTTCCCTCCAGCACTACACTGATGATCCCTAGACGTCTCAGAATGTGTCTTATCAACCGACCCCTTCTTCAGACAGGATCTGCCACAAATTTCTTTTCTCCCCAGATCTATTCAGCACCTCCTCATTTGGTACGTCATGTACCTTTTCTAATCTTCACCATTCGCCTGTAGCCCACATTTCAGGAGCTCATATTCTGTTCCTGCCTGAACTGTTTATAGCCCATGCATCAGTTACATACATGCTACACTCCAGACAAGTACCTTCACGTAAGTATTTCTGACCCTTAAATCTATCTCCTATGTTTACAAATTTCTCTTTTTCAGAAACCCTCTTCTAGGCATTGCCAGTCTACATTTTGTAGCCTCTCAACTTCGGGCATCATTAGTTGTTCCGCTGACAAGTAACAAACTTCACATACTACTTTAAGTGTCTCATTACCTAATCTAATTCCTTCAGACTCACCAGATTTAATTCGGCTACATTTCATTATCTTTGTTTCGCTTTTTTTTATGTTCATCTGATATCCTCCTTTCAACAAAAAAATGGCTCTGAGCACTATGGGACTCAACTGCTGTGGTCATAAGTCCCCTATAACTTAGAACTACTTAAACCTAACTAACCTAAGGACATCACACACATCCATGCCCGAGGCAGGATTCGAACCTGCGACCGTAGCGGTCGTGCGGTTCCAGACTGTAGCGCCTTTAACCGCTCGGCCACTCCGGCCGGCCCTTCCTTTCAACACTCTGTCCATTCCGTTCAACAGCTCTTCCAAGTTCTTTGTTGTCTCTGACAGAATTACAATGTCATCGGCGTACATGAAACTTTTTATTTCTTCTCCCTGAACGGTAATTCCTACTTGAAATTTTTCTGTGTTTTCCGTTACTGTTTGCTCAATATACAGGTTAAATACCATCGGAGACAGACTAAAATCCTGTCTCACACCCTTCTCAACCATTGCTTCCCTTTAATGCCCCTCGACTAGTATAACAGCTGCCTGCTTCCTCTACAAGTTGTAAAGAGCTTTTCGCTCCCTGTGTTTTGTTCCCGCTACTTTCAGAATTTTAAAGAGAGCTTTCCTGTCAACATTGTCGATACCTTTCTCTACATCTATAAATGCTGTAAACGTAGGTTAGCTTCTTCTTACCCTAGCTTCTAAGATAAGTCGTAGGGTTGGTACTGTCTCGTAAGTTCCTACATTCCTTAGGAATCCAAGCTGATTTTCCGTTAGCTCGGCTTCTACCAATTCTTCCATTCTTCCGCAAAGAATTCGTGTTACTATTTCGCAACCATGATTCTTTAAACTGTTAGTTCTTGGAATTGAAATTGTTACTAAGTCTGATGGTATTTCGCCTTTCTCATGTATCTTACACACCAGATGGAAGAGTTCCGTTATGGCTGACTTCGCCAACTACATGAGTCGTTCTGACAGATTGTCCCCTATTCCCAGGGCTTTTTTGCGACATAGTGCTTCAGTCCCATGTCAAATTCTTTTCGTTGTATCTTATCTCCCTTCTCAACCTCAACTACATCCACTTCCTACATGTTCATCTCCATTATATAGACAGTCTATATACAGTTCCACCTTTCAGCTTTCCCTTCTTTGCTTAGGACTGGTGTCATCTGATCTACTGATATTTATACAACTGATTCTCTTTCCACTAAAGCCCGCTTTAATTTTTCTGTAGGCAGTAGCTGCGTATTCCCCAGTGAAATATGCTTCTAAATCCTTACATTTGTCCTCTAGCGATTCCTGCTCAGCCATTTTGCACATCCTGTCAGTCTCAATTGTTAGACATTTGTATTCCCTATCCCCTGATTCACTTGCTAGATTTTTATATTTTCTTCTTTCATCGATTAAATTTCATATCCCCTGTATTATCCAAGCTTTTTATAGGTTTTTTTAAAGCTTTTACAAGTCTTTTCATGTATTTGATCCTCTCCTGCTTTCACTGTTTCGTCACTCAAAGCTACCCATGTATCTTCTACTGTATTCCTTTCCCCTGCTCTAGTCGACCATTGCCTAATGCCAGCTCTGAAACTCTCAAAAACCTCTGGGTCTTTCAACTTGTCCAGGTCCCAGCTCCTTAACTTTCCACGTTTTTTGCAATTTTTTCAGTTTTAATCTACAGCTCATGACCAATAAAGTGTAGTCAGTGTCCAAGTCTACTCCCAGAAATGTCTTACAGTTTAAAATCTGGTTCCGAAATCTCTCTCTTATCATTATATAATAACCTTCCAGTATCTCCAGGTCACTTCGACATAGACAGCCTTCTGTCATGATTCCTAAAGTAAGAGTTAGTGATGATTAATTTATGCTCTGCGCAAAATTCTACCAGGTGGCTTCATCTTTCAGTCCTATCCGTCAGTCTATATTCATCTACTACTTTCCATTCTCTTCCTTTTCCTATTACCGAATTCCCCAGTTTGTGGGGATCTGGGGTGAGTTGCATTTTAAAAAGAGCTCGATGATGTTGGCATGTCAAAATGTATGGGAAAAATTTTAAAGTTGCTGACGAAGTTAAAATGAGGCAGCTGGTAAACCACTTTTCAGTTAGGGTCTTTTAAACAGGAGCATATTCACCTTTGTTGTGGTACGACAGGTGCAATTTTCCGCTGGTAGTTTTTGCTGATTCTGTCCTCTGGGAGCAGCTATAGTGAGGATTAACGACTTCTGTTGCTGTGGTGCAATTCAAGGGTGTCCACACCCAGGGGCAAGGGGTCGGTGTCATCCCGCACCCTAGCTCTCGGAAAAAAGAAAGACATGCAGTTTAGTCAGGTGTTTTCCTTTCAAGAAAGTAATTTAAAAATCGGTATTGCCTACGTTTCTAAAAGGGTCAGAATTCGAAATATTTTGTGGTTGTTAACAACTCGTCATTCGTCTTCCTAGACATTGAAAATACTCCATCCTCCCAAGTATGACTCCACACCCTAAATACTACAGTGTGGGCGCCCTTGGTGCAGTTATTACATCAGCTGTTGTGCCACGGTAATTTGCTGCTGATTTTTTTCCTGCTTCTTTAGAAATGCCACAAAACATTTTGATGTCGACACTTTTTTATATTGTTCATGATCACGTGTGAGCAGCCTCGCCGCTACCATTGCGTCGTTACTGACAACAATTCTAAAAGTCGAGGATGCAATACCAAGACAATAGCTGAGAATGAAATGAAGCACGGTTGTATCCTATCTGTCATTACAGTCAATCTGAACAAAGAACATGCAGTACAGGAAACTACAGAGAAAATTAGAAAGCGAATAAAATTTCAGGGAAAATATACAACAACTTTTTTATTTACAGATTCGTTGTAATTCCGATGGGCGAGTTTAAGATCGAAGCGACAGAAGCAGTCACTTCTGACGCCAAGCCGAGAGGATAGCCAGAGGCGCTGCAGTTACAAGATTTCAATACAGTGCGTAACACAATTAATGATCAAAACTGACGTGGACGAAAGTGTATGTCGCAAAAGGGGAGGGGGAGAGGGGTGCGCTTAATGATAAGTCGCTTATGTGGAAAAATGTTCTTAAACCGTCCCGGTAGAGACAGCAGTGGATGTTGAGATTCAATGAATGTGATTGATAATGTCTTGAAAAGGGGTTAAAGGTTGAACGATTTTTGTCGTTATTGTCATCTTCAGAGTGACGAATGGTTTGATGTAGTTCTTCATTCTATATTACCCAGTGCAAGCCTCTTCAACTGTGCTTTACTACTGCAACCTACATCGATTTGAATATGCTTACTCTATCCATGTCTAGTTCTCTATCTACAGTTTTTATCCTCCACACTTCCTTCCATTACCAACTGGCTGTTTCTTGATACCTCTGGATGTTTCCTATCAACAGAACCTGTCTTATAATTAAGTTGTACCAGCAGCTTCTTTCCCCAGTTTTATTCAGTATCTCCTCATTAGTTGCGCGATCTACATTTCTTATCTTCAGTATTTTTCTATAGCATCGCAATTCAAAAGCTTTTAGTCTCTCCTTGTGTGGACTCCGTCGAAGGCGACACTTAAAACATATTCAGAAAAGACTTATAAACACTTACAGCGAGACGTTAACAAATTTGTCTTTTCCAGAAATGAGTTTCTTGTTATAGCCATCCTGCACTATATACGGTGAACGTAAATAAATGTACAACGAGAAGTTCTGCTCACTACAACACAAAACTGAAGAAAATAATTTATATTTCAAAATATCCTCAGGTTCCTTCAATATAAACTCCATTCTTGCTTTTCATTTCATTTCATTTTTGAGTTGCTTGTTTACTGGGATTACCCCGCTAGAAGTTTCATCAGTTGAATAAAAAAGTTTTTCACGCTCTTGTTCCTTCAAATTAGAAAACAAATCAAAGTCTGGTGGGCTCATATCAGGGCTGTGTGGTTTGTGGGGAATTATTTACCGTCCATATTTGTTGAGAGTTTCTCTCACTAACAGGGCCAATAAGCGGTGTTGCATTATCGTGCAAACTGATGGCACCATCTGCAAGTATTTCAAGCCTGAGGACTTGTTTGACGAATTTTTGGTGCAAAAGATTTTGAAGAACCAGCTTGTAGTGAGCACCTCTTAGACGTCCGTGGGAAACTCTTTCTGTAACTATTTATGTCATACTTAAAGATCATCGACAGTTTTACCTTGGTGGGATTTTTTCGGGATTAGAGGATCGAAACTTTTCCTTTGTGACGACTGAAATCTCGTACCTACCTTTGATTGAGTACAACCACCCTTTTCAGAAACTGTTCTCCTACTGTTCGATAACATTGGATCAGTTCTTCAGCTATTCTTTTGCGACGTGCTTTCTGCTCTTCACTCAGACTATGTGGAAGCCACCTGGCAGCAACTTTTCTCATTTTTTTTTTAGTTACGTTTCTGTAAACTGAAGTGACATTCTTGCCTCATATACAATCACCTCACAAGCTTGTTTTATCTTCTCTCAAAATGTTGTTAACGAATACCTGAGGGGTGTTGTCTGTTGTAGTTGATGGCCTTCCACTTCTTCGATTGTCCTCATAGCTTACCAGATCTTCATGGAGACGAGCAGACCACCGTGATACTGTGCTACTTCCACTATTCTATTCCCACACACCTCTCTCTATGCGTTGTAAATTTCCGTTGCGTTCTCTCCTCGCTGGGGTTCGATTCTCATGTAGGAATGCTGGTCATTACGTGTAATCAGAAGTGACTCGGTTTCAGCTTCCATTATAAATCTGACTTACTCACGACAAAGTCTCGCGGACCGCCAAACACATATATTACCGTCATGCCTAAACTCTCGCTCATAACTGACATGAATTTCAACTTGACTTTTGAAATGACCCTCTTACTTTAGAAAAAGAGACTTTGAAAGCAGCTGAGGAACTGTGTTATTTGGGCAACAAAACTTATGACGGCAGATGCAAAGAGCATATGAAGTGCACACTGGCCATAGCAAGAAAAGTGGTTCTGAAAAAGCGGAATTTCTTAACATGGGATATAAATTTAACTGTTGCGAAACATTTTCTGACAGTATTTGTTCTGAGTACAGTGTTATGTGGATATGTAGCGCGAACGACGACCATTACAGGCAAGAAGACAGTAGGAGCTTTAGAAATATTGTGTATAAGAACACTGCAAATGAGTAGACGGGCAAATAGGGAAACTATTGAAGATGTACTGAATCGAGTTGGAAAAAGAAGAGCTTTATGGTAAAACTTTACTAAAGGAAAGATTTATATTGATACGGCGCTTCTAGAAGCGTCGGCGAACATTAAATGTGATAAAGAAGGAAGTCTGGACAAGAGTGGAGGAATGGCAAGGAGAGACACTAAGTACAGTAAGCATGTTCAGACAGTAGTAGGACACAATTGTTTCCAGAATTGAAGAGGCTTGTACAGGACAGACTCTCGTGTAAAGCAGCATAAAATCAAACCAGTCCTCGGACAGAGGTCTGCACCAATATTATTCGCCCCCTATGTGTAGCGCACCTGTACGATCGCCGTTATGCCTTCTTCAATGAGATATGGTGGCAGGTACAATCACTTTCTCATGGGATGGCGTTATCTGGCGGCTATTTGCGTCACGCTATCTGATTAGGAAACCAGGATGGTCTTGAAACTTCCGTGAGAACGTTTACCTTTCTGTTACAGTTTCGAACTATGTACTCTTTGAGTGGATAGCAAATAACAGGCTCTGCGTCAAATAACGCCAGAAGTACATATGGACAGACTTTTTACGTAACCATGCCTGTTGCTGCGCCTTGGTACATGTAGGCAACTGGTAAACGATCGGTGTTCTCAATACACCAATTGCTATTCGCTGCAAAGACGCAAGCCACATAACTTTGATATTCAGAACTGGAGACTGTTTCTAATCTACCTGAACAACTTGTTTACGATCATCGATGAATTTTGGAATAACTGTCCCGATACTGTGGCTTGCCCTGGTTGTCTGCGACCTGAAGCTATTGTGTTCTGCACTGTAATATTACCATGCCATTAAATTGTAGTTTAGCATCTTATAGATTTCTTTTTCCATTAACCCTATATCGTATTAAAGCTGAATTTTTTAGCACTTGAACAGTTTAATTATACACATCTGTTAAGTAGTGTTGCCCCACCTTTCCCCCATTACCCACACGAGAACATACTCAGGCATCAGATGTCTGAAACGTGTGCGATGGGCAAGCAGAATGCATCACCTCATGAAGCTTTTGACCTGCTCCTCACTGTCATTGGCGTGTAACAACGTTTACCGCAACCTGTCGGTGTAAGCGACCTTTTGCCAGACTGGGACGTACAATGACGGTGTTCCTACACCCAAGCTAATCTCTGTACACGCGTGAAGTACATGTGTTTTTGGCATATCTCCTGTGGGACGAACTTTGCAATATTCTCCGACCATCAGCGAAAAGACTGAGATACGGCTAAACCATGTGCTAAGTCATTGGCGTGTAACATGGACAGCAACGGTCCTAAGAGGGGTCTTCAAACGGTAAGTTACGCATTATTATGGCTCGCCAAGAAACTTTCATTTAATGCCGCACTGCACTTCACGGTGATACTAAGCCACTGTAAACAAAAGTCGGGAGGTTCTACCAGTTCGATCAGTTCCTCAGTGACAGAAATCCGCTCCTTGGTCACGAAGCTGTGTGAACGTCCCCACCATTGCGATAGTCTCTCCTCTCAGATGTTCTTTCAGCTTGCCAACAAGACATTTTCGTCTGTGGTGGATATCGATAGCCTACCTTCCCGAACCGTGTCGCACACATTTGTGTGGCCTTCGTCAAATTATTGGCACTAATTCACTATGACTGTACACGACAGTGCATTTGGTTCGTACGCTACCAGAATTTCGCGGTGAATCTACATGAAATTTAGACGTTAAGACACATACTTTCCCCGCGTACTTCAACTTCGGAGTACGTCTGGTGTTGCAGTTTCACTCTGTGATGTCCATGTTATCCATAGCGCAACAGAACTGTGTCCAGAACAAGTACTCTCGTCAGATAGTACACCATCCTTGTTGCTCAGTTGTCTTAGTGCGGGATGACAAGTGTAACTTACTTTGTTAAGTCCTTACGTATTGTACACTCTAGGACAAGAAATAACAAAAAGTCCAAGGAATTATCCGAATTGGGCGGGAAATTAGTAGGCGTGATGCATATGAACATGCAAACACTTTATTTGTAAAAACACAGTTTTAATCTGCCAGGAAGTTTCATATCAGCGCACACTCCGCTGCAGAGTGAAATTTCATTCTGGAAGTTATTACAACTTTAGAATAACTGCAAGCAGCTATTCGGCTTAGCACTGATTGACAGAGTTGTTGGGAGCCCTTCTGGAGGATGTAGTGCGAACTTCTGTCCAACTGGCTTGTTGGACTGTCAAAATCCCGAGCTGGTTGGAGGGCCCTGTCCGTAATTCTCCAAACGATCCCGATTATGAGAGATCCGGCGACCTTGCTGCCAAGGTATGATTTGGAAAAAACAAAGACAAGTAATAGAAGCTCTTACCGTGTGCAGGTGGGTATTATCTTGCTGAAATGTAGGACCAGAACGGTTTGCCATGAAGGGCAACAAAACGAGATGTAGAATATCTCCGACGTACTGCTGTGTTGTAAGAGATCCTGCTGTGAGAAGGATGACATTCCTGACTATCACTGTTGGTTGTTGGGCCGAATGGCGGGTGACAGTCAGGCTAGTAGCCCACCGCTATCTGGGGCGGCTCCGGGCCTTCATTGCACTCCAGTCAATGAGTTTCCCGACCGAAGTCGAGTCTGGAAACGCCCCATACAGAGGTGGAATACTCTCTGACTCTCGCCCTTTATACAGCCTGACATTCAGGAATAATGGCCCGGGGTGCTATTTCTTTTCATAGCAGAATCCCTTTGGTTGCCATCCGCGGCAACTTATAGCATGGCGGTACTTCCACGATATTCCACGTCCCGTTTTCTTCTCCGTCATGGCGAGCCATCCTGAGCAACATTTCAGCAAGATAATCTCCACCCACACACGGCGAGAGTTTCTGTTTCTTGTCTTCTCGCGCGTCAAACGCTGTCTTGGCCAGAAATGTCACCGTTTCTCTGCCCAACTGAAAACGTTCGGAGCATTATGGGCAGGGTCCTCCAACCAGCTCGAGATTTTGACAATGTAAAGCTCCAATTTGCCACAATTTGGTACGTCATCCCTCAACAGGACATCCAAGAACTCTTCAATCAGTGCCACGACGAAAACCTGCTTGCATAATGGGAACAGGTGTACCAAATCGTTATTGACATGCTGACTTTGAGAAGTTCTTTCTTCCGAAATTTTGAACATTTGTTTTTCTGCACATGTGCAGCATATCTACCTATTTCCGACCCATTTAGAAAATTCCTTTGTGGTGCGTTATTTTTTGTGTTTTATAATATACCACTTCTGGCGAGTGGGCGCTGGACAAAAATTGTTGCATCTTCTTCGTCAGGATATTTTTTATCTAGTCACAAACCTCGCAGAAGCTCTTATGAGTCAGTTTCATTTCGTGTATCCGTGGGACGGACGATATCAACGGCAAAGAGCTTCATTTGAGTCTCGCATAATCGTCTTATTTTCGCGACCCTATGTGATTACAAAGGGGGTGGTCATTTAAGATGTAAGAGTAAGAAGTATGTTCAAGCGAGGAGCTAATTGACTCAAAAATCAGCATACGCCATTAGTTCATTGGAATTTATTTACCTTTAGCAATTTAAGCCGTGCTATTACTTATAAATATAACAAAGGCAATGTAGACTTGCCGCGTATCTGCTTTGTAGGGACCTGCAGTCGACATTTTAGACACGATGAAAGCAGAGAGCTCCCAGTGGAATAAGATGTCGCCACATCTGCAATCTGGTTTCCCAATGCAGAAAGCCACGAGCAGTCACGAAACACTAGGAACTCTTCTGGTTCTCAGACACGATCGTAATATCAAGTTGAGGGAATTGTTTGTTGCGTTCGGTCATTAGGCAGCACCCATACTGGACATTACCCAACAAAGGAAAACACTAACTCTGCTAGCAAGCCCAGACTGCAGTTATGGAAAACACTAACTCTGCTAGCAAGCCCAGACTGCAGTTATGGTGTGGCACGTTATTATACACTCCTGGAAATGGAAAAAAGAACACATTGACACCGGTGTGTCAGACCCACCATACTTGCTCCGGACACTGCGAGAGGGCTGTACAAGCAATGATCACACGCACGGCACAGCGGACACACCAGGAACCGCGGTGTTGGCCGTCGAATGGCGCTAGCTGCGCAGCATTTGTGCACCGCCGCCGTCAGTGTCAGCCAGTTTGCCGTGGCATACGGAGCTCCATCGCAGTCTTTAACACTGGTAGCATGCCGCGACAGCGTGGACGTGAACCGTATGTGCAGTTGACGGACTTTGAGCGAGGGCGTATAGTGGACATGCGGGAGGCCGGGTGGACGTACCGCCGAATTGCTCAACACGTGGGGCGTGAGGTCTCCACAGTACATCGATGTTGTCGCCAGTGGTCGGCGGAAGGTGCACGTGCCCGTCGACCTGGGACCGGACCGCAGCGACGCACGGATGCACGCCAAGACCGTAGGATCCTACGCAGTGCCGTAGGGGACCGCACCGCCACTTCCCAGCAAATTAGGGACACTGTTGCTCCTGGGGTATCGGCGAGGACCATTCGCAACCGTCTCCATGAAGCTGGGCTACGGTCCCGCACACCGTTAGGCCGTCTTCCGCTCACGCCCCAACATCGTGCAGCCCGCCTCCAGTGGTGTCGCGACAGGCGTGAATGGAGGGACGAATGGAGACGTGTCGTCTTCAGCGATGAGAGTCGCTTCTGCCTTGGTGCCAATGATGGTCGTATGCGTGTTTGGCGCCGTGCAGGTGAGCGCCACAATCAGGACTGCATACGACCGAGGCACACAGGGCCAACACCCGGCATCATGGTGTGGGGACCGATCTCCTACACCACTGGTGATCGTCGAGGGGACACTGAATAGTGCACGGTACATCCAAACCGTCATCGAACCCATCGTTCTATCATTCCTAGACCGGCAAGGGAACTTGCTGTTCCAACAGGACAATGCACGTCCGCATGTATCCCGTGCCACCCAACGTGCTCTAGAAGGTGTAAGTCAACTACCCTGGCCAGCAAGATCTCCGGATCTGTCCCCCATTGAGCATGTTTGGGACTGGATGAAGCGTCGTCTCACGCGGTCTGCACGTCCAGCACGAACGCTGGTCCAACTGAGGCGCCAGGTGGAAATGGCATGGCAAGCCGTTCCACAGGACTACATCCAGCATCTCTACGATCGTCTCCATGGGAGAATAGCAGCCTGCATTGCTGCGAAAGGTGGATATACACTGTACTAGTGCCGACATTGTGCATGCTCTGTTGCCTGTGTCTATGTGCCTGTGGTTCTGTCAGTGTGATCATGTGATGTATCTGACCCCAGGAATGTGTCAATAAAGTTTCCCCTTCCTGGGACAATGAATTCACGGTGTTCTTATTTCAATTTCCAGGAGTGTAGTAATAACAATATGATAAATTCCTTATCGTACACTGACAAAGAAACTCAACACCAAGAAGGAGTTGTGCGATGTATACGAGAGTTGATGGGCGGGGTTCTATATCTGAATGCTGATGTCCATTCTAGTTTCCCACCAGTCGCATAATAGTGGCGCTAGCAGCGCAACTATGAGGAAGCAAATCAGGTTTGTTTTAAATACACGCTGCAGAGGTCGTGAGCCATAGGTATCTTTGAAATTGGAGGTGGTGAGTTGATGCTAGTCACGAATACCTAATTTAAGGCGACAAAGACTGAAAGCGTTATTCGTGAGAATGTACGGTCGGAAGAGGGGCGGGCTCTGGATGGCCACGTTACGCTCTTGAGAGAGTAGATCATCGTGTTCGGTGTGTGGCTCTGGAAAATCGTACTGCATCTGCAGCAGCAACCTGAGCATCAGTTGGCACCACAGTGACACAATGAACTGTTACAAATCTGTTACTTAAGGGCAGCTCTCAGCCAGACGCCTTGTGGCACGAGTTCGACTGACCACAAATCACTGCCATTTGCGACTTCAGTGGTGTCAAGCGAGAGCTCGTTGGAAGGCAGGTTGGAGGTCCGTTGTGTTTTCTGATGAAAAATGTTGCTGCCTCATTGCCAGTGACGGCCGTGTGTTGGTCAGCTGGAGGCCAGTTGAAGGCTAGCTACAAACCTGTCTGTTTGCTAGACACACTGGACGTAGGCCTGCAGTTATGGTCTGCGGTGCAATTTTGTGTGGCAGCAGGATCAGTCACGTGTCTGTCCCATGCACCCAGCCTGTGAATTTGTGAGTCAGTCTGATGATTCGACCAGTTCTGCGGCCATTCATGATTAGCATTCCAGGGGAGCTTTACAACAGGATAACGCTCACATACATACCTCTGTTATAACTCAACATGTTCTATAGGATGCCGACCCGTTACCTTCGCATATTCGATCATTTGACGTGTCTCCAAGCGAAAATATATGGGACATCATCGGATGATAACTCCAGCGTCAACCTCAAACAGCATTAACCGTCCCTGAACTGACTACCAGTACCACAGATTCACTTCCCGCCCTTGGAGAAGACAATGCATGCACTTCTTCATGCTTGCATTCAATGTTCAAGCGTTTACACCAGTTATGAATGTACCAGAATTTCACATTCGCAATGGCCTTTATCATGTTTACATTAACCTGTGGTCCTGCAATGTTAATCACTTAAATATGGTAGTCCGACGATAGTTTTCCCGTAATTTCATTACTCTACGTTCAATATTTTTTGATGTCGCGATTTTTCCGTCAGTGTGTAATAATATGTAAGTAAACAATATATAAATATAGTTCACCGTCTTCGCATCCATGTTGCTCCTGCATGTTTCCTATTGTCGCATACCAAACTTTCGTAAATGCATCTTTTCGTTCATTCATTCATTCATTCATGCACCTAGCTACATGTCCCTCCCATTTCCATTTCATAGTTGTTACCCAGGAAGTAACGTATTTCAGTCCATTTTGTTCCGTGATACATTTGTCTATTTTACTTTAATTTCCAACAGACATCTCTCGAATACTCACTTAGCAGCTCTCAGTTGTTGAATTGAATATGATTTTAAAATTACTATCAAAACACTATTTAGTTTACCAAAAGTACAGCAGCCCATTTTTACTCTTCAGTTGATTTCTTTCTTGTCCACCCAGCAAGTGCCTTTGATTGCCCCAAATACAAAAGCTGACTATCTATTTTTCGTTATTATTAAGTTGTACAATTTTCTTTCCTGTGCTTTCGACGTGCAATAATTCAGACTACTTACAAATTATTTTCAGGTCTCCTCTCAGACTTGCTCTATTAGAGTCTGTCATTCTTTGTTGAAGTTTATCTGCACTAATCTGCGACTACTGAGAATGGTTTTGTTGACTTGGAACAACCTTTCCTGCTTCGTCTGGAAGATCTGAATTTACTGCAATCCTGATAGAGTGGGGAGCTTTAGCACTGATGTATCCTGAATTGCCTACAGATGGTTGGTCACAACGGAACGTAGTAGAACTAAGTTGATAGCGGAAGCAGCCGGCAGTTTCATCACGATTGGCGGGGTGAAAGTGGTGCAGAGAGTTGATACCTGGTAGAAAGCTGAGTAGTCGTCAAAAAAACATTATTAATTCAGCATACATTTTATTAGAGAAGCAGCTACAACAATCGTGGCGTCGCCGGGAGGCAGTGAGTGCGAAGCCGCTGATCCAAGCAAGCGCCTTGCGTCGTTCGGCAGCTTGCGGCGACTCCAGCGACTCGGCAAAACTGCGCCAAAACATAATGGTGGCCTTGCATTACATTCATCAATAATCTGACACAAACTGAATTAGTGCCTTGCTTCTGAAGAACAGATTTGGTTGAAATTTTGTCTAAAACGTCCTGAAAATATATTAATCCAGACGAAGAGGTAGCTCATTCGCACTACTACATTATATAATTTTGTTCATTAGCTCCAAATGATTCATTCTGCTGCACACATCTCTCAGACATCTTGTTCCTTGGCTTGATTAAGATCCAATGTGTTTTATGTACTACTTATTATATTCTACATTATGAGATGAAGTTAATAGGTCTACAATCTTTTTACGAGTGTTTGTCTCCTTTCTTGGCAATTAGAATAATTACAGCAGCGTTCCGATTATGAGAACTTTTCTTCTTTTGCAATCATATTGTAGCATATTTACTAAACTTTGTGTATAACTTTTTCTCCTGGATCAAACATTTGTATCGTAACGTTATGATCTCCAGCTGACTTTCGTACTTCCAGTGGTTTTGTACACCTCAACTGACATTATTCACAGAATGTAATAATTTCATCTCTCGATTTCCCATCTTTTGCAATGCATCTACAAAAATTTCAAAAATTTTGAAATGTTATGAGATTTCTTTCCTCAAGTAAATGACTTTGCCATCTGGCTTCTTTCCTAATTAAAAGTTTTTATTAATTTCCCTTCATACTCTCATTTCTGTCAACTGTTTCTGTAATAAGATACTTCGGTACACTAGCACAGAAGTTTTGTGGGTGTATACCTGTGTCGTATCTTAAAAAAATAACTGTCACTGGATGAACAAATCCGAAGTTTTGGTCACAGTTGCAGTGGCATTCCTCTGTGTCTGCATGTGGCTATCAGGTTATACATTCAGAAAACTTTCATCTAAAATGGTTCTGGCCATTGAACGCTTTTATTGATCTCTCATATCAATGACCTTCTCTTTAGTAGTTCCTCTGTTACACCTGAGGTTTTTTTGTTGTTGAAAAAAAGGTGGTAGAAATGAAAGCGTGAAATTTTGTTTTAATTAATTTAGTTGCTGATGAAAGAACAGCATGCTAGTCGCTTTCATATATTTTCGCCATCTTGATTTTCTAAGCTGACAAACCAGAAATACATAAATGCTTGCACCATAGTTACGTTTTAAACCTTCCGACTATTTACTTTCCAACTTTGGGCCCATAACTTCATGACGAAATTGTGATCCAAGCATGATTACAAGCAAGAAACTTTAGTTTTAACTAATTTATTCACTGGTGAAACGACAGTACGTCAAAGACACTTTGCGGACAACAAAAACATTGCCTGTCGTTGTAAAGAACAAGTAAATGATTCTACAGTGTCAAAGATGAACTACAAGAAGAGCAATACAGAAACGCAGTTCTTCCTTCTCGGTATCAATTCTGAGTAACTATGGTCTACAGCTTTACATATTTACAGTCCTGGTGACAAGTTTTCAGAATTTTGTTTGCACAAAGATTTTGTAAACATATGAACTAACTGATTTTCTGTAGCAATGTACTTGACATCTATTTCCCTGTCTAAACGTAAGTTTAATGAATGAAAAGCACCAGTTTGGTTTGTTCTACAATATTACATCTATTTTTAACCGGTTTCTGGTTTTTGAATGTCTGAAGGTGGCCTTGTAACCGAAAACTGCTTAACAATAAAAGTAATATTGCAGAACAAACCAAACTGGTGCTTTTCATATATTATAATTTTGTTCTACCAAGAACCGACGGAAGAATCGGTTATCATAAACTTAAGTTTATAATAAACGTACCACCATTGTGTGTCAGTCTTTTATATTTCCATTTTTAAAGAGGGGCAATACAGGAATGACACTTTTCGTCAATTATAAGATTACCTTTTTCAGAATTGTTAGGTTATAGAACACCTTCTCTTACCCCAAAACAATTTACATGTCTAGAGCACAAGTTGTGGGTGATATACTGTGAGTACTTTGTATCATTTTGAAAAAAAAGGTGAAATAATTAACAGCATAGCATAGTTTTGTCTGAGTTAAATAAAGCAAACATCCTATCAATTCTCTGCAAGGCACTTTCTCATTCGGTCTCTTGTCACCCTTAACGTCTCTGTAATAAATTACAAGGTTGTGTTAATTGGTTTCCGTTCATTCATATCAGACCTCTTCATTTGATTTTCCAAATAAATTCTCTGACTCAAAACTACCGACAGATGCCTCTTATCTATATTAATTTCCAAGAACAGTCTGGCGTATCCCAAATCTTTCACTTGAAATTCATTTCTTGAATCTAATTTGAATTATTCGATTTCGTCTTACCTCCTAAAGTGGTAATGTCATTGAGATGTAACGAAACGTAAATCTCAGTGTTTAAGTTCCTGTACATGTATAGACACCCATCAGCACCGATTTTAGAACGGCATAGATCTTTAAAAAGCCTTAAATTCGTAGACCTTTATACCTGCTTTAAGCCATAAATTGCTTTGTTTAGCTTATCTACAGCACCTTGTTCTACATTACATCCAACAAATTTTAAATCGCGAACATGGAAAAACGTCAAGAGGAGTTACAAACGTTAGGAAGACGAAACTGTTTTGTCTAGTATCTATTGTTTAAAAGACTTGCCATTATGAAGGAAGGTGACGTGCTGTAATTGTGGAAGAAGGGGGTGATTTTCATTTTAGTATGAACGCCAGTCAAATAATATCAGCAACGGAATTAGAAAATAATGATGCTACAGATGAAGGTATACTTCAGTTGTCAGCAGTTGTGCAGGCAGAACTGGAACAGAATGTTTCAAGAAATGTAAGTATGAGAGGTAGTATAAACTTTTACAGCAATCTGGTGAAAGGTTTTAGTGATACTAATGTGACTAAAATTAGTCAGTTTGAGGTAATGAGGAAGAAACAATGGAAGTATAAGCCAAAAGTGGTATGCTGCCTGTTAAGAAGAGGAGTAATTGAAGAAAGTGGAACAGAAAGTGAACAAGAAATATTTCCTGTACTGAAAGGAATAATGGAAAACAATGTTATGGGGGTAAACAAAACATTTTGTGAAGAAAATAAAACTAAGGAACAGCAGTTTGGTAGTCTTGATAAGAAAATCTGCCAACAGTCTAGTAGGATCAGTGGATTAGTTGTTGACGTCAAAAAGTTGAAATTTAAAATTAATAGAAAAACAAGACACCAGACTGCTGAACTAAAGCAAATGAGAGTGACAGATTTGCGTTTGTTTGACACTAGGGTTGAGGAAAATGTTTATCAAGTTGAGAATAAGTGTAGGCAGACCACAAAATATGTAACATGTCAATTAACACAGGTTATTAGTAAGATGACTGAAACTGTCCGGCAGATTAAAACAGCACGCCGGGCCGAGACCCGAAGCAAGCTGATAGAGCACGTGTCCACGAAAGGCATGGGTCCCGAGTTCGAGTCAAGGTCCGGCACACAGTTTTTATTTGCCAGGAAGTTTCATACCAGCGCACACTCCGCTGCAGAGCGAAAATTTCATTCTGGAAACAACCTCCAGGCTGTGGCTAAGCCATGTTTCCGCTACAGCCTTTCATCCAGGAGTGCTAGTCCTGCAAGTTTCGTAGGAGAAGTTTGAAACGTAGGAGACGAGATACTGGGAGAAATGGAACTGTGAGGACGGAGGGTGAGTTGTGCCTGGGTAGCTCAACTGGCGAAAGGCGAAGGTCCCGAGTTCGAGTCTTGGTCCGGTACACAGTTTTAACCTGGCAGGCTGTTTCATATCTACATCTACATCCATACTCCGCAAGCCACCTGACGGTGTGTGGCGGAGGGTACCCTGAGTACCTCTATCGGTTCTCCCTTCTATTCCAGTCTCGTATTGTTCGTGGAAAGAAGGATTGTCGGTGTGCTTCTGTGTGGGCTCTAATCTCTCTGATTTTATCCTCATGGTCTCTTCGCGAGATATACGTAGGAGGGATCAATATACTGCTTGATTCTTCGGTGAAGGTATGTTCTCGAAACTTTAACAAAATCCCGTACCGAGCTACTGAGCGTCTCTCCTGCAGAGTCTTCCACTGGAGTTTATCTATCATCTCCGTAATGCTTTCACGATTACTAAATGATCCTGTAACGAAGCGCGCTGCTCTCCGGTGGATCTTCTCTCTCTCTTCTATCAACCCTATCTGGTATGGATACCACACTGCTGAGCAGTATTCAAGCAGTGGGCGAACAAGCGTACAGTAACCTACTTCCTTTGTTTCCGGATTGCATTTCCTTAGGATTCTTCCAATGAATCTCAGTCTGGCATCTGCTTTACCGACGATCAACTTTATATGATAATTCCATTTTAAATCACTCCTAATGCGTACTCCCAGATAATTTATGGATTTAACTGCTTCCAGTTGCTGACCTGCTATTTTGTAGCTAAATGATAAGGGAACTATCTTTCTATGTATTCGCAGTACATTACACTTGTCTACATTGAGATTCAATTGCCATTCCCTGCACCATGCGTCAATTCGCTGCAGATCCTCCTGCATTTCAGTACAATTTTCCATTGTTACAACCTCTCGATACACCACAGCATCATCTGCAAGAAGCCCCAGTGAACTTCCGATGTCATGAACAAGGTCATTTATGTATATTGTGAACAGCAACGGTCCTACGACACTCCCCTACGGCACACCTCAAATCACTCTTACTTCGGAAGACTTTTCTCCATTGAGAATGACATGCTGCGTTCTGTTATCTAGGAACTCTTCAATCCAATCACACAACTGGTCCGACAGTTCATATGCTCTTACTTTGTTCATTAAACGACTGTAGGGAACTGCGTCGAACGCCTTGCGGAAGTCAAGAAACACGGCATGTACCTGTGAACCCGTGTCTATGGCCCTCTGAGTCTCGTGGACGAATAGCTCGAGCTGGGTTTCACACGACCGTCTTTTTCGAAACCCATGTTGATTCCTACAGAGTAGATTTGTAGTCTCCAGAAAAGTCATTATACTCGAACATAATACGTGTTCCAAAATTGTACAACTGATGGACGTTAGAGATATAGGTCTAGAGTTCTGCACATCTGTTCGACGTCCCTTCTTGAAAACGGGGATGAGCTGTGCCCTTTTCCAATCCTTTGGAACGCTACGCTCTTCTAGAGACCTACGGTACACCGCTGCAAGAAGGGAGGGGGGGGGGGGGGGGGCAAGTTCCTTCGCGTACTATGTGTAAAATCGAACTGGTATCCCAACAGGTCCAGCGGCCTTTCCTCTTTTGAGTGATTTTAATTGTTTCTCTATCCCTCTGTCATCTATTTCGTTATCTACCATTTTGTCATCTGTGCGACAATCTAGAGAAGGAACTACAGTGCAGTCTTCCTCTGTGAAACAGCTTTGGAAAAAGACATTTAGTATTTCGACCTTTAGTCTGTCATCCTCTGTTTCAGTACCATTTTCGTCACAGAGTGTCTGGACATTTTGTTTTGATCCACCTACCGCTTTGACATAAGACTAAAATTTCTTAGGATTTTCTGCCAAGTCAGTACATAGAACTTTACTTTCGAATTCATTGAACGCCTCTCGCATAGCCCTCCTCACACTACATTTCGCTTTGCGTAATTTTTGTTTGTCTGCAAGGCTTTGGCTATGTTTATGTTTGCTGTGAAGTTCCCTTTGCTTCCGCAGCAGTTTTCTAACTCGGTTGTTGTACCACGGTGGCTCTTTTCCATCTCTTACGATCTTGCTTGGCACATACTCATTTAACGCATATTGTACGATGGTTTTGAACTTTGTCCACTGATCCTCAACACTATCTGTACTTGGGACAAAACTTTTGTGTTGAGCCGTCAGGTACTCTGAAATCTGCTTTTTTGTCACTTTTTCTAAACAGAAAAATCTTCCTACCTTTTTTAATATTTCTATTTACGGTTGAAATCATCGATGCAGTAACCGCTTTATGATCGCTGATTCCCTGTTCCAGTGCACAATCCACTGGAGAGCGAAAATTTCATTGTAGAAAAAGATGACTATTGGAAGCAAGAAAGGGATAGATCGAATAAAAGAGGATGTACATGAAGTCGAGCAGAAAGTTGCTGCTGTGACATTAGTTTGTGAAAATGACTATAATCCTTTGGGTAGTAAGCTTAATTCTGAGCATAGAAACTGTTGAAAATCTGCATAGGTTGTGACACCACATTGTCAACGGCTGTGTTTAGATGAATACACGGGTCCCTTCCGTATCGCCAAAGCTAAGCAGTCTCAGCGTTTGGATGGGTGACTGTCTGGGTATGCTGTGCGCTGTTGAGAATTTTTCCTTAGCCTTTGCAACAGAGGGGACAGGTCGCGTGGTGTCAAGTCAATGAATATCAGTCTGCTCCAATGTCGATGACTAAATTCCAAACCTCTCTGCAGTGCATGCGACGCTATTTGATGGTGATCCAGCCATCATATGAGGACTTTAATCTCGGTGGCCCATTTGATTCTTTTTGAGAGTAGTGGGCTATGTACGAGCAGCGTATTTCATCCTCACCATTTCCAATGCAAACGTGACACTACATAGACTCACATACTGTTACAGTTATCTACACACTTAACGAATACGCGTACACACACGGCGTTCGTACTTCACAAAGGAATGGTACATGTTGGCACTGAGGATAGTGAAAGCCTTTCCAATTAGGTGTCTGAACAAGCCCTTCATGGTGTGCTAGTCATTCATGCCGTACGACTTTACTTTATTACTAACAACATGATAAATCAGAATGAACATAAACAAATGGAGTTGGAAAATAGTTCCTCACCTGGAGAAAAAAATTCTGTATGAAGATATCAGGGAAATCGCTAGATCTTATGCCTTGTAAAGTTGAAAACGGCCATTATGATTGATGAAATCTTCCGCCAAACGTATTTGCAATAAGTCTTTATGGCGTAGCGCCCTACATCGCGCCTCTAGAAGTCTGTCAATAGCGAGCAGCCATAGGCGTATGATGAGAAACAGCTCCTTTGTAACAGATATACAAGTATGTTCCTACCACCTAGCTGAGTGTTAGCAGTTACGGTGCCGGCCGAGATGTGCCACTAGCGTACAGGCACTGAAACCTTAGACAGGCAAAAAAATATATATATATATTTTAAATTTTCATCGTATGATATCATGTTTTCTAATAATTATTGCTAATTTAATGTGTTTTGTTGTTAGAACCCATAAGGGATGAATGTGATGCAATGTGGGATATGAATATTTACATTTACATTTGATACCGAGGGAATTTGTATCTGGATAGTGGGAGTGTCATATACACTAGGATAAATTAGTAATGCGTAATTCACCATTTACTGTATTGCGGAAACATGAAACATACTGCGGAAATTCGGTACAGAGGGGATTATTTAGTTATTTGCGGGTCTTCTGAGGTTGTTTATTGAATGAATTACATTAAAAGATACTTTTGTTGTGATTGGTCCAAAGTAAAAGATGAGGGCGAGCGAGGTTTACAACTGATAGCTGATAGGCTATGATAGATCACTACCAATCAGAAGAGAGCATTCGCTAGTATTTGCTGCTCTAGATAACTACTTTTTAGTCCAGAAGGCATTTGGGGCTCAGACATTAAGATGGTCGCACGTGTTTACACTGATTTTTGAAAATATTTTTAATTTTGCGAAATTGTAGTCTAGAAGAAGCCATGGAATGTCAGGTAGTATATGTGGATGGACGATGTGACTATTCCGGATTTTTTGTGTGTGAGAATAACTTAAATAAGCATGGGGTGATGCACAAGTCATGCCCGGGGACTCATTGTTCGAAGTTCCCGAAATTTAGAATACGAAGAGAACGATCTATTTCACCGAAAATCAGTACGGAAATTTTTCGGTAACAAGTTGGGTGAATACGAGGACCTTGTAACGCCGGAAATGCATATCCTCCTATTTCCATCTATTGTACTATTATTTTTTTTCCTTGTTTTGTTACCTCAAGATATGACATTTCTGTCTCTTTATATATTGTAATTGTTTTACTGTTTGTATATATATATTTATGCACTTATGTCGATGTATAATTGGTTTGTTTCGCAAATATTATTTGTATTTTTACGCTGGGTCTTGCCTAGGGAAAACTGCTATCGAACGATTACATCGATAGGTCGTGTGAAGAATCAAAGTGTGTAGGATCTTTGGTAGGGTTAACTCTGCCGCGTGGAGAGCGGGCAGAGAGAGTCTGGCTGGAGTAGCGAGTGGAGCAGGTGTGTTGTGTGACGCTCCCGCGAGTTGCCGCGCTTTCGGGGTTTGGCAGCATGTAATTGCGCTCGACTCGGGATGATAGTTTCTGACGTGGTGTCGCGGACAGGAAGCATTAGCTGGCGCACATCAAGAGCCCGTTTCGCCTGGTGACCGTGTCGAGAAGAAGGCGCGCCAACATCCAGCTTCTGCAACAGCGACGGCCGACAATGAGTGACTGTCGCCACCTCCTCGATCGACGGCTTCAAACCTTCAATCAACCAACAAGGAAGACTAAAAGCACGTAAAGTTTCAGAACTGTATGGCAGACCTCAGCTTTTCAAATTGTTCCATTTGCCTCGCAAAATTACAGCAACTTAGCATGAACCTTTGTTGCTCATTGTCCCAATTGCATTGCCAAGCAGGGTCCCTTCCTTTTCCGAAATGAACCCGAGTGTCGTTGAAATTCAAACGCCAGCATAATTCCATTTCACTGCTTTAATTTCAAAGTTCAATTTAAGTATTCATAGCTGGCTACAATAGTTAGATTACACAAGCACAAATTAAGAGTGCGAGTTTTGTTACTGTATTTTAGCTTACCTGTGACTGCAGCTCAGCTTGGTACGTACTAAATTTTACTATTGTTAATTGTTCAGAATCGTTTAATTCAAGTTCAAAGTTAAATCTCTTCTTTCTAAATTGCGTAGATTCAAGTAGCTTTAGAAATGATTGTTGAGGTAGTCCAAGACTAACTGTATTTCGATGTGCTTCAGAAAGAAAGCTCACTATTAACTTCAGTCACTAAATTAACTTTCGATTTTCCGGTTTCATTAATTCTTTTGCTAAATTAAGTGTAGCGAAATTTATTACTTCTGACCAACTTTCAGTTTTCACACTACACGTGTCAACCTTCAGTTGCCACGCTTCTAATGCTAATTATATGTGTAATAACCTTTCTTTTTCAGTTATTATAGTAATTGTCCATAGGACTGGCGACCGTAATTTCCCCCAAATCTCAAATATCTAATTACCGCTAGTTGATTGTTAACGTAACGGCCGCACATTTACTTTCTTTATTAACTTTATCCCTATTTCAAAATTAATTTCCACCAGTTTCACTTGCATTTTTCCTTTCATTTACATGTAACCCTTTCCTCCCTCTTTACCGACAGGTTAACTTCGGTGACGATTGCTTTTCCAAAATTCACATTAGGTACACGCGGTTTCATTTTTCACTGTCATTAAGGTCGATAAGTGAGGGGGAGGTTACACGTGGCGACCTGGTGACAGGACAATCTTCAAATTTGAGGTTGTTCTGGACACGAATTTTTCATTGTACAAATCTCGTAACAAAGTACTGGTTACGAAATGGTCGATACGTCAGCGAGAATATTAGTGTGAGGAATCCTAATTAGATTTGAGATTTGGCATTTATATTGAAAATTATTAAAATGAGTGAAGTCAACAATTACCAAAATTTGGTAGGCTTGGATAAGGAACAATCGGTCGAACAGTGGGGAATGCGCACCGCGGTACCCAGTGTTCAGGGACAGGCGACCGCCGAAACGCAACAAAGAGCAGAAATGGAATTCCACACTTTAGAAAATGTTTCGGAGTCGGAAGTGAAAACCAAATGTGAATCCCTTGATGACGAATACGGGGGGACAATTAAAGAGGAAGCCGCTACGGAAGTAAAACCGGTAGTTTCCGGGAATTTAACTGATTTATTGAATGTTTTGATTAACGAAATCAAGAGTCAATCGGCCAAGCAAGAAGCTCAGTCTGGAAAAATTGAACGAAAGCTAGACAGTCACAACAAAGCTATTAATGTTGTTAACAACAATGTTGGAGTTGTTAACACAAAAGTTGATAAAATCAAAGAAGATATTGTTGTGATTAATAGCGAAATCGGTTATCTTAAACAGGAAATGACAGGCGTTCAGGCGGAAATTGCGAGCATAAATACTCGTTTTTATTCCGAAATTAGCAGAATCGAGAAAAGTGTATGAGAATCAGTTGCTCCGATCATCGAGAATAAGGTGACGGAACAAATTCAATTAGTGAAAAAAGAGGATCAAAAGAAGGTGGAAACTTTAAAGGCTTTAGTATCCGAAGTAGATACCAAAGTGACGAAGCAGGCTAATGCCTGCGAAGAGAAAAAAAGGGAAGTAGAAACGCTTGCGACAACCACTTGCCAAGTAATTACGAGAGTGTCGGAATTAGAAAAGAAACTTGACGAAAAACAGAGCTATGTGCCAATCTATGCACATAGTTCGGAATTGTTGACGAAAGAGGAGCGGTTCGACCCCTTGAAAAAAGGCGGTATACACGCGACGGATTTCATTAAGAATTGTGAAAGAGTTTTACCCAGATCATGGACTAATGAGAGAAAAATTAATGCGATTATTGATGTGTTGGCTGGTGATGCCAAGCGTTGGGGCTTAAACCTCAACATTACGGACCTGACTTTTGACGAATTTAAAAATTTGTTTCTGGCTGAATACTGGTCAGAGCAAAAACAGCAAAGTGTCTGGCGCGAATTTGTCGTATCGAGGCCTTTCGATGCGAATTCGCGCGTTTCGATGAAGGAGTTTTGTGAGGGCTGGATCCGCAAGTTGGAATACTTGCGTGATCGCCGCACGGAATCCGAAATAGTCTGGGAACTCTACAAAAAGCTTCCAGATGATACAAAACGCTACGTAGGAAGCAATTCAGAACAATAAATGATTTCCTGGAAAGAGTGGAGGACGAGGACAATTGGCGCAATAATCGCGACAGTGGTAGAGGCCTTGGTAACAACAACAGGTACCACAGCAACCACAACAACGATAACCATGCGAATAATGCATACCGCAACCATGGCAGCAATAACAATAATGGTTCGGATCGTAATAACAATCGGTACAATGCAAATAATAACAGGAATGACGGAAACCAGTATCATACTAACGTGATACGGGCTTCACAGAATAGTAATAACGCCAGAGGGTGTGATCAGCCGCCTCAGCAGCATCCGGGGACCGTATCTGCTGGGACGAGACAGGGAAACCATTAGCCGCGCCGGTGAGGGGCCGACCGGGCGTGGAGAAATTTTGGCGGCCCAATAGCAGGAGAAAACCCAAGTGTCGTCGATATGAAAATTCCGTGTGGAATAATCAACGGCGGGAGAGTGTGCCAGTGTTAGGAGAAAGGAGTGCGCCCACAAGTAGGAGATCAGCTGTAGACACGGCAGTAGAAAATACATTCTCTGTCAGTGAGAACAATTTAAGTAGTGTTCCGGAAAACGATTATAAAGTGGCAGCTGTAATACCCACAGCGAAACTGGAGATTGAGTTTAAGAATGATTCGCAAGTGTTGAGAGAAGATCAGATGTCGGATAAAACGTCCGTCATCGAGCGAGGGGATGCAGAGAGAGATGAGGTCTGGTTAAGGCAGTTCGGTCGCTTATACGACGAACTAAGAGATTATAGGGGCCTGTATGGGAGAAGTGTTTATGGGGAGCGCGTGCAGGATTTTCCGCGTCTCTTCCCGCAGGAAGATAGTGTTTGTGAAATGATAGAAAGTTCTGGCCCTAACCGGCAGACTTTACTAGAAATAGTTGATGTTAATGGGGAGCACGAGCAAGATTGGTCGTGTTTCGTCCCGCAAGAGTTGGATGTTGAAGTAGTAACGGAAAGTTCTGGCCCTAACCGGCAGACCTTACCGAAAGTTTCAGTGGTAGAAGTAGCCGACCCATCCGACGCAAACCTCCAGTTTAAACATTGCGAAAGTATTAAGGAGAAAGATTGCGAAAATTTTAGTGATAGCCGGACACGATTGGTAGAAAACCACGTAGATTACAGTGTGTATGAGGTTAGACCTGACGTTATACGGTCAGACGATAACAGTGTGGGTTGCGCAGATCTAGGGGAAGTAATTGCAGATACTACTGGGCACATTTCTCCAGGTAGATTGGCAGATGAGATCAACCTGGCTAAAGAGGGATCAACGAAGGTGACAATTAGTGAATTGATAGCAAAGCAACACTCGCTAGTTGACGAGTTACAGGAAAAGGTTTCGGTATTGGAGGCGAAGCTACAGACAAAGCCTCAGGACAAACGTGTTGAAATTAAAACTGTATGTGAACAGAGGCTGAAAAAGCCGCCAGATAAGCCGGATTTGGGATCAAAGCCGGATGGTTTTTTCTGGAATGACCTGGATATAGACGAGGATTTACTGTGGGAAAATAAAGAAACAGTCGAGGACAAGTGTAGACGGGTAGTAGTGTCTGTTAATATGCACGACCTACAACTAAACGTGTTGATTGACACCGGTGCAGAATTGAGTGTTGTATCTGGGAAAATATTTGAGTTACTGAAAGACAGACCCGGCATCGTAGTTATGCCAGTAACAGGAGTGAAAATTATCGGTGCTCCTGGGAAGGCCAGTAAACCGGTCACCAAACAGATTTTTGTCAACTTCGAGATATGTGGGGCACGATTTGAACAAGAGTTAGTCGTCGTGTCAGACTTAACTGCTGAAGTAATTATCGGGTTAGATTGGCTATTAAAGTACCGTGCAGTGATTAATTGCGAAAGCAAAACTTTGACATGTACGTCCCAAGATAAAACAATAGTAGTTAGTTTTGACGAGGCAGGAGACGGTGTGCGTAGGCAATACCAGCCTATACACATTGTTAAATGGCCGGATGCTATTGACGTAGGTATGAATTTGAACTACTGTAATGTGAGGAATCTCGGCATTGACAATAGTGTGCCGGCCGCGGTGGTCTCGCGGTTCTAGGCGCGCAGTCCGGAACCGTGGGACTGCTACGGTCGCAGGTTCGAATCCTGCCTCGGGCATGGATGTGTGTGATGTCCTTAGATTAGTAAGGTTTAAGTAGTTCTAAGTTCTAGGGGACTTATGACCTAAGATGTTGAGTCCCATAGTGCTCAGAGCCATTTGAACCATTTTTTGACAATAGTGTAGGAAGTGAATTGGAAAGTATTGTAGACGGTGTGTCAAACGTAACACACGAACAAAGACGAGGCCTGTATGAAGTAATAATGAAGAATAAGAGTGTGTTTTCAGACAAACCGGGACTTGTGGAAGGATATAAATGCAAGTTGCATGTGATTCCGCACGAACCATTCTTCGTGAGACCGTATGCTATACCACTGTCCAAAAAGGAAGCAGTGCAACGGGAGATAGATAAGATGATCGAATGGGGAGTGATTGAAAGAAGTACGAGTCCATATAATAACGGTTTGGTCATTGTAGCAAAACGGGATGGTAGTGTGCGTATTGTGATTGACGCACGCTCGTTGAATAGGGTCGTTCAACGTGAAACAGACAGACCAGAGAGTATGGAGGACATTTTGCAACGTTTTCATGACGTTAAATTCATGACTAGCCTCGATCTGACGGCTAGTTACTGGCAAATAGAACTCGAAGAAGAATCTAGGCCATACACCGCCTTCTTGTTTGCGGGCAGGTGTTATCAGTATAGAGTACTGCCGTTTGGACTTAATATATCTGTGTCCGTATTCATCAGGGCCCTAGATAAAGTGCTAGGACCGGCTTTGAGTTCAAGATTAACTGTATATGTTGACGACCTATTGTTGGCCAATGCCACTTGGCATGACCATTGTGACCTGTTAGATGAAGTTTTTAGAGCATTGCGCCGTGGCGGAATGACTCTAAAGCTAAAGAAATGCGAATTTGTGAAGCAGGAACTGAAATTTTTAGGGCATGTAATTACCACTGCTAGTATTACAAAGGACCCAGAGAAACTACAGGCAATAAGGAATTGTCCTCCACCCAAGTCTAGGACACAGTTAAAAAGTTTTCTAGGGCTAACAGGATTTTACCGTAAATTTGTAAAAGGACAAGTGTTTAATGATGAAAATTTGAATAACCTCTTACGCAAAAACGTTCCGTTTGTGTGGACTGACTGGTGTCAGGCCGCTTTCGAGAGATTAAAAGACGAATTGTTAAGATCTAACATACTATTTCATCCTGATTTATCGCTACCCTTCCATCTGGGAACGGATTCGTCGAATTATGGGGTGGGGGTAGAACTGTTCCAAGAAGTTGGTAAAGGAGAGGATAAGGAACACCGGACGATAGCGTTCGCGAGTCGAACTTTATCAAAAAGTGAGCGAAACTACACCATTTCTGAGAAAGAGTGTCTCGCTATCGTGTGGGGATTCAAAAAGTTCAAGGGTTACCTATGGGACCGTAAGGTGATTATTCATACGGACCATAAGGCGCTCACTTATCTGAAGGATTGTAAACTACTTCACGAAAGACTGACTAGGTGGTCGCTGTATTTACAGCAATTTAACTATGACATCTGTTACGTAAAAGGGACCGACAATTGCGTAGCGGATGCGCTGTCGCGTTTGCCCGAGTCTAATCAAGAGATATTGAAAGATGAGTCAGATGGAGTGGTCAAATTATACTATTTTAAAGAAGTTGAGGGACGTAAATTAATAATGAACATCTGTAAGAATCTACGTCGTCATCAGAACGAGGACGGTTGTTTAAATATGGTGAAAACCCGATATGACGAAAGGAGTCCAGAAGGAGAAAAATTAAGGAAGTATTACAAGATATATGATCATATCTTGTACAAATGTAAGAGTGAAGATAGTAATATTTGGCGGGTATGCTGGCCCACCAAATGCGTCACCGAAATAATTGACTACTACCATTTGGCGTATGGTCACTGTGGACCAAAGAAATGTACGGAAAAGCTGAGTGAAGTAGCGCATTTTAACAACTTGTTAAAACGCGTTACTGACAGAGTGAAAACTTGCGATTTATGTCAGAAGGTGAAGGTTACCAACTGTACGAGTCGTGGTCCTATGCAAAGTATAAGGCCTAACGACACCTTTGAATTACTGTGTGTGGACTTGTACGGACCTTTGCCCTAGTCATCAGGAAACTTCGCCTACATTTTAGTAGTGCTAGAAGCTTTTTCCAAGTTCATCAAACTATACCCGATTAGGAAAGCTACAGCCAAAGCGGTCTATAGCAAGCTTGTGAACGATTATTTTGTTCATATTGGTAAGCCCAAGGCGATTCTATCAGACAATGGGGCACAATTTACTTCTTAGTTGTGGAATGAAGGCATGGAAAGTAATGGGGTCGAGGTGATCCATATTTCAGCTTATTGTCCGGCTGGGAATCCCGCTGAGAGGTATATGCGTGAGCTAGGCCGACTTTGCCGTACCTATTGCCATCACAACCATAGGGCATGGGGCAAATATGTAGCAGTATTTGAGAGAATTATGAACACCTTGAGACATGAATCTACGGGATTTTCTCCAGAGGAAATCCTGTTGGGTGACAGAAGTAAAAGTTTAGTGGAAGAGATAATCAAATTCCCTCCACGGATTGACATTAGTATTTGTGTGAAAAAAGATCGTTTGCGAGAAGTAATGAAGCTAAAAGCCGACGCTCACATACGTCGTTATGACGCTAAAGTGCGTTTTGCTAAGTTTGCAATCGGAGACTTAGTACTTGTAAAAGCTCATGAGAAATCGAGCGAGATAGACAATGAAATCTCTAAATTTAAATTTGTTTATAATGGACCATATAAAGTCATTGGTATACCTCACACAAATGCTTATTGCTTAGAGTATCCAAGCTCTGGAAAACTATTAGGTATACGGAACATTGTAGACCTGAAATTGTACCAACCTAGGATTGATTAATACCACAGAATGGGTAATTTGTACAGTATGTAAAATAGAGTGTAAGATTTAACGATTTGCTAGATTGCCATGCTTTTGACTGACCAAGGTAATTAAAGAAGTTGTAATTAATAAGTAATTAATTTTGATTAATCAATTTAATTTTAATCAATTTAATCATGATCTAATCAACTGAAAAATCCAAGCTGCTAGTTTAAGTTTTCAGCTGAGTCACAGTAGATTAAGGAATGTAAATATGATTTTGTAAATAGCTGTAAGATTCCATAAATATGTGATTTACTAGTCATTGCCGATGTACTTAGACGCTGTTTTAAGTTTCAGGCTAGTACATGCGTGTGATGATGGACAGTGTTGAGTTATCCACTGTGATAGTGTTTATGGACTCCTTGAGATTACTCGGGAGTGAGTTTTACCAAAAGAATTCAGTGAAACGGACGTTCTGGAAATGCCGTTACAAGGGCGAGAGAGATCAAGCGTGCCGCACAGGCGGGCGCAACAATACTGGCGGGGCGGAACCGCTGTCGGCTCTTGTGCCGCTGTCGGCTCTTGTGCCGCTGTCGGCATTCTTTGTACTTGCGAGTACGGAAGGCGGAGTTGTTTTTCTTCCTGGACAGCTGATATGAAAGAATTCTGTTGTCAATATTTATGTTTTTGTCGATCTGCTGTATATTATTTTTTTGTTTAGCGTTAAGTGCACACTCATGACGAGAATATTAATTATGAAAAGTTTATATAAAATACGTATTCTATGTAATTAATTATTAATTTGCGTATTTTGATCTACCTGTTTTTATGACCATGTACTCTGATTAATTTTGTAAATAGTATTCCATTTCTTGATAGTGTTACGGATTTTGACGATTTTGGAATAGCTAAACCATTTTCTATATTTTCTATGAATTTTAATATGTTGTCAACCTGTTTTATTTTGATCAAGATGACAGAGTGGAATAAGATTAGGAGTATCTCCACTCAATTATTATGGTCTAAAAATTGATTTATGGTTAATTAGACGAATGATAAATTTTGTTGATGTTTTGAGCATATGCATTTCCGCTGTTTCTTTTTTGGGACATTTTCTGAGTCTGTTTACGTTACACGAACATCCTCAGACAATGTGGGGCACGTGTAACGCCGGAAATGCATATCCTCCTATTTCCATCTATTGTACTATTATTTTTTTTCCTTGTTTTGTTACCTCAAGATATGACATTTCTGTCTCTTTATATATTGTAATTGTTTTACTGTTTGTATATATATATTTATGCACTTCTGTCGATGTATAATTGATTTGTTTCGTAAATATTATTTGTATTTTTACGCTGGGTCTTGCCTAGGGAAAACTGCTATCGAACGATTACATCGATAGGTCGTGTGAAGAATCAAAGTGTGTAGGATCTTTGGTAGGGTTAACTCTGCTGCGTGGAGCGCGGGCAGAGAGAGTCTGGCTGGAGTAGCGAGTGGAGCAGGTGTGTTGTGTGACGCTCCCGCGAGTTGCCGCGCTTTCGGGGTTTGGCAGCATGTAATTGCGCTCGACTCGCGATGATAGTTTCTGACATGGTGTCGCGGACAGGAAGCATTAGCTGGCGCACATCAAGAGCCCGTTTCGCCTGGTGACCGTGTCGAGAAGAAGGCGCGCCAACATCCAGCTTCTGCAACAGCGACGGCCGACAATGAGTGACTGTCGCCACCTCCTCGATCGACGGCTTCAAACCTTCAATCAACCAACAAGGAAGACTAAAAGCACGTAAAGTTTCAGAACTGTATGGCAGACCTCAGCTTTTCAAATTGTTCCATTTGCCTCGCAAAATTACAGCAACTTAGCATGAACCTTTGTTGCTCATTGTCCCAATTGCATTGCCAAGCAGGGTCCCTTCCTTTTCCGAAATGAACCCGAGTGTCGTTGAAATTCAAACGCCAGCATAATTCCATTTCACTGCTTTAATTTCAAAGTTCAATTTAAGTATTCATAGCTGACTACAATAGTTAGATTACACAAGCACAAATTAAGAGTGCGAGTTTTGTTACCGTATTTTAGCTTACCTGTGACTGCAGCTCAGCTTGGTACGTACTAAATTTTACTATTGTTAATTGTTAAGAATCGTTTAATTCAAGTTCAAAGTTAAATCTCTTCTTTCTAAATTGCGTAGATTCAAGCAGCTTTAGAAATGATTGTTGAGGTAGTCCAAGACTAACTGTATTTCGATGTGCTTCAGAAAGAAAGCTCACTATTAACTTCAGTCACTAAATTAACGTTCGATTTTCCGGTTTCATTAATTCTTTTGCTAAATTGAGTGTAGCGAAATTTATTACTTCTGACCAACTTTCAGTTTTCACACTACACGTGTCAACCTTCAGTTGCCACGCTTCTAATGCTAATTATATGTGTAATAACCTTTCTTTTTCAGTTATTATAGTAATTGTCCATAGGACTGGCGACCGTAATTTCCCCCAAATCTCAAATATCTAATTACCGCTAGTTGATTGTTAACGTAACGGCCGCACATTTACTTTCTTTATTAACTTTATCCCTATTTCAAAATTAATTTCCACCAGTTTCACTTGCATTTTTCCTATCATTTAGATGTAACCCTTTCCTCCCTCTTTACTGACAGGTTAACTTCGGTGACGATTGCTTTTCCAAAATTCCTATTAGGTACACGCGGTTTCATTTTTCACTGTCATTAAGGTCGATAAGTGAGGGGGAGGTTACAACCTGGCTAATGAGAGTGTAAATGTTGAAATGGCAGTTTCAAATTAGATCAGATTTTGTTGTTAATTTGTTTCTAAGAAGTGACAATGTTTTGAAATTTTCATACAACATCTTTCTCTAGTTGAATAACTAATGAAACCTGGTAGTAGGAAATATTCGATACACACTGCAGATACGGTTAGTGCGACTGGTTCAGCTACAGATTTTCAAGTCGAGAAGCCCTACTCATTTTCTAACAGGGTAGACGTGTGCTGCAGAAGATAACTGGAAGATGAGTGGACACTGTCTGTAGGCGAAACATAATGGGCCGCGGCACGTAGTTATTTGACGACAATGCTCTTGGTTCTCTATCACTGGATTTCTCCAAGTCCATTTTCCCGTTTCTTCTGCCTGCAAGTTCAGACGTAACATCATCTGATGGCCTAAGCAGTTCAGAAGCTAGCGTTGAAGACGAAAAATTGGTTCCACTAGTTGTCAAATATTTCATGAGGTACATGCTTCACTCCTTAGTGTCTTCTGTCTACAATTGTGGTTCCTTCAAGCCTATCACTCTACTTTCCTTTTTGTTCAGTACACAAACTTCCACAACGTTCTTCAAAACTTGAAAAAATGTAGGTAAGAGAAGAGATAAGTCATATCAAGAGAGCCGCAAATATTGCTCCAACATCACTGCAGCGTATATGCAAACTACTTCTCTTCTCACCGCAGAATAAAAAAAAAGTCAAATATAAATGACTGAAGCGTTCTCATGGTTTCGAGCCAGGTATTTCGAGGAGCACACTTTAATCTTGAATCCAAACTACGGTACTGTAAGGAAATTTTCAAACACTCTGAGCATTGGCAGATGTGAATTGAAGGCAAGACTCAGGAAAAACCTGCCAAAGCATAATTTTTGATATTCGTGACAACGATTAATGTGTGGCAGGCATGTTCTTAGATCTGTCAAGGTAACTGATACTGTTGATCACAGGATTATGTGAAATAAACTACAATCTCTAGCAAAAGAATTGCAGCTAACCACTAGGAGGTTGTAGATAAGGAGAATAGAGATATAAAAGACCTTAAATATGGCTAAAAGTTAAACGAAACACTTGTCACAATGATAACTCAGTAATACAGGAGGTCCTCAGGATAAAATTTTAAGACTAGTGCTGTTTCTGATAAATGACTCTACCAATAACATAAGACCAATAGACTGTTTTTATCATTAACATGGTGACTGTGGCTACCAGGAGAAAGTATAACACTGAATACACAAGAAAACTCATTAAATAAAATGCAAATGAAACCCTCAAGGAAGTTGTGTCAACGTGCAATAAAGGTACATTGTACATAAAGAAAACAAATGGCATGAATTTAACTTCGAATAATCAAACTGACACTGTTATTTTTACAATTAAATGGCTCCTCCATACACTACATACCAAACACGAAATTTCTACTAATAAGTGATGAATGACGCAATGTACGGTATCCTAGATGGCTTTATAAAATCCCTAGTCAATAACGAATAACAGAAAGTGTGTTTGTGTATGTAAATGTGCTATCAAGGAAGAAATACGATTTTGGCACGAGAAAAAACTACATTGCTACGTATTTTGAATATAAAAGTATTAATAATAAATAGTAATATAACAATAATATAACAGTACAATAATATAGTAAATACTAAGACTACAAAAGACTTTGAGTATATCATTCAAGGAATTTCTATATAATTGTGGGGTAAAGACTTGGATGAATAAAATGATCACTCTGGTGTCAGCTCTCGAACCAGTCGAACACTTTTGTACGAGGTTTCTCCTGAACGCACGATTTTGTTAATTGTACTTACGTTTTTTCACAATATATGCATAAAAACCATTCGTCCTTTTAATCTCATTTTTTACCTCTCTCCCCATGTCAAATATAATTCAAAAGAAATAGTTATTTATCGCAAGAATGTAAGTTTTATCGTTGGCCATCTGCCTTTCTCTTATCGTAATGGAGCACTGGCAGCGATTACGCCAAATATAATTAAACCTATGATTTTCGGGCATCACGCACAAGATAACAAAAGAAATACTTAATATATTTTGCTATCAGGAAAAGAATTTTTTTTTCAGAGAGGTTTTCATTAAATATAAACGACGAACGCAGAAATAATGAATAATAATGTGAGACTCAGCCTTGCTTATTTTATTCAAATGATAATTAACAGTATGAAATGTCAATGTTGAACAGAGAACTTAAGTAGCATTGAGAATAGTAGTACAGCTTTGCAGGTAATAACATTTAGTCTCTCTCTGCAACGGACATTATCTTCTACAGTTTTAAATAAACCACGCATATTTTTGAGCTAGCCATGTGCGTTGAGAACACAAGTAGACTGTTATAATCCAGTCTAGTACCTTTAGTCAGAAGTATTCGCCTACATAGAAAAATTGACGATATTTAGCAACTGCTACAAGTGTGCGAAATATGCGCAATGTCACGGCTCATAAATATTTTCATCCACGATTCCAAACATAACAGACCGATACCCTCCATTGAAAAAAGGAGAAAGAACAGAGACAGATAGAGAGGAAGGATAGGGCAACCTGCCAAAAAATACTTTATAAATGTTTTAGTTTAGTCATGTAACTGGTTTTTGACAACCATACCCATCTTTAGATGCCTAATATTTTTCGCTACACATATGGTTTGACCAACAGCATGTCGTCTGCTTCACACTGCACAAGAATATTTGAGTATTTAGTGCCACTTTATAAGTTGTTTCGTTAGTAAAAATATGCTACAGTACTTGTATTTTTATGTATGATTCAAAATAGTTGTGTTCTCTTACACAAGTTCCAGTAGATGGCGATTTGTTTTGTTGTGGTCCATGTGTTCTTCTACCTCGTTGTACATATTTTTGAATTCTGCACAGTACACTTCAGAATATTCTTAAAACAACTGTTGAGCGTCATATATATGCTGTACACTTGAAGTTTTATTTATATTGCAAACATTATTATTAAGCAAAGATAGAAAGACATCATTCACTAAATATTGACCAAGGATGTAAACACAGAGCACATGATGTTTTGGATGTGCAAAATGTAACATGTTCATAACAGAATAATGTTTGCACTCTGAGAGTAAATTTAATATTAAAATGGTAGGACAAATTGTTTTTGTTTTTTGTAAACCTTTTTTTTTACTGTCCGTGGAATTTATTGACAAAATACTTTAAAGTCAGCTGATTGCATATTATTAATAGACGTATATGTACATAGATTTATGTGTACATGTATTTGATTATCATTCCAGTTTATAAGTTAATTTTAGGAAACACAAAATTAAAAGGTTGGAGGGTTGCATGAGAGTAACATTTGTACATCATGCTAGTTTATATTTATACAATTATACATTTGTATCTCAAACTGCAGTGGTGAGACTGTTTAGTGGAGCAATTTGTGTTTGATTTCTGTGAACAGCTCAAGGAATTATTTACAAAATGTTTGTTGGCTACCTCCAGCTGCTCATTAAGAATGTACTAGGGTGAGCTGAGGGTATGAACACATACTTGTAGTTCCTCTAAGAGGTCCATTTTCTTGCCTTTGTTAGTGGTAGGCAATATCTATAAGTTGTCATTAATGTTGGAAACAGTCTCCAACCTGATCAATGTGAGTGGTAATTGCAGGTTTATTTTAAATTTTTGAGCATAAAGGCATCCATGTGTTCACAATATCTTGTACTCAAGCTTCTGCCAATCTGCCCAAGTTAAAAGGTGGGTCAATTCTCACAAATAATCTTGTAAATTCCTGATGTTTCTGAGCCTGGGCTAGTGGTTTTGGTGAACTCCTGTCATTTGCAAAACGGTCGGAAATTGTAATGACATTGTGCCTAGAAATGGAATGAAAGCAGATGTTTCCTCTTCTGCTACTGATCGTGAATTTAATGAACACGATTTACTATCTAATTTTATAGTACAGGTGGTCAATTATTTGTGGTTTATAGTCATTACTTTCAGCTACAGTTTTGATGATATTGACTTTTCTCGTTGGAAGATGAACTGAGGTGATATTTAACTATACGGTTTAACATCTGAGTAAAATGAGCAGGATTTTTGCTGTGTAGGACAGCACAAAGAGTTGTTTGTCATTCCATCTGTGGTGTTTGGTTTTCTATGAATTTGAAAGACACGCTTTTGAATCAGTCTTTTGTTCTAAGACCAATAAAATTAATACCCTCTTCTGCCTGATGATCAACAGTGAATTTGATTTTGTGATGCATGTTACTTGTGGCATTTGCAAATAATTCCACTTCATCTACTTCACAACTGAAAAAGATGTTTGTGTCATCAACGTACATTTTGTAATAAATCAGATTATTTTCAAAATGAGCATTGAACCTGAAAATTTATTTTCCAAATCATTACCGTAAATTAACAGCTGAAAGTCCCGCAAGACTAATTCCCAATGCAAGGACATTTGGCTGCATACAGATTTTCTTGTTGAATGAGTAGTAGTGATGTGCTAGAATTAATTTTAACATTCCTATGAGTTTGTCTATTTCTACCTTCCAAGGCTGCTTTTTTTTATTAATTTGCATTTTATGATTTCAATAGTTTCATGAACAGGTAAATTTGTGCACAGCTTTCCAATCTTCATAGATGCAAATCTGGAACTGTCTGGTATGTGCACATAACTTGCATCATTAATAAACTGTTGGGGATTTCTGATAGAGAAATTGTCTTCAAATACGTAAAAACTGCTAAGGAAATCCTTAAGCTTTCTTGGGATGTATGGTGCAGGATGTTCCTTGAATTAACAATTGGGTGTGGACACTGAGGTTTATGATTCTTTGATTGAGATTTTACTTTAGGAGGAGCAAGGTTCATGACTGAACTATGTTATACGTCATCATCTGATAAAAGGTTGTTGAAATTTTTAATCAATTTCCGAAGCTGAGCTTGATAATTAGGTGTGGGATCAGTCTTCAGTACTTTAATGTTGTTTTGAAGAAAGAATTTTAAGGTTTTGTCGATATCATGTTGATTAATGATAGCAAGTATTTCTGAATCAGTTTTTCCAGACCTAAGTGTTGATTGTAGATTTCTAGCATTGATTTTAGTGGCTTTTGAACTTAAAATATTTTATTCACTTGGGCTTAGTTTGTCAATGTCACATTCAAGTTTTGTGCTGACAACTAATTCGTCGATGTTTTTGTCGTTAAGTTTTGCTACAGCGTTATGTCTCAGACCTGTATTTAGTAAACCAAGTTCAGCTCCATCAAGTAGAATGCTGGCAGAGCCTGCTCCTCAACCATAAAACGCAAATTCTGTAGTGATGGGGGGGGGGGGGAGGTGTCAGTAGGATAAGATGTTAATTTTGAAGTAACTGACTGAACTTTCTTTTGATGTTTCATGGATATAATTAACTGTTTTTGGTTATTTGTCAATTAATGTTCTGTAAGATGTGCATGACGGCTCATGACGGCTGTAGGATGCATCTGATTCCTAAGTACCACATTCAGTTTGTATATTTACCTGTTTATTATGTCTTTTTCCATGTACAGGGACCAGATTTCAGTTTTTAACCACATTATTTCATACTTAGATTTGAGAATCTGTGCAGATTTACTCTAGCTCTTAATTTTAGCCTTAATGTAGTTGGGCATTACATTAAAAGTGATTTAGGTCTTCTTAAACTTTGCAACTTGTACTAGTTTCATAATTTTCACTTTTCGGTTCTTAAATGTATAAACCGTTTTCAATGCTGACTTGACAATTTCAATATTATTTTACGCATGTTGTAACTTCTGAACTCCGTAGCCGTTAATGATAGTTGATGAAGGACGCAACCAACCACAAATACTTTATTTTAGTGCCATAACAGGTGTTGTGCTGCCATGCCCATCTTCAGATGGCAATTTTTTTTTTTACATAGGTGTTTGGACCAACATAATGTCGTTTGCTCCACTCAGCACAAGAACATTTGAATATTTACTGCCACTTCATAAGTTGTTTCATTAATAAAAATACGCTAAAGTGCTTGCATTTTTATATATGATCAGAGTAGCTGTATTATCTTAAACATGGTTCAGTAGATGGGGATTTGTTTTGGTGTTTTCCATGTGGTTTTCTAGGTCGTCTATGTTGCTGAATTCCACACAACACACGTACTGTAAATAAATCACTGTGACACGCTTCATAATGATTATTGATTCTCAAATGAACATCGTAAACACACAAATATACATGTAAACAGTTGCCTTCGGCCTGTTTTGCTCTTAAAGCCACGTGATCAGTGTCTAACAGTCATGACCTCTTCATTCCATACTTACGTTAAGTGTACTTAGAATTTAGTTGTCAAACTACGAAGAAATTTCATAACAAAGAACCCTAACATCTGCTGTTCGGATCACTATAAAGATCTGCTGAAAACATTATATCTTTTAACCACAGACTGTAAGTACATTTACCCATCAGTTACCCCTATAAACACGTTTGGTGGGTATGGACGTTTGAAATGGAAGAACAGTGTAGCACTAACTTCTTACATTATGAAATAACTTCTCTGCAAGAATGTGGAAACAAAATGCTTCTGTATACCAGGGATAACGCGAATGAGATTGCTCTGATTTAAAGAGACTGGTCTCACGTTCGGGAGCGTGGAGGCTCTAATCTCCATCAGGTACCCACGATTTATAATTTCCGTGATTTCCGTGAAGTACTTCACATAAATGCTGGGATGGTTACTGCTGTAAAGGCACGTCGGTTACCTGACCCGTCCAGACTTTTAAGTGTTCAATCCCTGTGTACATGAATCGTATGACCAATATATCCACGGATGAACAAAGCTACAGCTACCTACACAGCTTTTGACATTGGAAGTTTGATCAAATACTACGGAGAGTGTTACAAAATGAAGCAACAGAATGGAGGGTATGGCCAGGAGTGCCCCAGGGAAGTGAGATAAGACCGCTCTTGTTGTTCGTATACACAACTGGTCTGAAGGACAGTGTGAACAGCAAGTTACAACTGTTTGCTAATGACACTGTAGAGCAAGGAAAGGTTCCGTCGTCGAGTGACTGTAAGAAGATACGATGACTTAGACAAAATTTATAGTTGGTGTGATGTGTGGAAACTTGGTCCAATCTGTAAAAACATAAGTTAATGAGGATGCGAAGGAAAAACAAACCTGTAACTTTTGAACACAGCGTTAGTAGTGGGCTACTTGACACAACCACCTCGACTAAATATCGAATCGTTACGCTGAAAAGCGATATGAAATGAAACGAGCACGTCAGAATGGTAATGGAATAGGCGAATTATCAACGTTTTATTGGGAAAATTTTAGTAAGTACAGCTCGTCTATAAAAGAGACGGCTAACAGGACACTAATGAGAACTATTCGTAGGTACTGCTCTATTATTTGGACTCCTCCTCAGGTGGGATTACAGCAAGACATTCAGAAGCGATTCAGTGATTGCTGCTAGACGTGCTATCGGTAGGTTCGGTCGGCACGCTCTTATTACGGAAATGATTTGTAAACTCAAATGGAAATTCCTGGAGGGGAAGTCAATTTTATTTTCGCAAGGTACTATTGTGGAACTTTAAAAAATCGATTTTTGACACCGACTGAAGAACGATTCTATTGCCACCAACGTACATTTCACTAAGAACTTCCCAGAAAATGTGCAGGTAATTACGGTTTGTACAGAGGCTTATAGAAAGTCGTTTTTCCAAAGCTCTGTTTTCGAATAGAACGGAAAGAAATTCTCTAGTAGTGGTACCTGGTAATCTCCACCATGAACTGTACATTACAGTGCGGCGTATGTATGTAGAGGTAGATACTTACATGTACAGTTGTTGTGATTGCTCTAAAAGTTAAGACATGATGTGTAAGATAGGGAGCGCAAAACCGTCATACATTTGAGGGGATTGTGATCTTCCCGTTGAGAGAGATGTAGCATTGTATTTGTCAAGTTCGAGACATAAAAAACGATGAACGAATATTGATCGATATGCTCGATCAGGAACAATTCAGCATTTGTGCTGAAGTGCAGCTGGTAACTCGACCGATCCCTTTCAGAGCAAGTTTAGACTTCTTACATAATCAAACCAACCGACTGACGACATTCACTGTATATGCGTCATTGTCTCTATATTTTACAAACAAGTTGCTAATCGGTCTTATTCAGTTTAAAATTCATTCATACGGATATGTCTGTCAGATAACATAAGCATTATTTTTCCATTTGGCAATTCAGATGGAGTTTAATGATAACCATATGTATGTCGGCACGACTGTTATCAGGAAGCTATTAGCCGCAGAAAATGTCAGATAAAAAATTGAAGGACAAGTACTTTTATCTAATCTTAAGTGATTTCATACTCCGAGGGAGAGATAATTAAACGTTTTCACTAATTTAACGAAAACATTTGTGACGTTCACAGTATCACGCTATAGAATGCCGGCTGCTATATATAGGAAATGAAGACTAGCGAGAGGCACTTTTGGAGACCTACAGCCTCAACATGAAGACCACGTTTGCTGTTGTCGTCGCAGCCGTCTGCCTTACCGTCTCTCCAGGTAAGCTATATCCAGAAGCAAACTGCACTTTGCCATTTATATTTAGTTATGATGTCACGTCGTTCAAAGATCGACTCATCATTCAGTAAATCTATGCTGTAGGGTAACATTGTGACATATGCTATTCAACGCATTCTCCTCATCAGCAGCGTAGAATGGGGCACAAATTCATTGAAATGTTTGAGCCTATTAAGATTCTAATAATTATCCCTCCTCCACAACATTACTTACATAGTTTTAAAAGCATCTTATCATAGACGGGTCCTAGAAGAGAGCCTCAACAATGATAGCTGTGAACAATAATTTTAATTGAAGATGATGATATGGCATTTAACGAGGAAGTGGTTAAGTTACAACCACAAGAATGAAAAGATGGAACATTATGTTTCGACGACGAATAAACGAGGCTTGAAGGTGTAGCACAAGAAAGGATTAGTAGAGAATGCGAGAATGTAAAAATGTCTGGCATTGATCTTAAGGGATTTCGGGGAACCAAACAAAACCTAAAGCTGGATTTATGGGAGAGTTTTGAAAGAAAGCACCACTGTTCATGAATGCGGATATTACTCAGACTCACTGGTTATCCAGATGCGCCTTTGTGCTTGCACCCAATTGTTCTTTTGAGAAGTTTCCAGAGTGCATTCTCGCCATGGTTCACTTTAATGGAGAGAACACTTGGATTCTCCTTGGTTGTGTCCACGTCATGTACTGATGATCCACAGGCACTCTGTCTCAACCACCACAGACCTTTTTTGTCAGAGTTGCGGGTTGTTTGGAAGGCGTGCATTCATCGAACATTGTAGTCCTGACAATTCAAGTTTTTGGACTGGAACGCCATTGCTTGAAAAAAAAAAAAGAAGAAGAAAGAAAGAAAAAAGTGTGAATCAAAGTCAGAGAGAGTGTGCGTCGGGAGTTGAGGTAGACAGCACATTGGGTGGAACAGAATTGTGTAGTATGTCAGTGAAACTTAAGATGAAATAAATGTCAGTGATAGATAAGTAGAGGAAAGGCAACGAGAGCATTGTCATGTAGAGAATTGATAGGATGTTATTAATAATGCTAGGTAAAGTTGAAATTTTGTCTAATATACAGTGACTGTAGCCATATGCAACCTACTACCGTGTACATACCTTGCTGAGAGATCTTGGCCAGTCAGCACTGAATGGCCCACCGGGACCTGAAAGAGAAGCTGGTAACCTACCATCTACACTCCTGGAAATGGAAAAAAGAACACATTGACACCGATGTGTCAGCCCCACCACACTTGCTCCGGACACTGCGAGAGGGCTGTACAAGCAATGATCACACGCACGGCACAGCGGACACACCAGGAACCGCGGTGTTGGCCGTCGAATGGCGCTAGCTGCGCAGCATTTGTGCACCGCCGCCGTCAGTGTCAGCCAGTTTGCCGTGGCATACGGAGCTCCATCGCAGTCTTTAACACTGGTAGCATGCCGCGACAGCGTGGACGTGAACCGTATGTGCAGTTGACGGACTTTGAGCGAGGGCGTATAGTGGGCATGCGGGAGGCCGGGTGGACGTACCGCCGAATTGCTCAACACGTGGGGCGTGAGGTCTCCACAGTACATCGATGTTGTCGCCAGTGGTCGGCGGAAGGTGCACGTGCCCGTCGACCTGGGACCGGACCGCAGCGACGCACGGATGCACGCCAAGACCGTAGGATCCTACGCAGTGCCGTAGGGGACCGCACCGCCACTTCCCAGCAAATTAGGGACACTGTTGCTCCTGGGGTATCGGCGAGGACCATTCGCAACCGTCTCCATGAAGCTGGGCTACGGTCCCGCACACCGTTAGGCCGTCTTCCGCTCACGCCCCAACATCGTGCAGCCCGCCTCCAGTGGTGTCGCGACAGGCGTGAATGGAGGGACGAATGGAGACGTGTCGTCTTCAGCGATGAGAGTCGCTTCTGCCTTGGTGCCAATGATGGTCGTATGCGTGTTTGGCGCCGTGAAGGTGAGCGCCACAATCAGGACTGCATACGACCGAGGCACACAGGGCCAACACCCGGCATCATGGTGTGGGGAGCGATCTCCTACACTGGCCGTACACCACTGGTGATCGTCGAGGGGACACTGAATAGTGAACGGTACATCCAAACCGTCATCGAACCCATCGTTCTACCATTCCTAGACCGGCAAGGGAACTTGCCGTTCCAACAGGACAATGCACGTCCGCATGTATCCCGTGCCACCCAACGTGCTCTAGAAGGTGTAAGTCAACTACCCTGGCCAGCAAGATCTCCGGATCTGTCCCCCATTGAGCATGTTTGGGACTGGATGAAGCGTCGTCTCACGCGGTCTGCACGTCCAGCACGAACGCTGGTCCAACTGAGGCGCCAGGTGGAAATGGCATGGCAAGCCGTTCCACAGGACTACATCCAGCATCTCTACGATCGTCTCCATGGGAGAATAGCAGCCTGCATTGCTGCGAAAGGTGGATATACACTGTACTAGTGCCGACATTGTGCATGCTCTGTTGCCTGTGTCTATGTGCCTGTGGTTCTGTCAGTGTGATCATGTGATGTATCTGACCCCAGGAATGTGTCAATAAAGTTTCCCCTTCCTGGGACAATGAATTCACGGTGTTCTTATTTCAATTTCCAGGAGTGTATGAACCTTCAATTGACAAATATCCGGTTGTATCAAAATCGAAATCGGGCCATGGCATTGATACTGGCGCACTGTGGGATCTCTCAACCATCCTTTGTTTATCTGTATGTTAATACTTCACCTTTAAGTAAATAATTTCCGATAGCATTTATCTTGCGACCGCTAATACTCATCGAAATGTGAGCGACAAGGCGTGGGAAGCTATATTGCATAGAGAGAGTATGGTCTTATCCACAGGGGACGCAGCCTCACTGGAGGGGGCTTTCGTGAATTCGACAAGGATTATCCCTGCTCCCAGCATAGCATACTACTCCGTGAATGGGACAGCCATGCAGGAGATGATGATTGCCGCTGTCTCTTCTTACCTTGCCAACATGACGGAAGGAATCGGCTTCCAGACAGCCAACGCAGCCCGGTGGACTTACAGGTCGATTCGCAACATGCAGGAGGGCATAGAATACACTGCTAGCAGCATCCAGAGTGGACTCAATGCTTCATTCGACAACATCCTGCCAGTGCTGGCCACAGCCTACCGCAACTTCTCTTCCGCTGTCAAGGGTGGCTTGAGATCCACGAAACACTTCAATTCACAAGTAAGAGACTGTTGTCTGATTCTGTTGTGCACTATCATTTTTCTGTCGTAATCATACACCGCAATTAAATAGCCTTATCAGTGTGTCGATATGTTTCACAGGGGAACTTGAGAACAGGTGCTGGACAGCAGAGGGACAGTGGCATTTGGACTCTGGACGAGGCGTTCGTCCACCTGCCGGAGACAGTGGCACCGGAGCTGCAGCGGCTGCACGACTGGATCCTCGACTTTGCTTACATCGGCATCTCAAACGCCACTGCCGAGCTGCCGGCTATCATGGAGGAACGCCGGGTGACGGTGAGGACTTCAGGATTTACAGTGGGGAAAGTCAAGATCAAATACATCTCTCCTGTGTTGTGTCTGGAAGATGAACGATTATGTTGTGTTGTATGGACTATTTTGTGTGACGGCTTTATATTACAGCTCTTAGACTTTGAGAATACTTGAACAATTTTACCTCTTGTACGCTTTTCTAGTCGCTGTATCAGGTTCCATCTACTGCCCTGTCAGGCAGCAGTGGCGTACTGACCATTATGATTGGGAGTTATAGAAGTCGGTCATCGTGACTAATGTTGTTAGATGGATCCAAGTTCATTGTAATGATCGAATCTGGACACCAGTTAATGAGAAGGAAATGAGGAAAGCATCTGTTTACTTATTCAGTGTTTATCGGTCTTGAAGACTGTGTCGACAGTAGAATCGATCTCCACTAATTTCACTCTTGGTCTCTTTGGACTTATTTCGATACGGACCCCAGCTGTTGTAGACCTTTCGCGATTTCATCCAGTTCGCACTTTCTGAGCCTGCCAAGCGAACGAATTTCTTAAGGTTTTACACCATTACCGCTTATAAAATTTTTATAAGAATGGAGCGGCAATCGAGGGATCAAATTTTATTGAGAATAAGATAGAAAGCAGTCAGTTGCAAAATGGAAGGTTTATTTAAACACATTCCAGAGGGGCTTAAATAAACCTCCATTTTGCAACAAAATTAGCTGTTTATTATTTCTTCAAGAATATTGCAGGTTTGGCTACACGCTGTTCATGCAGGCAAGCCCCATGTCCTGTGAATCGAAGTCTTCACGCCTTTACTTTCTGGTCAGTGTTTGGTTGCTGCATCAGTTCCTCCACCAAAAATGTTCTTCTTTCTTTTTACGTAACATTGGGAAAACTAAATCTTAAACGAATTTTCTGCTTTGCTAAAGTTTCTGCTGTTAATCATTCAGCATCTGACTGCCACGAAAACACTGTAAATCCTGATTAGTGAGGAATGAGTGTGAGGTGCGTTTGAAGGTCAGTTTTGAATTGTTTTCCTTGAATAACGCGAAAACGCCCTCCTTTACGAACTTAAACTACATGAAATTCCCTACAGTAAATTACTGCTCATTTTTCAATAGGACTAATAATTTGGGGGTAAAGAGCGAGAGAATTTGAAAATTTTGTGCCTGGATTTCGAAGGCTAGATATATCAATGCTGATTACATAAAACGACAGCGGTAGAGGTGACTGAATCACCCTGTATGGAAATGTTTCCTTTACTCACGTTGTTCTCTGAGATTTAATACTAATTCCACACAGTGGCCCATAAACACAGTTACCGCATCGCCAGAGAATGTGACCCAACATAGGTACATAATGTTACCTGTGGAAGCCAAGCGAGTCGTCAGTTATCACGTAACTGGTGTAGTGCGTACAGTTTTGCGTTAAAGTACAGAGATTCCAAGTTAGATTTTCTGATGTGCTGTTAAATAATTATACCTGTTTTGTGTATGACCTGCTGTATTGGTTCTCAACTGTTAGGAAGTAAGCTACCTTGTCAAGGAACCTAAAATTTAAAAAAAACTACACATTCACCCTGAATAGAGCTCTTCAACCATGAAACTCTACGGAATGCACTAAATGGCCATCACAGCTACATGATATTACGTGAAGACGTTTATTATAATGTGATTATAGCGTATTTTCAACGTCCACTTTCTACCGAGAAGTATCTGGGACAATATTTTGTTGCAGATCCTTTTGTGGTTTTAGTGTACAATAAATTACTATGGGTCCCCTGTGTGCGCAAATTTTGGTTCACCCTGTATAGAACATATTGTTGGGGATATTCTATCTAGGTGGTACTTTGAGGAGAAGAAATTGCCATTTGAGAGAAAGATGTGGCTGGTGCACCAAACCATTCAGAAGCCCGATCGACTGAAATAATGTTTTATTGTAGAAGAGCTTCTTATCGTTAGTGTTACTTATTAATTTCTGTAAATGGGAAATTTTTGGATCAGAGTCCATTTATTCTCCTCATACGGGAAGTCTTGAAACGTGAAAGTCTTGCCATTCTGTTCATTCTTTCTGTAAGTCTTCTAACATCCTGTTCACAATTTTTGCTCTCATTTATTAGATGTGCTCGAAGTTTTAACTCTGGCGTCGTTGAGCTTTGTTTTTGTTTAGAGAGAAATCAGGCCTAAGTAAAAGAGACAGACAAAGTCACAGTGACGTGCTATCTCTCTCTGTGCAGTCGCTGTACCCTAGAGCGGCGGCTGCCATGTTGCTGGCGTACAACTACCACCAGAGCTACGACCAGCTGTTCCAGGAGTACTCCAGCCCAGACATCTACAGCGACTACGCTGCAGCTCGCGACGAACTGCTCTCCCTGGAAATTGAGTGAAGAGCTGCATCCATGGACAACGAACACGTGTTGGTTGTTTGATCACAACACTGCATTTTGACGCTGTATACTAGGATGTACACATCAATAAATGTCATTCAAGCACATTAAAGTAATGTCTGATGATTTAAGTATGTGTAGGAATGATATGAGAAAGGAACTGACTTGAATGCTGGAAAAACAAAAACCGTGATAAAGAAAGAAATGAAAATAGATATATAGTACCTTAGTTGATGGAAAGCTAGTAGAATAGGTTTCTAAAATAAGTGTCCGTGGAGTCATGATAATGGATGAAGGAATTAGGAAAAGATTAGAGGAGGCATGCCATTTATTTAATTCAGTCAGACAGAATTACTTCAATAGGAAAGACACGTATAGAAAGGATGGAGATTAGAGGTACCTGTAGATAGATATACCTACATTATGATATTACCTTATGACTTTGGACCTTGTATAGTGAGTAAGCGAAGAGGCAGAAACAATCAGCAGAAAAGGTTACCACAGGGTTACAAAAAAGTCTAGAAGCAGGAGAAACGAAAACACAGTCATTATAAACAACAACAGTGCAACTAGGTAGGAAGTAGCTGAAGCAGTTTGAACATGTCTAGCGAATTTCGAGAGATAATATGCCATGGTTAGTGAAAGAGATAAACTTTTTTCCTTTCATAATGCGATGTACTCTGTGTAATGGCATGCTTCTTTTATTCCTTAGTTTTACCATTGTATCATTTATTTTTCTGTACCATAGTGAAATTGCAATAAAATGTGGCGAGCAAGACAAACACCTCGTATTTCCTTATTGATTCAAGATATGAAAAAGAAATTTCCGGTAAGTAGCAGAATGCAGAGAGTCAATAAACTCTGTTGCTCCATTAATACTCGTAATCCTCGTATCAACAGAGATTATGCGGCAAGTATTATGTTTCGTTTTCAATTTAACTTTTGTGATGTTGCTGACACACACTTTACTTTTCCAATATCATGCCCTCCTGGGCTCTACCACACAGGCAGTAGAATTACTGTTCGAGCCAAGTCATGCTAAAATAGTATTCAGTTTGACAAGTTATGACGTGAGCAAAGATCGAGAGGGTGCGAGTGAAGAAAGATGGTGAGTGGAACAGCACTGTCGTTATCATCGCAGAATGGTGACTGTAGGCCTGATGTGTGAGTAATGAACGACTGCACTGGCACACCAGTTGCAGTGAAACAGGTGAGTAGTTGTATCAGTATCTGGTGGCGCCTGAGGAGATAGTTATGGATGTGCAATGCGGTGTCAGCTGACTATGGCCTCTGGTAGTATCTGCTGCTCCCGGAAGTGAAGGCAGCTTGGTCGTGACATTGGTTTGCTGCAGACCTAGCTGATTATCATGGACTGATCACCTGCGACGACAAACATTTGCTGTTTCACAACTGCTGGTGTCCATTCCCGGGTTTTGCCAAAGATACAAGCCAAGACATGGGATCATGCATGTAAATTCTGACGGTGATTCAGTTCATGTTTGATGTACATGTTCAATGTCCTGAGCAAAGGGTAACTATATTTTGTTTCGGTAACCTCTCGTGATGTATCTGGAAACTCTTGCAGCGTAAGTAATACGTGTTCGAAACATAATGTCTCGTTGACATCATAGACACCATTGGGCATATTGGTGAGGAGACAGCACTCGGTTCTTTTGCCAAGGCCTCTTTGTGGATACTAAGGTTACAATTTAGTCTTGAGGCTTTTCTAGCGCCTGAGGGAGAGGCAACCCCTTCGATAATCCTTAGGTGCGGTTTGCCTAAGATCAGGTGCTAGCGCAGGTGCGAAACTAAATTTATGTTGAAGTTACTCATAGGTACATTTCTAAAATTCTTAACATAGGAGCGTGGATGGCTCCGAGAGTATAGCCGAACTGTCATTTTATTCACGCACATGTTTTCGTAGTACCCCCACGTGATGACGCCACAGGAAGGCACGAAACAGAAGAGCCGAAAATTAAACCCATTCACATTCAGATCTCGGCGAACGGCTTTGAATGATCGCTGGTGGTTTTACCATGCGTACGAAAACGAAAATTATATCGCACCACACTCCAAAACGGTGAGATGACGTTCAGTCGGTTTGAAGGAGCACGGTGTCTATACACAAGGGCTGTAACGCCAATGGTGCGACAACAGCGTCTAACGTTGTGGAAAAAAGTCGTACTGTTGGTCATCGCACTGCCAACTGTCGTTTCAGACGGCGAAACGCGTGGGTTTCAACGCCCCAAGGGAAGGGCCGGTTTCATTGACGCCTTTTATAACACCCCTTGAAGCCTTTTTTGAGTGGCAGTGTCTCTGTAGTGTTTCCTTCCGCCACCAATAAGAAAACAGCGTGATTTCCACGGCAGGTGTCGCGGTTCTGACCTCCATCGGGGAGGAGGCAAACGAAGGACTGAGAAGTGAGCAAGAAGGGTTCGGATCACCTTAGCATTATGTGGCACGTCCACAATGTCATTGGGCAGAATTTTGGCGAAATTTGGAGCCAATGTGACCCAAATTTGAAATATTCTATCGCAATGGGAGAAAACTACGGGGTTTCGTAAAAGTGCTTCAATAATTTTTTACGTAATCTGTAATTAGATGAAGTATTTCTGCCACTTCAAGAAGAATGGCTCAGAACGGTGTAATGGCGAGACATATTTGTACATGTTAAAAGAGATGTGAAGAAACCGTTAACCTTCTTCGTGGCAGAAATGGACGACTGCGCTTTTATTCCAAGGCAAGACCATTAAATATTACTCACGTATTTAGTTTACATTGTTTATGGAGTAATAGTCCGATCGGTGTACAAGCATGTTTTAGTTCCAGCATTGTAGTTTATTAATTCTTAGTTCTGATTTTTGGTAATATTACTTACAGAGATTTTTAACTCCATTTCCCTCTTTCAATTTCAAAGGGACGTCCGTTTACAGCCAAAGAGTTTCCAGTCTGCATTAACATTTATAACGACAATGTCAATATGCCGTTTCCCCAAAGATTCTGTTTTTAATGGTCTTACATTACGTTAGCATGGTTAGTTTTCATTTGCGTTCATGTTCAAGTACACGTAAAATTCAGACTGTTGTAACATCAACAATTATTACAGAATACTTATTTCTTGATAGTTAAAATCCCAAGTTTTTACGATCTTGCTTGTATCTATCTCCCGTTCAAAAAACTTTGCAGTATTAAATGAAAACATTTCTTTAATATATTTTAGTTTCTTCCGAATGTAAACTGCAGAATTCACACCTTCAGCATTGGTGACTAATATCAATTAGCCTTAAAATTCATTTTTTAACGGAAATACTGACCAAAAGTTCATTTCTCGTCTTATCTTAGTTCTGAAGACGTGCAGTCTTTTCTCTGGGTATCACTAAGTTACCAGGACTGACTTGTAATCAGTGCAGTGATGTGTATTGTGAGTATACTTTGTTGGAAATAACAGAACTCCTTATCCACAGAATTCTTCGGATTTTACACGGTAACATTTTGTAGCGGTTCATATCGAGGGCTAAACATGATTTTAACTCGTCGAAATCGTTGTTAGTATCATCGATTTCCAGTTGATCAACAAGTTCTAATCCCAAATGATTATTAATTCATGGCTTATTTCGATTGTAATTAATACGATCCGCGAGAAAGTCAATGCCACAGGCCCGCCAAGGTCACACGAAGAGACGTGCTAAACCACTTGGAAACTAACAGTTAAAAGGCAGGTTTAATAAATCTGAATTACGTTACTAAACCTCTGAAAATACTCTAAATTAATGGTTTAGGCTACAAGCTCTAACGAGAATTTTAGTGGGATTCGGTACACCTTTACTAAAATTGCGCCCTACGTTTTTGATGCTCCACTGGTAGAAACTACATTTACTTATCTAGCATTTTAAGTCATCTTGTTCCAATTATATGTTTCATTGTAATTTTTTGTACATCAAATTACTGGGAAACATACACGTCAGAGCTACATGATTGTGGATAAAAAATGCTAGTCAGAAAATTCATGTGCAAAATAATCGAAGAAACACGAAAAATCGGGAGGTAGCATACGAATGAATAACACATTGCTGAATAACTTTCTCAAATATTGGGAGTAATAGTGTGAGTGAATTTGGAGGCTTGGTTTATAATTCTTTATTTTCAAGCCTGCTGGACTACTGAAATTAAGTCAATTTTATCAACAACAAACCCACGTAGAAATATATGTACAAGGGTGCCAGATATAGAATTCCGACACACAGTCTGTCCATCCTTTTCTGACGTAATAGAAATCTGGGTGAGTGCACGGAGTTGCTCCAAATTGTAACACAATACAAGATAATAAAGTGGAAGTAAGAAAAGCAAAGAAGCCTTTGCATTTCAGTATGAGAGGAGAACAATTTTAGAGGTAAGACATGAGCATTTAGTTTCTACACGAGGTCTTCAAGTCATACTTGAAAGGAAGTCTTCCATATATTCTTAGGCTTAAGAATTTAAAATTGACGACTTCAGTCACGTTTTGACCATCTTAGAACAAAAACATCGCACTTTTACAATAATTCCGCATTAGGGACTAGATTGTTTCGCACAGTTAAGTGTTCAGCGACCGTAACAGTATCTGTAGGTTATTAATGTGTTGCTCTCTTGTAGTCTCTGTGATGATGATGTTGGTGTCCAAGCAGTAAGCGCAAAGGATACTTCTCTATATCACATATACTAGCTACCATTGGGAAATTGTGTCAAGTTAGACATAACGGAAGCAGGTTATAGCAGTGCAAGTGTCATGACTAATATGATATCCTATGTGACTGCTCATCTACCTCTAATCGCAGGTACGGATCGGCCTGGTCTGTCACACAAGACTATTGGCATACAGACAATTTATCCATTAATTCATTAGGTGACAATCGTCTACCTCCAACTGAGCACTGACCGTGGGTTTGAAATACCCACATATGGGGAAGGAGGAACCCATTTTTCTGATTACAGGCAATGGCATGGACCACTGACTGGATGTTACAAATGGAACTATGTTTTATTGTTGACTCTGACTCTGCGTTCAGTTCTTCTTGCAACGAAAACTGTGTTCTTCTTGTGGTCTTCAGTCCGAAGACTTGTGTCATGTAGCTATCCACGTGACTCTATCGTGTGCTATCTCCGAATAACTACTACAACCTACATTCATCGGAATCTGCTTACTGTATTCATCTCATTCTTACCTCCACACGTCCCTACAATACTAAACTGGTGATCCCTCGATGGCTCAGATTGTGTCCTATCATCACAGCCCTTGTTTCAGTCACGTGTCCCACAAATTTCTTTTCTCCCCAAAGCTATTCAGTACCTCTTCATTAGTTTCATGATTACTCATGTAATCTTCACCATTCTGCGGTAGTACCACATTTCTAAAGCTTCTATTTTCTTCTTGTGTAAAATGCTTCTCGTCCATATTTGCCTTCCGAACGTGGCTACACTCCAGACAAAGATATTCAGAAAAGACTTCCTATCACTTAAGTGTATAATTGATGTTGCCAAATTTCTCATCTTCAAAAACGTTTTCCTTGCCATTGCAGTCTACATTTTACATCCACTCTACTTCAGCCGCCTTCAGTCATTTTGCTCCCGAAATAGCAAAAGTCATCTACTACTTTAAGTGTCTCGATTTCTAATCTAATTTCCTCGGCATTACCTGATTTAAATCGACTACATTCGCTTATCCATGTTTTGCTTTTTTTTATATTCATCTTGTATTTTCCTTTCAGGACTCTCTCCTTTCCGTTCAACTGCTCTTCCAGATCCTTTGCTGTCTCTGATAGAATTAGAATTTCTTCTACAAAGGGTAAAGATTTTATTTTTTATCCCTGATCTTTAACTTCTACCACAAATTTTTCTTCGGTTTCTTTCACTGAATAACATTGGGGTTAGGCTAAAGCACTACCTTACTCCCTTCTTATCCATTACATTCCTTTCATGCCCCTCTACTCTTATAACTGCTGTCTGGTTTCTGTGCAAGCTGTAAATAGTCTTTCGGTCCATGTGCTTTAGCACTGCTTTCTTCAGAATTTCAGTGAGTATTGCATACAACATTGTCATAAGCTTTCTCTAAGCCTACAGATGCTATAAATGTACGTTTGCCTTTTCTTAACCTAAGTTAAGTCTTATGAGGAATATTGCATCAGGTGTTCATACATTTCTCGTAAATCCAAGTTGATTTTTCCCCCAGGTCGACTTCTACCAGAGTCCGGTTTTTCTGTAAACCATCCGTGTTAGTATACTGCAACCACAACTTATTGAACTATTACGAAACGGTGGAATAATTTCTTTTGAAAGCTAACAGGAATCAAAGGTGTATCCCTCAAATAAAATAAAATGGATAAAGTGAAATTTTTGAGCATTAATTGCTAAAGAGATCGATCACGTAGGACATAGGACAATAGCATGAGTCTCATAGTGGCATGTTGTCATAGTTTACTAGTCTTAATCTTGAAACCGAAATCCGCTTTGTCGACTAAAAAACTGTCACCTTGAGAGACGGCAAGTTGATTCAGTCATGTGTACGTATGGGTTTAATGCATTTTTATCTAAACAGGAAGGCATTAGCACAGCACGACATTTAATAAAGTCTGAGGTTACTATTAACAACGTCTGCAAGGTCATTAACATACAATATGAACAGTAAGGGTCCCTACTCGCATCCCTGGGGCTTACCCAAAATTACTTCTACATCCAACGATGACTCACCATCCAAGATAACGTGCTGTGTTCTCCCTACCAAAATATCCTCAATCCAGTCACAAATTTCACTTGATACTCAATATGATCGAACTTTTGACAATAGACGTCGTTGCGATACTGAGTCAAATCAAGAAACATTGCATCTACTTGACGGTTTTGATCCAGATCTTGCAGTGTATCAAGTGAGAAAAGTACGAGTTGGGTTCTACATGACCGATGTTTCCGCGATCAGTGCTGCTTGGCATGAGGAGGTCGGTCTCTCCAAGATACCTAATTATATTAGAGATCAGATTATGTTCTGAGATTCTAAAACAAGTATGGACGGTAGTTTAGTGGATCACCCTTACTGTCGTTCTTGCGTACAGGCTTGACCTGTACTTTGTTCCAACTATCGGGACCGTTTTTTTATTCTAGGTGTCTAACATAGATTATCGTTAGAAGAAGGGCCAATTCAGCCGCAAATTCAACGTAGAATCTGATAATGATCCCATCGAGTCCTGGAGCTTTGTTCAGTTTTAACGATTTCAGCTGTTTCTCAACACCATTGATACTAATACTGATTTCATTCGTCTTTTCAGTTGTACGAGGATTAAATTAGGGCAATTATCGTGGGTTTCTCTTTGTAATAGAACATTTGAAAACAATTAACCATTTCAGCATTTGCATTCCTACCCTTACTTTCGGTACCTGTCTCATTAGCAAGGGGCATGATACCAACTTTGATGTCGCTGACAGCCTTTACGTACGACCAGAATTACTTTGTGTTTTGTGAAAGATCGTTTGACTATGTAGAGGGCTTCGCGCATTACTCTCTTTACAGAAAAACACGTTTCATTTAGCATCTCTCTATCTTCAGACTATGATTTGTTTTGCACCTGTTATGCAGCAGTCTCTGTTCCTTTAGAAGTTTCTTTAGTGTGGCTGTACACCGTGGAAGGTCCCTCCTATTATGAACTGCTATAGTTGGTACATATCTATCTAGCGTGTCATCTTCCCGCCCTATGCTGAATGTTTCAAGTTCTTATTAAGATATGACACTACTGATTCTTTATCCAGTTTACTGTAGATACACATCTTTCTGGTTTGTTTAGCTATTCATTAGACTTTGGTAATCATTGTTGCCAAAACCGTTTCAAGATCACTGACACCAGTCCCGGTGTGGACTTTCTCAAGAAGGTCACGTCTGCTTGTTGCTGTTAGATTCAATACATTTCCATCAAGTGCGGGATTCCGAACTACTTGTTCTAGGATAGATACTAGGCTGTGTCTAATGGATGACAGTGCACGCCTGTAGACGCTTCAACTTTATGTAACAATAAAGAGGTTTCCTGAAATCCGTCCATCGTTCTGCAGCTATCCACATCTTCGACAAACTCCTGTCTCGTTCACTTGCCGACACAACCCACAAAACCCAGACAGGAGAGCAGCTACGCCATCCAAAAAGACTGAAACAATGTTCCCCCACCGCGGTCTGTTACAGAGTGTGGTGCTGCAGAGGAGAAGTTGCCAAATTTATACTCACCTATGGATCCTTGGTAGTAAGGGGTGGGTGTAATGTTAGCTTGTTACTGAATCACCGAACTCGCCATCTTGGTCACTAGTGGGGAGCTCGACTTCCATAGCTGCCAAGACTTCACCTTTCAGTTTCCTCTGCCCGTGTGGCGGTAGTGTATCGTGTCAGTGCCGGAAGTGATACCTAAGGACGACTAGTTCAGGGTTAGCTGGGTATGGTCGCTGCAGGTGCAGGGGGGAGTTATGATATCGTTGGTTTGCCACTGCTCTAGCTAATTCGGATGCCAGGTGGTCCACCCGTTATTATTTGGGAGGACAATACCTAAACTATGACCAGTCCCCATGCTATTTTCTTTCATATTCTATTGTGAGCTGTAGTGAGGCTAGTTATATGCTATTTAGAGTCATTGTTTGCGAAGTATAGTTATGTAAGCAGGTTATAGCTTTGAGGTTCTTCAGATGTACTGTGACGATGGTCGCTACGACCGAAACCAGTAAAGAATAAAGGACAATTCGTAGAGCCGTTTGTCGTTCTTCAGGATATTATTTGGACCACACATGTGACACCACCACTAGGATTCAAAATCGATCACAAGGATACTTGTATGAAGTCAGTACACATAGCACTGTAATTCAGACTCGCCCACTCATTGGTTGCCTCTTTACTGAATCATTCGCAATAAAATGTGTACATTGATGATGGACACGAAAGTAGCTTACTCTCGCTGTAACTCTACCAGACTTCGCTGCATTATTGCAGATAGTGTGAATTTACTTGGGGCGGGCGTTTCTCGGTTCGGGACGGGCGGGATGTTGTTGGTATGAGAGCAACGCCGCTCTCGTGCAGAACTGGATAAGCGTCTCGCTATGTAGCACCATCTCTGACTAGGGCTTGTACAATACCTCATCAGATATTTGTCAAAAGATTGGAGGCGAGGAGGGAATGGATTGCAATGTCGAGGCTCTACTGAAATGCTACTATTTTGTGAGTTTGCTTACGAAAGAGAGAAACAATCGCTTCCAGACTTACAGTAAGGCATGTTTGTGGCCCAAGTGACACAAGCCACTCTTTGGTGTACCAAACTGCGAGGGGAGCCGCCAGAGGCGCCATAACTGTGAGGTTTCTGTACGGAACCTGTCACAATTACTAGCGACCGCTTGGGGTGCCAGACTGAAAGCGGCGCCCATCTGCACGATATGTGCACAGTGTGCATCACTATTAGTAGCGAAACCTGATGCTGTTGAAATCGAATATGAGAGGTTAATAAACAAAAATTCCAAGTCAAGTTGGCTAATACATATAGAGTTGTTGCCACTGTGGTTCAGTTGGAAAACTGGGTTGCGGTCGCTCTCCATGCAACTCTATCCTGTACAAGCCGCTTCATTTCGGAACAACTGTCATCCATCTGAATCTGCTCTTGGTCTTCATCTATGATTTTTAACCCACACATTTGCCTCCAGCACTACATTGATGATCCCTAGACGTCTCAGTATGTGTCTTATCAACCGACCCCTTTTTCTAGACAGATTCTGCCACAAATTTCTTTCTCCCCAGATCTATTCAGCACCTCCTCATCAGGTACGTCATGTATCCCTCTAATGTTCACCATTCGTCTGTAGCTCACATTTCAGAATCTTATATTCTCTTCCTGTCTAAACTGTTTATCGTCCATGCATGAGTTACATACATGCTACACTCCAGACAAGTATCTTCATGTAAGTATTTCTAACCCTTAAATCTATATCCAATGTTAACAAATTTCTCTTTTTCAGAAACCCTCTTCTATGCATTGCCAGCCTACGTTTTATAGCCTCTCTACTTTGGCCATCATTAATTGTTCTGCTGACAAGTAACAAAATTCACCTACTACTTTAAGTGTCTCATTACCTAATCTAATTCCTTCAGACTCATCCGATTTAATTCGGCTATATTTCATTATCCTTGTTTTGCTTTTTTTAATGTTTATCTTATATGCTCCTTTCAACACTCTGTCCGTTCCATTCAACTGCTGTTCCAGGTTGAATGATAGAATACAATGTCATCGGCGTACATGAAACTTGCTCGATATACAGGTTAAATAACGTCGGAGGCAGACTACAATCCTGTCTGAATAAAACGGTCTCGGTTTTCAAGCCACGTCAATTAGGATAAAGTCCTCGAGCTTTCGATGACTGTATCCGTCATCGTCGTCACTAGTTCACTGACTGCTGGGACTGCTTTCTTTTCCTTTGTTGTATTTCAATTCTCCATCGAGGCGGGCTGGCAGCAGCATATGCGCTGCTCTTCAGCCGAAAGACATAGAACAAACAATAGAAGGCATTTAAAAATAACATAAAGGAGAAAACACGGTGTACATAGATATAAAAAAGGGTGAACATTATGGAAGACAAGAGACAAAAAGGGGCGACTGTAAAATGGAGATAAAAAACGTAAAAAAGTATCGCACACAAAAACCACACAGTGGGACAATTGAAAGAACACAAGGCACAGTATGACCAGAGCATAAAAGTTACGACAGATGGCATAGCACTTAAGAATCAATGACAGTAACACTAAGTACAAGGCCAGCACACAATTAAAATCACACCTCTCGACACACAGGAGAATAGCACCAAACACAACACTGACATGGCACACTGATGATGATCAAAACGGAGGATCTGCTAGGCGCAAGGAGAAGAGGGAAAAGGGAAGAAGGGAGGAAGGGGAAGAGAGGGGGATATGGTTGGGGGGCGCGCCGAAGAGGACCAGGGAGGACGTGGGAGGGAGAGAGGCGAGAATGGGTTGCAGGGTCTCACAGAGGAAGGAGGAAAATCCGCTCTGGAAGAAGGAGGGGAGAGGAAAAAGGGGGCCTGGGGAGGGGGGAACAAGGCCAGGTTATAGCTGGAAGGAAGGGTATATGTCATGGCGAAGTTCATCATCTGGGAGGGGGAGGCTCTGGAAATTGTCCTGATGAAGGAGATGGAGGGTGTGGAGGTGGAGAGAGGGAGGGATACAGAGATAGAGGCGTGGCAATGGGTGGGAGGGTGGAGAGGAAGGAGGAAACCATCGGGTGGGGGGATCAAGCCTGCAGACAGTGTAAAGGATGTGGAGATCTTGGAGGGAAAGGAGGAGGTAGGAGAAGGGGATGAGTTCATACAGGAGCCGTGTGGGCGAAGGAAGGCAGATATGGAAGACAAGGCAGAGTGCATGGCATTCAAGGATTTGGAGGGCCTTGTACAAGTGGGTGGGCGCGGAGATCCAGGCAATGCTGGTATCACAGAGGATAGGACAGATGAGGGATTTTTAGGTGTTGAGGATGGTGGAAGGATGCAATCCCCATGTCTGGCCAGACAGGAGTTTCAGGAGGCGGTGGCAGGAATGGGCTTTCTGCTGGATGGTCTGGAGGTGGGGGTCCAGGTGAGGTGACAGTCGAGGGTGAGGCCAAGGTATCTCAGGGTGGGGAGAGGTTGATGGGAAGACCATAAAGGGTGAGGTACAAATCATGGAGACAGAAGGAGCGGGTGGTGCGGCTCATGATGATTGCCTGGGATTTGGAGGGGTTGAGACAGAGGAACCACTGGTTACACCAAGTTGTGAACTGGTCAAGCTGTGTTTGGAGGGTGCATTGGGGTCATTGAAGGGTAGGATAGAGAGCCAGGAAAATGGTGTCATCAGCATAATGGAGAAGGTGGACAGGTGAGGGATGCTTGGGCATATCAGCCGTATACAAAAGATAAGGGAGAGGGGAGAGGACAGAGCCCTGGGCGACACCAGCAGTGGGATAAAAGATACAGGAGTTGGTGTTGTGGAGGGTGACATAGGAAGGACGGCATGAGAGGGAGGAAGCGACCAGACGGACAAAATTGATTGGCAGGGCGTAGGTTTGGAGTTCAAAGAGAAGACAGGGATGCCATACACGAAACAAAAATGATTGAGCGACGGGTGTTAACCTGAAGGGAGAGAAGGTGAATGAGGTTAAGGAGTTGGTTGTCAGTTGAGAAGGAGGGTTGGAAGCCACATTGGGTAAAGGGGAGGAGGTGGTGTTGATTAAGGTGCTGATGGATATGGCAGGAGAGGATGGATTCGAAGACCTTACTGAAGACAGAGGTGAGTCAGACGGGACGATAGGAAGAGTCGGCAGAAGGGGGTTTGTTGGGTTTGAGGAATAAGAGGATGTAGGTAGTCTTCCACAGGTCAGGGTTGAAGCCAGTAGAGAGGATGACGTTATACAGATGGGTGAGGACAGTCAGGAAGGAAAAGGGGCTTTCTCTAAGGTGGCAGTAAGAGACACAGTCGTGACCAGGGGCCGTGTTGCGTTTGGACCAGAGGATAAGTTTAATGTCTTGTGCTGTGATTAAAGTGTTGATTTCAGAGACGGACAACTGCCCCAAGTACGGGAGACTACGATCAAGTGGAGCGAGCGAGGTATCGGCACGTTCCATGATGATGGGGAAAAGAGGATAATCAAAGTTGGGATCATCTGGGATGGAGAAGACCTTGGAAAGGTGGGAAGCAAAGTGGTTGGCCTTACTGAGGGTGTCAGGAAGGGGTCGGTCGTTATGGAGAAGGGGGTCATGGGGAGCGGAATGGGAACCAGTAAGGCGATGGAAGGCGGACCAGTACTTGGAGGAGTTGATAGAGAGGGTGCCGTTGAGTCATGTGCAGTTCTGGCGCCAGTCCCGGCGTTTCGTTTCTGTAATAAGGTTCTGTACATATCGCTGTATTTGCCAGTGACGTTGGAGTGTATCCCTGCCACGAGTGCACAGGAAGGAGCGATAGAGGCGGCGGGATTCAGGGAGGAGGACAGGCCACGGAGGGAGAGGGGGACAGTGGGGGTGGATGGTTTTAGTAGGAACATGGGCCTCCACGGCGTCAGTAATTACCTTCTGAAGGAAGGACGAGGCGTGGATGATGTTGTCAGGATGGCAATAGGTAAGAGGGTGGCTTTCGACCTGGATGGTGATGGATTCCCGCTAGGTATTCCAGTTGGCATGGTGGTAGTCATGGACAACCTTGGGAGGCGGTGGAGAGTGGGGAGCCGGAGGGGAGTGGTGAGCAGACGTTATGGTGAGAAGAACGGGGAGGTGATCGCTACCTGTGGGGTCAAGGAAGGTGACGGCGATATGCCCAAGGAGGTTGGCTGAGGCAATGACAACATTGGGGGTGGTGTCACTTTTGGGTTGAGTGTGCTGAGGGAGGGGAACAAGATTACCTTGGATCATGGAGAGGAACTGATGCCATGGCTGAAGGGTTGCAGGGGAGCGGCTATGTACATTGAGGTTGGTGGCAATCACATAGGTGGAGAAGGTGCGATCAGTCTGGGAGATGAAGTCATAAGAAAGAGGAGCAGTCGAGTGCACATAGATGGTGGCACAGATAATGGAGGAGAAGCAGATGCTGAGGATAAGGTGTTCTGTGGGGTCATTGAGGAGAGGTTGTGGCCAGACAGGGATATGCTTAAGGTGGCCAATCACGACTCCACCCTGCGCATGAGGACCAGGAGTGTCAGTGCAGTGGAGGATATATGGAGAGGTGTGGATAGAATGGTGGGGCTGAAGAAAGGTTTCATTCAAGAGGAAGGTATCGACCTGGTGGTGGGAGAGGGTGTGCATGAGTAAGTATTTGTTGGTGCGGAAGGAGCGAATGTTCTGGAAGAGGATGTGATACTCATGCTGCGCCATGACAGGAAGAGAGGGGGGGAAGAGGCTTAAACTAGAGTGTCGAGGCAGGTGAAGGTGAAGTGGGTTTGGTTGTGGGAGTAAGTGGCAAAGGTGTTCAAGTGGAAAACAGAGCGGGCAGCTAGGGAGATTTGTTGGAAGGTGTGGGGGCACTGAAAAGGGTGAATGTTTTGGAGGGTATCGGTAAGGAACCAGATGATGTCCTCAGCCTTGGGGGGTGGACGGAGGGAATTTTGGGATGGACAGGGGGATCAAGGGGATGGACAGAGACTGTAAGCTTGGGGTAGCTGCAGGGGATGGGCTTTACACTTGTGGAAGTAGGTGGGATGGGGCCTTTGCAGGTGTTACAGGGAGGAGGAGCAGCGAGGTTGGGGCAGTTTTTAAGAAAAGGGATGCCTTGCAATGAGGACAGGTGGGGGGGTTTTGCAATTGGGGGTCAGTTGATCATTGTACATGAGACACCGCTGGCAGCGGTAGGATTGGGGAGGGAATTTGGAGGATTCAACGGGGTGGCGACGGTGGTAAATCAGGGCACGTTGGGTGAGGAGATGGTCAATGAAGGGGGAGGACTCCAAGAAGACCCGCAGCAGGTGGCGGTGGGGACGGACGATGGCGGTCGGACGGCGACGGTGGCGGACGGACGGGGACGGACGGACAGCAGGCGGCGGCGGCGGTGGCGATGGACAGCGACGAACAGACAGCAGGCAGCAGCGACGACGATGGAACGCTAGCAGGCAGGCAGGCAGTCAGGCAGACAGACAGCAACAACAACTAGCGCTTCGAAGACGTAGATCACACCCTGAGGGTAGCCCAGACTCTGGAATCTTGTGCCTTCGAAGGAGGGAATCCAACCCTCTAGATGTGGGGCTGCTGCGGTTTCTCGCTTATATAGGCATGATGACATCAGAAGCAGCCAATCAGATAGACCCAATGTGGCGCGCGCGTAAGTCGACCCAAGCAGCTAGCGGAGCTATTGCCCGTGACAGCACCGGTGACGTCAGGTGGCTCCAGGGGCAGGCGCCACGTCTGAAACTACCTCCCCCACGTCATGCATCTGTCTTTGCTTTCTTCCGATGTCCAACTCCCGCCCCCATGCCCTGCTGAGTGTGTATCCCTGGTCTCTGTTGAAACTGTTGTTGTTTAAACGAATCTCGGTCGCTTCCTTTATAACGGAGTCCCAATATGTAGATTCATGAGCCAACAATTTTGTATTTTCGAACTGTATTATATGTCCGTTTTCTAGGCGATGCTCCGCTATGGCCGATTTGTCAAGCTCCCTTTGTTTTATATGGCGCTTGTGCTCAGTACAACACAGAGTAAACCATACACACCGGACACTCGAAGAGCAATGTCATCTTTAACAGGGCGCAACATATCTCGTATCTTGGGGGCGGGCCGGAACACTGGTCTTAGCTCATGTTTCTGCAGCAGACGTCCTAAATTACTGCTAGTTGCTCCGCAGTATGGCAGGAATTCAGTCCGTTTGGCCTCTCCTACTGACTCACCAGGTGTCCTTCGTCGGCGGCCCTTGAAAGCGTTTGCGATGTCTCTTTTTCTGTATCCATTTTCCCCGAAAACACGTTTTAAATTCGGCAATTCAGGTGTACAGACTGGTGGAAACTATTGGCGTTCAAGTACCGATCAGTACGTGTTGGTTTCCGGTACACTGAATGACCAAGCTGGCCTCCTGCCTTCCGCTCAACTAAAACATCCAAGAACGGCAGCTTGCCGTGCTTCTCCATCTCGACAGTAAATTTAATATTGGGATGGACACCATTCATGTGATCGACGAACTGCTGTAGTGTATCTTCACTATGAGGCCATATCAGGAAGGTATCATCAACGTATCGTAGAAAACAAGAGAGCAGTAATGTCTCAGTTTGCAAAGCCTGCTCCTCAAAGTGCTCCATGAAGAAATTTGCGACTGCTGGAGACAGTAGTGATCCCACGTCTGTGCCGTCCGTCATCTCATAATATTCATCGCAGTACAAAAAGTACATTGTCGTTAGGGCGTGACGGAACAACTTAATGTTTCCAGATGGAAAACGTTGGGCCAAAAGATCCAGCGTATCTTGTATTGGCACCCTCGTAAAAAGTGACACAACGTCCAGGCTAACCATTATGTCGTTTGGGCCTATCTTCATTCTCTTGAGTGTCTCAACAAATTTCTGCGAGTTGATAACATGGTGTTCACAATGCCCCAGTTTTGATGCTAATAATCCCGCCAGATGTTTAGCAAGTCTGTGGGTGGACGAACAGATTGCACTAACAATGGGCCTCAGAGGAACACAGCCAGGGAGGTATTGCGGCAGGAGGCGTTAATTGCTTCACCACTTCAGCTGGTAAACCAGAATCCTTTAAAAACTTTCCTGTCTTTCTGACAATGGCCTGTGTGGGATCACGACGAATCTAGCGGTACGTGGCGTCTTCTAATAAATGTAGCATCTTCAGGTGGTATTCTGCAGAGTTCAGAACCACGGTGGCATTCCCTTTGTCTGCTGGCAAGACAACCAAGTCTTCATTCTCACGTAATAACCGTTAGCAACGTCGTTCCTCCTGGCTAATATTAGATTTTGGTGGCTTAGCTTTCGACAGGATATGGCTGGTAGTTAGCCTGACGTGCTCAGCTACATCGTGCGAAAGATTCCTAATGCACTAGTGGAATAGAGCAGTGCTTTAGCGATCAGAACTAACATAAAGTACAGAACTTTTGAAATTACCCTCTTAGATTAGAAAAACAGACGCTGAAAGTAGCTGACGAACTGTGCTATTTGCACACTAAAGGTGCAGTAATGGTAGAGAGAGACACGAAGTACAGTATCATCAAACAATTGTGGGAAGCAATTGTTTCTCAGACCTTAAGAGGCTCGTACAGAATAGCCTATCGTGGAGACTTGCATCAGAACAAACCTGTTCTCGGACAGAGGTCTATACTAACCACATTCGCCCCTGTGTGTAGCGCACCTGTACTTTCACCGTTATAGCTTCTTCAATGTGATATGGCGGCACGTTTGGCCCCTTTCTCATGGCCTGGTCTTGTCTGGCAGCTGTTCTCTGCACGCTATCTAATTAGGAAACCGCAATACTCTTGAATCGTACAAGAGAGTGTTCACCTTCCTTCGAACTACGTACTCTTGGACTGGACAGGAAACACTAAAAGGCTGAGAGTCAGATAACACCAGATATAGCGAGGCGATTCCTTATGCACTGAAATGGGCAGATTTTTTACGTAATTAAGACTGCTGCTGCTGTTTCACACATGTCAGCCAGTAGGTAAACGAACGACACACATCCCTCGCCATTCTCTCCTAAGACGCACTAATATTCAGAACCGAACAGCTGCATCCGATAATGGATGAATTTTGGAAGAACTGACCCTCTATGCAGTTGGCACTCTGCCTTCTGCTGGTTTTCTTCTACCTGAGGCTGATGATTTCTGGACTACTACATTACCATTCTCTTACTTTAGCATCTGTATATATTTCTGTAGCCATTGAATCTAGATTGTGTTAAAGCTGAATTTTTACACACTTGAGCAATTTAATAATACACATCTGTCAAGTGGCCTGTAGCGCACCCTTTTCCGACCTGAACACGGCGGTGATCCGAAGTGACATGGCACCGAGCGACACTGAATGCTTTGCGGAGCCATCTTGATTTATGTCCACTCAGCTGCAGCCCACGACTCACAAAGACTGCCCAGATCTACGCCGCAAGAACGCACATCTCTGTCTACGATGCCTCAGATGTACACAGCAGTATTGAGGTCAGGTGAGCACGGATTGGTTTTTGCGTGGGTTTCAATTAAAGGGGTTTCTGTGGGGAGGGTGGGGGGGGGGGGGGGGAGAGGGATGGATGGATGGCTATCACCTTCATCCTGTTGATGAATTGATATTCAAACGGTTTTGACACAACTAGAGGGCATGGGATGCTGCCTTTTCTTTCTCAACGTACAAATCAGCTATAGGATGCCGAAAGTAAAAATGAGAATTTACTTGATCACCTATTTGGTTCCTGAAACGCTCTCCGATAGGAGACCCTCAGAAACGTAGGTCGGAGCCCATTTCATTCATTGTAATCACAACCCATGCGAAAATAACCTCACCCATCAGAGGTCTGGAATGCATCCGATGGGCAAGCAGAGCGCATCACCTCGTGAGGTTCTGGACCTACTCCTCACTGTCACTGGCGTGTAACAATGTTACCTCGGCCCATCGCTGTAGGCGACCCCTTGCCAGGTTTGGACGTGCAATAACGGTGTTCCTACATCCAAGCTAATATTTGTGTACTCGCGAAGTACACGTGTTTTTGGCATGACGATGATGGGAAGATTCTATCATTTTTGGTAAAGATCATCTACACTAGGAGAAAAAAGTACAATGCTTATGCATTATCACATATTCGCTCATCTTTAACCCAATTTCCTCTATGACTACTGAGAACAGTTTTGTTGACGTGGAATATCATTCTCTGATTCCTCTTGAAATTCTAAATTTACTGCAATTCTGATTGCATGGGAGCCTTAAAACTGATGTATACTGAATTGTGCAGGGATGGTGGTCCCCTATGAGGACGGGGTACAAGTGGTGCAGAGAGCTGTTACCTGGTTGAAGGCTCATAGCAGAACGTCCTTAATTCAGAATATATTTTATTAGAGAACCAGTGTCCCCAGAAGACAGTGGGTGGGAAAGCACTGATGCAAGCAAGCGGTCTGCGTCGTTCGGCACTTCGTTGTGACTCCAGCTACTCGGCAAAACTGCACCAGAAAGTTATGGTGACATTGCAGTAAATTCACCAATAATTTGACATACACTGTAATAGCGTCTTATTTCTCAAGAACAGATTTGGTTGGAATTGTTTCTAAAACATCCTCAAAATTTATTAATCCCAGACGAGGTGATAGTTCATGCACACTACCCGTTATATAATTTTGTTCATTAGATGCAAATGATTCATTCTTCTGTATTCTCCTCTAAGGCAGCTTGTTACTTCGCTTGATTAATATACAATGTATTTACTACACTACTGATAATGATAAGATGAAGATGTATAATTTTTTATGTTTGTATCGTTTCTCGCCAATTATAATAATTACAGCAGCGCTTTTGTTTTGAGAAATTTTCTTCTTTTGCAAACATGTTGTAGCATATTTCCCAATGCCTTGTGTATAACTTTTTCTCCTGGATTAAGCATTTCTATTGTAGCGCTAGTATCTCCAGGTGAATTTCGCACTTTCAGTGTCTTTGTACATCTCTACTGACATTTTATATAGGATGTAACAATTTCATCTCTTGATTTTCGAATTTTTACATTTAAACTATAAAAACTTCCAAAATCTTGAAATCTCGTGAAGTTTTTCCTGAAGCAAGCGGCTGTGCTACCCGATATCTTCACTAATTAAAAGTTTTTGTTTATTTCTCTTCACACTTTTATTGTTTACAATTGTTTCAGTAATAAAATTTTTCGGTACACTAACACAGAAGCTTTCTGGGTGCATACCTGTGTCATATGACTGTCACTGGATGAGTAAACACGACGTTTTAGCTACAGTTGCAGTCGCATTCCCTTGTTCTGCAAGTGACTATTAGGTTTCACATTGAGAAAAATTTCGTCACAAATGGTTCTGCCCATCGAAGCCTATCACTGATCTCTCAAATCTATGACTTTCTGTTTAGTAGTTGATCTGTTCCATCTAAGGTTTTTTCTGATGAAAAAAGTGGCAGCAGAGCAAGCAAAAAATATAGTTTTAATTAATTTATTTCCTGAAGAAAGAACAATATCCCAGTCTCTTTCAAATTGTTCTGACATCTTCATATTCCAAACTGACAAACCAGAAATACAAAAACGATTACACAATAGTTACGTTTTAGACCTACCAACTATTTACTTTGCGTCTTTGTGTTCATAAGTTAATGGAAAAATTGTTATCGAAAGATGATTAGAAAAAGGAAATTTCAGTTTTAATTAGTTGATTCACTTGTGAAAGACCAGTACGTCAGAGACACTTTGCAAAGAACAAAAACATAGCCAGTCATTGTAGAGAACAAGTAAATGATTCTACAGTGTCAAAGATGAGCCACAAGGAGAGCAATACAGAATTCGTTCTTCCTACTCTGTCTCAATTCTGTATAACACTAGTCTGCAACCTTACACATTTCCAGTCCTAGTGACAATTTTTCAAAATTTTGTTTGCACAAAGATTTTGTAAAAATGTGAACTAATTGATTTTCTGTGGCACTGTGCTTGACATCTATTTCATTGTCTAAGCACAAGTTTGTAATAAGCTTACCTTCTAAGCCTTTTAGTATTTTGTATTTCCGACATAAGGAGGAGAAATACCGAACTGATTGTCTTCGTAAATTATAAGACTTCCGTTATCAGATTGTTAGGCCATGGAACAGTGTCTCATACCCCAACAAATCTTCAAACCTACAACACAAGTTGCAAGTGATATACTGTGATTTCTTTGGATCATTTTGATAACAAATGGAATAATTAATATCATAGCTAATATCAGGTTGTGTTTTCTGAGTTACATAAAGTATGCATCATATCAATTCTCTGTAAGGAACTTCCTCATTAAGTCTCTTGACATCCTTAACTTCTCTGAAATTCTATTACACGTTCATGTGAATTGACTCTCATTAATGTATACCAAACCTTTTCAACTGATTTTCCAGACAAATTTTCAAAATTACAAATTACTCCCTCCTATCTATCTTAATTGCCAGTAACAGTCTCGTGTCTTTCACTTGAAATTTACTTTTTAAAGCTAATTTGAATTATTCAATTTTCAACTTCATCTCCTAAAATGCTCATATCATCTATATATAACACAACTTAAATCTTAGTGTTTAAGTTCGTGTATGTAAATAGATACCCATCAGCACTGCTTTGAATAAAGCCTAGATGTTTAAAAAGTATGTCAAACATTAAATTAAAAGATCTTGATGACTGCTTTAAGCCATAAATTAGCTTAACTACAGCACCATGTTTTACTTTACATCCAACAAATTTTAAATCGCGAACGTGGAGAAAACATCAAGATGAGTTTGTAACCTCAGGAAGAAGAATCCGTTTTGTATAGTATTCGCTTGCATTAGAAGACTTGGGAAGTGGGTGACAATTCTGTAATTGTGAAAGAAGGGGATGAGGTTTAATTTAGTGTGAATGCCAGTCAGACAAGAACAGTAATTAGAAAATAGTAATGTTTCAGATGAAGTTGTACCTCGGTAATCTCCGGTTATGAATTCAGAATTAGCACAGAAATGAATGTATGGGAAGTAGTATAAACTTTGACAGCAATCAGTTGAAAGATTTTACTGATACTTATGTGTTTGAAGGTATTTAATTTGAGGTAAAGAGCAAGAAACTATGTAAGCATAAGCCAAAGTTGATTTGCTGCCTGTTAAGAGGAGGTAACATGAGAAGAAAATGGAACAGAAAGTTTGCAATAAGTGACTGCTGTACTGATAGCAACAGCAAAAAAGAATTTTATGAGGTCAACAAAATTAAATTAAATTAAAGAACAACTGTTCAGTATTCTTGACGAGGAAATCTACCGACAGTCTATTAGCATCAGTGGCTGAACTGGTGATTATAAAAAGTTTAAATTCAAATTAATTGAAAAGCAGAACGCCAGACTGCCGAATTAAAGCAAATGTGGGAGACAGATTTGCGTTTGTTTGACACAAGCGTTGAGGAAAAAGTTTCTCAAGTTAAGAATAAGTGGAAGCAGCCCACAAAACATGTAAAATGTCAACTAACAAAGATTATTAGAGAGAAGGCTTCTGGATGCATGGAAGGGATATATCAAATAAAAGAGGATATACATAAAAACGAACAGAAAGTTGCTGCTGTAAAATTAGTTTGTGAAAGTAACCATAAGGTTCTGGGTAGTAAGATTAACGCTGGACGTAAAACCATTGAAAATATACATAGGTTGTGACACTACTATGCCAACGGCTGTGACGAGGTAGATACAATGGTACCTTCCAGATCAACAAAGGTAAGCTGTCTCAGACAAGGTCAGTGTTTGGATGGGTGACTGTCCGGGTACACTGTGAACTGTTGACAATTTTCCCTCTTTATGGCAAAAGGGACAGGTGGGGTGGTGGTGTAAAGTCCCTGGTCGTCTTTGTGACAATGTCCTGGATGAAATTCCAAACCTCTCTCCAGATGTACGACACTATTTTACGGTGATCCATACGTCAGATGGGGACTTTAAGTTCGGCGACCCCCCATGATGCTTTTTGTGAGGAGTAGGCTGTGTGGCAGTACCGGGTTTAGACCCTCCCCATCTCCAACACAAACATGACACTACACTAAACACACACACTTCTGAAGTTATCAACACACTTAACAGATACATGTGTGCACAAGGCGCTCATACTTCACAAGGGCAGGGTGTCTGTGGGCACGGAGGATAGTGAAAGCCTTTCCAATTAGGTGTCTGAACAAGCCCTTCGTGCTGTCCTAGTCATTCATGTCATACGATTATACTTTGCTTTTAACAACACGGTAACTCCGAAAAGTTTAAGGAAGTATTTTTGCAAGGATATTGGAACTGACCACAACAAATAGTTCCTCATCCGGAGAAAAAAATTCTTTATGAAGATGTTACAGAAATAGCTAGATCTCACGCCTTGTCAAGTTGAAAACGGCAGTCATGACTGATGAGATCTTCTGGTAAACGTATTTATAATAAGTCTTTATGGCATAGTGCCGTACATCGTTCCTCTAGAGGTCAATAGCAAGTAGCCATACACATATCATAAGTCACAGCTGTTTCGTGACAAATATATGTTCTTATCATCTAGCTAAGTGCTAGCAGTTAAGGTGGCCACAGAGAGGTAGCAGTAACATGTAGGCAATGAAAACTTAAGCAGACAAAAAATACATTTTTGTAAAAATTTGCTTCATATGATGTACTGTTTTCTGTTAATTACAGTTAATTTCATGTGCTTGGTTCTTAGAATTCACGAAGGGATAAATGTGATGCAATGTGATATGTGATTATACGCATTAGTATTATGTGGGCGTATGTTATCGAAGGAATTTGTATCTGGATAGTGGGAGTGAGTTATGTACACTTGGGGAAATTAGTAACGAGTAATTAACCTGTTTATTGAACTGGGTAAATGAGAAACATACTCGGGAAATCCACTACAGGGGAATTTTATTTTGTAATTTGTGAGTTTTCTAAAACTGTTTATTTAAATACCAATTTTAAAAGATACTTCTTGTGACTGATTCAAATTAAAAGATTGGGTAGAGCGAGGTTTAGAACGTGTAGCTGATAGGGTATAATAGATCTCTGCCATTCGGAAGTGAGAGTAAGCGCTCGCTTCTTGTGGGCTAAGTAGCTACTATGTGAAGTCTAGAAGCAATTCATGGCGCAGGTATCAAGATGGCCGTATGTGTTTACGTTCACCTCTGAAAAGATGTTTTAATTGTGGGCAGTTGTAGTCTAGGAAAGATCGTGGAATGTCAGATAGGATGCATGCACGAACGATGTTCGAATTCCGGATATTTTTTGTGAATAACTTAAATACGCTTCGCGTGTTGTGCATGTCGCGATCAGGAACTGATATTCAAAGTGCCCAATTTGTGGAATATGGAGAGGGCGTTCTATTTCACAGAAAATCCGTATGTAAATTTTCTGGTAACTGGTTGCGTAGATTCGAGGAACTGTTTAGTGAGAGTGACTGTCACTATGTGTTAATAACGAAATAGCAATTTCAAATTAGATAGGATTTGGGGCTAATTTGTTACCAAGAATCGAAAACCGTTGAAATTTTCATACAAAGTTGTTCTGTCATTGAATAGCTAGTTAAACCTGGAACTGCAGATACGGTGTGCACGGCTGGTTCAGCTACAGCTTTTCTAGTCGCGGAAATCTACCCATTTTTTAACAGAATAGGCGTGTGCTGTAGAAGATCACCGAAAGGTGATTGGACACTGTCTGTAGGCAAACATACTGCACCGGCGCACCTCCTTCTTTGCCTACAAAGATCATGGTTTCTCTGAAATTTCGGAATCGAAGCGTCTCTACCACTGGATTTTTCCAACTCCATTTTACCGCAAGCTTTGCCTCCACGCACAGACGTAACATCATCTGATGGCCTAGGCAGTTAAGAAGATTTCACTGAAAACGAACAACTGGTTCCAGTGGTAGCCAATGATTTCCTGAGGTTCATGCTTTACTCCTTTGTGTCTTCTGTCTCCAACAGTGGGCTCTTCCATCCTGCCACTCCACTTTCATTTTTGTTCAGTACAGACAATTTCACGACATTCTACAAGATGTGATAGAAAAGGGAGGTAAAAAAGAGAGACAAAATGAGTCATATCCAGACAACCGTGAATATTGCTCTAAAATCCACCAATATCATTTCCACCATGCATGCGAACTGCTTGTCCTGTGACCAAAAGATAAAAAATAAATAAAAAAGGAAAAAACATAAATAAAAATGAAAGAAGTGTTCTGTTGGTTTTACACCAGGTATTTCGGCGAGCAACACTTTAACGAGGAATGCAAACCACGGCGCTGTAGTAAATTTTTCAAACACTCTGAGCATTGAGAGAACTGAAGTGAAGAAAAGAGCAAAAAAAAAAAAACGGCAGTACTAGAATTTTTCATATTCTTAACAATGATGGATGTGTCACAGGTATGTTCTTAGATCTCTCTAAGGCATTTGATACTGTTGATCACAAAATCTATTAAATAAACTACAGTCACTAGGAAAAGAAGTGTAGCTAACGACTAGTTACAGTCACTGGTAGCAGAGAGGGTACAAAGAGTAGACACATAAAAACCTTAAATATGGCTAACATTTTAACGAAACACTTGTCACAATGATAACTCACTAACATAGGAGGTCCTCGTGGTAGCATTTTTATCATTAACTTTTCAAAGAATGGTCACTGTGGCTATCACAAAAAATAAAAAAAAAACGAGAAAACTCATTATATAAAATGCAGATGAAACCTTCATGGAAGTTTGGTCAACATGCAGTAAAGGTATATTAAACACAAAGAAAACAAATGGCATAAATTTCACTTTGTGGAGTCAAACAGACACTGTTATTATTAGACTTAATTGGATCCTCTACACACTACATAACAAACACAAAATTTCTACAAATGGTTAATGAACAACGCTATGAACTTCCTCCTCGAAAGCCTTTTAAAACCGTAGTCAATAACGACTAAAAAAAATATGCTTGTTTGTGTATGTAAATGTACTATCAATGATAAAACATTATTTTCGAATCAGAAAACCCTATACGGTATTGCAGTGCCTGGGTCATTTTGATTACGAAGCAAAGTTCAATTGGACATGTTTGCACGACCTATACTCGTACATCCAAGGTAGTCCTTATTCCCAACTGCGAATTCATTTAACATGTTATGTGAAGGCTGTGGTCGCCGCAGTGCCTGTTCCTTTGGACATGCATGCATGTACGAAGGAACTTTGCATTGTACTCGACATTCAAGTGCAGCGTCTGACCTGTACAGGAATATACGTAATGAATGTAATAGCCCAGGTAGTAGACGCATGGTTGACGGTAGATGAGGGTTTGGGTCTGACCATGAGTCGTGCACAGATAGCGAAATGGTAAGGCGACCGCTCGCGGTAAGTCAGAAATCCACGTTCGTTCACGGCCCAGCACAAATTCTCACTGTTGTCATTCCATTCCACAGCTGATGGCTGTCATTATTCGCTATTGCGAATACTTTTAATGAGAAACTCTAAACCTTAATGTGTTTTGAACATAAAAATATTAATGATAAATATGTAATACAATATAATAATGTAACAATTAATATAATAAGTATTAAGTGTAACAAAGACTTTGAGTGTATCTTGTCAAGGAATTTCCATATAATTGTAGGATAAAGACTTGGATGAATAAAATCATAATTGTGGTGTCAGCTCTCGAACCTATTAGACGCTTTTGTACGAGGTTTCTTCTGAATGCACGATTTTGTTAATAGTATCTAAGTTTTTTTCTCATTGTATGTGTAAAAAGTATTTGTCTTCTTAATCTCATTTCATACCTCTCCCTCCATCTGAATATAATTAAGCGGAAATAATCAATTATCGCAAGAATCCATGTTTTATCGATGGTCATCTGTCATTGTTTTGACGCAATGGCGCATTGGCAGCCATTATGTGAAATACAATTAATCATATGATTTTCGGGGTTCATCCTCAAGATAACAAAAAAAACTGCGTGAAATATTTTGCTATCAGGAAATGAAAATATTTTTTGTAGAAAATTTTATCATTAAATGTACACAACGAACCCCAAGATAATGATTAATAATATGAGGCTCTGGCTTGCTTATAACTAAATCGATGACCGATAAAAATCTTGTTATCATTGCTGTGTGTATTATTCAGATCATAATTAACATTATTAAAGGTCAGTGTTTACTAAGTATTTACAGAACATTGAGAATAATAGTGCAGCTAAGTAGGTGATTATATTTATGCCAGTTGTTTTCTTTATGTTTAATATACCTTTACTGCATGTTGACCAAACTTCCATAAAGGTTTCATCTGCATTTTATGTAATGAGTTTTCTTGTTTTTTAATTTTCGTGGTAGCCACAGTGATCATTCTTTGAAAAGTTAATGATAAAAATGCTACCACGAGGACCTCCTGTATTAGTGAGTTATCATTGTGAGGAGTGTTTCGTTAAAATGTTAGCCATATTTAAGGTTTTTATGTGTCTATTCTTTGTACCCTCTCTGCTACCAGTGATTGTAACTAGTTGTTAGCTACACTTCTTTTCCTAGTGACTGTAGTTTATTTAATAGAATCTTGTGATCAACAGTATCAAATGCCTTAGAGAGATCTAAGAACTTACCTGTGACACATCCATCATTGTTAAGAATATAAAAAATTCTCCTAATGCCGGTTTTTTTGGATCCTTTCTTCACTTCAATTCTGTCAATGCTCAGAGTGTTTGAAAAATTCCCTACAGCACCGCGGTTTGCATTCCCCTTGAAAGTGTTGCTCTCCGAAATAGCCTACCTGGCATGGAAGGAAAGCTTGAGGTGAAATGGAGTTGGAGAAATACAGTAGAATTTCGATTGGAAATTTCAGAGAAACCGTGATCATTGTCGCCAAAGGAGGAAGTGCGACGTTGCAGTGTGTTTCGCCTACAGACTGTGTCCAATCACCTTTCGGTGATCTACTGCAGCACACGTCTATTCGGTTAAAAAATGAGTAGAGTTCCTCTACTAGAAAAGCTGTAGATGAACCAGCCGCACACACCAGATCTGCAGGGTACGTGAATTATTTCCTAGTACCAGGGTTAACTAGCTTTTCAATGACAGAAAAACTTTGTATGAAAATTTCAACGTATTTTCACTTCTTGGAAACAAACTAACACCAAATCCTATCTAATTTGAAATTGCTATTTCGTTATTAACACATAGTGACAGTCACTCTCACTAAACAGTTCTTCGAATCTACGCAACCAGTTACCAGAAAATTTACATACGGATTTTCTGTGAAATAGAACGGACTCTCAATATTCCACAAATTGGGTACTTTGAATATCAGTTCCTGGTCGTGACATGTGCAACACGCGAAGCGTATTTAAGTTATTCACACAAAAAAATCCGGAATTCGAACATCGTTCTTTCGTACATACTATCTGACATTCCACGATCTTTCCTAGACTACTACTGCGCAAAATTAAAACATCTTTTCAGAGGTAAATGTAAACACTTGTGGCCGTCATGATCCCTGAGCCCTGAATTCCTTCTAGATTTCACAAAGTAGCTACTTAGCCCACAAAAAGCGGGCGCATGCTCTCACTTCTGACTAGTAGAGATCTATTATGCCCTATCAGCTACAAGTTCTAAACCTCGCTCTCCCCACTCGTTTACTTTGAATCAATCACAAGAAGTATCTTTTAAAGTAGGTCATTAAATAAACAATTTTGGAAACCTCACAAATTACAAAATAAAATCCGTCTGTAGTGGATTTCCGGAGTATGTTTCTCATTTACCCAGTAATAAACAGGTGAAATACCCATTACTGATTTCCCCAAGTGTACATGACCCACTCCCACTATCCAGATACATATTCCCTCGATATCATACGCCCACATAATACTAATGCGTATAATCACACATCACATTGCATCACATTTATCCCTCCGTGAATTCTAAGAACCAAGCACATGAAATTAACTGTAATTAACAAAAAACAGTACATCATACGATGAAAATTTTTACAAAAATGTTTTTTTTGTCTGCTTAAGTTTTCATTCCCTCTTCAATAGTGACACCTCTCGGCGGGCACCTTAACTGCTAGCGCTTTACTAGTTGATAAGAACAGCTGTGACTTATCATATGTGTATGGCTACTTGCTATTGAACTCTAGAGGAACGATGTACGGCACTATTCCATGAAGACTTATTATAAATACGTTTACCAGAAGATCTCATCAGTCATGACTGCCGTTTTCAACTTGACAAGGCGTGAGCTCTAGCGATTTCTGTAACATCTTCATAAAGAATTTTTTTCTCCTAATGAGGAACTATTTGTTGTGCTCAGTTCCAATATCCTTGCAAAAATACTTCCTTAAACTTTTCGGAGTTACCGTGTTGTTAAAAGTAAAGTAAAATCGTATGACATGAATGACTAGGACAGCATGATGGGCTTGTTCAGACACCTAATTGGAAAGGCTTTCACTATCCTCCGTGCCCACAGACACCCTGCCCTTGTGAAGTATGAGCGCCATGTGTACACATGTATCTGTTAAGTGTGCAGATAACTTTAGAAGTGTGTGTGTTTATTGTAGTGTCTTGTTTGTGTTGGAGATCGGGAGGGTCTAAACCCGGTACTGCCGCACAGCCTACTCCTCACAATAAGCATCAAGGGGGTCGCCGAACTTAAAGTCGCCATCTGACGTATGGATCACCGTCAAACAGTGTCGTACATCTGGAGAGAGGTTTGGAATGGCAACCAGGACATTGTCACATAGACGACCAGGGACTTTACACCACCACCCCACCTGTCCCTTTTGCCATAAAGGCAAAGGAAAAATTGTCAACAGTTCACAGTGTACCTGGACAGTCACCCATCCATCCTTGTCTGAGACAGCTTACCTTTGGTGATCTGGAAGGTACCACTGTATCTACCTCGTCACAGCCGTTGGCATAGTAGTGTCACAACCTATGTATATTTTCAATGGTTTTACGTCCAGCGTTAATCTTACTACCCAGAACCTTATGGTTACTTTCACAAACTAATTTTACAGCAGCAACTTTCTGTTCGTTTTTATGTAGATCCTCTTACATGTATCCAGAAGCCTTCTCTCTAATAATCTTTGTTAATTGACATTTTACATGTTTTATGAGCTGCCTACACTTATTCTCAACTTGAGAAACTTTTTCCTCAACGCTTGTGTCAAACAAACGCAAATCTGTCACCCACATTTGCTTTAATTCAGCACTCTGGCGTTCTGCTTTTCAATTAATTTGAGATTAAACTTTTTATAATCACCAGTTTAGCCACTGATGCTAATAGACTGTTGGTAGATTTTCTCGCCAAGAATACCGAACAGTTGTTCCTTACTTTTAATTACTTAACAAAAAATTTGGTTGACGCCATAAAAATCTTTGTCGTCGTTGGTAACAGTACAGCAAACATTTCTTGTTCACTTTCTGTCCACTTTCTTCAATTACTACTTCCTCTTAACAGGAAGAAAATCACCTTTGGCTGATGCTTCCATTATTTCTTGATCGTTACCCCTAACTGAATAACTTCAAAAACATAAGTATCACTAAAACATTTCAACCGATTACTGTCAAAGTTTATACTGCGTCCCTTACTTTCATTTCTGTTCCAATTCTGCCTCCGCAACTGGAAATAACTTAGGTACAACTTCATCTGAAACATTATTATTATCTAGTTCCATTACTGTTCTTATCTGACGGACATTCACACTAAACGGAATCTCATCCTCTTCTTTCATAACTGTCACTCACTTTCATTATGACAAGTCTTCTGATACAATTTATGGCTATAAGCAGGCATCAAGATCTCTGATTTTAATGTTTGCGATGCTTTTTAAGCATCTAGGCTTCTTTATTCAAAGCAGTGCTGATGGGTATCTACACTCCTGGAAATGGAAAAAAGAACACATTGACACCGGTGTGTCAGACCCACCATACTTGCTCCGGACATTGCGAGAGGGCTGTACAAGCAATGATCACACGCACGGCACAGCGGACACACCAGGAACCGCGGTGTTGGCCGTCGAATGGCGCTAGCTGCGCAGCATTTGTGCACCGCCGCCGTCAGTGTCAGCCAGTTTGCCGTGGCATACGGAGCTCCATCGCAGTCTTTAACACTGGTAGCATGCCGCGACAGCGTGGACGTGAACCGTATGTGCAGTTGACGGACTTTGAGCGAGGGCGTATAGTGGGCATGCGGGAGGCCGGGTGGACGTACCGCCGAATTGCTCAACACGTGGGGCGTGAGGTCTCCACAGTACATCGATGTTGTCGCCAGTGGTCGGCGGAAGGTGCACGTGCCCGTCGACCTGGGACCGGACCGCAGCGACGCACGGATGCACACCAAGACCGTAGGATCCTACGCAGTGCCGTAGGGGACCGCACCGCCACTTCCCAGCAAATTAGGGACACTGTTGCTCATGGGGTATCGGCGAGGACCATTCGCAACCGTCTCCATGAAGCTGGGCTACGGTCCCGCACACCGTTAGGCCGTTTTCCGCTCACGCCCCAACATGGTGCAGCCCGCCTCCAGTGGTGTCGCGACAGGCGTGAATGGAGGGACGAATGGAGACGTGTCGTCTTCAGCGATGAGAGTCGCTTCTGCCTTGGTGCCAATGATGGTCGTATGCGTGTTTGGCGCCGTGCAGGTGAGCGCCACAATCAGGACTGCATACGACCGAGGCACACAGGGCCAACACCCGGCATCATGGTGTGGGGAGCGATCTCCTACACAGGCCGTACACCACTGGTGATCGTCGAGGGGACACTGAATAGTGCACGGTACATCCAAACCGCCATCGAACCCATCGTTCTACCATTCCTAGACCGGCAAGGGAACATGCTGTTCCAACAGGACAATGCACGTCCGCATGTATCCCGTGCCACCCAACGTGCTCTAGAAGGTGTAAGTCAACTACCCTGGCCAGCAAGATCTCCGGATCTGTCCCCCATTGAGCATGTTTGGGACTGGATGAAGCGTCGTCTCACGCGGTCTGCACGTCCAGCACGAACGCTGGTCCAACTGAGGCGCCAGGTGGAAATGGCATGGCAAGCCGTTCCACAGGACTGCATCCAGCATCTCTTCGATCGTCTCCATGGGAGAATAGCAGCCTGCATTGCTGCGAAAGGTGGATATACACTGTACTAGTGCCGACATTGTGCATGCTCTGTTGCCTGTGTCTATGTGCCTGTGGTTCTGTCAGTGTGATCATGTGATGTATCTGACCCCAGGAATGTGTCAATAAAGTTTCCCCTTCCTGGGACAATGAATTTACGGTGTTCTTATTTCAATTTCCAGGAGTGTATATATGTACAGGAACTTAAACACTGAGATTTAAGTTATGTTACATAAAGATGACATGAGCGTTTTAGGAGACGAAAATGAAAATTGAATAATTCAAATTAGCTTTAAAAAGTAAATTTCAAGTGAAAGATTTGTAGTACCGAGAGTGCTCTTGGCGATTAAGATAGATAAGTGGGAGAAATCTGTAATTCTGAGTTAGAAAATTTATTTGGAAAATCAGTTTAAAGGGATTGGTATAAATGAATGCAAGTCAATTCACACGATCTTGTAACAAAATTACAGAGAAGTTAAGGATGTTAAGAGACTTAATGAGGAAGTGCCTTACAGAGAATTGATTTGATGCTTACTTTATGTAACTCAGAAAACAAAATGTGATATTAGCTACGATATTAATTATTCCAATTGTTATCAAAATGATGCAAAGAAAATTCAATTTGTTCACATTTTTACAAAATCCTTGTGCAAACAAAATTTTGAAAAATTGTCACTAGGACTGGTAATGTGTAAGGCTGCAGACCAGTGTTACATAGAATTGAAACAGAGTAGGAAGAATGGCAATTCTGTATTGCTCTCCTTGTGGTTCATCTTTGACACTGTAGAATCATTTACTTGTTCTCTACAATGACTGGCTATGTTTCTGTTCTTTGTAAAGTGTCTCTGACGTACTGGTCTTTCACAAGTGAATCAATTAATTAAAACTAAAGTTTCTTTTTCCTAATCATCCTTGGATAAAGATTTATCCATTAAGTTATGAACACAAAGACGCAAAGTAAGTAGTTGGTAGGTTTAAAAAGTAACTATTGTGTAATCGTTTTTGTATTTCTGGTTTGTCAGCTTGGAATATCGAGATGTCAGAACGATATGAAAGAGACTGGAATATTGTTGTTTCTTCAGGAAATAAATTAATTAAAACTATATTTTTTGCTTGCTCTGCTGCCACTCTTTTTGATCAGAAAAATGCCTCAGATGGAACAGAGCAACTACTAATGAGTAGGTCATAGATTTAAGAGATCAGCAATAGGCTTCGATGGCCAGAACCATTTGAGACGAAAGTTTCCTGAATGTGGAACCTGATTGTCGCTTGCAGACACAGGGGAATGCCACTGCAGCTGTGGCGAAAACGTCGTGTTTATTCATCCAGTGACAGTTACATGGTAGAGGCATGCACCGAGAAAGCTTCTGTGTTAGTGTACCGAAAAATTATATTACTGAAACAATTGGAAACAATAAAAGTATGAAGAGAAATAAACAAAAGCTTTTTTATCAGTGAAGATATCAGGTGGCGCATTCACTTGTTTCAGGAAAAACTTCACGAGATTTCAAGATTTTGGAAGTTTTTATAGTTTCAATGCAAAAAATCGGAATCAAGAGATGAAATTGTTTCATCCTGTATAAAATGTCAGTTGAGATGTAAAAGACACTGGAAGTGCGAAAGTCACCTGGAGATATTAGCGTTACAATAGAAATGTTTAGTCTAGGAGAAAAAGTTATACACAAGGGATTGGTAAATATGCTACGATATGATTACAAAAGAAGAATATTTCTCAAAACAAAAGCGCTGCTATAATTATTCTAATTGGGAAGAAAGGATACAAACATAGAAAAATATACACCTATCAACTTAAGCTCATCATTAGCAGTAGTTTAGTAAACACATTGGATATTAATCAAGTGATGGAACAAGCTGCCTTAGAAGAGAGTACAGCATAATGAATCATTTGTATCTAATGAACAAAATTGTATAACGGAGTAGTGTGCATGAACTATCGCCTCGTCTGGAATTAATAAATTTTGAGGAAGTTTAAGATACAATTCCAACCAAATCGGTTCTTGAGAAATAAGACGCTAATTCAGTGTATGTCAGATTACTGGTGAATTTACTGCATTGTTACCATAACTTTCTGGTGCAGTTTTGCCGAGTAGCTGGAGTCACTGCGAAGTGCCGAACGACGCAGACCGCTTGCTTGCATCAGTGCCTTCCCACCCACTGTCTTCCGGGACACGATTGTTGTAGCTGGTTCTCTAATAAAATATGTGCTGAATTAAGGACGTTCTGTTGAAGCCTGCAATAAGGTAACAGCTCTCTGCACCACTTGTACCACCATCCCTGCAAAATTAAATATATAAGGCTCCCATGCTATCAGGATGGTAGTAAATTTAAAATTTCAAGAGGAATCAGAGAATGATATTCCACGTCAACAAAACTATTCTCAGTAGTCGTAGAGGAAATTGGTTTAAAGATGAGCAAATATGTGATAACGCAAAAGCATTGTGCTTTTTTCTCCTAGTGTAGATAACCTTCACCAAAAAATGGTAGAAACCAACAGAGCAAGTCAATCTTGGACTTTTTGCACATGATGCCATAATATTGCAAAGTTCGTCCCATCATCTACACGCCAAGTACACATGCCGAGTACACGCAGATAAGGTGGGTCTAGAAACAGCGTCATTGCACGTCCATACCTGGCAAGAGGTTGTTACACGCCAATGACAGGGAGGAGTAGGTCCAGAACCTCACGAGGTGATGCGCTCTGCTTGCCCATCGGACACATTTCAGACCTCTGATGGGTGAGGTTATTTTCACATGGGTAGTGATTACCTATCGGAGAGCGGTGCAGGAACCTAATAGGCGATCAAGTACATTCTTATTTTTACCTTCGGCACCCTACAGCTGATCTGTATGTTGAGAAAGAAAAGGCAGCATCCCATGCCCTCGAGTTGTGTCTAAACCGTTTGAATATCAATTCATCAACATGATCAATGTGACAGCCATTCCCCCCCCCCCCCCCCCCCCCCCGCCAAAAAAAGTCCTTCTTAATTGAAACCCTCGCAATAATCTATCCGTGCTCACCTGACCTCAATCCTGGTAGGTGCGTCTGAGGCATCGTAGCCAGAGATGTGCCCACCTGAGGCGTAGATCTGGGCACTCTTTGTGAGTCGTGAGCGGCAGTTGAGTGGACATAAATAAAGATGGCTCCAAAAAGCATTCAATTTCGCTCGGTGCCATATCACTTCGGATCACCACCACCTGTAGGTCGGAAAAGGGTGCGCTACACGCTACTTGACAGATGTGTATTATTAAAATGTTCAAGGGTGTAAAAATTCAGCTTTAACACAATTTAGATTAAATGACCACAGAAATCTATACAGATGCGAAACCAGACTGTAAGAGAATGGTAGCGCTGCAGTCCGGAAAACAACACCCTCAGGTCGAAAAAAAACAGGATAAGGCAGAGTGCCAACTGCATAGAGGGTCAGTTCTTCCAAAATTCATCCATTATCGTATGCAGCTGTTCAGTTCTGAATATTAGTGCGTCTTAGGAGAGAATGGCAGGGGATGTGTGTCGTTCGTTTACCTACTGGCTGATATGTGTGAAACTGCAGCAGCAGGCTTAGTTACGTAAAAAGTCCGCCCATCTCAGTGCATAAGGAATCGCCTCGCTATCTCTGGTGTTATCTGTCGCACAGTCTGTTATTGTTTCCTATCCAGTCCAAGAGTACGTAGTTTTAAAGAAGGTAAACACTCTCTTGTAAGATTCAAGAGCATCGCGGTTTCCTAATTAGATAGCGTGGCGAGAATAGCTGTCAGATAAGGTCAGGCCATGAGAAAGGGGCCAAACGTGCCGCCATATCACATTGAAGAAGCTATAACAGTGAAAGTACAGGTGCGCTACACACAGGGGCGAATGTGATTAGTGTAGACCTCTGTCCGAGAACTGGTTTGTTCTGATGCAGGTCTCCACGCTAGGCTATTCTGTACGAGCCTCTTCAGGTCTGCGAAACAATTTCTTCCTACAGCTGTTTGTTGATGCTGACTGTATTTCGTATCTCTCTCTACCATAGCTGCATCTTTGCCCAAACTTTTTCTGTATCACATTTAGTGTGAAAATAGCACAGTTCGTCAGCTACTTTCAGCATCTGTTTTTCTAATCTAAGAGGGTCATTTCAAAAGTTCTGTACTTTATGCTAGTTCTGAGGGCTACTTTAGGTGTGATGGTCATACATGTGTTTGCTGGTTCGCGATACTGTATCGCAAGTATTTCAGATTTAAAATGGAAGCCGAAACCGAATCACGTCGCGTTCCGAAATCAAAATCGAACACCGTCGTGGAAGGAACCCATTAGAAATTAACAACTCTCACAGAGAGGTGTGTGGGATTAGTGAAGCTTCATAGTATTACGGTGGTCAGCTCGTTTCCGTGAAGGTCTGTTAAGCACTGGAGAGAACCCAAGAGTGGAAGGCCATCAACTACAACAGACTACACCTCTCAGCTTATTTGTTTCTTCTTCTTCTTTTTTTTAACGACATTTTGAGAGAGGATCAACATAAAGCATCTGAGGAAATTACATTTGAGGCCAGAATCTCTGTCACTTTAGTTTTCACACACGTAACTGAAAAGTTAGAAATAAGAGAAGTTGCTTCCAGATGGTTTCCGCATGTTCTGAATGAAGAGCAGAAAGTATGTCGCAAAAGAATCGCAGAAGAACTGCTTCGACGTTATCGAACAGGAGGAGAACAGTTTCTGAAAAGGGTCGTTGCACCTGGTGAAATTTGGACAATAGACTTCAGTATTCACAACGGAAAAGTTCTGACCCTCCACGACCGAAAAAATTCCAGCACGAGCAATGGAAGAAGAAACTTATTATGATCTATACATGTAACATAAATGGCACTACAAAGTGAGATCCCTAGGGGTCGTCTGTAAGAAGCCCGTACTACAAGCTGGCTCTGAAAACTGTTTTGCGCACGAGAATCCGTCAAACAAGGCCTGACATACTTGCAGATGGTGGACTTATTTTGCACGATAATGCAACACCACATACTGCCCTACTAGTGAGAGAAAAGAGTTTGGATTGGTAACCCTTTCGCACCCATCATACAGTCCTGATATTAGACCTCCAGTCCGGCCGCTGTGACCGAGCGGTTCTAGGCGCATCAGTCCGGAATCACGCGGCTTCTACGGACGCAGGTTCGAATCCTGCCTCGGGCATGGATGTGTGTGATGTCCTTAGGCTAGTTAGGTTTACGTAGTTCTAAGTCTCGGGGACTGGTGACCCAAAATGTTAAGTCCCATAGTGCTTAGAGCCATTAGAACAATTTTTTTGAGCCCAATAAACTGATTTGTTTCCCAACTGCGTTAAAAACCTTTTAATACAATTGATGAAGCCTCCAGTAGGATGACACGAGGAATCAGGCAACTCAAAAATGGAAGTGTCCTATCCGGAACAGAAATTGGCAAAATGTAGGAGATTCTGTCATAAACAAGAATGGAGATTATATTGAAGAGTTGTGGGGTTATTTTGTAAAATAAATTATTTTCTGTAGCCTTGCCTTACAGTGAGAAGACTTTTGAAATTATATTGGTTTACATTTATTTACGTTTCTCCTGTAAAGTGCAGAGTGGCAATAACAAGAAACGCATTTGTGAAAAAGACGAATTTGTTAATATCTCGCTTTAAATATTTGGAAGCCTTTATGTGTAGCCTTGTATGCAGTTCAGACAAGAAGAGACTAAAAGCCTTTAAATGCGATGCTATAGAAAAATGCTGAAGATAAGACGTGTCGATCGCGTAAATAATGAGCAGGTGGTGAAAAGAACTTGGTGGAAAAATAAATTTCTGGCACAACATGATTATAAAAGAAGGGATCTGTTGACAGGACACATTCTGAGGCATCAAGGCACAGCCAGTTTGGTTCTGGAAGGAAGTGTGGAGGATAAAAATCGTAGATGGAGCCCAACACTTGAACAGAGTAAGTATATTCAAATCAATTTAGGTTGCAATAGTACAGCAAAGAGGCTTGCACTGAATAGAATGAAGAGCCACATCAGACCAGTCTTTGAATGAAAATGACAATGACGACAACAATAACTGTTCATCCTATAACACCTTTTCAAGATGAAAAAAAGTGTTGGCATCAAGAAGTTTTCTTTAATTTCAAAAGAAGCAGAAAGAACAGCAGCACCAACAGCAGCAAATTACACTGGCACATCATTTGATGAAACTGCACCAAAGGAGCAAAGAGTTGGGGGGGAGGGGGGGGGGGACAGACCTGTGGGTATGAAGTGTTTTCAATATTTAGGGGGACAGGTGGCGACTTGTTAGTAGCCATAAAACATTTCCAATCGTGACCCTTTTAGAAACCTACGCAATACCGATTTTTAAATCACATTCTTGAAAGAAAAACACCTGACTACACTGGATTTCTTTCTTTTTTCCGAGAGCTAGGGTGGGGGATGACTCTGACCCCTTGCCCCTGGGTATGGACACCCTTGAACTGCACCACAGCAATAGAAACCGTTAATCCTCGCTACAACTGCTCCCAGGGTACAACAGCAGCAAAAAACTATCAGCAGAAAAATGCACCTATCAGACAATAAGAAAGGCAAATATGCCCCTGTTTAAAAGAATCTAACTGAAAAGTGGGTTATCAGCTGCCTCATTTTACCTTCCTCAGCACCTTTAAAGTTTTTCCCATACATTCTGACATGCCAACATCTTCGAGCTCTTTTTAATATGCAACCCACCTCTCATTATCGCAAGCTACCCTGACTGTAACTCGCTCTCACCCACTAGCCCATCGCTGCAGTTCACTCATGCAGAATCACTCACTCTTGCCCTTTCTGACTCACTCACTGAGCCCAACGTGTTGTCATTATCTCTTTGTGTTTTCCTAAGTATCACTGTCTCCTGTCTCACAGCCACAATCTCCTTCTGTCTGTCCTGTTACTACGGTCTCCTTTCACTGTTAATATTGCCCTCTTACTCTCTTTTACTGCTACTATCATATTCGTTCCTTCCCATCGCTGCTGTCTCTTCTCACCATTACAATCCCTCTCTTCCTCATTGTCATTGTCGTAGACTCTGTCTGTCACTGTCACTAGCTCCCTCCCACTTCCGCTTTCTCCATATCTTCATTCCTCTACAACTGGTACTTTCCATTTCACTCTTTTCCTAGAACTGTTCTGTCACTGGGAACTGCCATAGGTTCCTTCTCACTCACGCAAACACACACACTGCTGTTACCTCCAATGCTTTTTCTATGCCATGACTACCGTTTATATCTTCTAATATTTATTACTTTTCTGCCTCTTTCTCACTGTCACTGTCTGCTTCTCTACCCCCTAAAAAAGCGAATATCTTCGCATTCCAAAATTTTCAGAAATTTTGAAAGGTGCCGAGAACGGTAGGAGGAGACAGTTAGTACCCCACATTTTAGTCAGAGCTTTTTAAATAAATAGGAGGATATTCGTCTGTTTAGTGCTCCAATAGGAGCATTTTTCCCCTAGTTCCCTTCCTTTCCATGCCAAAGCAGGGTATGTCACACATATGAAAAGAATTTTATGGGTAATTAAAATGTTGATAGTTTATTTATGTGAAACTGAAATAAAGCAAAAATTAATTTTACACCTCATACCTGATTTTACGTGCACAAAAATTTTGTATTTGCTTCAGTACTACAACATGGAATTTCCAGAACCTTTCTGATGACAACTGAAGCACATTACAGCATATTTCTCTGTCACTTAATAAACTGAGTTTTCACCTCTGACCGGATGTTATGTGCATATTTTACGTGAACTAATAGCCTAACTTTGAACCTCTGTACCTCGAAAATGGATAAAAATACCAAGAAAAGGTACGTTTAACATTGTGTCATTGTAAAGATCATGAACTTCTGTTAATGTGTTTCAAGGTATGTTCTGATGCTTCAGTAGTGCATATATGTATGCCATATATGTATTCCCTTTATGAATCACGAAACTTGTTGTTGGCGGAATGGCTCATGTGCCTCAGTGATACACGTAACCGTACTATAAGTGCAACCACAATGGAGGGCTATCTGTTCAGAAACCAGACAAACGTTTGGTTCCTGAAGAGGGTAGCAACCATTTCAGTAGTAGCAGGATCAACAGTCTGGAAGATTAACTGATGTGGTTTCTAATATCAACCCAAACAGCCTTGCTGTGATGGTACTGTGAAGGCTGAAGGCAAGGGGAAACTCCAGCCACAGTTTTTCCCAAGGTCAAGCAGCTCTACGGTATGGTTAAATGATGATGACATCGTGTTGAGTAAAATATCCTGGAGGTCAAATAGTCTCCCATTCGGATCTCTAGTCGAGGACTACTTAGGAGGATGTTACCTCAGGAGAAACAAAACAGTTGTCCTACAGATTGGAGTGAGGAATGTTAGATACCGTAATCGGGCAGGTAGGTCAGAAAATCTAATAAAGGAAATGTATAGGTTGAAGCTGTATATTGTGGGAATAAGTGTAGTTCAGTGGAATGAGGAACAGAGCTTCTGGTCAGGTGAATACAGGATTTTAAATACGTAGTCAAATATGAGAAATCCAGGAGTAGGTTGAGCAATAAGTAAGAAAATAGAAATGCAGGCAAGCTGCTATGAGCAACTTAGTGAACACATTATCATAGCCAAGATAGGCACGAGGACCAAACGTATCACCGTAGTAAAAGTTCATAAGCCAGATAGCTCCGCAGATGACGTTGACATTGAAGAATAGTATCATGAGATAAGAGAAATTATTCAGGTAATAAAAGGAGATGAGAATTTAAATCTGATGGGTACTGGAATTCGATAGTAGGAAAAGGAAAGAATGAAAAGTAGTAGTTAAATATAGACTAGCGGAAATGAATCGAAGATGAAGCCATCAGTTAGAATTTTGTGCAGAGCATAAATTAATCAACATTAACTCTTGCTTTAAGAATCATGAAAGAAAGCTGTATATGTGGGAGAGACCTGGAGATACTGGAACGTTATTATGTAATGCTGAGAGAGAGATTTCGGAATCAGATTTGAAACTGTAAGATATTTCTGGGGGTAGACTTGGACACTGACTACACTTTATTGGTCATGAGCTGTAGGTTAAAACTGAAGAAATTGCAAAGAAGGTGGAAAGTTAAGGAGCTGAGACCTGGATAAGTTTAAAGAACCAGAGGTTGTTGATAGTTTCAGAGGCAGCATTAGGCAATGGTTGGCTAGAGGAGGGGAAAGGAATACAGTAGAACACACATGGGTAGCTTTGAGAGACGAAACAGTAAAAGCAAGAGAGGATCAAGTAGGTGAAAAGACAAGGCTAGTAAAAAGCTTGGATAATACAGGAGATATGTAATTTAATTGATGAAAGGAGAAAATATAAAAATCTAGTAAATGAAGCAGCCGAAAGGGAATACAAATACCTAAGAATTGAGATTGACAGGAAGTGCAAAATGGGTAAGCAGGAATGACTAGAGGACAAATGTAAGAACATAGAAGCATATTTCACTGGGGAATAGACAGCTACTGCCTACAGAAAAACTAGAGCGGGCTTTAGAGGAAAGAGAATCAGTTGTATGAATTTCAATACCTCAGATGACACCATGCCTAAGTAAAGAAGGGAAAGCTGAAAGGTGGAAGTATACAGGGTGTTACAAAAAGGTACGGCCAAACTTTCAGGAAACATTCCTCACACACAAATAAAGAAAAGATGTTATGTGTCCGGAAACGCTTAATTTCCATGTTAGAGCTCATTTTAGTTTCGTCAGTATGTACTGTACTTCCTCGATTCACCGCCAGTTGGCCCAATTGAAGGAAGGTAATGTTGACTTCGGTGCTTGTGTTGACATGCGACTCATTGCTCTACAGTACTAGCATCAAGCACATCAGTACGTAGCATCAACACGTTAGTGTTCATCACGAACGTGGTTTTGCAGTCAGTGCAATGTTCACAAATGTGGAGTTGACAGACGCCCATTTGATGTATGGATTAGCACGGGGCAATAGCCGTGGCGCGGTACGTTTGTATCGAGACAGATTTCCAGAACGAAGGTGTCCCGACAGGAAGACGTTCGAAGCAATTGATCGGCGTCTTAGGGAGCACGGAGCATTCCAGTCTATGACTCGCGACTGGGGAAGACCTAGAACGACGAGGACACCTGCAATGGACGAGGCAATTCTTCGTGCAGTTGACGATAACCCTAATCTCAGCGTCAGAGAAGTCGCTGTTGTATAAGGTAACGTTGACCACGTCACTGTATGGAGAGTGCTACGGGAGAACCAGTTGTTTCCGTACCATGTACAGCGTGTGCAGGCACTATCAGCAGCTGATTGGCCTCCACGGGTACACTTCTGCGAATGGTTCATCCAACAATGTGTCAATCCTCATTTCAGTGCAAATGTTCTCTTTACGGATGAGGCTTCATTCCAACGTGATCAAATTGTAAATTTTCACAATCAACATGTGTGGGCTGACGAGAATCCGCACGCAATTGTGCAATCACGTCATCAACACAGATTTTCTGTGAACGTTTGGGCAGGCATTGTTGGTGATGTCTAGATTGGGCCCCATGTTCTTCCACCTACGCTCAATGGAGCACATTATCATTATTTCATACGGGATACTCTACCTGTGCTGCTAGAACATGTGCCTTTACAAGTACGACACAACATGTGGTTCATGCACGATGGAGCTCCTGCACATTTCAGTCGAAGTGTTCGTACGCTTCTCGACAACAGATTCGGTGACCGATGGATTGATAGAGGCGGACCAATTCCATGGCCTCCACGCTCTCCTGACCTCAACCCTCTTGACTTTCATTTATGGCGGCATTTGAAAGCTCTTGTCTACGCATCCCCGGTACCAAATGTAGAGACTCTTCGTGCTCGTATTGTGGACGGCTGTGATACAATACACCATTCTGCAGGGCTGCATCAGCGCATCAGGGATTCCATGCGACGGAGGGTGGATGCACGTATCCTCGCTAACGGAGGACATTTTGAACATTTCCTGTAACAAAGTGTTTGAAGGTACGCTGGTACGTTCTGCTGCTGTGTGTTTCCATTCCATGATTAATGTGGTTTGAAGAGAAGTAATAAAATGAGCTCTAACATGGAAAGTAAGCGTTTCCGGACACATGTCCACATAAAATATTTTCTTTCTTTGTGTGTGAGGAATGTTTCCTGAAAGTTTGGCCGCACCTTTTTGTAACACCCTGTATATACACAACAGAGATGAACATGAAGGACGTGGGCGTAGATGAGGTTGAGACGGGAGATATAATACAACGAAAAGAATTTGACATAGGACTGAAGCACCTAAGTCGCAACAAGGACCTGGGAATAGGCGACATTCTGTCAGAACGACTGATGTACTTGGCGCTGTCAGCCATAACGGAACTCTTCCATCTGGTGTGTAAGATACATGAGAAAGGCGATGTACCCTCAGACTTTGTAATAATTTCAATTCAAAGAACTAACAGTTTAACAAATCATGGTTGTGAAACAGTATAACGAATTCTTTGCATAAGAATGGAAGAACTGGTAGAAGCCGAGCTAACGAAAAACCAATTTGGATTTCTAATGAATGTAGGAACGTGCGAGGCAATACCAGCCCTACGACTTATCTTCGAAGGTAGGGAAAGAAGAGGCTAACTTAAGTTTATAGCATTTATAGATGTAGAGAAAGGTTTCGACAATGTTGATTGGAATGCTCTCTTTAAAATTCTGAAGGTAGCAGGGACAAAATACTGGCAGCGAAAATCTGATTCAACATGTAGAGAAAACAAAAAGCAATTATAAGAGTCGAGGGGCATTAAAGGGAAGCAGTGGTTGAGAAGGGTGTGAGACAGGATTGTAGTCTGTCTCCGATGTTATTTAATCTGTATATTGAGCAAACAGTAACGGAAACCACAGAAAAGTTTCAAGTAGGAATTAAAGTTCAGGGAGAAGAAATAAAAGTTTCTTGTACGCCGATGACGTTGTAATTCTGTCAGAGACAACAAAGAACTTGGAAGAGCTGTTGAAGGTAATGGACAGAGTCTTGAAAGGAGGATATAAGATGAACATCAAAAAAGCAAAACAAAGATAAAGAAATGTAGCCGAATTAAATCGGGTGATGCTGAAGGAATGAGATTAGGAAATGATACACTTACAGTAGTAGGTGAATTTTATTACTTGTCAGCAGAATAACTAATTATGGCCGAAGTAGAGAGGCTGCAAAATGTAGACTGGCAACTGCAAGAAAAGCGAATCTGAAGAAGAGAAATTCGTTAACATCAGGCATAGATTTAAGAGTTAGAATGTCTTCTGTGAAGGTATTGTCTGGAGTGTAGTATATATGTAAGTGATAGATGGACAATAAATAGTTTATACATGAAGAGAATAGAAGCTTTTGGAATTTGGTGCTATAGAAGAATGACGAAGATAAATGGGGTTGATGATGTAACTAATGAGGAGGTACTGAATGGAACTGAGGAGAAAAGAAGTTTGTCGCACAGTCTGACTAGAAGAAGGGATCGGATGATAGGACTAATTTGAGACATCAAGGGATCGGCAGTGTAGTATTGGAGGAGAGCGTGGAGCTTCAAAGTCATAGAGGAAGAGATGAATACAGTAATCATATTCAAAAAGATCTTAGTTATTCGAGATGAAGATGCTTGCACAGGATAGAGTAGCATGGAGAGCTGCTTCAACTCAATCTTTGGAATGAAGATCTTGACAACAACAACGCCGTATGTCTTAGCAACATTGGCTTGGAATATATGTTTACTGAATTCTAATATCCGATGATAACAGTGTAGATCTATCACAACGAGTAATCAATAAATATATTTACAAGTTATCTTGCCGTACCTGGAAAAACAGTATTTGTATTGTAAGCAGGATCGATTCGAGAACGTTTTTCCGCACAAGCTAATAATCATCTGTAGCCCCTCCTCCTCTACTTGTCCATTGTACGCTTTCTACTATGTCACTAATTGTGATATGCATGATATGCTGATGTTGCATGTGGGCGCCCCTTTCATCTTGGCTACTAATTATGACAGTTTCCGTACAAAAATTTTACAGTTGTGGCGCTTCTGGCGGCTCCCCTCACAGATGGTGCGCCAAGGAGTGGTTTATGTCACTTGGACCACAAATATGCCTGACTGTAAGGGTGGAAGCGATTGTTTCTCTCTTTCGTATGCAAACTCACAAAATAGTAACACATCAGTGGAGCCTCGACATTGCAATCCATTCCTGCCTTCCCCCGAAACTTTTCTTAAATATCGGCTGAGGTGTTGTACACGCCCTAGTGAGAGATGGTGCTACAAAGCAAGACACTTGTCTAGTTCCGCGCGAAAGTGGCGAACCGCGAAACGTCCGCCCAATTAAGTTCAGACTATCAGCAATAATGCAACAAAGTCTGGTAGAGTTACAGCGAGAGTAAGCTACTTTTGGGTCCCTCGTCAATCCACACATTTTATTGCGATCCTTCATCAAAGACGCAACCAACGAGTGGACGACTCTGAATTATTGTGCTATCTGTACTGACTTCATACAACTATCCTTGTTATCAATTTCACTCCTAGTGGTGGTGTCATATGTGTGGTCCAAATAACATCCTGATGAACGACAAGCGGCTGTACGAATTGCCATTATTCTTATACCGGTTTCGGTCGTAGCGACCATCGTCACAATACATCACATGGCAAAGCGTTTCATCTTTCCTTTACATAATCTGAAGATCCTCAAAGCTACAACATGCTTACATAACTATATTTGGCACACAATGACTCTGCAGCAGGCACTGCAGCTGCCTATAGCTCACAATAGAATATGAAAGAAAAAAGCTTGGGGACTGATCATAGTTTAGGTGTTGTCCTCCCAAATAATAGCGGGTGGACCACCTAGCATCAGAATCAGCTAGAACTGTGGCAATCCAACGATATCATAACTCCCCCTGCATCTGCAGCGACCATATCCAGCTCTGAACTAGTCGTCCTTAGGTATCAATTCCGGCATTGACACGATACACTACCGTCACACGAGCAGAGGAAACTGAGAGGTGAAGTCTTGGCAGCGATGGAAGTTGAGCTCCTCACCAGTGACCAAGACAGCGAGTTTGCTGTTCCAGGAACAAGCTAACATCACACCCACCCCTTACTACTACACGTGAGTATACATTTGGCAGCTACTCCTCTGCAACACCACACTCTGTAACAGACCGTGGTGCGGGGGGGGGGGGGGGGGGGCATAGTTTCAGTCTTTTCGCGTGGCGTAGCTGCTCTCCTATCTGGGCTTCGTGGGTTGTGTCGGCAAGTGAACGAGACAGGGGTTTGTCGAAGGTGTGGATACCTGCAGAACGATGGACGGATTTCAGGATACTTTCTTATTGTTACATCAAGTTGGAGCGGATACAGGCGAGCACTGTGGTCCAGTAGACAGAGCCTGGAATCGATCCGTGGCGTGTTCGTGCCTGTGCATTGGAGGCAATCGTCACTGAAGGCCACGAGCGCTGCTGAGCAAGTGCTGAGTAGCGTCGGCGGCGGCAGCAGCGGCCATCAGAAGCTAGCGCAGCGTTACATGAATGTGTGGCGAAAGAACAGACGCAACATATTCGTATAATTGGATAAGCCTTGCTGGGCAACGAATCCACCTTCTTCACTGCGGATGTACAAATACGTCCTACCTCCTGTAGGCATCTCAGAGAGCGAGTATGGAGGAAATGGACAGGTGGGGCTCGATGGCAGTGCGGATCGGTCGTGAGGCGAGCCAAGATAGTCCGTGCAGTTGCGGTAACACTGTGTCCCGTATGGCGCCGTAGTTACTGCAGCTGCCTAATAACCAGGACATCCCAGGTTCGGATCCCGGTCCGGTACACATTTTCACTCGTCGCCGCCGATTCCGCGTAATGTCCCAAAGAAGCTGACAGCAGTGATCCCCTTCCATTCCTTTCCTTTCTTCACCTCTCCACCTTCAATTTACATGTAACAGAGCATTCTTGCAGTCCTACTGCAACAGGCGGAAATCTGGTGTAGGCTTGCTGCATTCCAAGTGCAGCCCAACGACGTCGAACGTAATACCCTGAGAAGCGTGGCCTGCAGCTGGCGAGAGGGAGCTATGTGGCCCGACAAACAGATCTGCTGCATTCTATCGCCTAATTCTTTGCTGCTGCTACGCTATCGAGACCGTTTTTTTGCAGCATCCTCATGCTAAGTTATTTTAATGTCTGTCGGTGAAGGCCGCTACGGCTGTCTGTCAAAATGTTGTGTCTACGTGTCGTTACGGAGCTGCACTTGGACTCTGTTTGGTGACTGGCATATATTGCCCAACTCTTCATATCTCCTCAGACTCCTGTGAGTTTTTTTTTTTTTGTTCATTTTGCTGCTCCCAGCATGAGGTAGCTGAGCTGCAGTGAAACTACGTATGTAAACTATACCTGGCTATTCTGTAGTCACATTGGACTGAAAGCGCAGTCTGTTGTCAGGTGGAGCAGGCTGAATGGCCCCGAGAAGCTTGCCAGTCTATGGAAACCCAAGTCTGCCTTCTTTATTCAAGTGGTTCAGTACATATGCACTCGTGTGTCTACGTTGCGAGAGGCTGAGCTGCTTTAATGGTTGCGGCGGAAGTAAGGGCGGGCAGGCTGGAAGGAGAATTTGTACACCTCTGACTACAACAGTCTTCACTATGGAATCGCCTAGTTAATACCAACCTATTTGTAACTTCATCTTTGTGATCAAGTTGGGCTCAAATTTCACTCAAGACATAGATAAGGTAAGGTAAAAGTTCCTCCGAGTCACCTTCTGCCAGTGATGTCATGCACTGTGGAGGGGCATGTGGCCAGCGCACTGCTCTCCCAGTCGTTGTCAGGCCCAAAATTAAAGAAACAAACTGCTATTTGGGCTCCTATATCCAATACACAATATAATCATACAAACTGACAACAGATGTCCGTACGATCGTGTTCTGCACGCAAGATGGCATTCCGGTCAATGGACAACCACGCCAACATTAACGTCAGGGCACCTATCAAACGGGTTAGTGTTTGCCGGGTAGCCCTGCATCTACATTCGCTGTGTCGCAGTCACGGACGGTGCAGTATGGCACAGAGGAGATGCCTTCCAGGTTCTCTGCGGTGGAGGGCTATAGAAAGAATGGAAGCCGCGCTATGAAATGCTCGACAGCCGTGCACACGGCCTCTGTTAAGCTAAGCCCATGCGGCAACACGTCGCCGACACGAATCATACTCCCAGAAACTTAGTAAGAGCTGCTGAGGAAAGTGAGTGTTTAACCGCACTAAACTACAGGTAAAGTTATAGTTTAACCATGATAGCACTATAAAGCGCTTCCAATAACCTAATACGCCGTAAGAAATAAGCTTCGCTAACAGAGAACTACAGAAAGGAGGCTGTAATTTCTTCCAGGAAGGAATGTGATAAACAACTCGCGAGGGTCTTATCATTAGCTGGAGCTCACAACATGCATAAAAGGGCTGGATAATAGAAATATCAGAGAGCCCATCAGCTTCTAAAACATCGCGAAAACAAATATTAAAACTTAGAAACAGCTGGTTGTCTTGTATAAGAATTTTAAACAAACACATTTTTTTTAAAAAAAAACTAGGTGAGACGATAACATTAACCATGGCATATTCTTAGAGACAAGTAACTTCATATCACACAGAGCAGACTGAGCAGTACGCTAGTCCCTGACTCACAGAGCCAAATAATAAGGCGTGCATGACGACTCAGTGAACATAAACACGAACATCCGTTTAAACAGCTTGCGAAGCGGAGAATCGGTACACACAGCTGAACAGCTTGTCGCGCACAACGTAAGCGGACGAGACCTTCGTCTTCTGCCCAGCCCTGGCGTAGAGGAATGAACGACGACCTGGAACAGACGTTGTGCCGCTCTGCACCGCGTGTCTGTTGCTCCAAGCACTGCTGCGGTCCGCGGCTCCACACTTTGCGGAAACTGCTCGTTAAAAGCCTGCATCGCGCACTTCGGAGGCCTCTCTGTATATGCGACTCTAGCGGCCGCTTTTGAAGACTAATCGAGACAGAGCTAACGGCACGATGGAGTATTCCGAGCCCACTGGTGAGACGCCAGCTAAAAGTTATCGATAGTGATATTAGCCGCCACGGCTCAGCAATATTTTGTATAGTCTGTCATTGAGAAACTTTAATTGAAATATGTCAGTACCCAAGAAAGGCACATTTAAATCATTACTGATCGGTCGAACGGCTCCTCAGGTGGCCTGAGGTTGTTGGGTGCACATCGCACCTGTCCTCCCACCAGGGGAGAGTATCTAACAGTAACAGGAATCGAACCCGAGTCCTCAGCATGGCACTCAGTCACGCTGACCACTCTTTTTTTGCGATAGATTGGGGGGCATAGTGGACAGAGATCGGACTTGGAGGCTTGGCCACTGTGTCCTCGTTTACTGACAGCATAAGGGAGAGACAGGCGTAAGGAAATATTGTACTTTTGTTTAAAATCTTTGCTTTTATTTTTATATCCCATAAAAATTTCGAACTACATGTGAAAAAGAAAAAGAAATATAGGACAGAAGCGACTTCATCGTCACTCCAATGGGAGGAATACCCTAGCCTGTGAAACTGCTCCCTGGAACTTCTCACCGCTCTGGGTGGTCATGAAACATGTTGCCTAATAAGTTCGGAAAGTTACGCCGGATAACGTAATGTTGTTCCAGTAGGTAGAAACCACTCCTCATATGAAGGTTCGAGAGGGCACGTAGTGCGAAGCATGTCCCAAAATCCAGCAGACTCCCGACATTTTCTGTGAGGGGAAAAAGAGCGCGTTCGGGTAGAACTACGCAGCCTTTGTGATCGCGGAATCACCGGTGCGTTGGAGGAGCGCCGTGATGCGTTGCGTCAACCCCCAAACATTCTTCGCCTCACTGCACTGCAGACACCGTTCGTCGGTATCCTGCATGCCACATATAAGGCACAGTGAGCAATCGACCATTTCAGTGTCGTGCAACCGTTGGCGTGTGGCTGTCTTGCGGTTGATAAATGTTTACCAAGACGGTTCTCGCTACCGTGGTGAGGAGACGCGTATGGACAGTTCGCCAGGTCTGTCTCCAGTCCCTCATTGGCTATTCAGCTTCGACAACAACCCTACGATAATGACAAAGATCGATGTATCTCACGGGTGGTGGGGATCCTCGTGGTAGGTATTGGTAACTGAACATAACCAAAAACAACAAAGAACCGTACGACGAGGGAAAAAGAAGGCGATATTGTGCCTACCACAACCGGCGGTTCAAACGACGGCAGGAGGAGAACGTCCAGAATGGTCGACGTGTTGGAATGTTGCTGTTGGTTCCAGGTACGTACGTCGGTCGCAGGTATAGAGCGAGAGCCTTGTTCCGCACATGCGTGAGATTGAGTCCTCCAGAATGGTGATAAAGTCTTGTAATTGACCTTAAACAGTATTCCTTGGCTGAATAGCATACAATTCCGCCATTAACCTGTCAAAAATACAGTACAATGTGTCATTTGCAGTGCCTGTGCCAAGTGTGGCAGTCGTGAGGCTAAATGAACGCTGGTATACACCATCCTTTAAAGCAGGTCCTAGGTTCGGAGCGAACTGTTGGGAGCAGTTGCCGTTAGCTCGCCGCCACTGATGGCCGTAGCGATCGGGTAAGCAAAACCCCTAAGCGTCGCACGATGTCCAACGTCGTAATCTGACTGTGCAGAGTCTTCAGCCCCAGTCCAGTGTGCGTAATCTTGGTTTCATTCGTGTTGACCCTTCTCCCTCCACCACGCCATATGTTGTAAGAAGTTCAACCACGTGAGATGCTTCTTTCTCTGATCATACGACTATCATCAACGTTGAAAATACGTATGCCATTCATGGTCATCACTAAATCTCGGGCTGAAGCGATATATTTGAGGTCTCATACCTGAATCCCTTACGACCAAGACCGCCGTGCCACGTCTTACTTCTGCATCGGCGTTAGATAAATGTGGTATCGATAGTTCCGATGCCGCAGCGTAGGTTGGCACTACGAGAGCGGAAGATCTACACCGATGACAGCGCCCTCTAGCCGACGCTGTGCAGCTCTACGAGAGCCGCTCCATTTTCGGCCAGTTCATGAAGAGCAGACGGCCGAGAACCATCGCTTTAGCTTAACTTGCTATTGATACTTTTTCATCTGGACTTTGGCTGCGCACCTACGTGCTCATCACCTATGTTATGTAATATGTTTGCATATGTTTATACTATAGTAAAACCACTTTTGTCCGCAGCTCGTGGTCGTGCGGTAGCGTTCTCGTTTCCCACGCCCGGGGTCCCGGGTTCGATTCCCGGCGGGGTCAGGGATTTTCTCTGCCTTGTGATGACTGGGTGTTGTGTGACGTCCTTAGGTTAGTTAGGTTTAAGTAGTTCTAAGATCTAGAGGACTGATGACCGTAGATGTTAAGTCCCATAGTGCTCAGAGCCATTTGAACCATTTTGAAAACCACTTTTACTTTACTAGGAGTATCGACGTGTTGTCGTGTCGTGAGAGGGAGAAGAAGGACATGCGCAAAGCGTGACATGGGAGCTTACCTCGTTCGATGTTGTCGACGAGTATCTACGTGTGGGCCGCCTACCGTTGCCTCCGACCGTGGCTGATAGTAGACTAATGAGTGGTGTAGAGCACGGAACTCTGTAGGATAAGGTCGGAACTGGGGTGTAACTTAAAAGCTGGTATATGGTATTACATTTCCTGAAAGTACCCCCTGGCACTATTCCTATGTACAAGATTCTATTAACAAGTCTCCATAAGGATAAGCATCCATCTGGTGGACGTCTAATAAGTTTCAGTAAAAGTCCCACTGAAACGGAGGCGAGTGAACTTCCGTAAGTACTGCCTGCTGCAACATTTTACAAGTCCAGACCCTGACCTCGAGCCACACAGTGGTAGCGTCCCAGACGGCTGCCACTACACTTCCTCTTCCACTCGGTGGCCAGGCCGTTTTATTAAGCCCGTTGCACACTGCACCACCCTTCTAGAACATTCATTGTTAACTGTGTCACTCAAGGATCTTGGTATCCCGGCGCGTGACGATAATGGTAACTTTCCGTAGCGTTCCGAGGCGAAGCTTCATGAGTTGGGACGCCGTCACCGCTCAAGGGTCAAGCTGCCTCGCTCACTTAACAACGGCGTGATGTATCATAGTCCGCTCTGTATTAGCGGAGCAAATATCAGATAGCCGCTTTCGGCGTTTACACTACTGTTCACAGCTTCTTGCCCAAGAAGATTTCCCAACTGGCTTACTGGTTTCGAGTTAACTACTTATACCAATGAATATATTGTCCCTTGCAGATTTTTAACGTTCGCGACACCTCCGTTCCCCAAGGGAAAATTTTGCAAGCTCAGTCCTCCGAGGTTGCAAAATTTTCGTTGTCTATCACCGAGTGCCAATGGACCTTGCCAGATTTTATTTCGACTGAAATATTCTTCTGATTTTACATACATTTGCGTAAATTGTCATCACTTCAGTAGAACATACATTAATTGTAACTTCGGTTATCTTTGTAACAAAACAGCACTCTTCGAAGTTAGGTATCCCGCTCAAGTCATTGTTTGGTGTGAGTGTTCTTCCCCCACAGTGCACGTTCTCATTATTTGAAACTCATTTTCACTCCATTCACTTAGTTTGAATACTTTACATATTTACAAATGTTTGTCACATCAGAACCTTAATATCTTTATTACCGTACTTATAGCTACGTTCATTTATCTCTTGTCAGACCATAGAGCTGACGACTGCAACATAGGGGTGTCCTCCTCTATCTTTTTAGTGAGTCGTGGTGTCTGACTACGTTCCTTCCATACCACTCGACCCGGAAGCGGGGTACGTTGTACGGATCTTACTTCGTACTCCACCACGTCTTCCTCGTCTTCACGCTGTAGGGACTGGCGTGAAGGAGTGTACCTCATTCTGCCCTTAGGGCTACCTTGAGGAACTACCGTATTTCTCACACACACTTTTGTACAACACCTCCGCCCGCATCTCGTGGTCGTGCGGTAGCGTTCTCGCTTCACACGCCCGGGTTCCCGGGTTCGATTCCCGGCGGGGTCAGGGATTTTCTCTGCCTCGTGATGGCTGGGTGTTGTGTGATGTCCTTAGGTTAGTTAGGTTTAAGTAGTTCTAAGTTCTAGGGGACTGATGACCTAAGATGTTAAGTCCCATAGTGCTCAGAGCCACACCACCTCCCTCCAACTTCACAAAGCTGTTTGCCACATCTCCGGCAACATTTACAATATATACGCAAACAACAAGTTATAATTATTACACAAATCACTACGGAACCAGTGTATCCCCACACACAATATATACTCCTCGACCATCCTCTGAAAGTCGTCCGTTGTTGGTAATCTACTTCATCTTGCAAATCGTCTATTTTACAACCCGCTACCTTGAGCTCGTCTATAAGTCTAACTATATGCTCTAAGGGTAGGAGTATGGGAATATGGGCTACGTTCCTCTTTTCATCCTCTATGATACAACAGACTATATCTAGGGTTAACTACTGTATGTCAATCTTACAGATATTCGTACGAATTACATGGTCTGCGCCGGCCGGAGTGGCCATGCGGTTCTAGGCGCTACAGTCTGGAGCGGAGCGACCGCTACGGTCGCAGGTTCGAATCCTGCCTCGGGCATGGATGTGTGTGATGTCCTTAGGTTAGTTAGGTTTAATTAGTTCTAAGTTCAGGGCGACTGATGACCTCAGTAGTTAAGTCGCATAGTGCTCAGAGCCATTTGAACCATTTGAACATGGTCTGCTTGCAACATAACCCGTGCACAATATGCCTTACATTTACTTAGAAAATTTAACTTGCCAGTGCCTCGCACAATGAGGTCACCGAGAGGTGAATTGTTACATAATATGGTCAAACGCTCGTCCTTTGGGGCTTCGTACAACCATTCGTTGTCTTGTATCTGCGTGATATGTATTTAAGATTGCAATCTTTGGGAATTTCTCGTAAGGGTTGTAACATACAAGCTTCACATCTCTCGTGGTCATAGGTAGATAACAGGAAGAAATTTTGTTTACACATTTGATTTCTCAGAGTGGCCGTTTTACAGCGTAGCTGGTCATTGCACAGTTGCACATACTGTGCTTCGCTTCGTCAATAAGGAGGAATTCCTTTTCAGGGGCTATGTAAGTGAACAATTTCTCTGATTGTCAAACTCAGTTGGTAGTGGCCATACTTTATATAATGTATATACCTTACTGTCAACTAAAGGAACATTTAACAGATAACTTAACCTATTGCCGGCAAAAAATGCATCTGAATATATGATACGAAGTAACAGATACTCTTGGTCCGGCGTGAGTTCAACTGGGAACCTTTTGTATTCCAGATCCCCTTTTATAAGTTCCAGATATTTAACCACCTGTACTGGATTTATCTAGTGTGGTTCTAAAAGACCCTTCTGCTCATTCACTATGGCAAAAATCAACAAGTCATACTATAGTTCTAATTCATTAAACATGGCCGTGATTTACACTAACTGTTCTGTGATAGTCTTTAGAATCATGGCCTGCTGTACCTTCTTGCTTGTACCGTTTTCGTAATCTTCTACAACTTAACTTTCTGATACCATAAGCAATGATTTGCGTATTCTTTGTTACCGCGTTTAGCATCTGATTTACTCCAGTTAGTGACGCTCTTACTATCGTCACTTGCTCTTTAGCCAACTGCAACGGCTTCCTCTGTTGCTCCTCTACACATCTATCTTGGTCTTAAAGAATGCCGCATCATCTTCATCTAACGTAACGAATAGTACTTTTCTCGTCTCACCAATAAAATTTAATATTCCTCTTCTAACCCGTGTTGGCTCATGCCTAGCCTTACCGGCCGTAACCTTAGCCACCGCCATTATACCATTGTCTACAAGCTTTCGCATTCTTTAGTGCTCACCCTTATCTGAAGCAACTGACTTATGCAATGCGTCACGGCTCTGTTAGCCGATATATGCGTTTGCTCAAACTTTGTGTGCAGCTCTCCTAAGTTGAAATAACTCACTATTCTCCAAGTTGTACTATACAGACTCACGCTTCCATGGTGGTCTTAACATATTGCCGGTGCTGACTTAAACTGTTGCACCTCTATGTCCAGCGACGGCGGGTCTCGTTCAGCGATGCTGGTCAGCAACATACTCCCGATAATTGTTGTCACCCACAGTGCCTTCACCCCTGGCATCAGTAATATAGAGAAGGTCCCCTTAACCTCTTCATTTCAATCGAGCAAACCCCGGTTGCTAACATTACGTTCCCATTCCATGTACTACACTGACAGCGTAATTGACAAAATACAGAACTTTTATGGAATGGCTATTAGGCAAAAAACACATCGTGTCGATGAAGCGAAGAAGACTTTTTTTTCATACTTCTTTCAACCTATGAAAGTCCCAGAATGAGATTTTCACTCTGCAGCGGAGTGTGCGCTGATATGAAACTTCCTGACAGTTCCGTAATTGCACTGCCCTTTTATAGCCTGCGTACGCGATACTACCGCAATATGTATGTGTCCATATGACTATCACATAACTTTTGTTACCTCAGTGTACAGATTAACGTGATCGGAACGACAACTTGTTTCTGCCGTATTTCGCGATCACTGAGGAGTGAACGCTAGCGTAAAGGCATACTGAAAAGTTCCTGTGTCTGACCTGGATTCGATACCGTGACCTTCCGGTCTGCAGGAGCGTAATTCGCCTCTACACCAGCAAGGCCCACAGTGACCTGGTGCCCGGCTGCCTCAGTTGCATGGAGGACTACCGGAAGGTGACGAGCGTGGCGGGGAGCATACACGCTCCCGAGCCGGAGCCGGGCAAGATAATCGGCGCATCCGTTGTGAGGGCACAGGCGTTTGGCCCGCCACTGCTCGCTCCCTGACGCCTCTAGGAAGCTCGCTGGCGACCGTCGAAGCCAACATGCTTCTTGCCGGAGAAGTACCCGCAAAGGAGCAAAAACTTCGATGTCGGACCCGTGGCGAGCTGCCAAGGCTACGAGAAATATAAAACTCGATGGCAAGCAGCCTGCTCCGCACGGAACTCAACATTATTCCGCACGGTACGTCACTGCTGCCTTTGCATCTACAGCTACACCGGCAGCTATACTCCGCAAGCCGCTTTTCGGCGTGTGGCAGGCGGTACTTCTGATACCACTATTGCCCCTTGTGCCATCCGCGGATGGTGCGTGGTAAGAATGATTGTCGGTAAACTTCTACATTAGCTCTTACTTACCGCATCTTTTGGCTGTGGTCATTTCGCGAGTCGTATGTGGGAGGAAGTAGTACGTGTCCCGACTCTTCCCAGAACGTACTCTCTCGGAATTTCAACAGTAAACTTCTCCGTTATGTTTAGTATTTTATACATTCTCAGCAAATGTAGTTGTGTATATCGAAGTAATGAGCAACCAGTTGTACAGGGTGAAAAGTATTTAAACCGACAAACTCTGGGAGGTTGTAGGGGACATCAAAACAAATATTTTCCCTAACGTCATTTTTTCCTATGAGGGGTATTTAAACCGGTAGAGGAAGATTTCTCTGGCGACAAATTAATTAAACCAACAAAAAAGTCCAGAGGGGACATATCTGGGGATCGAGCAGGCCACGGTGCAGGACCACCTCCGCAAATCCACGTTTCTGGGAACCGTCGGTCCAGGAATCGACGCACACGACGACTGAAACGTGCTGGCGCCCCGTCATGTTGGAACCACCTGTGTTGTCTTGTAGGGAGCGGGACGTTTTCCAGCAATTCTGGCAATGCTCTGGAGAGAAAATTGTAATAGTGCCTGCCATTTAATGGTCTAGGTAGCAGATACGGCCCAGTTAAACAGTCCCAAACAACACCAACCCACACATTAACGAAGAACTGCACTTGATGAGCTCTAGTAACTGTGGCATGTGGGTTATCCTCACTCCAAACATGCGAATTGTGCACGTTGAAGACTCCGTCACGACCGAACGTTGCTTCATCAGTAAACAACACAGAGGATGGAAATGTAGGATGCATTTCACAGTGTCCCAGGTACCATTGCGAAAACTGTGCTCTGTGTGGATAATCAACTGGTTCCAGGTTGTGGACACGCTGTAAGTGAAATGGGCGTAACAATTGCTCTCGAAGGACTGTTCTACATTCGTCTGATTCGTCCCCATGTTACGTGAAATTGCACGAGTGCTGATTGAAGGATCCCGCTCCACATGCTGCAAGACAGCTTCCTCAAATTGCAGCGTTCTTACCGTGCAACGGCGTCCTGTCCAGGTAGTCTGTTAAACGACCCGGTCTCACGCAGACGTTGGCACACAGCAGCAAAGGTCGTATGATGCGGGATACGGCGATTAGGATATTGTTGTTGATAAACCCGCTGTGGTGCGCTACGTAGTACGCAACAAGCATGTCAGTGTACTCGCACCAGGTGTATCGCTCCATTAGTAAACAGAGACAATGCACTACTACACTGGTGGACAGCAGTTGCCTACTACTGACGAGCGTAATACGCCCTCTAACAACTGAAGATTGTAATTCGGCCTCCAACAACTGAAGAGCGTAATACGGCCTCCACCGGTTTAAATACTCCTCCTAGGAAAAAATGACATTAGGGAAATGTATTTGTTTTTGTCCCGTACAACCTCCCAGAGTTTGTCGGTTTAAATACTTTTCATCCTGTATAAAAGAAATGTAACTTCTTAACCTTCTTCAGAGGGCGGTACACGATAACACACTACAATTAAGTAGAAGATAGGCAAGGATATTTAGGACGACAGGTTCAAAAAATTTTAAAAATTTGAAGATAAAAAATTGTACCCATCGCATTATTTGTGAGTGTAAACAATAAGATGTACACAGCAAGACGCCGTGGTCCTAAAAACCAAAAGCAATAAATAATACTGTTCTGGATCCGTTAATACAATAAGAGCTGAAATTCTTACATGTGCTTCGTATTGCATATACAAAAATCGTGCATTATGACAGAACTAGAACTAATCATCTGATTACGCATATTTTGAAGATGGTCTCAGGGTTAGTGGTTAAAATACGATAAAATAATAAAACAAAACCGTACATAATTACAGTTGTCAATAGGCACAAACAAAAATGTAAGTGGACATAGGGAGCGTAATTAATAATGCTTGACCTAATGATTTATAAAATAAGCAAATACCAATGATATTTGGGAACGAATCTCCAGACAGCTGTAGTGACGTCAGTAGTATGCTAGTAGGGAACCTGTCAACAGAAACGAAGTATGAAGCGCATCATGGGGCTGGAGCTTGTGACTGGAGTACGTGGACAGACAGTTCTCGATCATTAGCTGATATTAACTATCGGAAAGTAACGGTAGAGGAAAAGAAGCATGCACACAATTGTAATAAAACAGCTAGTACTCGAATATGTGCATGCTGCAAGTATATTTCGTGAAAGAGTTGTATCTAGCAGCTTTTACACCAACTGTCTGGTCTCGCGGTTCTAGGCGCGCAGTCCGGAACCGTGCGACTGCTGCGGTCGCAGGTTCGAATCCTGCCTCGGGCATGGATGTGTGTGCTGTCCTTAGGTTAGTTAGGTTTAAGTAGTTCTAAGTTCTAGGGGACTGATGACCACAGCAGTTGAGTCCCATAGCGCTCAGAGCCATTTGAACCATTTTGAACCAACTGTCTGGTACTGTAAGCTTTAGAACACGTCGCTGGATTGGTGTAGCGTGGCAACAGGAAATACGGCCTCCTTTCTTGAAGCGTCTGCTACTTCAGTTTCTTGAGTATCTTCGTAACATTCTCGCACCGACTAAACGATCCGGCGACGAAAGTGTAATTGAATAGCAGTGTGACTCTCCGTCTATTTATACACATAAGTTATATTTATTTACGTTCAGGACTCCTGCAACATTCGTCATTCTCCGTAGGTGCTCTTGAATTTCGCTACACTCCTCTCGCTTTGCAACCTTCCTGCAGAGAACAGCATCGTCTGCGAACAGCCCCTTAAAACTTCCGTTATACGCCAGATCCACAAGATCATTAATATATACTGTAAGCAGTAACCGTCATTTAACTCTCCATTGAGGTATTTCAGAAATTACTTCCACTTCTGTCTATTTCGTTCCGTTAAGAACAACGTGTTGATATACATCTGCCAGGAAGGCTGGAATATACTCACAAATTTGATCCGATAAGCGGTAACCTCGTATTTTGTTCACTAAACTACAGTCCTGACCTGTATCAGATGCCTTGCAGATCCCATGTTTACTTTCGTACAAGAGAAATGCTTTGTCCAAAGACGTTCTATTGCTTAGGCATGAAACGTTTTCCATAATTCTACAACACATCGGCGTCGGCGCCAAACGGTTATACACGGTCCAGTCACATTAACATAACCAACGCATATGTTCGACGTCAAAGAGCAATAATGACTCACGGACGGCAGGCGGCAGCACTAGGAGTCGAGGGTATATAAAGCGCGTCGGGAGACGCAGGACGTCACCAGCGGCTACTGAACACCTGGCTCGGCTCTTCAGTGACATCCTCCGCACGGGGCACTATCCTCAGGATTGGAAACACGCCGAGGTCGTCCCCATTCAGAAGCCTGGGAAGGACCCTCCTCTGCCTAGTAGCTACAGGCCCATCTGCTTGCTGCAGGCGGTCAGTAAAGTATTTGAACGACTATATCCTGCGCCAAATCAAGGACGAACATCTCCTGCGGAACGAACAATGTGGTTTTCGTCCCGGTCACGCGACGACGCATCAACTGCTTCGTCTCGTCGAAGAAGCCCTTGATGCCATCGAACGTCGGGAATATTTCGGGGCTGTCTTCCTGGATGACTCACGGGCGTTCGACTGTATGGCATGAGGGACTTCTCTATAAGCTCCTGGACCTCGGCGTGCCCCTGCCACATGTCCGCCTCTTGCAATCCTACCTCGCCGACAGAAGCTTCCATGTACAGTCGTGCTCAAAAGTATCCGAACGAACTGAATTGCATTTCACCTGATTCGCATGCAACCCACATAACGCAGCTGTCTAGCAGATCCTCTAATCGCTCCTTGGTTCAGTCGTTTGACTATTGAAAATGGTTCCAACAAGTCACCACTAGAAAACACTGCTCTGTATCGCAATAACTCAAGATGTAAAGTAATACCACGATACTACAAATATCAGGGAACACCTTATCACAGATAAGACTGTCATTAAGGCTTGTAAGCTCTCATTTATTACAATAAATGACATACCTGAAATGTTACCACTACCATTATTACGTCAGATAGGTATTGCACGTAGTAAGTTCGTCGTATTCATGATTTTCTCTTCAAAGTGACATACCGTACTTATTATTTAACACAAAATGAGGTTAAAAATTTAAGTTATTCATGAGCATCTAGTTGAGAATATGTATGAACTTCAAATGACACGACGAACCATCTCGTTCTGCATATGGATTCAAACCCAGGTCATGCAGACTAAGCAAAGATTTCATGACTGACAGAACCTGACAATCATTCCTGATTAGGCATACAGAGAGTGATATACCTCGATTTTAGACCGTATAAGTTAGCAAATATCAACTTTAAATCGCATAAGGCAAACATTTTTAACGGACGCGAATTCCTACCCAGCATCTATTGTCCCTGTTAACGAACTACGAGAGGTCTTAAATATTGCTTCTTCACAAGTAACTTACTTCACTTGCCGTGAGGTAAAGCTTTGTGTTGGACAGGGATTCGAACCCAGAACCTAATCGGATAGATATCGACGCACAATCAACTGTGACATATCGGATTTTCTCGGCAGTAGCTAGATGTTTTAACTGAAATGACGAGACGAAACATTAATTTTTTTCCTTCCCAGGACTCCAACCCGGCACCTATCGCTGTTATATTCTAGAGAAAACGAACGTTAAATGTGGGTTTGATGCAACAGCAGCGACATGTGAGCATGTTTGAAGTAGAAATAATACGACGAAGAATTCAGTGCTGACTGGGAACAGAGCTCCACACATATCGTTGTTGACTACACACGAAGAGATGTCAGCTACCGAATTTTTCTCCAGCTCGGAATAACATCTTGAACTTACAGTGATCTCGCAAATAGTTCTGTGTCTCTCTGGGAGTCAAAACCGTCACATATCCATTAGTGTTGACAACGAATGAAAATACATTAAAAATCAAAATTATTATCCACCAGCAGATAGGTGTTCTCATGCTAGAGCTTGATAATACATAATGAAATCTTTAGTGGCGGGCCAGGATTTGAACCCATTCACGCGCAATATGTGGAAATGTTGAGGAACCTGCAGTTTTGAACAAACAACAAATTGTAGCCGAGCAGTATTGTCACGAAGGGATCAGATTCCGCGTTAATAACGGTCTGAGTTGCATTCCCAGTTCAGAACCAATTTTATCGACATACAGATGCTCAGATAAAAGATGGAATAAGTGTCCCGTGAGCCAAAATAGCGTTTGTTTCGTCACTAGAAATATATAACTAGTATAAGAAAGGTTACTGGTGACAGAGTTTCTACATGTCGTCACTCCAGACTTTATTGTGGTCCAACCTATCGTCTACTTGGTAGAGAAGGAATATCATTTTTAATGTTAATTTCAGACCACAATGCCATTGTATCTTCTTCACTTGGTGTAGCCAGAAGAGAATGGAATCTGTCTCTCCCTATCTAAACTCATTGACAGAAGTTGCAATCGAACCCAGACCATAGATGTACAAACATATCATCAGTCCAACAGATCACCAAACCCTCTTCTCTGTGGCTCATTTTTCTATCGTAGCGCCGTTGCGCCACATTGGTTGAGAATTCTGACAGACAGGCTCCCTGTAGTAATTTGCAGCACGTTCAGTAAATTCATTTACTTGGTTGACCGAATCACCATGAACTAGCTGCCCTGCCTCGGCTACCCAGTGCATACATTTTACTTCATTTTGTAATCACCGAAATAAGATCACGTGACTGCCACATACACAGAACTGCCAATAGTGTAGGATGCAGAAATTTAAATAGGAAGTGTTTCTTTCCACTTGAGCTACTCTATTGCGCCATCTCTTTGTTGAAAACGCCGTGCAGTGCAAATGTGGCATTTCATAAATAAGGTTTTGTATTCCTAGAAACCCAAAATTTGCTTGTCAGTGGCGGGAATAGGAGTTACCTGTTGTGCAGCATTTTAAGTTTTTCACCATTGCACTATGAGCCGAAAGTATTTTCTTGCGATTTCCTTATCGGTGTTTGATCTGACTGCTTGTAGCTCTTTCACAGAAGGGATAAAAACGGTACAGTCTGTGAGACTGGAACTGTGAACCATAACAGACGCTTTTTCATAGGTCAGCAGGTTACCACAAAGCTGGCGAAGAAGTACGTATCTTAGCTTCCTCTTACGAGATCAATAGTGGCTAGAACTCGTAAAAACACTATTTAAAGGACGAGATTAGTTGCGATTTCCACGTGCAACGATTTTCCTGGGCTGAAAATCGTAAATTTACAATTTTTTGTTACACCTCAAGCGATAATAATTCAGATTATTCAATGGAAATGACAGGTAAAATCAAGTGAACTTTGAGGCTTAATTCCGTGCACACCAGGAAGTAACTCGTCGATCACAGAGTTGCCAAACATACGTTGCCTTGTTGCCAAATCTCAGTTACAGTACCAGCAGGAAGAAGACGAACTGATGTGATCTTATAGCGGGCTGGGAAGTGACCACAGCTGGTGTCTCCAAGTCGCGGCTGCTACGGCCTGGAATACGTAATGCGTCTGATTCGCATTTCTGTAACTAGGTTTAGGGACTGGAGCTTAGTTACTAATAATACTCTGAACTGACTGCAAACTAAGCATCATAAATCAGTAACTCTCATAGTTGTTTTTATATTTCTTTCGTAAGTGTACTCAAAACTAAGAAACGCATTCACAGACGTTTTCGTGCCTCGCCGATAGTCGAGCACAACAAACAAATAAAAAAAAAAGAATGTGTGTGTGATAGAGAGAGAAAGAGAGACAGAGAGAGAGAGAGAGAGAGAGAGAGAGAGAGAGAGAGAGAGAGAGAGATAAAAATCAAAAAGAATGAGAGAGAGTAAAAAATTGTTGTAAAGAAATTGAATCATGGTATGTAAAGAAATATTTCATTAAAATGACACGTTCCACATCATTACGAAATATCGTATTCATGATCTATGAAACAAGAATTGATCTAATGTAATCTAATCTAATCTAATCATATCATATTGATGACTAGCCATGAAGAGTCATGAATTACCGAAAATTTTGCCAATACCAGTAACCAAATCTAAACTTGAAAATAAAAGACGACAATATTTGTAATAAACCAGGACTTCTATCAAGACCGTTTCGTCCCTGTCAACTAACCACGAAAGATGTCTGATATACCTCCATTCTGAAGTAACGAAGTGTGCATGCATTTAAAGATGAAGTGCATGATGTGAAGTTCTGTGACGGAGATACGGACCCAACACGTAATCGGATTGTTAACTAAGTAAAATCAAATGTTACGTATCGGTTTTTCTTACCAGCTTCTAGGTGTTTGAATCTAAAATAAAGATACAAACTTTTGTGCCTAAGCGACAATGGAACTGCACACCTACCGTGCATCCACGAATATAGCTTAAATATCAGTTGCTTTGTCACCAATGGTAAGATGTGTGCGTGTTTGACCAGAAATAACGACACCTATTGCGATTGTTGGCAACACATGAACAGACATTAAAAATGCACGTTAATTTTCACTAGCAGGCCGGTGTGCACGTGATAGGGCTTGAAATAAAATTATGAATATTTTTGTGTTGGATCAGGATTCGGACCCACATACTTACCTTTGGAGGAGACCTAGAGAAGATTGCAGTCTTCGGAAAAGGAACGAAATGATTAAACTTGTAAGCTCCTCCTCACTTATCGACTTTAATGACAGTGAAAAATTAAACGGTGTGTACCTAATGGAAATTTGGGAAAATCAATCGTCACCGAAGTTAATCTGTCGGTAAAGAGGGAGGAAATGGTTACATCTAAATGAAAGGAAAAATGCAAATGAAACTGGTGGAAATTAATTTTGAAAAGGGGTAAAGTTAATAAAGAAAGTAAATGTGCGATCGTTACGTTAACAATTAACTAGCGGTAATTAGATATTTGAGATTTGGGGGGAAATTACGGTCGCCAGTCCTATGGACAATTACTATAGTAACTGAAAATGAAACGTTATTACACATACACTCCTGGAAATGGAAAAAAGAACACATTGACACCGGTGTGTCAGACCCACCATACTTGCTCCGGACACTGCGAGAGGGCTGTACAAGCAATGATCACACGCACGGCACAGCGGACACACCAGGAACCGCCGTGTTGGCCGTCGAATGGCGCTAGCTGCGCAGCATTTGTGCACCGCCGCCGTCAGTGTCAGCCAGTTTGCCGTGGCATACGGAGCTCCATCGCAGTCTTTAACACTGGTAGCATGCCGCGACAGCGTGGACGTGAACCGTATGTGCAGTTGACGGACTTTGAGCGAGGGCGTATAGTGGGCATGCGGGAGGCCGGGTGGACGTACCGCCGAATTGCTCAACACGTGGGGCGTGAGGTCTCCACAGTACATCGATGTTGTCGCCAGTGGTCGGCGGAAGGTGCACGTGCCCGTCGACCTGGGACCGGACCGCAGCGACGCACGGATGCACGCCAAGACCGTAGGATCCTACGCAGTGCCGTAGGGGACCGCACCGCCACTTCCCAACAAATTTGGGACACTGTTGCTCCTGGGGTATCGGCGAGGACCATTCGCAACCATCTCCCGGAATCTGGGCTACGGTCCCGCACACCGTTAGGCCGTCTTCCGCTCACGCCCCAACATCGTGCAGCCCGCCTCCAGTGGTGTCGCGACAGGCGTGAATGGAGGGACGAATGGAGACGTGTCGTCTTCAGCGATGAGAGTCGCTTCTGCCCTGGTGCCAATGATGTTCGTATGCGTGTTTGGCGCCGTGCAGGTGAGCGCCACAATCAGGACTGCATACGACCGAGGCACACAGGGCCAACACCCGGCATCATGGTGTGGGGAGCGATCTCCTACACTGGCCGTACACCACTGGTGATCGTCGAGGGGACACTGAATAGTGCACGGTACATCCAAACCGTCATCGAACCCATCGTTCTACCATTCCTAGACCGGCAAGGGAACTTGCTGTTCCAACAGGACAATGCACGTCCGCATGTATCCCGTGCCACCCAACGTGCTCTAGAAGGTGTAAGTCAACTACCCTGGCCTGCAAGATCTCCGGATCTGTCCCCCATTGAGCATGTTTGGGACTAGATGAAGCGTCGTCTCACGCGGTCTGCACGTCCAGCACGAACGCTGGTCCAACTGAGGCGCCAGGTGGAAATGGCATGGCAAGCCGTTCCACAGGACTACATCCAGTATCTCTACGATCGTCTCCATGGGAGAATAGCAGCCTGCATTGCTGCGAAAGGTGGATATACACTGTACTAGTGCCGACATTGTGCATGCTCTGTTGCCTGTGTCTATGTGCCTGTGGTTCTGCCAGTGTGATCATGTGATGTATCTGACCCCAGGAATGTGTCAATAAAGTTTCCCCTTCCTGGGACAATGAATTCACGGTGTTCTTATTTCAATTTCCAGGAGTGTATAATTAGCACTAGAAGCGTGGCAACTGAAGGTTGACAAGTGCAGTGTGAAAACTGAAAGTTTGTCAGAAGTAATAAATTTCGCTACACTCGGACTTAATTTAGCAAAAGAATTAATAAAACCGGAAAATTGAAAGTTAATTTAGTGACTGAAATTAATAGTGAGCTTTGTTTCTGAAGCACACCGAAATTCAGTAAAATACGGTTAGTCTTGGGCTACCTCAACAATCAATTCAAAAGCTACTTCAATCTACACAATTTAGAAATAAGAGATTTAACTTTGAACTTGAATTAAATGATTCTGGACAATTAACAATAGTAAAATTTAGTATGTACCAAGCTGAGCTGCAGTCACAGGTAAGCTAAAATACGGTAACAAAACTCGCACTCTTAATTTGTGCTTGTGTAATCTAAATATTGTAGCCAGCTATGAATACCTTAACTGAACTTTGAAATTAAAGCAGTGAAATCGAATGATATTACTTTAATGCTGGCGTTTGAATTTCAACGACACTCGGGTTCATTCTGGAAAAGGAAGGGACCCTGGTTGGTAATGCAATTGGGACAATGAGCAGCAAAGGTTCATGCTACGTTGCTGTAATTTAGTGAGAAAAATTTAACAGTTTGAAAAGCTGAGGTCTGCCATACAGTTCTAAAACTTTACGTGCTACCAGTCTTCCTTGTTGGTTGATTGAAGGTTTGAAGTCGTCGATCGGGGAGGAGGCGACAGTCACTCATTGTCGTCCGTCGCTGTTGCAGAAGCTGGATGTTGGCGCGCCTTCTTCTCGACGTGGTCACCAGGCGAGACGGGCTCTTGATGTGCGCCAGCTAATGCTTCCCGTCCGCGACACCGTGTCAGACACTATCATCGCAAGTCGAGCGCAATTACATGCTGCCAAACCCCGAAAGCGCGGCAACTCGCGGGAGCGTTACACAACACACCTGCTCAACCGCACTCCTCCAGCCAGACTCTACTCTGCCCGCGCTCCACGCGGCCGAGTTCACCCTACCAAAGATTCTAAACACTTTGGTTCTCCACACGACCTATCGATGTAATCGTTCGATAGCATAGTTTTCCCTAGGCTAGATCCAGCGTAAAATTACAAATAATATTTACAAAATAAATCAATTATACATCGAAATAAATGCATAAATATTTATATACAAATAGTAAAACAATTACAATATACAAAGACACAGAAATGTCATATCTTCAGGTAACAAAATAAGGAAAAAATTCATAGTACATTAGATGGAAATAGGAGGATATGCATTTCCGGCGTTACACGTGCCCCACATTGTCTGAGGATGTTCGTGTAAGCTAAACAGACTCAGAAAATGTCCCAAAAAGGAAAAAAAAAACAGCGGAAATGCATATGATCAAAACATCTAGAAAATGTAGCATTCGGTTAATTAACTATAAACCAATTTCTAGACCAAAATAATTGAGTGGAGACACTCCTAACTTTATTCCACTTTGTCATCTTACACAAAAGAAAACAGGTTGACAATATATTAAAATTCATAGGAAACTTAGAAAATGGTTTAGCTATTCTAAAATTAGCAAAATTCTTAACAGTATCAAGAAATGGAGTACTATTTACAAAATTAATCAGAGTACATGGTCATAAAAACAGGTAGATCAAAATACGCAAATTAACAATTAGTTACATAAAATACACATTTTTATATTACCTTTTCATAATTAATATTCTCGTCATGAAGTGCACTTAACGCTAAACAAGAAAATAATATATAGCAGATCGAAAACGAACATAAATATTGACAGCAGAATTCTTTCACATCAACTGTCCGGGAAGAAAAACAACTCCGCCTTCCGTACCCGCAAATACAAAGAATGCCGAGAGCGGCACAATAGGCGACAGCCCCTCCGCCTCGCCAGTATTGTTGCGCCCGCCTGTGCGGCACGCTTGATCTCACTCGCCTTTGTTACGGCATTTCCAGAACGTGCGTTTCACTGAATTCTTCCGGAAAAACTCACTCCCGAGTAATCTCAAGGAGTCCATTAACACTATCACAGTGGACTCCTCAAACGGCAGTTTGTGTTTGGAGTTGGTTGTTTACTGTGCAGGAATCGGCTTTCCCCTGCAGTGTCGACAAGAACCCTGTTGAATCCCTTTTAAGTGTTAACAGAAGAGAAAATTATCAGGAAGGAGTCCCAAAGGCACTAGGGCCTCTCAGACCACATGCATTGTCCGAGAAAGTGACGAAATCAAATAAGTGTGACTACAGGCAAACATTTAATAAATAGGTGTATAATAAGCGTAAGTTATAGTGAGGGGGCAAGGTAAGAGTGTGTGATTTTCAGCTCGGAGGTTCATTCGTTAACTAATACTTGTACTAGGGATCTTGTCCATTTCTCTAAAAAAATAAAGAAGCATGAAAACTCCCACTCACACAAAAACGCGAAACGGAGAGTACTGAAAGCTTAAACACCATTTCGTTCTTGCCACAAATTGTACATTTTTTCAGACAAGTTATGCATAGTATTATTATCATTACTATTATTATTATTATTATTATTAAGAGTGACCGAAGTTGTATAAACAAGCTGATAAGCATAACTGGTGTACAGCAGATGTTGTTAATTTCACACTGTCATAACCACCTGAGTTTAAAAATTTATGGACACCAAGAATATATATTTATGAGCCGCCATTGACCTAAAACATTAATTTTAAGAGTTTCTTTTTTTGAAAACACTATTCCAAGGATTAAAAGGAGTTGCTCAAAATAAAGTTTTTTAAATCAGTCTTGAACTCCACTACATTGCCAATGCGACTTTTCATATTCTCTATCAAGTTGTAGTATAATGTTAAGTTGTTGAACATGTATATATCCATTTATCTGACTACATTCTGCACTCTTGTAAAGCCACTATAGTTTTTATAGAGGTTGTTTTTGTCCCTAACATTATTCTTTCTTCATTTCAGCCAACTATGTACCATGTCAGTTCTCTTTCCTCTTGGCTCTATGCCATACCTGTCTTCAGCTTTGGCTTTTACTGGAAACCTTTGTGTGTTTGTATCTTTTCATTAAGTAGATCACACTCCAGGATATCTTTAGGAAAGATTTCCAGTTCTCATAGCTCTTTGCTACCTTCTCTGAGCAATGCAACTTTGGTTTTATTATCTTGATGTTAATGTTCTTTTAGACATCCTCTCTGGGCTCATTTGTGTCATGTGGTCATAAAACGCAATGCTTCTTTTCTGAATTGTATCACATATCTTCTCCATCTGTTCATATAGTTAATGGTAGTAGGGAAGCTGGGCTGGTATTGCAACAAAGCCCACATTGCTCTCCTTAAGTAAACAAAGCAACTACTTGCCATGTCCTAATGTAACGGCCCTTAAAACAAACCACTCACTAGGGCTCTTGTTTTGTTTATTTATGACATAATTTATGGTCTGTACCCGTCATTATAATAACAATTAATGGTCCATAACTGTCATTATAATTGCCATAATTTATAGCCAGTATGGCGACCGAGTAGTGCTCTTGCACTCGTGTTTATCCATGTGTCCGAATGCTTCTAGCCTGAAATGATAACTGTCATCATAAAGATGGTATTTTATTGCGTAAGAATGGCCTCTATCCTTTATTCACAGCATCCTGATAGGTGACTTGGCATTCATATCCTGTATCTCAATTGAGCCACGGCAACAAATTCAGGTGATATTCGCAAATTGCCAGCAGTGTACGGTACCCAAGGGTATTGGCTTAGTTTTCGCAAATTTCGACCAGAATATCTCCCCTAGTGCTGTTTTCTGCCAGATATGACGCTATTAATGTTTTTGTGGTTATTGTAGCGACTTTTTAAAGAAAACACACGTGAATATTAGACTGTGAATGTTCAAAAATTTCCACAATACATTATTTAGCAGCAAATAAAGTCTGCTATACACCTTCTGTAAGCACAACACCGCTGTTTATGGTTTTAACGATTTTTTCTTAGAGTTCTCCAAGTAGCCTCTTTTACTTTTTTTTCGAGAAGACACACATCAAAATATGTCAACTAACCACTATAATGTGACAGTTTAACAAATTACATGGATCTACAACATTCAACAATTTTTATTTGGCAATACATTCGCGCGACGCTTATGTTTCACTGAAACTAATTTATCTCCAACGCTATAAGTGTGTAATGCCACGTATCACCTCGCCTAACACTATAACATCGTACTGGACTTGGATCAGTAACACCGAAAAATCTTTTACGGAGAAAGGATATGCTTTGCTAATCTCCCACACTCGCAAAGCCCACACTAGGCCGGGGGAGCACACTTATTTGTGTCCACATGACCCTGCATGCACCTAGCGTATAGATGTCACTTCCAGCTCGCAACCACGCCGCTACCACTGTTGCTATGCATTTTAGAGATGCAAACTGTGAGTACAGTATGTGAATAACTGTAACATCTATATTTAGAAAAAACTGTACTTATCTGTTGATCCAATAACTGTACATTGAGAGCGAATTAAACAACAAGAACATGCTGGATCAAATCAATATCGATGTTTACTCCAGCAGCAGTAACATCAACACCATCAAAAACAGTTGTCTTTATGCCTCTTGCACTTCAGTCTGAATTATAATGCCTGGGTCAGATGCTGACAGAATATGCAGACACACGCCTCCTACTCACAAGTCGATCTGTCAGTTCTCAGTGGGTGGATTACATCCCCTAAAGATTCTCGCAAATGAATCTGAGACCGACATATTCACTGCTTTAGCTTGCTCATAAGCAGAAGAATATGTTGGGCTCAGATTTATTTGCAAGAATTTTAAGAAAACGTAATCCACCCACTAAGAACTGCCTAGTCGACTATGTTCAGCAGGTGAGTGGACGTAATTCTGTCGGCATCTCACCTAGCCACTAAAAATCAGACCAGAGAGTAAGAGGCACTATGACCACTACTGTTGCTAGTGTTGACATTGCTGCTGTTGGAGAAAACATCGACACTAATTTGATTCGGCACATACTTATTGCTTAGTTCGCTATCGATGCACGACAGTTAGATGAGTGCGCAAATGCAGGGTTTATTCCTAAATAAATAACTACCACTACACATGTGCGCTCTGTCAATTTGGAAAAGGATGAAAGTATAGGCTACTCTAGCTGGAATGAGATATCATGATCAGTCCATCCTCTAATAGCACATGGGGAGTTTAGAGATGTTCAGGTTTCTGTTTTCTGGTCGGATGTTTGAAGGCGGTTGACTTTATAACCAGCTTGAATACTCTGAATAATTCCACTAGTCCCTTTCCATTGTGGTTAATTCTCCTGTCACTTGGCAAGTTCCAATAATCTTCGATATTTCCCTTTTTTACCGAGCTAGGCACAGATATCCCCTTGGTAGAATGGTGGCGTGTTCGTCGGGTACCTTCCAGAGGATATCTTCTAGCTCCTCCCGGAATGCATATGTTCCTTCTGGGTCCTTCTTATTAGCTTGACTGATTGGTACATTGTGTAAACTACACTCCTGGAAATGGAAAAAAGAACACATTGACACCGGTGTGTCAGACCCACCATACTTGCTCCGGACACTGCGAGAGGGCTGTACAAGCAATGATCACACGCACGGCACAGCGGACACACCAGGAACCACGGTGTTGGCCGTCGAATGGCGCTAGCTGCGCAGCATTTGTGCACCGCCGCCGTCAGTGTCAGCCAGTTTGCCGTGGCATACGGAGCTCCATCGCAGTCTTGTAACACTGGTAGCATGCCGCGACAGCGTGGACGTGAACCGTATGTGCAGTTGACGGACTTTGAGCGAGGGCGTATAGTGGGCATGCGGGAGGCCGGGTGGACGTACCGCCGAATTGCTCAACACGTGGGGCGTGAGGTCTCCACAGTACATCGATGTTGTCGCCAGTGGTCGGCGGAAGGTGCACGTGCCCGTCGACCTGGGACCGGACCGCAGCGACGCACGGATGCACGCCAAGACCGTAGGATCCTACGCAGTGCCGTAGGGGACCGCACCGCCACTTCCCAGCAAATTAGGGACACTGTTGCTCCTGGGGTATCGGCGAGGACCATTCGCAACCGTCTCCATGAAGCTGGGCTACGGTCCCGCACACCGTTAGGCCGTCTTCCGCTCACGCCCCAACATCGTGCAGCCCGCCTCCAGTGGTGTCGCGACAGGCGTGAATGGAGGGACGAATGGAGACGTGTCGTCTTCAGCGATGAGAGTCGCGTCTGCCTTGGTGCCAACGATGGTCGTATGCGTGTTTGGCGCCGTGCAGGTGAGCGCCACAATCAGGACTGCATACGACCGAGGCACACAGGGCCAACACCCGGCATCATGGTGTGGGGAGCGATCTCCTACACTGGCCGTACACCACTGGTGATCGTCGAGGGGACACTGAATAGTGCACGGTACATCCAAACCGTCATCGAACCCATCGTTCTACCATTCCTAGACCGGCAAGGGAACTTGCTGTTCCAACAGGACAATGCATGTCCGCATGTATCCCGTGCCACCCAACGTGCTCTAGAAGGTGTAAGTCAACTACCCTGGCCAGCAAGATCTCCGGATCTGTCCCCCATTGAGCATGTTTGGGACTGGATGAAGCGTCGTCTCACGCGGTCTGCACGTCCAGCACGAACGCTGGTCCAACTGAGGCGCCAGGTGGAAATGGCATGGCAAGCCGTTCCACAGGACTACAGCCAGCATCTCTACGATCGTCTCCATGGGAGAATAGCAGCCTGCATTGCTGCGATAGGTGGATATACACTGTACTAGTGCCGACATTGTGCATGCTCTGTTGCCTGTGTCTATGTGCCTGTGGTTCTGTCAGTGTGATCATGTGATGTATCTGACCCCAGGAATGTGTCAATAAAGTTTCCCCTTCCTGGGACAATGAATTCACGGTGTTCTTATTTCAATTTCCAGGAGTGTATTTGCGCATCGAAAAGAAAGTGAGTAAATTCAACTGCAAGGGGAATTAATTCTATAATGGAGCCCAAAATCTTTCTGCTGACAATAAATCCTGCTCATAGATGTGGGATGGTTTTTATACACGTTTATTAGTCTTGCCTTTGAACATTATGTAAACCTTTTGTCTCGAAGCAATGTTCAGGGATGAATCTTCTTTCCTCAATTGCTGCGATCACTATCTGATATGAGGATAAAGAATCAGTGACTTGTTTCAGTTTGCTGGTCTTAAGAAAGGAAATTGCGTTGAAGGTAGCAAAAAAATGTCCAGCGTCTGTGTCAAATCTTTCCTGGAGTCTCTGGCACCAAAGAGCATGTCGTTGCAGGTTTTCCAGAATCCAAAAGCCCGTTTGCATCGTTCGAGACGACGATGGATTAGTTACCCCCAGGAGTAGTAGCTACTGATGAACTTTCCTCCTTGTTTGTGACATTTAAAAAACATTAGGTTGGGGCCAGTGATGTTTCACATTGAACAAGATACTGCTAATGTTGCAAGCCTTGGACAAAGCCTGATATTTGCTTGCATTGGTGCGTTTGGCCCGTGACAGTTATTTTATTTTGCTCAAGTCCACCGGAAAGCCGGTGAGGACCTCCCTATCCGCCACGTAATATATGCCGCAGGGAATATCATATCAGTCCTGCTAAGACAGCGTAGTAGGTCTTGGTTAGACCATATTATTTTTTCCATGTCTTGTACTATTTTTTGAGAGAACGGAAATGTTGGGAACTTTGACGGACATTAATAAATTTAAGGTATTGTTCATTCATTCATTCTTTCAAACATCATGCTCCATAGATCCCATCAAGAAGGAGAACCTTCAGGGCAGAGGAACGAGTCAACGTATGTTACATAAGGCAAAGTTGTAAAACGGCTGCCCAAGTTGACGAAATCAGATACTACTCTAAGAACACACTCCTGCATTTTGAGACAATTATCCCTCTCAATTGTGTTGAGGTAAAACAAGCATTGTGTCATCGTAAGAGGTACAGAGGCGAGCGAGTGTTACCCCAGATCACTACTACAAGTGCCACATCATCATAACGCGCCTGTGTTTAACATACAAATGATCTAAGAGTGAAATTTAAAATTAAAATAACTTTTTCAAACTTCTTCAGTGTATGCTTTAGTACATTAGGGCTAAAATTGTAAGGTCTCAGAATTTAAAATGAATATGTTACACAAAACACACGGTCTCAAGAAAAAATAAGTTGCGCTAAATAATAAAACTAGAAAGCTAACACTTGGTCAGAATATTCAATAATATGTCGAAATTAAACGTTATAAGTCTGAATTTGATCAGAGCAATATTTTGGTCAATCTTGACATTTCTACTAAAATCTGAAAGTGCTAAATATTAGACTCAGAAAGACGAAAATTCGTATGTAGCCTCTGTTTGATGTAGAAACATCAAATAGATGACACCAATCAGCTAACTCCATTTGTTTTCAAGTTATTTACTAAAAACAAAATTTGGGACAAAAATGTATTTATTCATAATACACTACTGGCCATTAAATTTCTACACCACGAAGATGACGTGCTACAGACGCGAAATTTAACCGACAGGAAGAAGATGCTATGATAAGCACATGATCGGCTTTTCAAAGCATTCACACATGATTGGCGCCGGTGGCGACACCTACAATGTGCTGACATGAGGAAAGTTTCCAACCGATTTCTCATACACAAACAGCAGTTAACCGGCGTTGCCTGGTGAAACGTTGTTGTGATGCCTCGTGTAAGGAGGAGAAATGCGTACCATCACTTTTCCAATTTTGATAAATGTCGGATTGTAGCCTATAGCGATTGCGGTTTATCGTATCGCGACGTTGCTGCTCGCGTTGGTCGAGATCCAATGACTGTTAGCAGAATATGGAATCGATGGGTTCAGGAGGGTAATACGGAACGCCGTACTGCATCCCAACGGCCTCGTATCACTAGCAGTCGAGATGAAAGGCATCTTATCCGAATGGCTGTAACGGATCGTGCTGCCACGTCTCGATCCCTGAGTCAACAGAGGGGGACGTTTGCAAGACAACAACCATTTGCACGAACAGTTCGACGACGATTTCAGCAGCATGGACTATCAGTTCGGAAACCATGGCTGCGGTTACCCTTGACGCTGCATCACCGAGAGGAGCGCCTGCGATGATGTACTCAACGACGAACCTGGGTGCACGAATGGCAAAACGTAATTTTTTCGGATGAATCCAGGTTCTGTTTGCAGCATCATGATGGTCCCATCCGTGTTTGGCGACATCGCGGTGAACGCACATTAGAAGCGCGTATTCGTCATCGCCATACTGGCGTATCACCCGGCGTGATGGTACGGGGTGCCATTGGTTACACGTCTCGGTCACCTCTTGTTTGCATTGACGGCACTTTGAACAGTGGGCGTTACATTTCAGATGTGTTACGACCCGTGGCTCTACCCTTCATTCGATCCCTGCAAAACCCTACATTTAAGCAGGATAATGCACGACCGCATGTTGCAGGTCCTGTACGGGCCATTCTGGATACAGAAAATGTTCGACTGCTGCCCTGGCCAGCACATTCTCCAGATCTCTCACCAATTGAAAACGTCTGGTCAATGGTGGCCGAGCAACTGGCTTGTCACAATACGCCAGTCACTATTCTTGATGAACTGTGATATTGTGTTGAAGCTGCATGTGCAGCTGTACCTGTACACGCCATCCAAGCTCTATTTGACTCAATGCCCAGGCGTATCAAGGCCGTTATTGCGGCCAGAGGTGGTTGTTCCGGGTACTGATTTCTCAGGATCTGTGCACCCAAATAGCGTGAAAATGTAATCACATGTCAGTTCTAGTACAATATATCTGTCCAATGAATACCCGTTTATCATCTGTATTTCTTCTTGGTGTAGCAATTTTAATGGCCAGTAGTGTACTTTGTCAGGCTGTTCCCCTCTATCTGATTCTGCCTTCATTCGCTCAGATAATGGGCAGTGGTGCCCGACATCGGTTAATAGTATAAAACATTTTCTGTGATTGCGTCAAAAAGAAAACATTTAGTGTAAATTTTATGAATGCTTTTTTTGTGTTGTAATGTAACAGAGCTGATAGTATCATTATGAATCGCAATGCTGGTTTTAGCACGTTCGGAGCATAGTGCTGGAAAATGACATTGCTACCTAGTCTTAGTTCTGTAGGAGCCTGGCGTCAGATGAAGCAGTCTGCCAGCGAGCGAAGTGCACTGCAGTCGGATAGCGTTTCGAACAGCAGCCTCTGGAAACAGTTACGTCAGCAATTTTAATGGCCAGTAGTGTAGATGAAGTATCGTCTGTATTTGTAATAGAAAGTTCTACTTACAGCACTTCATTACATTCATGTAAAAGTACAGCTGTACCAAGCTTCAAGACTGTAATGTAAATAATAATAATTATAAAGAATCTTCAAGAGGTAGTTCAGAGGTCACATTTTATTGTCAGTTCTGTTGTAAATATTCTAGGCGACGAAGTTTAAATGCAGTGGAGCTAAAACCTTTTCAGTAATTAAAGCAGACTTAACTCTGTTTATATAAAAATTTAGAAGATTCAAATTATTAAACTACAGAGAAATTAATTAGTAAGTGTCCAAGAAAGGGGCCATTTAGATACTGCTACCTGTGCGTATGGCGGTTGATAGCAGATGTTCCATTTGGTGGTCCGCTGAACCCATATACAAATACAGCCAGAGAAGCAGTGGAAAGAGTCACTTTGCACCGAGAAATTAATATGTCCGCCTCACTCAAACGCCTGCATGCACTGTGCCTCAGATGATATCAGACCGTCCGCAGCTCGTGGTCGTGCGGTAGCGTTCTCGCTTCCCGGCGGGGTCAGGGGTTTTCTCTGCCTCGTGATGACTGGGTGTTGTTTGCTGTCCTTAGGTTAGTTAGGTTTAAGTAGTTCTAAGTTCTAGGGGACTGATGACCATAGATGTTAAGTCCCATAGTGCTCAGAGCCATTTGAACCATTTTTTATATCAGACTCGGGCAGCTACCAAAAGCGTTTTCGGTAAAAGTAAGAAGTGAACTCAAGAAGACTGTATACCATCCCGAATTACTTAGACTTCACGTAAGTACTCATTTGTTTGAAGCCCGCATTGTTGACATAACCGCGTCGCAAGTGGCGAGATTATTTTTCCACTTTTAAGGTGAACAATAAACTTTGGGTGATTAGAAGTCAGGGCGGTAGACCATTTTACTAGGAAGTTCCCATAGAAGTCGCCTCTAAACTGTTAATAGTACTGTTACCGCAACTGATATTATTATTGCTGATGTTATTAGTACTAAGGCAAACTATACTCTGCCCTACACTGCAGGTTGCTTACATCAGGGGCAAGTATACATTCAGAGGTAAAAATATTGTTCTCTCTTGATTGATGGGTCCTTTACCTATTAGCACACTGGACTCCCATTCAGGAGGACGACGGTTCAGTCCCACGTCTGGCCATCCTGGTTTAGGTTTTCTGTGATTTCCCGAAATCGCTACAGGCAAAGGCTGGGATGGTTTCTTTGAAAAGGAATGGCCTCCTTCCTTCCCCATCCTTTCCTAATCCGATGAGTCCAATGACCTCGCAGTTTGGTCTCTTCCCCCAAACAACCCAACCCAACCCTTAACCTATTGTTCTGCTAACAGGATTAAGACTCCTGGAGATAATCTAGCCTATTGATTGACAGGTTATGACCCTATGGGGATAAGCCTTCCTCTTGACTGACAGGTCCTTAATCTATCGTTCCTCCACTCCTACACCTCCTCCTCCTCCCCTCCACCTCGTCCTCTCCGATCCCTCTGGGAACTCCCCTCAATGATACAAGCGCACTTTCGATATCAATTTGAGTGACTAATTAAATAAATCCTTCAATTAATTAAATCTGCCTTCTGGGAAAACCCACAGACCCCCCCCCCTCCCCCCTCCCGAAAATTGATGGGAAAAAAACTCATATTTCATTTGGAGGGAAATCGATTGCAGTGTATAGAATATTGTTTAAACAATTTAGACATTGTGTGGAATATTGTTTATTTAAACAATTTATGCAATTCAAGGCAGCGTATGGAAAATAGTCGATTTATTTAGTTAAAATTTGGAAATTTGTAGTAAGTTCCAATGAGACCAAACTGCTGAGGTCATCGGTCCCTAGGCTTACACACTACTTAATTTAACTTAACTACCATACACTAAGGACAACACACACACCTATGTCCAAAGGAGGACTCGAACCTCCAATGGGGGGAGCCGTGTGAACCATGCCAAGTCGCTTCAGGCCATGTGGCTAAGCTGCGTGGTTATTTAGTTAAAGTATTTCTCAGGAAATCGATTGCAGTGTATGGAATATTGTTTACACAATTTGGAATATGTGTGGGATATGTTTATTTAAACAATTTGGGCGATACAAGGCGGTGTTTGCAACATAGTTTGTTTATTTAGTTAAAGAATTTGTCAGGAAATTGACTGTAGTGCGTGGAATACTGTTTATTTAAACAATTTACAGGATACAAAATGGTGTATGGAATATAGTTTATTTAAAGAATTTGTCAGGAAATTGATTGCAGTGTAGAATATTTAATCGACAGCAGCGCTTTTGTTTTCAATCTGATCGCACTTGGAAATGCTGAGCAGGATTAGTTTATATCTGCTGCTGGAGTCAAGGATGTTAAGGGTCTTATTATTTATTTTCTCATTTTTCGAAGCACACTAGTATCTAAGCACAGACGGGAAAATCAGAACAATTGCATATCTAAAATTCATGACATATTTAGAAACCCACCGTCACTTTTCTTGCAGATGTACAAATTACTAGAATCTCAGCAGCAAACTATTTGGCACAGATCGAGAAACATACAGCAGTCATATTGTACTGACAGTTAAACCCTGCAAGGTCTACAGATCGGGAATGGAATGAAGTGTGATACAGTAGCCGCCATTTGTGGTCTCCCGTGCATGTCTCTATCTTCAGGGCACCTCAACGAAGGTCAAAACCACCCAATGTCCTAATTACAGATCACATTTCTAAATATCACCGACCAAGGACCACATATCGGCCCCTTTTGATCTCGCGGCCCTCAAACAAAGCGTCAGGTGGCAGCATCCTGTCTCTGTATTTCTCAATAGGCCACTCCCTGATTGTCTGTGTGAACCACCGTGCTGAAACATGTAGACAGAGGACTACATGTCTCCTCAGAGCACAGTGTTCCTATTGGCTAACGCTGGAGACAGAGGGAGAGCCGACACAATTTCTATATCAAAAATAGAGTGAAATAAGCTGTTATCACTATCCTTTCAAATTAATTGCTTAATAATTTACAGCAGTACGACGATCCTTCTTCGTGATAAAACATATTTTCAAAGTCTGGGTATCACACACAAACATTATACAAATCAAGTAATGTAATTTCCACCACAAATAGATCGTACCATTAAATATATCCGAAGTATTGTGCATACCAACGTTTGAGAGCACAAACCCTCTCCTCCACTACAATGTTCACTTGACTTGTGTGATGAAAAAAAACATCCTACCGATCACACAAACTAGCGATCGCGGGGAACACGCCGTTCGCCGTCTACAATATAGCGTCCCTTCACACCAGCTGAGAGAGATACCCACACCCGAACGCATGCATGCACACAATTTGACATCACGATTCGATTTTTAAAAGTACTTTAGAATTCCTAAATTATTTCTCTCCGCTACATTCGGAAGGAGGGAGGTAGGAGCATGATACTACAGAGACAACAGCAAATACCACAGCAAGACATAGCCCACTGCAAGGTATTGGGTAGCACTAAACACGACACACGTAAACCACAATCCAGTCTGTGACAACAAATTGTCATGGCTGGATGCAAGAGATCCGTAGGGAATCTCTCCCCACCTTCCCTGCAGCTTTGCGCATGTGGTCGTTCCAATTTAAGTCGAACTGAGCAGAATTCAGAGAGCGCTGTATCTAGCACCTTCTGCAACCCGTGTGGAAACAGGATAAGCTGAGTTAATGCGACAGGACCGTGTTTTGACATGTTGATGGAAATGGGAACATGCTGTCATAGTTCCGCCAACAGTGTAAGATGTGTAAGGTCAGCGCCAAAACGAAGCTTTCTCCAGCCACACGAAGTTGTTAAAAGACAGTTTGAACAGTTAGGGTGGTGTTTCTTACAGGGAAAATTTGAAAGACTCTATATCATACAGGATCTGGAAGAAGGACGAGTATTTTGCTGCTGCATTGTGATGCGTTTTCGAACTACGTACAGGTACTACAGTCTGAAGTAGATCTGCGTCCCACAGGGTGCCTTCACGTCTGTTACCCAAACATTCTATCATCATTATTTTCTAACATCCAACAGAGAAAAACTATGAACTATAAATGCTCCGCTAACTTCACCCGACGGAGAAATCAATAAGATTTTTTCTGCATTTTTCTCTTCCGAAATATCGAAAACAAATACCGTCTGTGTGCCGGCGTCGAGCATTTGTGTGATATTATTAAATATACAAGTGCTGATCCATTGGAGCTGGTGGCCAGTGATCGAATTCGCTTGCACAGACCAGTGTATAGTTTCATCGCCTGTGCTGTAGCATAACTGTATCCCATGGACTATCTGTCGCAACAGAGGGTCCCTGTTTTGTTGCTTGATACTTTTTTTCTGCTGTAACACACTTTGTACACCGCCATACGTTTTTTTTTCCGACATGACTTCGAGGTCTGTGTCAGGTTCGAAACAGACATTCACACGTTTCAGTCCATTGGTTCTCACAGAAAACTGGACATCGCCTGGTGTAAATCATGTTGCTGCTGCTCCCAAAACACACACACTGGACGAGTGAAATAAAAGACAGTTGAAACGTCCCCTTTGAACAATTATACTAGACTGTGCTTAAACTGACATACAATATTTTTAGCGCAACGCAATCTGACTTTCAAAAATCCCTGCAAAAGAATGGCTCTGAGTAACATTAAACTATACCTTTCAGAAATCACTTACCTCACAAAAATCTTCATTACTCGAACTACTGCAGTACAGCGAGCGCCACTACTGCCAGCTAAATAAAAGATTCAAACTACGGAAGGCACTAACTACTGATAGGGATAGTTAGCAAATGAAAGATATTAATAGAGAACAAACAATGTATTTACCTTAGTATCATCAAAAGTCGTAATATATATAGCAGTTCATGACAAATTACAAAACTCCGCACCGAGCGAGGTGGCGCAGTGGTTAGCACACTGGACTCGCATTCGGGAGGACGACGGTTCAATCCCGTCTCCAGTCATCCTGATTTAGGTTTTCCGTGATTTCCCTAAATCGTTTCAGGCAAATGCCGGGATGGTTCCTTTGAAAGGGCACGGCCGATTTCCTTTCCAATCCTTCCCTAACCCGAGCATGCGCTCCGTCTCTAATGACCTCGTTGTCGACGGGACGTTAAACACTAACCACCACCACCACAAAACTCCGCCATCTCTCTCCCCACATCCACCACTGCTGGCTGCTCACCTCCAACTGCGCAACACTACACGCTGTTCACAGCCAGCTGCCTAACACTACAATGGCGAGTATTACAACAATGCAAACTAGACACAGACTGCCACAGCACAGCCAGTGATTTTTATACAGAGGTGGCGTTACCAATAAAAAAACCTAAACAGCCTACTTACATAAATGCAAACTAGACACAGACTGCACACAGCACAGCCAGTGATTTTCATACAGAGGTGGCGTTACCAATAAAAAAACCTAAACAGCCTACCTACATAGCCCCCATGCTCCCCACAAAAAAATTTTACAAATTGTTTTGGGCAGTGCCCAATAATGATTTGATAAAATTTTTCATAATTACAATAACAAAGATATCAAATGCACACGGAAGTAGTGGATTTCCATGCAGTCTTGAAGAAGGAGTGTTGCCTTCCAACGAAAAGACAGTGCTGACTCTCGACATGCAGACAGGTAATGGGCCACAACAGAGCAAACCCACAACAGAGTCATTCGACGTTTTGAAGACTATTGGTAGGTAGGTCATCACAGAGCAGACCCACTGTAGTCCTGGTAGAGATTATGGTATTGGTGGGCCATCAGAGGTGCAGACCCACTGTAGTCCTTGTAGAGACGGCCAGCAGCCATCTGTTGTGACTGTGCAGGTGCACAATCACCATTGAAGAGTCTTGCGGATAATATAGCAAGTCCATGAACCACCACTTGTGCACTCACAAAATTTTTTTTTGAAATGTCCTTAGAACCAGCAATGCTGTTATCCAGTCCCTTGCAGAATTATTAACACACGTGCAAACACTAACAGTCCCTACTTCTCACATATTGTCCATATACTATGACCAACAGAAACGTGTGCAGTGAAATGTAACTTAATTTGAAGAACTGGTGTCTATACGATTATAAATTTACAACATAAGAATACAATTACAAAGGTACAAAATACATCATTAAAGAACATAACAATACAGATAACATTTGTAGTAACACAGGCTTTACAAAAGAATAGAAATAGACATATACATCAATGTTACAGGAATTATGAGATAAGTAGATACGTAAAATATCAGAATAACTTTTGAAACATCAACTTCACACATGAGCAACAAAACAGAACAGATAAATAATGTCTAAACATCTTTACAAAGTAAATAACATATTATTAATGCAAATTATATTTGAGGATAACAGTATTCCTCATCATAGTGAATGTAGCTTAGTATTAGAAAAATTCTACAACATAAGTCTTATCAGATAAACACATAAAGACAGGAAGTACACAAATACACAAGGGTACACAAACACATAGCATAATAATACAAAAGGAAAAGACAGGGTTTGTTTTACTGCAGTATTTTGCAAACAAAACTTTCTTTACTTCTTGAAGATCTCCCTTCATACATCATTATTCCCAAAAAGTCCTATCTGTACCTGCTTTCTGTATTCTATTTATATTTCTTGCAAAATAATTATTTCTTAGTGTACAATACTCATTTTGGCCCAAATATTTTTCATATAACTTCTCAATGGATTTTTCCCTATTGTCTATAGTCAGTTTCTTATGTAGTCTACCCCCTCTTAAGCTAACTTAAATCTACTGAGCTCAGATACTAAACTAAGGAACGAGGCAATGCAGCAGCACAAAACAACTAACACAAACAGAAATGATAAAAAATCCAAAAGGCAAAGCAAGCAGCATAAATTACAACTAATATAAGGCAATGAGCAGCAAACAAGAAAAATAAATGCGTAGTAAAACTGGCTTAACAGCGTAATACAAAGTCAAATTCAGTAACATTATGCCTGGCAAACAGCAGAAGCAAATGATATAACTAATACCTAAACATGACAAAGCTCAAACAGAAAAAAATTTTACACTAAAGACAACAATGCAGATAAGGGAAATGTCTATTCACATCTTAATATCTATGTAATTAAAGTTGTGCACCACCAGAAGTTATTCTACCAAAAAAGTTACCAAGTACTTGAAAAGAAAATTATGAATGCAGTTCCTGTGAAGGTAAATGTCGTTTTGTGCTCACTCATTTTTTTTTTTTTTTGAAAAAATTATTATTTACTCGATCTGTAGACAGAAAATATTTATATTAGTACATCTATAAAATTTTATTTTAACCAATGCTGCAGTGCAGCTAGAAACTAGATATTAAACAAAATGAGTAAATAAATACCTAAAGGCAAGCCATATAGCATTTCTCTCAATTAGCAAGACAATAGCCGTGAAATGTTTCTCATCATTTCTTTAGGCATTTTAGTAAATATCATAAATTAAGAGCTCCACAGTGTAATCATGTTTTCAAGTTTGAGGGTGTCGTATTTACGATGCTTTCTACAAAGGAATGTCGATAGCGAGGATAATGGCCTCTCCTTTTTTTTTCTACCACCTAATGGCTTTTTTCAAGGCAGCTGGCACACCTGGCCGCTCACAACGAATTACGGCACGGTCACTTACCTTTCTTACTGAAATATTTACGACAGCAGTTTCCGCTACAGTGACAGTCTCATATAAAAATATTTCACAGGTCAAGAATTTGGGTTACAAATCTGTAGAAACAAAATCTTATCAATATAACAGTGTCCAAAAATTTTCGCCGGCATTGTGATACATTCACGCATTTACACACATTTCATAACTCTTAAAGTACGATTCTTGGTTTCCAACATCCTTTTCCACAAATCAGAGTCCCTAAACACTACTCATTATTCCTTACCTTATTACACATATACATATGCGTCAACAATTCTTCAATATTTCATTATAATAAATACGTAGCATAATCAAATTCCTCATATAGCATCAGCTTATTGATCATAAACATACCGCAACAGCGTAATATACATTGTTATCATAACATCATAAAACCTCAGCCAAATCTCAAAATCGTCATAGCTTCCTTCAATAATTTCAAAACCTAAAAAGATTCTCTGCTCATGTCAAAAGTGTCATCTACCTCAAACGTACTTTAAAAAATCATGATCCCATACCAAATACATCATTCAAAGCTCTCATAGTATCACAATGGTTCCGGAAAAGTATGAGCATTTCACAAAGTACAGACAAAATACAATTTCATAAGTGTGAAGTTATCCAACTGTGTAATTGCGTAAACATCTGTCACTGATGTAGTAAAAAAGTTTATTTCTCTGTTAAATGATCAGATAGGTGTGTAATTTGTGTGTTAGAGAAATATGGTACCGGTGTGTAGAGTTGTATAAGCAAATACCATATTAGCTAGGGCTCCTTATGCTTGCCAAACACATGATACACAAAGTAAGCGTGTACCCCCTTGAGGATTAATGTAATTATACCCTCAGGTGTTACAGATTACAGCAACGAAATTAAATGTATCACTGAAAACTTTCTTTGTAATTCAAAAACCTTTAAAAATAAATGTTTTAAGTATAAAATTAATCACTCAAATACATGTACTGTAGCGCTAAACTGTGCGTCTTGTTGTAAGATAATCTCTGTGGAAGTGTCGTAGTTGTCGTCCTCCAAAAGCTAAGTTCTGCAGAAGCCAATGTACTTACCTCATGATAAACAAAAGTGAAATGCTTTGCGTATAGATATCTAAGTTATTAAGCATATTGCCATGATGAAGAAAGTACTGTGCTGTAACGTATTGTTGTGCTACGGAAAAGGCAGTCTCATTGTAGCTATACCACAAACGTTACTACTAAAACATGTTTTACTTTCCAGAAGAATTCAGAAAAACTGTGCAGATATAAAGCAGATACAGCACAAAAGCAACAATGAAAATTGTGTCACGCATTAGTAGCGTCGTGATATAATTGTGTAGCTGTCAAAGAAACCAAGTGCTAAGTCATCTTTAATCCCACAGAAAGTACTTCAAATAAAGAATGTCTTTTCAAGTAAACCAAAATGTTGCATGAAAATCTTATTAGCAGTGCCAGTATATGTTCTAAGTATGTGAGCCTTATAGTCGTTACGTAATCGTGCAACTAACAAGCAAGAATGTACAAATACAACACTGTGTCATCTGTTCACTATAACAATGCAATCGTAATTTCTGTTTAAAAATGTTCCCTAGGTTCTAGACTGGATATTTACCTTCAAACATTGTTGCATGTTAACAGTTTCTTAAGTCTGACAAAGCATATTAGTAATGTGAAGCAAAAAATTTTATGGTAAAGACTAAGTTAAAAAGCAGATTATCTTTCAATAAACGGTTTTACATGTGAAATGTGGTGTAAACCTTTACTCTTCCTAGTACTCAAAGTTTGAACTTGAATGCAATTGTCATGCGGTATACGTCAGTAAAGAATACTGGAATTTTTCTCAAGGTTAGCGTCTATGTTATTTTTCTCTGAGCCAGCCGGCGCACGTGGGTGCCTGCGGCGCGACTTATTGTCTGTCTCTTTGTTGGCGCGCATTGTTATTGGGATTAGGAGACCTAACTTCTACAAATTCACGTTGTCGAAAGTGCCCTGCTCTGTTTGAATCCCGCCAGTTCTGATGCAATTCAGGTCTGTCGTTACGAATATATTGTCTGTTTTGGTCACGATTTGCGTTGTAAGAATAGCCTTTTCGTGTCCAGTTATTGTTTCTGTCATCACGGAATTGTGACGTATGTGACCTGTAGTGATTGTTTTCCTGTTTTTGCATCCGGCGACTGTCTGTGTCAATTTCTAATTCTTGTAGGAGTCCCTGAAAAGCTTCAATGTCGTCTTTGCAACGTCCTGCCAAAATAATATGTCGTAAATGTTCAGGCAATTTGATTAAGCAAATGCGGATGAGTTCTGAGGGGCTGTATGGGTTTGTCAGGTACTGATTCTTGTGCAACATGTCTTCAAAATATTTGACAAGACTGGAAAATTCAGATTGTTCAAAGTGTTTCATCATCATGATGCTATGTTTTACTCGGTCTTGTGTAGCTTGAGACCAATATGCTGAGAGGAAGGCATGGTAAAATTCTCCTTCACTGTGGCAATCGTGAATGACCGATCGCATTCTTACAGCTGGTTCATTCTCTAAGTAGCCACACATAAATTCTAATCTGTGTTCTAACGACCAGTTGGGAGGAAAACAATGAGAGAATTGATGGAGCCATGCTTGTGGATGAATGTCGTTGCCAGAATTTTTAAATGTTTTGAATTTACGTGTAGTAATGAACAGCTTATAGTCAAAATCATCGTGTTGGCGAGTAGCATATCGGTCATTGTTACGTCGTGTTGGCGGTTCCATCTCAAAATTCGGTGCACCTTGCCAATTTCTTTCATAACTTCCGAAATGCGCTGTGTTATTATTTTGTGGCTGTTCCGTATTTCTATGTCCCTCTTCCTGTACTGGAGCGCGAGTGTCCTCTGAAATATGTAATTCTTGTATTACCTGTGTCAGCTGATCTTGTACTTCCCGGATTTCTCTTTGGTGTTGCGTATTAATTTGATTCAGATTTTGTTTCAGTTTCCTAATTTGTTCGCACTCTTCTGTGTCATTAAAGACTACCGGTTTTGTGTCATACAGATTATCATCTACCTTCGTAGATAAATTAGAAAACTGATCCGAAAGTTCGGCTACCTTCTCCGATAGTGTACTTATTTCCTCAGTGTGTTTTTCTGAACCAAGTTTCAGAGTATCTACTGTGTCCTTTAAGTTTTCCTGAGCTTTTGCAAGTTGCGTAACCGAATCTGTAGATGCAACTGAGTCAAATTTAGCTTGCAGGGTCTCATGATTTTCATGAACAATAATTTGCAGTTCTTTTATGGCTGCTTCGTGATTCTGTAATGCATTTTCATGCCGCGAAAAAATAGGTTGGAAATGCTCACAAATTTGTGTTTTTACGTCATTACAAACTTTCTGACATTTCGATTCGATGTTATGTAGCTCAGTAGTTAAATCTTCACGCGTTTGTTCAAGAGTTTGTTCCAATGAGTCTAACTTTTGAAGCTGTTGCTGTGTTTGTCTCTGGTGTTGTTCCATTGTGTCTAAGTTTTGAAGCTTTTGTCTCATTTGTCTCTGATTTTGTTCCATTTGTTGCATTAATTGCAATAATAATGTATTAGTGTCTGGAATCTGTTTCTCTATGCTTTTTGGCAGTGCATTTTCACCGGCAACATTCACAATTTGACAAGCAGAAAATGTGTCTTGACTCATTTGAGAAAACGGTGAGGACCCAAACCCTAAGTCTACAGTATTTGCAATATTGTGTCCTGTCATTTCGTATTCCTGAGGCGAGCTGTTGCCGACCGATCGATCGATAATGCTTCCCTGTTCACTAATTGTTTCACTGTCTACACCATTATTTGCCGCCCGCTCCATTTCCCTATGCACAATTACCAAATTACTACTTTGAACATTAGTTAATTCATTACTCTGCGGCGCTAACACACTGCTTTCGTCTTCACTGTCATTTCTCAGTTTACTTTGGAGCCTAGTATTACGTTTTTCACACGCCATTATTGTCACAATATTTCACACGATAACACAGAAAAGCACAATTTGAAGAGCAAAAATAAGAGAACACATTAACATAGCACTGAAAATAATATCTAGTTAATTGCAAGCGCAGCTGCGAAATACTTGGTGCAAATCTAAATGCATGCCACAACTGTGTACAACAATGAAAAACTACAACTACAAAGGAAATTCTCTCAACAATTACGCGCTAGCAATAAACAATAGCTACACTAATTACACAAACTACAAGAAAAAAAATCAGAAGATTCCAGTGAGGTATCCCAGGCTAAGGGTCGACATATGAAACGTCCCCTTTGAACAATTATACTAGACTGTGCTTAAACTGACATACAATATTTTTAGCACAACGCAATCTGACTTTCAAAAATCCCTGCAAAAGAATGGCTCTGAGTAACATTAAACTATACCTTTCAGAAATCACTTACCTCACAAAAATCTTCATTACTCGAACTACTGCAGTACAGCGAGCGCCACTACTGCCAGCTAAATAAAAGATTCAAACTACGGAAGGCACTAACTACTGATAGGGATAGTTAGCATATGAAAGGTATTAATAGAGAACAAACAATGTATTTACCTTAGTATCATCAAAAGTCATAATATATATAGCAGTTCATGACAAATTACAAAACTCCGCCATCTCTCTCCCCACATCCACCACTGCTGGCGGCTCACCTCCAACTGCGCAACGCTACGCGCTGTTCACAGCCAGCTGCCTAACACTACAATGGCGAGTATTGCAACAATACAAACTAGACACAGACTGCACACAGCACAGCCAGTGATTTTTATACAGAGGTGGCGTTACCAATAAAAAAACCTAAACAGCCTACTTACATAAATGCAAACTAGACACAGACTGCACACAGCACAGCCAGTGATTTTCATACAGAGGTGGTGTTACCAATAAAAAAAACCTAAACAGCCTACTTACACAGTCACAACATAAGGAAACTGGAAGAATTTTGCGACGTTGTGGGGCATTTCCAAATTGCTGCCCGAAGGTGATTGACGACTTCTACATTTAAAATCCTGTTTCATAATGACAGGATAGCTGATGGCTCAGTGTTCCACTTCGATTGATTCCTCATACTGCAGTCATGTACGCAATCATTGTTTCGGCGCTAGCCATCCCCGGAAGGTGTTGCCCCTCCATCAAGACTCTTTTTGCATCTCAAACAAGCGATGTCAGTCCGTCATTATGTGGCAGTCAACAGCATACCAGTGGATGGATGGGATGGAAAGGACACCACCGATGTAATGTAATAAGCATCACAGTTGATAGCTCGATCAATTGTAGCAATTTTTACAACAGCGACCAATGACACAGCAGCATGCGTCCCAATTTCTGAATCATCTCTAAACCGCCCCTCCTCTGTCCATTCATTGCTAATTCTCGAACATATATGCGAAAGTACAGCAGACTGCACTCTACATATTTCTAGCACTTCGATCATAGCACGTAATTTACAGTTATGATTTGCCTACCTTTCCCTATGCGGATGTGAGTCACAGAGCATTCTTGCAGTCTTAGAATAACGTTAGAGCCTGAAAGATCTCCTCACATTGTCTTTGACCAACGCTCCTTGCAACACTGTCATCGATTTCGTGAAGGAACAGAGCGAACAGAGTCTGCAACTGCTGTCCCGCACTCATTTACAAGCACAAGATTTCTCCAGATGCGTGAATGTCGAGGAGGTTAGCACCCCTTATCGGTGTATAGTAGATATGAAAATGTTCTAATGATATAATAGATAGCTAAGAACAAGAAATGATGGTTTTTATGCGACATTGAGCTCCAGATGGAAGTAGTTTGAAGCATTTTACGTAAATCAACGGCACTGTCAATTCTAAAGTATTGTTCTAGGACCTGGAGTCAGTACCAAGGAAGTATTGGTAAAAGAGAACATAAACACATGCATTCCTGAGGCTATATGGTTCTGAACTTCACTCTATAATATTAGATCGTTGCGGTTTCTGACCTATTAGTCGTGTGGAATGTAGCATTGTTACTATCCCAATGTAAGAAATATTTTTCCAGCGCATGACATACATTCTCCTTGTAGGTTTCTCTACGGTAAATTATGGTGGCGAACTGGAAAATGAAAAAACTACTTCCTTAAAACATCGATTCTTTATGATACTAGCACAATAAAGCTTTCCAGAGGTGTATAGCGCCCACTGTTCACATGCAAACATGGTTCAGAAATTATACCATGCTCGCATCAGTCCTATATAGAATGATCGTTAGTAATGGAGAATGCCTCTTACAAAGAAAGAGACAAACACATAACACGATATTTGATACGTGTAACTATAGTCACGCTGCCACTAACTGCATAAACAGCCACCTGTCAAACAGATGTATACATGGGGATTGCAGTAACTCACAAACACATGTCGCTAGCTTAGAATCACCGTAGTTATGAAACTGATGACTCGATTTTACGCCCTAGATGCTTCAGGGGAATGGAGTACGTCGCATAAATCTTCGGTCGTCTGGAGGAATATGTCGAAACAGGATGGACATGTTTCATTACACATGAGGTATAGGTACTCTGATGACTGAGAGGTTTGCTGTTAATGATCGCAAGCAGACAGTGCTCTAAGTCGCACACAGAACATAAGTGAAATGCAGGTTACGTCACGCAGCTGGTGCATCTTGACAGAATAACGGAAAAAAATGGTCAAATTACCTGCAGCAACATCTCCCTCTCGGTCTAGAATGCATCATCAGTCTACCAATAAATCATACCTCATTGCAACTCCATCTCAGCCGATCACTCCATCCACTCTCTGTCGTCAAAAACAGCTGTCAACTCGCGTGTATCACTATTACCTCAATAGACATACAGTAGAATGTTGCCTCGACGAAAAAAATTGACTGTTCCTCTGGTTCCCAGTGCTTCCATGTCAACTTTTTCTTACATTTCATTTGCTTTCACATACCTGCTCCCATGTACAAGAATTGTTCTGCACCCAGCAGAAGACATGCAAGTACTCCCTCAATTATTCCCATTTCGGCGTGTTTCCCCTCAATTTATGCGTATTTACCGTCATTTTTCGTAGTTTAATAGATTTTATGTCGCTTCTACCCATGCGATCATGACGTCACTTTTAGCTCTGTGTTCTAAAATTGCTTGTAAATGTAGTACATTTGCCAACACCTAGCGCAAATGCACTATTTTACTGGTCGGGCAGCATAGCGTATTAATGTACTCGAATGCATCCAGTCACTTCCAACCACATATTCGACATTTGCAGTGCGTTTGCTCTGTTTTCTGTATGTCTGTGTCTGTGCGCGTGTGACAGTTGGCTCCCATGACCCGGTCCTCCCTTAGATGGCTCCCATGATGCAGAGTAGACCCAAGTTAGCATTCAAGTGTGGATCTGCCACGCGTTATATTGGGAGTGATTTTGAGATGCAGATTCACAATTTACCACATCTGGGATAGAGTTTTAAGTTGGATCTGCTACACATTGTATCCAGCCCGATATCAGAGGCAGATCCACAACACTTCACATCTGGGATAGCACTCGAAGGTGGACCAGCCACACTTCATGTCCAGAGATGTATTCTATGTTCGAAGATGTGTGCACCGTGGGAGAAACCGGTTGGATAGTACAATATAAGGATGATAGAATGTTTGGGTGACAGATGTAAAGGTACCTTGAGGGACACAGATCTCCTTCAGACTGTAGTTTGGAAACACATCATAATGCAGTAGCAAAGTTCTCGTCCTTCGTCCAGTTCCTGTATGATATGGAGGCTTCCTAACTTTCCCTATACGAAACACCAGCCTGACTGTTCGAACCGTCTTTCATACTACCTCGTGTTGCAGGTGAAAGCTTCGTTTTGACGCTGACCTTACACATCGATAAAAGTTGGCAGAGCTATGGCAGCATGTTCCCATTTCCATCAACTGGTCAAAACGCGGTCCTGTCGTATTAACTCAGCTTATTCTGTTTCTGCACGGGTTGCAGAAGGCGGTAAATATAGCGCTCTCCGACTTCTGATCAGTTCGACTTCAATTAGAATGATCATATGAGCAAAGTTGCAGGGATAGCAGGGAGAGACTGAGGGGCAGTTGCAAGTTTACCTGTAGTAGATACAGTATGTGATCAAAAGTATCCGGACACCCCCAAAAACATACGTTTTTCACATTAGGTACATTGTGCTGCCACCTACTGCCAGGTACTTCACATCAGCGACCTCTGTAGTCATTAGACATCGTGAGAGAGCAGAATGGGGCACTCCGCAGATCTCATGGACTTCGAACGTTCTACATCTACATCTACATCTACATCCATACTCCGCAAGCCACCTGACGGTGTGTGGCGGAGGGTACCCTGAGTACCTCTATCGGCTCTCCCTTCTATTCCAGTCTCGTATTGTTCGTGGAAAGAAGGATTGTCGGCGTGCTTCTGTGTGGGCTCTAATCTCCCTGATTTTATCCTCATGGTCTCTTCGCGAGATATACGTAGGAGGGATCAATATACTGCTTGATTCTTCGGTGAAGGTATGTTCTCGAAACTTTAACAAAAGCCCGTACCGAGCTACTGAGCGTCTCTCCTGCAGAGTCTTCCACTGGAGTTTATCTATCATCTCCGTAATGCTTTCGCGATTACTAAATGATCCTGTAACAAAGCGCGCTGCTCTCCGGTGGATCTTCTCTCTCTCTTCTATCAACCCTATCTGGTATGGATCCCACACTGCTGAGCAGTATTCAAGCAGTGGGCGAACAAGCGTACAGTAACCTACTTCCTTTGTTTCCGGATTGCATTTCCTTAGGATTCTTCCAATGAATCTCAGTCTGGCATCTGCTTTACCGACGATCAACTTTATATGATAATTCCATTTTAAATCACTCCTAATGCGTACTCCCAGATAATTAATGGATTTAACTGCTTCCAGTTGCTGACCTGCTATATTGTAGCTAAATGATAAGGGAACTATCTTTCTATGTATTCGCAGCACATTACACTTGTCTACACTGAGATTCAGTTGCCATTCCCTGCACCATGCGTCAATTCGCTGCAGATCCTCCTGCATTTCAGTACAATTTTCCATTGTTACAACCTCTCGATACATCTCAGCATCATCTGCAAAAAGCCTCAGTGAACTTCCGATGTCATGATCAAGGTCATTTATGTATATTGTGAACAGCAACGGTCCCATGACACTCCCCTACGGCACACCTGAAATCACTCTTACGTCGGAAGACTTCTCTCCATTGAGAATGACATGCTGCGTTCTGTTATCTAGGAACTCTTCAATCCAATCACACAATTGGTCTGATAGTCCATATTCTCTTACTTTGTTCATTAAACGGCTGTGGGGAACTGTATCGAACGCCTTGCGGAAGTCAAGATACACGGCATCTACCTGTGAACCCGTGTCTATGGCCCTCTGAGTCTTGTGGACGAATAGCGCGAGCTGGGTTTCACACGACCGTCTTTTTCGAAACCCATGCTGATTCCTACAGAGTAGATTTCTAATCTCCAGAAAAGTCATTAGACTCGAACATAATACGTGTTCCAAAATTCTACAACTGATCGACGTTAGAGATATAGGTCTATAGTTCTGCACATCTGTTCGACGTCCCTTCTTGAAAACGGGGATGACCTGTGCCCTTTTTCAATCCTTTGGAACTCTACGCTCTTCTAGAGACCTACGGTACACCGCTGCAAGAAGGGGGGCAAGTCCCTTAGCATACTCTGTGTAAAATCGAACTGGTATCCCATCAGGTCCAGCGGCCTTTCCTCTTTTGAGCGATTTTAATTGTTTCTCTATCCCTCTGTCGTCTACTTCGATATCTACCATTTTGTCATCTGTGCGACAATCTAGAGAAGGAACTAGAGTGCAGTCTTCCTCTGTGAAACAACTTTGGAAAAAGACATTTAGTATTTCGACCTTTTGTCTGTCATCCTCTGTTTCAGTACCATTTTCGTCACAGAGCGTCTGGACATTTTGTTTTGATCCACCTACCGCTTTGACATAAGACCAAAATTTCTTAGGATTTTCTGCCAAGTCAGTACATAGGACTTTCCTTTCGAATTCATTGAACGCCTCTCGCATAGCCCTCATCACACTACATTTCGCTTCGCGTAATTTTGGTTTGTCTGCAAGGCTTTGGCTATGTTTATGTTTGCTGTGAAGTTCCCTTTGCTTCCGCAGCAACTTCCTAACTAGGTTGTTGTACCACGGTGGCTCTTTTCCATCTCTTACGATCTTGCTTGGCACATACTCATCCAACGCATATTGTACGACGGTTTTGAACTTTGTCCACTGATCCTCAACACTATCTGTACTTGAGACAAAACTTTTGTGTTGAGCCGTCAGGTACTCTGTAATCTGCTTTTTGTCACTTTTGCTAAACAGAAAAATCTTCCTACCTTTTTTAATATTTCTATTTACGGCTGAAATCATCGATGCAGTAACCGCTTTATGATCGCTGATTCCCTGTTCTGCGTTAACTGTTTCAAATAGTTTGGGTCTGTTTGTCACCAGAAGGTCTAATATGTTATCGCAACGAGTCGGTTCTCTGTTTAACTGCTCAAGGTAGTTTTCAGATAAAGCACTTAAAAAAGTTTCACTGGATTCTTTGTCCCTGCCACCCGTTATGAACGTTTGAGTCTCCAAGTCTATATCCGGCAAATTAAAATCTCCACCCTGAACTAAAACATGGTGGGGAAATCTACTCGAAATATTTTCCAAATTATCCTTCAGGTGCTCAGCCACAACAGCTGCTGAGCGAGGGGGCTTATAGAGTCATCCAATTACCATGTCTGAGCCTGCTTTAACCGTGACCTTCACCCAAATTATTTCATGTTGTCAGGTGATTGGGTGTCATTTGTGTCATACGTCTGCACGCGATATTTCCACACTCCTAAACATCCCTTATTTCTGATGCGATAGTGAAGTAGAAACGTGAAGGGACACGTACAGCACAAAAGCGTACAAGCCGACCTCGTCTGTTGACTGACAGAGACCGCCGACTGTTGAACAGGGTCATAATGTGTAATAGGCAGACATCTATCCAGACTATCATATAGCAATTCCAAGATGCATCAGGATCCACTGCAAGTACTACAACAGTTAGGTGGAAGGTGAGAAAACTTGGATTTCATGATCGAGCGGCTGCTCATAAGCCACACATCACGCCGGTAAATGCCAAACGACGCCTCGTTCGGTGCAAGAAACGTAAACATTGGACGACTGAACAGTGGAAAAATGTTGTGTGGAGTGACGAATCACAGTACACAATGTGGCGATCCGATGGCGGTGTGTGGGTATGGCGAATGCGCGGTGAACGTCACCTGCAAGCGTGTGTAGTGCCAACAATGAAATTCGGAGACAGTGGTGTTATGGTGTGGTCGTGTTTTTCGTGCAAGGGGTTTGCACCTCTTGTTGTTTTGCATGGCACTATCACAGCACAGGCCTACATTGATGTTTTAAGCACCTTCTTGCTTCCCACTGTTAAAGAGCAATTCGGTGATGGCGATTGCAGCCGCGCGGGATCAGCCGAGCGGTCTTAGGCGTGCAGTCATGGACTGTGCGGCTGGTCCCGGCGGAGGTTCGAGTCCTCCCTCGGGCATGGGTGTGTGTGTTTGTCCTTAGGATAATTTAGTTTAAGTAGTGTGTAAGCTTGGGGACTGATGACCTTAGCAGTTAAGTACCTTAAGATTTCACAGACATTTGCGATTGCATTTTTCAACACAATCAAGCACCTGTTCATAATGTACAGCCTGTGGCGGAGTTGTTACACGACAATAAGATCCCTGTAATGGACTGGCCTGCACAGAGTCCTGACCTGAATCCTATAGAACAGCTTTGGGATGTTTTGGAACGCCGACTTTATGCCAGGCCTCACCGACCAATATCGATACCTCTTCTCAGTGCAGCACTCCGTGAAGAATGGGCTGCCATTCCCCAAGAAACCTTCCAGCACCTGATTGAACGTATACCTGCGAGTGTAGAAACTGTCATAAAGACTAAAGGTGGTCCAACACCATATTGAATTCCAGCATTACCGATGGAGGGTGCCATAATCTTGTAAGTCATTTTCAGCCAGGTTTCCAGATACTTTCGATCACATGGTGTAGGCTCGAAAAAGGTGACTCGTTTTGAGATAAGAGAGTGGCACGAATGTTATTTGCCAGTGGCTGTAATCACTGAATGACGTGTCCATAGGACCCAACGTAAGTATGTGGTAGAATGGAGAGACTTGATTCCCAAATCGCATACAGCATTTCTACCAGAAACCGTAACATTATCAGCGACTCTTGTGTGTGCCTGTAAAACAAAGACCGTTCTTTATATGCAGCGTGACGGTAACATAGCCGTTGTGATCTTCTTTTAATTGCGCGGTCCTTGCACATAATGTATGTTACTGGCGGTAGAATTCTTCTGTGGTCAGCTTCAAATGTCGGTTCACAATAGAGTTCCTCGGAAAGAACATCTTCTTCCCTGCAGGGATTCCCATTTGAACTACGTGGTGAGTGTAATCCAACTACTGAAAAAGAAAAATTACTCGCTCTGCAAAGTGACCCGCATGATAAATTTACTTAATTCAAATGGGTCAAATGGCTCTGAGCACTATGGGACTCAACTGCTGAGGTCATTAGTCCCCTAGAACTTAGAACTAGTTAAACCTAACTAACCTAAGGACATCACAAACATCCATGCCCGAGGCAGGATTCGAAACCGCGACCGTAGCGGTCTTGCGGTTCCAGACTGCAGCGCCTCTAACCGCACGGCCACTTCGGCCGGCTTTACTTAATTAGCCTATCAATTTGATATCAATGACGTGCCACCTGGCGGGTGTAAGCGATGGGTAGGGCACTGCGGATATGATTCTTCACTTAGTGTTTTTTTCGTTACGGCGATATCTTTTAATGATATCTCAATCGTCAGAGAGAGACAACCATCGTAATAAAACCGGATGTGTTACCGAATTTATAAAGTGATTCGTAGTATAAAACTTATATTTACAACTTCTCTGGGCTGTTACCTTAAAGAGACTTAGTATATGGCGAGACATTTGGTTACGTTAAGAGAGAGTTCAAAAGTGTGGAGGCGTCCTGTGACAGTGGTAGACCTGAGCACTCCATCATGAGCAAAAAACGATTTTCATATTCTAGTACTGTGATGCAAGACGTAATAGATAAGGAAAGATGATGAAAGACTGGCTCTGAGCACTATGGGACTTAACATCTGAGGTCATCAGTCCCCTAGAGCTTAGAACTACTTAAACCTAACTAACCTAAGGACATCACACGTATCCATGCCCGAGGCAGGATTCGAAGCTGCGGCTGTAGCGTTCACGCGGCTCCAGACTGAAGGGCCTAGAACCGCTCGGCCACACCGGCCGGCGATGAAAGATTGCTTCGAGGGAATATAGCATATGACATAGTCCCGTACAGGATTTTCACAACAAGTGACAATACTTTAACGACGTGAAAACATATTGTCCGACTTCTTCTATCTTCGAAAATAACTCGTATAAACGGGAGAAATCTACATCTCACATGGGAAATTCGAAGTCTAAGATCAACAACATCGTTGCCTCGGATTGGGTAAAGTGATTTTTTAAACTGGGGAGTCTATGTCAGGGTGTGATACCTAAGGGCCCGGGTTCGATTCCCGGCTGGGTCGGAGATTTTCTCCGCTCAGGGACTGGGTGTTGTGTTGTCCTAATCATCATCATTTCATCCCCATCGACGCGCAGGTCGCCGAAGTGGCGTCAAATCGAAAGACCTGTACCAGGCGGACGGCCTACCCGACGGGAGGCCCTAGCCACACGACATTTCCATTTTTTATTTTTACAGTGCACTTCGACTTGCCTGCAAGGGTGGTCACGAGGAGTTGGCAACTGGAAATAACGGATTAGCTCAGCCTTTAACGTGTACAAAGAATGAGTCTACCTATCTGATCTTGCCTGCGGCTGTGAGGGCTGGCGAAGTGACCAGTGTGCTGGGTGAGCGTGACAGAAGCGGACGCTTAGGTGTTTCGTGAGAGAAGATTCAAATGATGGATGTTTGTGCTGGAGGTATTGATAACATCCGAATTCCTACCACTCCAATTCTCCCCAGATGCCCTCCATTGCCGGGGGTGGTGCACTCTGGCATACACGCGCGGTCACGACTGCGGCTGCGGCCGCGGCGGTTATTTTCACCAACTTCTTTACGTGGCGCTGGCGCTGTACATGGGGGCCGGCGCGCTGCATATGGACCTCGAGGCAGGAACTCGTCAGTGTGCGCGTTTTTTTTTTTTGTTTTTTTTTATATCCCCGAAGCTAGTCATAATATCTACTGCTACGGATTGGATCGTGGTATAAATATGTCATGTTTAACGCTTCCTAATACGTTGCTGTGGACTCTGTCTTGGAGTGGTATTTGCTGTTGTCTCTATCCTCTCATGCAGTAGACCTTTTCCTCCCTAACACAGAGGAGACAATTAACACCACTACAGACTGGATGGTGGTTTATGTGTCTCTTGTTTCAGGCTTCTCAATACATCGCAGTGGGCTCTGCTGTACAGTGGTATTTACTGTAGTCTCTGTTGTATGACGCACCTACCTCCCGCTTCCGTAATTTACCAGAAAGAACCAGTAGCGAAATGCAGGATGATCTGCAGCGGATAGGCACTCGGTCCAGGGAGTGGCAACTGACCCTTAACATAGACAAATGTAATGTATTGCGAATACATAGAAAGAAGGATCATTTATTGTATGATTATATGATAGCCGAACAAACACTGGTAGCAGTTACTTCCGTAAAATATCTGGGACTATGCGTGCGGAACGATTTGAAGTGGAATGATCATATAAAGTTAATTGTTGGTAAGGCGGGTGCCATGTTGAGATTCATTGGGAGAGTCCTTAGAAAATGTAGTCCATCAACAAAGGAGGTGGCTTACAAAACACTCGTTCGACCTATATTTGAGTATTGCTCATCAGTGTGGGATCCGTACCAGATCGAGTTGACGGAGGAGATAGAGAAGATCCAAAGAAGAGCGGCGCGTTTCGTCACAGGGTTATTTGGTAACCGTGATAGCGTTACGGAGATGTTTAGCAAACTCAAGTGGCAGACTCTGCAAGAGAGGCGCTCTGCATCGCGGTGTAGCTTGCTCGCCAGGTTTCGAGAGGGTGCGTTTCTGGATGAGGTATCGAATATATTGCTTCCCCCTACTTATAACTCCCGAGGAGATCACGAATGTAGAATTCGAGAGATTCGAGCGTGTACGGAGGCTTTCAGACAGTCGTTCTTCCCGCGAACCATACGCGACTGGAACAGAAAAGGGAGGTAATGACCGTGGCACGTAAAGTGCCCTCGGCCACACACCGTTGGGTGGCTTGCGGAGTATAAATGTACATGTAGATGTAGATGTTTAGGAATTTCTACAATACTTTTATAAACCCAATCGCGACGTAAATTCCCGACTGATCAGTTTATTGTTTCCAGTAGTAGTACTGCGCGGGTGTGAGTCTCTCTCTCAGCCAATGCGGAGGAATGCTATGCTGTAGACGGCGAACGGCGAACGCGATTGTTAGTTTGTGTAATCGGCAGGATTTTTTTTTCGTCAGATTACTTAAGTGGAACATTGTGGTAGAGGAGGGTGTTAGTGCTCTCAAACGTTGGTGTGTACAAGACCTCGCATATATTTGGTGCTACGATCTATTTGTGGTGGAAGTTTTATTACTTGATCTGCATAATGTTTGTGTGTGATACCCAAACTTTGAAAATATGTTTTATTACGAAGAATGATCACCGTAAGGTGGAGGTGAGCATTTTACGCGATCTATTTGACTGCCGTAAATTGTTTTTTGAAAGTGTAGTGATAATGGCTTATTTCACTCTATTTTTTGTATCGGAATTGTATCGGCTTTCCCTTTGTCTCCAGCATTAGGCAAAATAAACACTGTGTTCCGAGGAAACATGCAGTCCTCTGTCTGCATGTTAAAAAAATGTTCAAATGTGTGAAATCTTATGGGACTCAACTGCTTAGGTCATCAGTCCCTAAGCTTACACACTGCTTAACCTAAATTATCCTAAGGACAAACACACACACCCATGCCTGAGGGAGGACTCGGAGCTCCGCCGGGACCAGCCGCACAGTCTGTCTGCATGTTTCAGGACAGTAATTCACACAGACAATCAGGGAGTGGCGTCTTGAGGAAGACAGTGACAGGAAGCTGCCACTTGACACTTTGTTTGAGGGCCATGAGATGAAAGGAGACCGATATGTGGTCTGTAGTCAGAGGTACAAGGGTCACTCCAAAAGAAATGCACACTATTTTTGTAAAAATACAGTTTTCATTCTGCATGTGTGAAAGTTTTACAGTGTGTAGATACATCCTTCCCGCTTGTTTTCAAACTTAGTTCAACCTGTTCCCGTGAGTGGCGCCATCACAGCATGTCTTCAAGATGGCTGCTACACTTAACGTTCGTCAGAAGCAGCGTGCTGTCATAGAATTCCTGTGTTGTGAAAACAAGACAGTGGGAAACATCCACAAGAGGTTGAAAAAGGTGTATGGAGATGCTGCTGTCGATCGCAGTACAGTTAGTTGGTGGGCAAGCAGGTTATGTGATGAAAGCGAGCACGGCAATATTGAGGATTGTCCTCGCAGCGGCAGGCGTCGTACTGCATACACTCCAGACAATGTGCGGAGAGTTAATGAATTGGTGACTGCTGACAGACAATTCACAGTGAACGAATTGTCACGCTATGTTGGGATAGGGAAAGGAAATGTTTGCAGAATACTGAAAGTGTTAGCGTTAAAAAAGGTTTGTGCCAGGTGGGTTCCCAGGATGTTGACAGTGGCCCACAAATAAACAAGAAAAACAATGGTATGCAGCGAACTTTTGGAACATTACGAGAATGGTGGAGATGAATTTCTTGGAAGAATTGTCACAGGCGATGAAACATGGCACCATCATTTTTCACCAGATACGAAGGGGCAATCAGTGGAGTGGCATCATGCAAATTCACCCAAAAAAAAAAAATTCAAAACCACACCTTCTGCTGGAAAAGTTATGGCTACAGTGTTTTTCGATTCCGAGGGACTTTTGCCTGTGGACATCATACCAAGTGGAACCACCATAAATTCTGATGCATAAGTGATGACACTGAAGAAACTTCAAGCTCGACTGAGTCGTGTTCGACCAAATCGGCAAAAGCAGGATGTTTTGCTGTTGCACGACAATGCACGGCCACATGCCAGTCAAAAAACCAGTCCTGACCTGGCTCCATGTGATTAACATCTCTTTGAGAAACTGAAAGACTCTCTTCGTGGAACACTGTTTGAAGATGATGACTCCCTTGTGCACGCTGCCATACAGTGGCTCCAACAGGTTGGTCCAGAATTTTACCATGCGGGTATACAGGCGCTGGTTCCAAGATGGCGTAAGGCAGTTGAGAGGGATGCAAATTATGTGGAGAAATGAAAATATTGTTCCTAAAGGATGTATCTACACACTGTAGAACTTTCAAACATGTAGAATAAAAAATGGATTTAAAAAAAATAGTGTGCATTTCTTTTGGAGTGACCCTCATATTTAGTAACGAGATCTGTAGTTAGGAGATTGGGCGGTTTTGACCTTCGTTGCGGTGTCCTGACGATAAAAACACGCACAGGAGACCACAAATGGTGGCTACTATACCAGACTTCATTCCATTCATGACCTGTAGACCACTTTTGCAGGGTTTAACTGTCAGTACAATATGACTGCTGTATGTTTCTCGATCTGGATAAGGTAGTTTGCCGCTGAGATTCTAGTAATTTGTACATCTGCAAAAAGAGACAGTCGGTTTCGAAATACGTCATGAAGTTTTAGATATGTAATTGTTCTGATTTTCCCGTCTATGCTTAGACACCAGTGTGCTTCGAAAAGTGAAAAAATAAATAATAAGACCCTTAACATCCCCAACTCCGACAGCAAATATAAACTAAGCCTACTCACCATTTCCAAGAGCGTTCAGAATAAAAAAGCGCCGCAATTGTTAAATATTCATACCGCGACCTATTTCCTGACAAATGCTTTAAATAAACTTTATTCCATACACTATCTTGTATCTTGTAAATTGTTCAAATAAACAGTATTCCATACATTGCAGTCAATATCCGACAAATTTTGTAACTAAATAAACTGTATTTCAAACACCGCCTTGCATCGCGTAAATTGTGTTAATAATATATATTCCACACATGGTCTAAATTGTTTAAACAATATTCCAGACACTGCAATCGATTTCCCTCCAAATGACAGATCAACTGAGTTTTTCCTACCAATTTCTGGGAGAGGGGTGGAGCGATTTGGAGGGTTGGGGGGGGGGGGTTCCCAGGGGGTTTAATTAATTAGTCACTCAAATTGGTATCAAAAGTGTGCTTGTATTGGCGAGGGGAGTTCTCAGAGGGACTGGGGAGGATGAGGATGAGGTGGAGGGGGTGAGATGGAGGGGTAGGGGTGGGGTAACAATAGGTTAAGAACCTGTCAATCAAAAGAAAAGAATAGGTTTGCCCCTGAATGTATACTTGCCCGCGATGTAGGCAACCCGCAATATGGGGGAGAATGTAGTTTGCCCTTCTACTGTTGTTATATTTTGTGCATATGAACTTTTACTGAATATGTCAATAATTTAAAACTCAAAACTTTTATTTATAGTCATAGTTCCTGATTCCACTGAGTAAACAGCATGAAAGAACATTTTTTTCAGTGAGTGCAGAGAGTAATGTGGACTTGCAGGCTGGAAATTATCTCAGTATGTTCTCTATCGCTTTGTGGCTGACTGCAAAAATAATTTTCAGGCTCTTGTAAACGGCGAAGGTAGGTGTAAAGCACGCACACACAAGTTAAGTGTATTCTCATAACAATACTAACGAAGTAATAACAGTCAGAATATTTATCTGACGCCGACAATGTTATGCCAAGAAATAACACATTAGTGAATGAAAATGTTTAGAACAAACTACTTTCATTATTGTTAAAACACATATATATTTTTGTTCTAGAGAGTAGTTTTTCCAATCCATTTATTCATTCGCTTACACATTGTGTTCCGTTAGTATCATAATGAAAGTGAGCCTCCAGGGATGTGGGACAAGTAAAGTCCTGTTCAAATAACTGAAGTGAATGCAGCTGGGAGACGTCTTCGAAACCACCATTATTTCGAACCTGGATGTTCGTCAGCTCAGTCAGCCCACCTCGAAGTCACCTTTTGCCTAAGTGGTTATAGTGAAAGACAGACCAGATACGAAGGATTGCGTGGTGGAAATAACGAGGTAGGTCCTAAGTCTGTGACCTCTTTTCCTTATGCAGGAAGCATTTTGAACAGGATTTGGTCGTATTCTGCCGAAACACTGTGTGAAGCTGTGGGTTGTAACACACTGGTCAGACAGTAAGAACCATGGAACACCGGTGGCTTGAGCATAAGCATCACACACGCTTACTACAGCTGAGCAAATCCGCTATTGCACAACACTGCCTTGACAGAGGTCATGTGTGCACCTGTCGAATTGTCAGCGGTTGTCGAACATGTCGCCCAGCTACGTTTCCATAAGTTGTTTGAACATTTTATATACCTGGAAAAACTAAAGTTTCACATTCAAGTTACGCATTAATGGACAGTAACAGCCACCGCTGGCCAATACTGCAAACTCCACTAATAAAATTTTTTATTCAGAATGATAATTGTGTTGATTAAGCTACTTCTAGACCACTGTATGTGTGAAAAGGTGCATCTACACACTTCTGTGAAATCAAAATCTGCTGGTGAGTAGCATACAATACCGTTTCTTTCCATCCCTTGGACTGTAAAATACTTTGTTAATCTTTGGCAATCTGTCCACAAGGTAGTCGAGATGTTGTTGTTCAAGCCAGCCTCACTCTTCGACGGCGGCTCTTCAGAGATCAGCTAGTGTGTGACTTGAGTTCCTACAGCAATGTACAGCAAGTTTCATTGGTTCCAGTCATGCTCAATAATGAGACGTCGCCATTCTATTCATTTGCTTCTTGCCTTCTGGGGAAAGTGTTCATGAAGTGGATGCAGTGATATATTGAAAAACGAGCTCACCGCCGAAATGTTGACTCTAGGCGAGGACAATAGGTTGAAGCATTCTATTCTGACGCTGCACTCCATCTGAACAGGCCTCGGAAGTCCCAACAGTGCTGACTGACAGCCATGTCATCCTCAGCCAACTGGCTGGCCGAAGTGGCCGTATGGTTCTAGGCGCTATAGTCTGGAGCCGAGCGACCGCTACGGTCGCAGGTTCGAATCCTCCCTCGGGCATGGGTGTGTGTGATGTCCTTAGGTTAGTTAGGTTTAATTAGTTCTAAGTTCTAGGCGACTGATGACCCCAGAAGTTAAGTCGCATAGTGCTCAGAGCCATTTGAACCATTTGAACCTCAGCCAACTAGTGTCATCAGATGTGGATGTGGAGTGACGTGGAGTCAGCAGACCATTTTCCCAGCCTTGTTAGTTGCGATCTGGAGTCACTACTGCTAGATCAAGTAGCTCCTCAGTCACCATCAAGAGGCTAAGTGCATCCCAGTAGGTCAATAGGGCATGGTGGCCCAGATGGTCACCCATAGAAGTGCCAACAGTGCCCAATAGTGCTTAACTTCAGTGATTTGACGAGAGCTGGTGTATCCACCATGGCATGGCAGTTGATTAATTCTAACAGCCCTCAAATTAACATGGATAGTTATGAGAGGTACGGTGCAATACAAGCTCGAAACGTAGCTTAGCTAACTTGTTGTTGGGCAACATACCTGAGATGTTTGTTTGTTCCTGATCACCTCCACAACTTTCTACGATAATCACCAGACATCAGACATTTACTGCACTCAATAGTAATGACAACAAGATGCATTCCTACACTCATTAGTAATGGCAACGAGATGCCATTTAGTCAGGTTCCAATACTGGTGTTGCATCACCGACCGCCTTTGTGCAGCATTGTGCTAAGGGATTTGTACTGTTGTTGTGATCAATGTGCAGAGACCAAATAGAATGCGTGGAGACTTGCTTACTGTGTGGTTCAACACATCCTTCAAATTCAACCCCAAAAGGTGGTGTGCATTTCTCTTGGCGTGCTTAAGAGTGGTTCAACATATCCCTTCAAAGTCCACCCCAAAAGGTGATTGCAGTTCTGTTGCATTTCTTTTGGCGTACTTAAGAGTCTTAATTTGAAAGTAGTGACCATCATCTAATTTTGTCTACCATGAACAAGCACTAAGAATCAGATATTAGTATTTCATGGCTATTGATAGCAGCTGAATGTTCGACTAACATCACCGTGACGAATGTCAGTGCTGTGGACAACTTCCCAAGCTGACAACCCTTCTTGCAATTTAAATTACATTACATTATATGTACTTTTCATTCCAACTGATCAACAGTGAGGAGATCCTCCATGTCAGACGAATAAGAATACACAATGAATATTTACAATGAAAAACAAATAGGAATATGACAATGTACCTTCCACAGGTCCCAAGTGAAATTATCGTTGTGTATGTCGAATGAGTCAAAATATTTTTCAACATATTGTCATTTGTGAAATAACAAACGCTGAATAGAAGAATCATTCTATAACACTTATTTACAATGGTTTCATTACTGAACTGAATTTATGTAGAAATCAGATTGTACTAATATTCACATTATTTTATACCGTTACCCACTGCTTCGTTCACTTATCAGTAGCTTTGTTGAGCAATGATAAGTAAGTAAGCTAGTAATTTTACAAGATGTCTCTGTCTACAATGGTGTAGAGATGCATGTATAAAAATGTATGCAATGCCAGTATGTAAGTACATAATGAATGTGTTTCTATTACTTTGTGTCAAATCTGAAAGTAGTTTGCATTACATTTTCTAATTATACATATAAATGCCTTGATGCATTACATTCATGCAGAAGTAGAGTTTTCAGGGTTTTCTCTGGCTCACCTAGTAGTGGATGCGAGATATTGCCACCAGAACAACACATACCAACAGTTTCTCTCTTCCATTTTAATGCGTTATGGTGACTACATTTTTCATCCATCCCCCTATGATGACTAATTTATGATTAACATAGTCAGTTAATGGATCATAATTAAATGCAGTCTCACTAAAACCCTCCCACGTTCTACATGTAAAGGTACAGCTCTCTGTTTGTCGTACACCCTTTAAAGGACACTGTCGTTGTGATTCTTCAAGCATCTGGAAGCTGTAAGAGACGTTTGACCTTCAGCGTCTAAAATACGATGGGCTTATGACTGTTACAATGTCTTTGTAGGTCTTAAGACAGCCAGACGTTGTGCATCCAAGTTCCAGCGCGCAAGAGCTTACTCTGAGTTTTTTTGAGTTTGCGTAACTTCCAGAGCTTGAGCTCTCTTAGAACTATGTACTAGCGAGGATTGCAGTAATATATTTCCATCCAAAAACTCTCCAGCTACGCCAGCCTATGGTGTTCGTCAGGGCTCAAGATATCTTTACACCAAATACCAATGGTATCGGTTCAGCAGTAGAGTCGTGAAAATGTAACAGAGAAAGTTACTTTCGCAATTATTAATAGGTTGAGAATTGAATAAGCGTTGTACTGATTATATTGAATCATATTACAGGGAACACACAAACCAATAAAAGCATTTTCACTAACATAATAAAGTTCAATAGTGGGAGAGTAAATAGCTTTTTCGAAGAGCAGATAATTTTCCTTAATTTTCGCAATATTCTTCAACTCAGTAAATATCTTGTACTACACACTTGTAAAGTAGCCTATCTTCTTCATCAGAGTCCAAGCTATATCACGCCAAATTTCATGCATATCAGTTCAGCAGTTTAGCCATGAAAACATAACAGGTAGAGTTACTTTCGTGTTTATAGTACTAGTATGGGAATATGGATTGGCACAGATGTAACACATTGAGGATCGTATAAGCTTTGTGTTCCAGCTATTACCCATGGCTGGGCTCGCATATCAATAAAATGAAACGAAATGTGCATATGGTTTTATTGTCTGGGAGGCACTAGTTGGGATGTTCAGGGGCTTGGTCCAAGTCTTTTTATTTGACACCACTTGTGACTTGTACATCGATAGTGATAAAATGATGATGAGGACAATGCACACATCCAGATGCGAAAAGAAAAACAAACCGACAGAGGCGGAAACTGAACCCACCATCATGAAGGAGGAACGCTGACTGCATGACCAAGAAATATTCACAGAATTCTACGAAGAAGTTATAAGAAAGCATGACGCTCAGTGGCTAAAATGTGATGAGCTTGAGACTGTTATTAATATTGAAGTATGGTTTGTACACACAGAGGATTGTATAAAAATTGTATTCATGATGTTGAATCCGTATTATGTATAACATGTCAATCAATAAAAGCATTTTCACGAATATAACCAATTGCTTAATCAAAGAGTAAATAGCTTTTTCAAAGAGTAACTGGTGTAGTCTTCAAATCAGTAAATGTGTTGTAATACATACTTTCTACAGTAGCCTATGTTCCTCCTCAGTGTTAAAGGCACCTCCATACCAAATTTTACTAAAATCAGTTCAGCGATTTAGTCATAAGAATGCATAAAAGACAGAGTTTTTTTGCATTTCAAATATTGGTATGGATTATTAGTGAAACACACACACACACACACACACACACACACACACACACACATACACACACATCAGTTGTGTCTACTAAGAAATTCATCACTGAAGTAGAAAGAGTTGGCTATTCATAAATCCTTTAGGCTTATCTTAAACTGAACTTTATTGGTAGTTAAACTTTTCATGGGAGTTGGAAAATTATTTTTGGACCAAAGTAAGTGACATTAAGTCTTTGTGAAGATTATTCTTATTTCTAGTATTGATTCCATGAAATGTGCTGTTGGTTGAAGAAAGAGATGTATTTTTAATTACAATTTTCATTAAGGAATAAACGTAATGGGAAGCGTTCTCTAAACAGGCTTCTGCAGGTTGTTCTTGAGTTCACACCACAAACAACTTATATTACACTTTTTTGTAGCTGGAAAACTTTAGCTTGGCTTGATGAGCAGTTCTGTGGTGTGCTCCTCCGAGTTGAATTTACACTGATGAGCCAAAACATTATGACCAGTGCCCACCGCGAAGTTGTATGCTGCCCGGCGGCGCTGAGGGCGCGTGACGCGATAAGAGAAGTATATGAGCGTAGCAGAGACAAATGGGTAATCATCCCAGCGGTGATAAGTGACGAAAATGAGGAAATACGCCAACTGAAGCGATTTTGACAAAAGCCAGATTGTTGCGACCCACTGCCTGGGGGGGAACATCTCGAAAACGGCGAAGCGCGTCGACTGTTCGCGCTCTACCGTCGCGAGCATAAATGGAAACTTATTGAAGAATGCTGAGACCATGAGAAGGCGACAAGAAATTGGAAGTCCATACCTCATCACAAAAAATAGGGAAAGGAGGCTTGCGCTCTCTTTAAAGCAGGATAGCAGGTGATCTGCGGCAGATCTGATGACAGAGTACAGTGCTGGCGCAGGCACAATTTTTTTGGTGCACACCGTTCAGCACACAGTGTTGAACATGGTGATCCACAACAGATGTTAAGCCACGTCGATGGTTGTGTCCAAATACGCCGTCACTCAGGCGAACAACTGCTCGAAACATGCGGTGTGCCATGGATGCAGGCTGGTGGGAACAGTATATGTTATGGGGAACATTCACCTGTGCTTCCATGGGATGTGAGGTAGTAATCAAAGACGCCTTGACAGCTATGGTCTACATGAACATTACAGGGAACACCTGCAATCAATTATGCTTGATGTCTTCCTCAACAGTGATGGCATCTTCCAGCAGGATTAGTGTCAGTGTCACAAGGCCAATGGTTTGAGGAGCATGATAAAAGAACTCACGTTGATGTCTTGGGCATCAAATTTGGCTTATCAGAATCCACTGAAACCCAACTGAGACGCTATCGGGCACCAGCTCCGCGCCCACAGTCCAACCACCCATAAACTATGGGAAGTGTGTGACCTGTTCGTAGGCAGCTGATCCCATAAACCGCTGGAAACCTGTCAAGTGCCTGTCGAATTCATGCCATGCAAAATCACTGCTGAATTGCATTCCAGAGATGGACAAACATTTTTAAGTAGGTGGGCATAATTTTTTGTCCCATAAGTGTCTTATCAAGCTATTATCCCAAGAATTTCACATTGTCCACTACTTCTGTCTGTTTGTCATCATATTTTTGGCCTATACTGGTGGGAAACCTCTCACAAGTTCTGAATTGCATATGGCGTGTTTTTTCAAAGTTTAGTGATAGATAATTGGTTAGCAACCATTTATTAATGTCTATGAAATTTTAATTAACTGATCTTTCTAAGATTACACTTGATTTGCTATTTATTACAATGTATCTATCATCTAAATTCAGAACAAGCTTGGGATCTGGTAATGTTACTGATGGAAGGTCATTGATATACACAAGGAAAAGCAAGGGCTGTAAGAGAGAACCTTGTGAGATGCCACATATAATTAGTTCCCAGTTGGATGATGCCTGACAGCTTAATATGTGTCTCTTCCTTAATAACACCCAATGTTTCTCATCAGAGATACAGGCATTGAACCATTCTGCAGCATTTCCTGTTACACTGTAATACTCTAATTTAGTTAAAAGGATGTTGTGATTTACACAGTCAAATGCTTTTGACAGATAACAAAATATACCAGTAGCCATAATTTATTGTCTAATGAATTAAGTAAATTGTCCCTGTTTGTATAGATAGCTTTCTCAATATCAGAGCCATTTAGAAATAATAATGAGACTTGAACAATGTATTATTTGTTGTCAAGTGGTTAAGAAGCTGACCATATATTACCTTTTCTAAAATTTTTGAAAAGGCTGGCAAAACTGGACGAAAATTTGACAGTAATTTTTTATCTCCTTTCTCAGACAAAGGCTTAACTTCAGCATACTTCATCCATTCAGTAAATGTCCCACTGATAAACGACTGGTTACATGGATACCTTAATACGTTATGAAACTTAGAAGCACATTCTTTAATTAACTTTGTTGATATTTTATCATAACCACTAGATTTTTTATTTTAGACTTTTATGATGGACACTACTTCCAGTAGCATAGTGAGGATCATATTCATATTAGTGAATTTCTGTGTATTGTCTGGTCTGAGGTACTCTATGGCAGTATCTACTGAACCTGACAACGCCATCTTTTCAGTGACAGCTATGATATGTTTGTTAAAAGGTTTTGCAACACTGCACACATCTATTACCAATGTATCATTTACTCTTAATGCTATTTGCCCCTCTTTAAGTCTGTTTCTACCAGTCCTTTCCTTTACTATATCCCATATTGTCTTTATTTTGTTATCTGATCTGACTATCTTTTTCTTGTAGTGTCTTTACTTCGGCATACCTCTTACTTCCTTCAATATTTTGTAGTCTTGTAATGTGCTATAGCATCAACATCAGAGCTCTTTCTGACTGATTGATACAGTTTCTTTTTTTTACGAGAGACCTTTATTCCTTGTGTTATCCATAGTTTCTTGTAGACTTTGGTCTAATCTGTGTTAGTTTTGGGGAAAAACTGTGTTCAATTAAGATAAGAACTTATTATTAAAGGTGTTACATTTTTCATTCATGACATTAGCACTGTGTACATCACTCCAGTTCATGTCCTTGAGGAGTGTTCTAGAATAATCAATTTTTTGCCTACTGACCAGCCTCTTGGATTCAGATTTAATAGACTTTATACACAGTTCAGTATTAACATTTAACAAAAGGAACTGCATGTCATGGTGTGAGTGACCATTGACTGTTTGATTTTATGATATAATTTTGTTCATTAGACCTGTATATAAAGATATTATCAATTGTAGGAATTAAGTTGAGTGGTAGTGTCACTGACTCTAATAGATCCTTGCTGTGAGAGTTCTTAAGGAAACCTACTTTAAAGTCACCAGCAAGCACTATTTCCTTTTTTATGTTAAACAGGTTAATAAGCTTAAAGGTGATTTATGAACAGATTAAAATTACCTGGTGGTTCTCAGTATACACTTACTATTATGATTCACTTATTATGAAATTCTACTTCTGTTGCATACACTTCCTTGTGTTTCTCTAGGCAAAATTTATGAATGTCTATGTTCTTAAATAAATGACAGTTCTTGATGAATGTAGCAACTCCTCGTTTTACCATGTCTGCTCTACAGAAGTTAGATGCTAACCTAAATTCTGTACCAATTAACACATAGACAAGGCTATTCAAAAAGAAGTATCAGATTTCAAACACTTAATGCTTCTAAACTACAAATGATAGAAACACAATTCTAACGTTCCTGGAAGGAGAAAAATTCATATTTCTGTCCATTTAATGTGGGCAGCATGTGTTACAAGACAAATATAAAAACGGTGGCTCATTTCCTGCCACACACGAAGCAGCTTGTCTCTCGTTATCGAATTCACAGCTTCAACAATGTGATGTCGCAGACTTTCAAGAGTGTCTAGCATACAGGGGATAAAAACACAGTCTTTTACCTAACTCCACAGATGAAAGTCAAAAGGTGTTAAGTATGGAGAACTTTGAGGCCACCAGCAATGAAGTTCATCTTTCGTTCCTCCCAGGTCTCAAAACTCACACCTTGTGACTGTTATATGTAGGGTTACGTAGAACACCGCTTTTGTATCCTCCCTATACTTGACACACCGCTTTTGTATCCTCCCTATACTTGACACTCTTGAAAATCTGTGATATTGCAGTGTTGAAGCTGTGAATTCGATAATGAGTGACCAGCTGCTTCGTATGTGGCTGGAGCCACTGTTTTGAAATTTGTCTTGTGCTCACACTCGAGGGATAAAAATTTGAACTTTTCTCTTTTCAAGAACGTTTTGTAGTGTAGGAACAATAAATGATTGAAATCTGTTCCTTTTTTTGAATAGCCCTGTATACCAGTGGCCACAAGATGTTCAGAGAGGCCGTTTATGCCAGCTGAGTTTGATGACTGTAGTTCATCAGTGCTGATAATTATTTCAGTAATTTTATTAAGAACGTTTTGTAGTTTGGGAACAACAAATGATTGAAATCTGTTCCTTTTTTTGAATAGCCCTGTGTACCAGTAGTCACAAGATGTTCGGAGAGGCCGTTTATGCCAACTGAGTTTGATGACTGTAGTTCATCAGTGCTGATAATTATGTCATTTATTTTATTTTTTAGTTTTCAGATATTTTGATGCAGTAAAGATAGCTGACATTCTCCACTGAATGAGTTAAAATTGGGTGGAAATACGATTTCTGCCAATTGCTGAAAATTTTTAACCAACAGTTGTTTTTGCTGGTGGAATATGCCAAGATTATGTTGTTTGATTTCTTTCCTAAAGTGGAGATTTGTTTCACTCTTAACCTCTCGTAAGACTTGGTGTCTTTCTGTCATCTCTAACCCTAAAAAGGTAATAACAATGTGCACATGATCTAACCCTGAAATGACCATCTGAGGTATGCTGACAGACTGAACAGTATAGTATACAAAAGCCGCATTGTCCCATTCACAACTGAAGACCTGCTACATCTACTGACTTACAATGAGATTACAGATTCACTTCTATCTCCATTACACAGGCGACTTCACATAACGATATCTTGTGGTCCAAAGAGTATTTAGAAAGAGGCTTATGGCAGAAAAGCCATGCCAGTGAAGCGAAACTTATCTGAACAGTTTTTCAGCGAATTTCACTAATTAAATCTTCTCTAGCGATCAGTCAGGTAGCATTGTCATCTTGAGATAAGTCGATGCTACTACACCGATGATAACCCAAGATAATTTCATCATACTCATTATTATTCAACAATTTATGAATATTTCAATATTTATTGACCTAGGTTGATTAGATTAGATTAGATTAATACTAGTTCTATGGATCATGAATACGATATTTCGTAATGATGTGGAACGAGTCGAATTTTCTAATACATGACATAATTAGGTTAATTTAACAACATACTTAAGTTAATATAACAACTTTATTTTTTGTGTTTTTTGTTTTTCTTTATTTTTTTATTTTTATTTTTTTTTATTTTTTAAATATTTTTTTTCTTAATTTATATCTAAAAATTCCTCTATGGAGTAGAATGAGTTGTCATTCAGAAATTCTTTTAATTTCTTCTTAAATACTTGTTGGTTATCTGTCAGACTTTTGATACTATTTGGTAAGTGACCAAAGACTTTAGTGCCAGTATAATTCACCCCTTTCTGTGCCAAAGTTGGATTTAATCTTGAATAGTGAAGATCATCCTTTCTCTTAGTATTGTAGTTATGCACACTGCTATTACTTTTGAATTGGGTTTGGTTGTTAATAACAAATTTCATAAGAGAGTGTATATACTGAGAAGCTACTGTGAATATCCCTAGATCCTTAAATAAATGTCTGCAGGACGATCTTGGGTGGACTCCAGCTATTATTCTGATTACACGCTTTTGTGCAATAAATACTTTATTCCTCAGTGATGAATTCCCCCAAAATATGATGCCATATGAAAGCAATGAGTGAAAATAGGCGTAGTAAGCTAATTTACTAAGATGTTTGTCACCAAAATTTGCAATGACCCTTATTGCATAAGTAGCTGAACTCAAACGTTTCAGCAGATTATCAATGTGTTTCTTCCAATTTAATCTCTCATCAATGGACACACCTAAAAATTTTGAATATTCTACCTTAGCTATATGCTTCTGATTAAGGTCTATATTTATTAATGGTGTCATACCATTCCCTGTACGGAACTGTATGTACTGTGTCTTATCAAAATTCAGTGAGAGTCCGCTTACAAGGAACCACTTAGTAATTTTCTGAAAGACAGTATTGACAATTTCATCACTTAATTCTTGTTTGTCACGTGTGATTACTATACTTGTATCATCAGCAAAGAGAACTAACTTTGCCTCTTCATGAATATAGAATGGCAAGTCATTAATATATAATAAGAACAACAAAGGACCCAAGACTGACCCTTGTGGAACCCCATTCTTGATAGTTCCCCAGTTTGAGGAATGTGCTGATCTTTGCATGTTATGAGAACTACTTATTTCAACTTTCTGCACTCTTCCAGTTAGGTACGAATTAAACCATTTGTGCACTGTCCCACTCATGCCACAATACTTGAGCTTGTCTAGCAGAATTTCATGATTTACACAATCAAAAGCCTTTGAGAGATCACAAAAAATCCCAATGGGTGGTGTTCGGTTATTCAGATCATTCAAAATTTGACTGGTGAAAGCATATATGGCATTTTCTGTTGAAAAACCTTTCTGGAAACCAAACTGACATTTTGTTAGTACTTCATTTTTACAGATATGTGAAGCTACTCTTGAATACATTACTTTCTCAAAAATTTTGGATAAAGCTGTCAGAAGGGAGATTGGACGGTAATTGTTGACATCAGATCTATCCCCCTTTTTATGCAAAGGTATAACAATAGCATATTTCAGTCTATCAGGGAAAATTCCCTGTTCCAGAGAGCTATTACACAGGTGGCTGAGAATCTTACTTATCTGTTGAGAACAAGCTTTTAGTATTTTGCTGGAAATGCCATCAATTCCATGTGAGTTTTTGCTTTTAAGCAAGTTTATTATTTTCCTAATTTCAGAGGGAGAAGTGGGTGAGATTTCAATTGTATCAAATTGCATAGGTATGGCCTCTTCCATTAACAGCCTAGCATCTTCTAATGAACACCTGGATCCTACTATATCCACAACATTTAGAAAATGATTATTAAAAATATTTTCAACTTCTGACTTTTTGTTCGTAAAGTTTTCATTCAATTTGATGGTAATACTGTCTTCCTCTGCTCTTGGTTGACCTGTTTCTCTTTTAACAATATTCCAAATTGTTTTAATTTTATTATCAGAGTTGCTGATTTCAGACATGATACACATACTCCTGGATTTTTTAATAACTTTTCTTAATATAACACAGTAGTTTTTATAATTTTTGATAGTTTCTGGGTCACTACTCTTTCTTGCTGTCAGATACATTTCCCTTTTCCGGTTACAAGATATTTTTATACCCTTAGTAAGCCATGGTTTGTTACAAGGTTTCTTACGAGTATATTTAACTATTTTCTTGGGGAAGCAGTTTTCAAAGGCATTTACAAAAATGTCATGAAATAAATTATATTTTAAATTGGCATCAGGTTCACGGTACACCTCATACCAGTCTAACTGCTGTAGGCTTTCCCTGAAATTTGCAATTGTTAAATCGTTGACTGAACGTACTACTTTGGAGGACTGTTTAGTATTGCTGAATGGAGCTATGTCATATATTGTAACTAGCTGTGCACCATGATCAGAAAGACCATTCTCAACAGGCTGAGCATTTATCTGGTTAAACTTATCTTGGTCTATAAAGAAGTTATCTATCAGTGGGCTGCTATCCTTTACCACCCGAGTAGGAAAATCAATAACGGGTGTCAAATTGAAAGAACGGAGTAATACTTCAAGGACATTTTTCCTATTACCCTCTTTCAGAGAATCTACATTGAAGTCCCCACAAATAATAATTTGCTTCCCCCTGTCTGACAGATAGCACAACAAGGAGTCCAAATTTTTCAGAAATAGATGAAATTTCCTGATGGAGGCCTATATACAGTTACAATTATAAATGTGCCTTTATTTAATTTAAGCTCACAGGCACATGCTTCTATATGATCAATCTCTATAACATTCTGGAAAGTATCATGAGAAACAGTTGGAGATCAATGGAAGTCTTTGAACGAAAATAATTTGACTGTGTACCTCACATATGCTTATGATAAGCAAGTACGCAAAATTAATGACTAGATTGAGGATATCTTGGTTCGGAGGACACAACATGTTATATTGGATGGAGAGTCATCGAAATATATAGAAGTAATATCGGATATGCTACAGGAAAGTTTTTTGGGACCGTTGCTATTCATGTTGTACATTAATAACTTTCTAGTCACGTTAGTTTTTGCTTATGTTGCATCTATCTGTAATGACGTTACGTCTAAAAAATTCTGCACAAATGTTCATTCAAATCTCGATAAGATGTGAAAATCATTCAAAGGTTTGCAGCGTGCCTTAAATAATCGGAAATGTCAAATTTACTCTAGGCCAAAAAAAGAAAAAGACATAGGAGCCTATAACTACGATATTAAAGGCACACAGTAGGAATCGGTCAACTTCTATGTGGAACAATTTGTAAATATATGAAATGAAACGAATCCATTCGTGGGTGAACCAAGTGGCAGACATGGATTTCGACTGCGAGGACAAGATTACAGCAACTACAGCGCGCACCTAGGCGTTTAAGCAGTCATTCTTCCCACGCTGAATACGTGAATGGAACGGGAAATAGCACTAATAAATGGCGGAATGGGAATTACCACTCTGCCATGCAGTTTGCATAGTATGGATATAAAAGTATACAAGAGCCGCTTGAAATAATTGATGGTTTATTTATTAGTGCAGTTACAACCAAGTACAAGTTGCTCCTTGGGTGCGCTAAAGTAAAAGTGATTTCTATGTATCACCATAGTTATTAATTATATTAGCCTGTGATATCACTGATGGAAATTTACTTTTCGATACTAGTTTACTTTGATGTGTAGTCGATATTATGCTGTATCTCGAAAAATCGACAACAGTACCATCGATTAAATGTCGACATATTACCGCTTGGTGTGGTTTGCAAATTGATTTCTGTACCTGCCAACAGGTGGCATTATCGTAGACGTCAGGGGGACTTTTGAATTCGAAACATAAACAAATCGGTGTATACAGTAACTACACAGAATATGAGAAGCAGAAGGCATAGCGTGGCAATGCATTGCCCAGTCAGTTGCAGTTTTGGGTTGTACAGTGCAATACTTATTATTTTTGCATTCATTAGAGCAGAAGAACTTACCGATCCTCAAAGTTTGAGAGATCCTACGGTTGTCATCGCAATTCTAGTTCGAAATAAAGCTCATACATTGCCTTACTTTCTGACGCTCCTAGAGAGGTTAGAATACCCAAAAGATAGGATATCATTGTGGTACGTTCGTTTCCAAAATATCTTTTCATATTTTATTTATAAAACCCAAGTTTTCTTTAATGTAAGGTTAATTTCGAATCCCTCCCTAAAAGAACCTGGGGGAGAAAAACAGCATTTATAAGATTATAATGTTTTATTTGTTTAGCTTTAAATGATTACAATGTGTAAAACTCCGCGATGTGTTTCGTATATTGATGGTTCGTGCTTGCTATCCATGAAAAGTGGAAGAAATTATTTTTACATGTGCGCTGCGAGTGTTTTATTGTTCTTGTTAGAAGTAACATTGTAGTTCTGTTGTCGTAAACTTAAAAATATAGTGCGTGAAATTCTTGTATGTTCCTGTCATGGAAGCTGTTTGAGATGTACTGGTTGTAGATACTCTTTCAGAGTAGAGTTCAGAAAACGCGATGATATGCATGACATTCAGTGTGTAACTTACTCAGTGACAATGTTGTTCAGTTTTGCAGTATTAGTTTATTTATATTTTGTAAGTAGGTTAACTACGCTATAAATTGTGGTCAATGTACTATAAGTTTTGTATTTGTATCAGACAGGGAAAAATTGTTAACAGCTTGTTTTAAAATTGGTGTAACGTGTTACTTTTCTTCTCGTTTGCTATCCATATAACTGTTAATATAAAGACTGTGAGCTCACAGACGGGAAAGTTACTGATTTTCAGCTTGCTTGTATTTGCAGTCTCCGCTCATGATTGCCTCCTTGAAATTGATGTCCCAAAGTTATCCATGATGTACCTCTATGTGCCAGAATATATCCTTTACATCTGTATTTGACTGTTTATTTTTTACCCGTGGGTATTCTGTCGGAATCTGCAAACATGCACCAAATTTGGTTGGCAACCACTTTGCCCAGTCTGTATCTCTTACAACTGGTGTAGCAAGGTTATTATTTCTTGTTTAATATTCCAACTTCTTTTGGTATTGCTCCTTTAGTTTAGATTAAGTATATGGTAAGTCAATTTTTAGAGAAATAAGTTTATTACATTAGTGCAGTGTCTGAAATTTGTTTTCAGCTACAGCTGATTCTCTGCTTTCTCTCACTGAAATGCAAAATACTGATCTTCAGCCTCTTACAGTAGGCCAATCTCACTTTTAATAGAAAAAGTTAATTTAATATACTGCAGAAACATAACAAATCAGGAATTGCTTGTACTTGATCTTTCATTACTAAACCACACCTATCCTTTCTTTTCTTTCTTTCTTTAAATTTATCTAACGATTACTGAGACAATACCTATGGCTATATTATAAAATATTTTCTTTAGTAAGGACCCAAGCTGATCACAATATTTTGCAGTTCTTATTTGATTACCATTGTCAGACTGGTTTTTTGCCACCTATTAATCTCAACTAGGCCCTACTTAAGACAGTGGTATCTAGAGAGAGATTCATTGTCACACCATACCCTTGTGTCATAGTTTGAGTGTATGAATTTCAGTGAATTATCAACAGCTATTGTTGTCACCTTCAACCTAACAGCTGGTTTGATGCAGCTCCAGGAAAAAGTTACAGTGTGTCCTCAAATTTTTTTGTAGTTAGTCTAACATGTGTGTACATAATATTCACCAAAATGTCCACTTGATATATATCTGTTATGTAATTCAGCTTCCAAAAACATATCGTGTGATTTTTTTTTTTTTATATATAAAGAAGGCTAATTGCGTCAGTCAACTGTACATCCTACAGGCTATTCTCAAGATAGTATCCTTTCCATTCAGATGATTTTCCGAGTCTTTTGTGGTCCCCGACAGAATTATATCATCAGCAAATGTTGTGTGTTTATTACTTCTCCTTAATGTTTAATTTCTTCTCTAAATTCTCTTGAATTTCTGCTACTACTTGTTTTGTATATGTGTAGACAACATACCACCATACAAGGACTATGCCAAGCAAAGTACTGTGGGGTCCAAACAAACTGTCGGTCAGATGACAGCATTACTTTCTTGGTACTGCCAGGTCAATTTCATCATGTTTGGCTCTCCTAAGGCTCTTAAGACTTCTGAGGGAATGTCATCTAGTCCAGCTTCCTTGTTTCGACTTGCATCTTTCCGTGATGTATCAAATTATTCTCACAGTATTACTTCCCCCATGTTATCTTCATCCATTTTGTCATGCATTTATGTAATATTGTTTCAACCTCCATTCCTCTGCATAGTCCTCATATTTATTCCTTCCACCTATTGCCCTTTTCTCCTTTGTTTTGTGCTAGTTTGCCATCAGAAATTTGGATGTTCATGCATCTGCTTATCTTTCCTCCAAAGTTACACAACAGATCACACACACATTTACATTAACGGATCCTCTCTCTCTCTCTCTCTCTCTCTCACACACACACACACACACACACACACACACACACACACGACCATTGTCTCTGGCTGTCAAGGCCAGAGACAGTGGACGTGGGTGTGAGTTGTGTTTGTGTGAATGTGTGTATGTTCTGTTGTTAATTCAGAAAAAAGTCCTTTTGGCTGAAAGCTTGCCTGTGTAGCAGCTTTTTTGTTGTGCCTGCCTGTGACTCAACATCTTCACTTTATGGCGAATAGCAGTTTATCCTTTTCGTTATATTGTCATTATTCCATTCTGGGTTTTCCACTGTTGGACTTTCTCAACAATTTCTGGCAGATTCAAATTACTGAGGTCTCTCTTCCTGTATTTCAAATTTTTTTGCAGTCTCTTCAAGTTTCAGTCTGCATGTCTTAACTGTCAAATTAGGGTCAGAGCATTGTCTGCATATGGACACATTTTACAGTGTAAAACCTACTTTCTAAAACCTTGTCTTACTGTTACCTACTGTACCAAAAATATTTTGTTGTCGTCAGGTCTCATTCATGTGTACAACCATGCTCCAGTATTTTTAAGTCAGGTGTATGCAGGGAGACTTTATTCCTTTCTCACAGTCCACATTTTCGTAACTTTTTTTCCTCCTGTTCCTTTTCCCACTATCAAATTTGACCATCTTAGCTAATTTTGAATCTCCAGTAACATAGTGGATGATTTCTTTTAACTAAGCATACCTTTTCCATCCCTTCATCATGTGCAGAGCTATCAACCATGTATACTTTATTATTCTAGTTGTCATGTTTTGCTGTCTACGGTGATCCATTCACTATGCTGTTCATGGTAGTTAACCCACATAACTATTTTTTTCTTTTGTTCATTATTAGATCTATGCCCCAGATAGAAATTCTATTTTGCATGTATACCAGTGCACTGAGACTCCTGTTCTTTGTGCCATTCCACTTCACTAATACCATCTATATTTAGCCTGGACCTATTAATAACTGTACATTCCACTGACCAAATTTTTGTATGGACAGCCACTCCTTTATTTTTATTAACTGTATAATCCAGGGTGTTCATAATGTCCAGGAACGCTTTCAATTATTTATTGCACAAGAACTAAACATTGTAAAGATGTCATACATATTGCATTTTGAAGAGAAACTCGGAAAGTTTTTTGTACAAACATTCGATACGTGAACCATGAGCAGACATCAATGTGGTAATCCAATTCTTGCCATGCCCATCCCAGCATGGCATCATCAACTGTGGCAGTCACTTCCCGTATTCTCTCCCGGAGCTCTGCTACATCACGTGGTAGAGGCGGTACCGACACCACATCTTTAATGTGTCCCCACAGAAAAAAGTCATGCAGAGTGGGATCTGGTGTTCGGGGAGGCCATTTCATGAAACAGCTGTCCTCTTCTGTAGCACGGCCGATCCTTCGTGCCACAGCTCTGTGTTCAAGGTACCCACGAACTTCTCGATGAAAATGGGGTGGCGCCCCATCCTGCTGAAATGGCCTTCCATGTTGGTGGCTTCTTACCGTACTTGGTTCTAAACATCAGTTGAACAGCTGTAGCACACTTGTTTTTGTCAAACTCCAACACACAGAAAGCTCGCTCCACACTGGAACTTGCCACATTTGCGACTAGCGCTGACTTTTGGCATATTACCAAACTACGATGTGGCGGTATATGTGAAAACAAAAAACTTTCAGGGTTTCTCTTCAAAATGACATATATATGATATCTGTGCAATGTTTGGTTCTTGTGCAATAGATAATTGAAAGTGTTCCTGGACTTTATATACAACCTGTGTTATAATACACATGTGTATCTCTCAAGGGGAAACCTCCAGTTTTACTGATTTTCAAGTGATGCCCAAACAGAGATTACATATATGCGTGTTTTACACATTCTCTTCTTCTTCCATGATTGACAGAGTCTGAATGATAAAATCTTACCACACTGGCTATCATTGGATAAAATAAAATACCCATTTATTTTAATTCATTCAGTTACCAAAAGTGAAGGCTGTCATTCAGAATTTCAATATTGGTGTGAAAATCAAACACTTTGTATTTAAGAAGCTTTTTATATCTAGGTGCATGTTTTGAAAAGTGTGTTGTTCATTTGTATTCTGTTTTCTCTATTCTAATCTTGCTACCCACTATCATTGTTTCTATTTCATCTGTGGATGTGGTGCAACTCTATGTTGTAGAATTATTCATGCTAAAAATGTCCTTCGAAAAGGTTCTGCTCTTGGCTTACTAAGTGTGTTTGGTAATCAGCCGTGGAGGATAACTCAGCCAATGTTTTGTGATGAAAACAGTTCTTTGCATTATATGAAGGAGTGAGATATAATGTATTACAAAATTGTTAAGGCTCTCGTGATCACTTGTTGACAAATTGCCTGTTGGCCTGTGTCTGGTTCCTGGGCTGACGTACGTTTGACAACAAGTGTCAGCCACAGAACACGAGATGTGAGTTTTGCCCTTCTTTGAGTAACCTCGTGAGCTTTGAATCCCTTGATCAGTCTGAATTTATCAAACTGTTATGCAGTTCCAGTATAAGCTGTTTTCAAATTTATGTTCCATGAATAATGTATATTGTACTGTGCTGGTGTGTGACATCACTTCCTGTAACATGACACAGTAATAGTGTGAGTAGTTGTTGGCCGACATAACTTGCTATTATATAGTCACTAGCATGTAACACAACAGTGGAAGCCTGCTTCTGCAAGACTTGTTTTTGTAGGAAGCAGTACTTCCCATCAACATGCGATGAAATGATCAATAACATTACAGTGGTAAACAAGTTCTATAGACTTTTGGCAGTGAATTCAAGTTGATAAAAGTCAGCAGTTTTGGCTTCAGCATATTAGCTAAAATAACAAGAAGACTATCAATGTTGCAGTTGTGCCTGTCATCAGAAGAAAAAAGAAACATGAAATCTGTAAACAGTTATACATTTAAAAAAGATTTATAAAATAAATTCAATTAAATACTGTAAATGTTTTATGATAAATGCAGTGCAAATGAATATAAATGACATTCTCACAACAAACTTGATCTGTGGAGGTTCCATTATGTTTCAGTAAACTCCTCTGAAGAACTGTACCAAAAGTGCTCAATGTTCCCTTATGGCTACATTTATGTAATTACTCTGCAATTCACAATTAAGTGCCTAGCAGATGGTTTATTGAACCACCTTCGAGCTAATGAGCGTGGTAGCTTAGCAATGGACGACGGTTCAAACCCATGTTTGGCCATCCTGATTTAGGTTTTATGCGATTTCCCTAAATAGCTTGAGGTAAATGCCAGACTGGTTCCTTCAAAAGGGCATGGCCACTTTTCTTCTCCATCATTTCTTAATCTGAGCTTGTACTCCGTCTCTAAAGAACTCCTTGTCGACAGCTCATTAAACACTAAAGTCCTCCTCCTCCTTCAAGCTGTTTCTCTACCATTCCACTCTCAAGCAGAGTGCAGGAAAATTAACACTTAAATCTTTCTGTGTTAGTGCTGATTTCTTATATTTTATTATGATGATCATTTCTGCATTTGTATATGGGCACCCACAAAATGTTTTTGCACTCTAAAGAGATGGTTGGGGATTGAAATGTCATTAGAAGATCCTGCTGCAGTGAAAAATGCCTTTATTTTAATGATTACCACCCTAACTCGTGTATCATATCCATCGCACACTCTGCCCTATTTTGTGACAATACGAAATGAGCTGCCCCTCTTTGAACTTTTTTTGTGTCCTCTGTCAGTCCTATCTGAAGCAGATCCCATACCATGCAGCAATACTGCAAAAGAGGAAGGACAAGCCTAGTGTAGGCAGTTTCTTTAGCAGACCTGTTAACATTTTGCAAGTGTTCTACCAGTAAACCACAGTCTTCAGCTACCTTTCCCAACAACATTATCTACATGATCATTCCAATTTAAGTTATTCGTAATTCTAATTCCTAAGTATTTAGTTAAGTTTACAGCCTTTAGATTTGTATGATTTATCATGTAACCAGTATTTAGTGGATTCGTTTTAGTACCTCTACTGATGGCTTCACACTTTACATTACTTAGTCAATTGCAACTTTTCACGCCATACAGATATTTTGTTCAAATCATTTTGCAGGTAGTTTTGACCATCTGATGACTTAAAAGGACAGTAAATGACAGCATTATCTGCAAACAATCTAAGAAGGCTGCTCAGATTGTCTCATAAGTTGTGTATGTATATCAGGAACAGCAGAAGGCCTATAACACTTTCTTGAGGACCAGGGGATGTTACTTTCATTTTAGTCAATGACTTTGTCAGTTACTGTGAACTGTGATCTTTGGCAGGAGATCATGATTACAGTTGCACAACAGAGATGTACTGCACAGACACACAATTTGATCAGAAGTTGCTTGTGTGGAATGGTGTCAAAAGCCTTCTAGAAATGTAAAAATATGGAATCACTTTGAAATCACCTGTTCATAGCACTCTTTACTTTGTGAGAATAAACAACCAATTGCATTTCACAAGAACAATGTTTTCTGAATCCATGTTGACTGTTTGTTAATAAATCATTTTCTTTGAGGCAATTCATAATGTTAGAACACACAATATGTTCCAAAATCCTACTGTAAATCAATGTTAGTGATAGTTGTCTGTTCATATTGAAAGTGGCATAAATGTCTGACTGTTGTTTTTCCAACTTGATACACAAGCAACAGAAGAATACCAATTGTAAATACATTTTTACTCCATAATTTGTTGTACCTCTGAAATATAGCGGACACACACACACACACACACACACACACACACACACACACACACACACACACACACACGGGTCGTGTGTGTGTGTTGTTGATGAAGGTCAATGGCCAAAAGCTTTAAGTGTAAGAGTATTTTTGTTGTGCCTATTTGCGACTCAGCATCTCCGCTATATGGTAACAACTTTCCTTCTCATAATATTGTTACATCCCATCCTGGATTTTCCATTATTTCGTACCTCTGAAATAGTTAAATAACTGAATTTTCCACATCAAGCATCACTAATATGAAATTTCATACAAAATAATGAAGTTTAAGTCCATGTCTCCTTCGTCTGGTCACCTATACACCACATTAGGTTCCCCTTGCACTTCCAGTAACTTTTTACAAATGAATTTTTGAGTCACTAAAGTTGTCATAGTAGTAGTATAACCAGTATTGATTCCCATGGCTTCTCAAGGTAGTTTTCTTCCCATTCTGATGATAATTATTTTGTAAGCTCACTATCCAAAATCCTCAGTCTGACAATTCATTGCATATTCTGTTAGTTTTTTTATGTGTGCAGTTACCTTGTCTTTTTATGGTAGTGAACTCAGAGATTGAAATCTACCAAAATCTTTTGTTGAGATCTGCAAATCTAAGTAAGAGACTACTTTTTATTTCTGTAAGATGAAAATTCAGTTTGCAACTTGAGACTGTAATGTGCACAAAAGCAACACTTGAAGGCTGATTCGGTATCTGAGTAAGTGAGATATATTGTTAGATATGAAAATGCTGCTACATTCATAGGGGCAAAAATTCTGAATAAATAGCAGCACTGAAATTATCTGTTTTCAAAAATGACATATTTGGTTACCCTTAAAATGGTTTAAGTATTTTCTTATGTTTTGTCTGTATCTTCAGTCAGATTAACACACAAATGCTGTAGCCAATTGCACATGACTGCAATTTCATTAAGAAATTACATTGTTTTGCTTGGCAAATGTTTATCTATTGTTTTGCTTGGCAAATGTTTATCTATTGTTAATAAAGTTGCTGTTGCACTGTAATTATACTTTTCTCCAAGGGTAAGAAGCGACCACAATGAAGATTCATCCCTGGAAATACTAAAGAAGTGGCTGACAACTGTTGAAAATGACTACCATTCTATAAGTGCTGAGCTGTTGTCATCACCACCCGACCGCTTGCCAGGGGAGAACAGTTCTGTTGCATGGTCTAAACAAAGATTTACTCATGTTATTCAACTGAGAGAAGAAGCACTAATGGTAGCGAGATATGTGTGGGCAGATTATATATGGGTGAGTGAAAATATGTGTATCATCAGTTTACTATCAGGACAATATTGTGACTAATGATACAGTCAAAGCCATTTCCAAATAACAAAATATACCTACATTTTTTATAAATTTTTATTTGCAGCTATGAGATGCAATACACATTTAGGCAATTACACAAAGAATACGGATCTAATGAACTGCTTGTACTTTTATAAAATTGCTAGATAGTGAACATCTGTGGATAATTTTTTACTTGAGCAGTAACATTTTTGCCATTGACTGGATATGTTTACTGTAAACTCCTCAATTTTTAATCTTGGATTTCAGTCTAGCAGCAAGTGGCTTAAATGCTGAAACATACAAAATGGATGTTACCTTGTATGGTGGTTATCAACATTCGTAATACACACCACTGGTGTGTAAAAGATGGAAATGATCTTTGAGGAATTGTTTTTATGCTCCCTACACCCATCACTGAATTCAGTTCCTTGGGAACTGTTTACATCTGTTACAAACTAGTGCTACACATAATGGATACTGATGAGCTGTACAAGCTCACATCCATTTTTATTTCTTTTACCTATTTTGACAGTTGCTGTGTTTCAGTAAGTACACAAACCACTGCTAATGGGGAGTAATGACTTAGAAGAAAATGTGATGTTTGATGATTTTGTACACTTTTAATGATCTTGGGGAACCTGGTGGAGATTGAAATTTCAGCTGTTCTGGCAAAAATGATGAAAATGATGATGGACCAAAAGACAATTCTGTCTGTGATTTAAAAGGGAAAAAATTGTCATCAGAAATGTTGCACATGTGCAACCTCAGAACAGAAGTAGACAATGACGTATTTTTTACTTTGGTTGCAATAGAAAATGTGCTTCAGCAAGTGTGCTGGGCATAACTGACGCAGAAAATAATCACTAATTTCTTTGCAAAATAAAAACGAATTTTTTTGCATATTTTTAGAAATATTTATGTTCATTCAAAGTGTTAAAATAAATAAAAATTGGTACAAAAGATCAGATTTCTCTTAATTTTAATTGTAGCTCTCCCTTTCACTTTTCATTGTAAAGAAATATGAATGTTTTTGAAACTGTTGCATTATTTTTTAACTATGTTCACATTTACTTTTTCTTGGTTCCCCTCGATCAGTCAAACATCTTCCACTTCAGTCCGTGAAAATTTTATTAAATTTGCTCTCAATTATTTGAACTTTTGCTAAGCTCCCTTGAACTTCAAATTTTCAAGGATCATGTTTGTATAAAAACTGAATCAAGAAAATCTCTTCATTTACTGTTTTCAGCATTGTTCCTGTGTTATTAGGCAGCTCCCTTACAGTGTGAATCTGTATAGCACCTCTTATGTGCACACTGAGCAAGACCCACAAATGTGCTCCAGCTGTCTGGAATCATGTGGCACAAAGCTATTTAAATCGCATTTGCATGTATAAATTCCCTTGACCCCCTTTAATCGGCATCTACAACCAATAACACCTTGTGTGGTGGCTTGTATGACAAGGAAGAAAAGGAGATTGATGCTGGACGTCATACTAGTGTGTCCTGTGGCATACTGACATTGGGCTTGGCCAGAGATGGAGCTAGTGCAGGTGGGTTTCTGCCACCTCTGGAGGGAGTTGTTGACTTTGGTGTGGTATGGTGAGTGCCATGAATGGCATGGGAGGATTAAAGGCTCAACTTCTATGGGCACCAACAGTTGTGTGAATGAGTATTTAGGCTCTTGTGACTTGTGGTGGGGCCTGAGGTTACAATGGTGGACATGGCATGGACATGGGTGGTGCATGCCTGTGGGCAGGATCACAGCAAGTTACGCATGTCCTTGTGAGGTGTGAGCAGGGGTATGGGCTATTCATGCTGCTGTGGCCAAAGCTGTTTCCTATGGCATACCATCTGCACTTTGTCTGCCTGTGATGTCAAAAAGCTGGGGGACCCCTGTGATGAACGATGAGGCCTTGCAACCAACCTGGGTCCAATTGAAACTATGAGCCCAGTGGTGGGAGCATGTAGAGTAGTAGGTGCTCAAATACCCTTTGTGAGCCCTCACAAAAATGGTTCAAAAAATTTGAACACTAAGCAATATTTGTGTAAGTGCAAAATTTTGGTCAGGCTGCAACCAATGTCAAGGGTTGTTATATACATTGTAAGGAAGCTGGCGAGGGTTTCGTTGAATGATAACGTAGCTTTCCTCAGCTGCCCACTGAGGTTTGTGACAAACTACTCCTCTGCCTCTGAATTAGGTGCTGTGTGAAAAGGACAATGTCTGCAGAAATCCACATAACTTATGGAAAATTTGACACTGTATCCGCTACTAGAAACCGCATTGCTCCATGGACTGGTCTGGTGAAGTCCACATTCACTCACTCCCACAGGCGATCTGGAACAGGCTGTGAGTAAAATTCTTTGGTGGGGTCAGCCAGATTATAGAGGCAAGTGACATGCTTGGCCCACATGTTAAATATCTTTGTCCAACTGGGGCCACACCTGGGATATAATATCCCCAGTGCATTGTGTGAATCCTCTGGACGATACAGGGGGGCAGAATCTGAGTAAGACAGTGACTTGGCATTCCTCCTCCTCAGTAGTGAGCAATGTAGCAGTAGAACATCCTTGTTGGCATTTAGTTGGAGATGGAGGAGAAGCATGTCTTAAATGCAGGTTCAGGCTCTGTAGGTAAGTGCTCTGGTCACCCTGCTCTACTGACAGTAGTAGCAGGTCCATCTTGTGGCTGTGGCTACTTCAAGAGCTAGATACTCAATCAAGGGTATTTTGCATAGTACATCCAGGGCGAAACAGCATCTTGTGAATATTGAAGTCTGGATGCATTCCCATAGACATGTGATGTAGTGCATTGGCATTTGTTATTGGACAGGGAGGTGACGGTGTATTTCATAATTATAGTTACTTAAAAACGTCACCCACTGTTGCAGTGTAGCATCATTTTATCTGGAAGCTTTTGATAGTGGACCAAAAAGAGAGCATTGGCACATGGAATGTTGTGCCCGTACAACAATACATTAAACTTTTTTGTAGCACAGATTATTGCCAAAGCATCCTTTTGAATGTGAAAGCAGTTCATCTGTACTGCTGTCAATGTTTTATAAGCAACCACATTGGGTGATCCATGCTGCCATAGTTCTTGAGACAGTATAGTACAAATACTATTTTGAGACGTACCAGTTGCTGAAGTTGGGTGCATGCTTGGTGTGAAAGTTGCCAGGCAAAGAGAAGATTTGAGACTTTTCTTTTTAGTTTAAGTATAGGCTGCAACTCACTCCATATCTGATGATTATCATCGCTGCACTCAGTGTAGAAGTAGTGGGGCTCAATTCCCAGTACCTCCTCAGAATTTTTCTGTGATAAGAATGGTGTTAACTCAGTCTTGTGACACCAGCTGGGGAGCTGCATCAGTAATGAAGCAGCTGCATCGTCAGGATTCATCTATTGGCATTAACTGTGGGAGTGATTGACAACATGCCGGTCACAAGTCCCATGATCATACATCACTCATCTTATTGCCTTGTAGGCAGCAGTTGGAACAGGCCTAAGCCCTGGGTGGTGGTTAAGTTTTTATTATAACTTGTTGGTAGCTGTTGGTGGACCAACAAATTTTATGCCTGTTTTACAAGTTATATTTGTAGGTCATGCAATTTAAACTGATTTAGTTATACACTTACTATAATATTTACCTCTCCCCCAAAAGATTGAAACTCTTTTAAACCTGTAGGTACAGATAATTCAGTTATGCCTCATGTGTGGCATAAAATGAAAACTGAAAGTGTGATCCTATGCATTTAATGGTTAGCTCTTACTGAGTTGGCGCTTCTCAGTGGGTAAACAGTGTTTGAAGGCTTTAGATATACTGCTCTTGTGTGGTCCTCATTACAGAAATATTGACCAGGTAATCTGCACAGGCTATAGAAGCATATATAACTAGGGAAAAGATAGACACTGTGTATAGGAAAATTAAAGACACAGTTGGAGAAAAGAAGAATAGATGTACAAATATCAAGAGCTCAGGTGACAATCCAGTACTAACTAAAGAATGGGAAATTGAAAGGTGGAAGGAGTATCTACAGGGATTACAAGAGAAATGAACTTCAAGACAATATTATAGGAAGGGAAAATTATGTAGGTGGAGATGAGTTGGGAGATATGATATTGCAAGAAGAATTTGGCTGAGCAATGAAAGATCCAAGTTGAAACAAGGCCCATGGAGTAGATGACAATCCCTCAGAAATACTGGTACTCTTGGGAGAACCAGCCATAACGAAACTATTCCACCTGGTGTGCAAGAGTACAAGATAGGTGAAAAACTTGCAGACTTAAAGGAGAATGTAATGATTCCAATTCCTAAGGGAGCAGGTGTTTCACAGATATGAATATTACCAGATCGTCAGTTTAGTACACCATGATTGCAAAGTACTTACCCAAATTATTAATAGAAGGATGGAAAAACTGTTAGACGCCGATCTTGGGGAACAAATGTAAGAACATGTGAGGCAGAACTGATCTTATAACTTCAATTAAAAGATAGATTAAGGAAAGGCAAACACACATTTAATGCTTCCGACAATGTCAACTGGAGTACACTCTTAGAAATTCTGAAGCCAGCATGCATAAAACACAGGTAGTGCAAGGAAACCAGACAGTAGTTACAAGAATCAGGGAACATAAATGGGTAACAGCAGTTGAGAATGGAGGGAGACAGGGCTGTAGCCTATCCCTGATATTATTCAATCTGTACATTGAGCAAGCAGTAAGGGAAACCAAAGAAATATTTGGAGAAGGAATCAAAGTTTTCGGAGAATAAATAAAAACTTTGCTGTTTGCCAGTGACATAGCAGTTCTGTCAGAGACCATAAAGAGCTTGGAATAACAGTTGTTTCAATGGATAATGTCTTGAAAGGAGGACATAAAATGAACTTTAATAAAAGCAAAATGGAATGTAGTCAAATTAAATCAGTTGATACCGAGGGAATTGGATAGGAAATGAGAATCTGAAAGAAGTAAAACTTCTGCTGCTTGGGCAATAAAATAACTGATGATGGTTGAAGTAGAGAGGATATAAAATGCAGTTGCAAGAAAAGCTTTTCCTAAGAAAAGAAATTTGTCAATACTGAATATAGATTTAAGTAGTGGAAAGTAGAAAGTCTTTTCTGAGGGTATTTGTCTCGAATGTAGCCTTGTAAGTAAGTGAAACATAGATGATAAACAGACAAGAAGGGAACAGGAATTTCTGAAATATAGTGTTTCAGAAGAATTTATTTATAACATCGTGCAGCTGTGTCAGCAACTGTGATAAATGAACATGTAACAAGTCAGCCTCAGTTGCAAATAGAAACCAATCTTATCTCAGGTTTCAGCCAAAATAATTTGACCTTCTTCAGAAGCCAGTGACACTAAACTATTGCATGCCAAAATTTTTCTATGTCAAGTATAAAACTGTAGCACCATAATAACCAGTCATAAATCTACATTACTTGGGCTGAAGACAAACAGCAGGCCCAGCTTCGCGGACAAGATTGGTAGGCCACGAGAGCTGCGCTGGAACTCCAGCAGCTCTCGTGGCATACCAACCTCGTCCGCGCAGCGGGGCCTGCTGTTTCTCTTCAGCCCAAGAAATTTAGATTTATGACTGGTTACTACGGTGCTACAGTTTTATACTTGACATAACCAAATTTTGGGCTGAAACCTGGGTAAAGATTGGTTTCTATTTGCAACTGAGGCTGATGTGTTACATGTTTCAGAAGAATGCTAAAGATTAGACAGGTAGATCTTGTAACCAATTAGGTGGTACTGAACAGAACTGGGGAGAGAAAAAAAAGTGGCATAACTTGACTAAAAGAGGGGATCTGTTGACAGGACATGTTATGAGACATGAAGGGATCACCAGCTTACTACTGGAGGGAATTGTGGGGGTAAAAATTGTAGAGGGAGACCAAGAGATGAATACAGGAAGCAGGTTCAAAAGGATGTAGGTTGCAGTAGTTATTTGGAGATAAAGAAGCTTGCACAGGATAGTGAATTATGGAGAGCTGTATCAAACCATTCTTTGATTGAAGACTACAGCAACAATTTGCACAGTTCGTAATATCTTGTATTAATTGTTCTAAGTAACATTGTGATAAGGGTGACATATCAGTCAGGCTAAAAGGCTAGTGATTGTAACAGTAGATCCCAAAAAGTATATTGAATGGAGTGATCTATGTGGTCTGCATGTCCAGTGGCAACTATAAATGTGTGTCTGCAGAATCAATTTTAGATAAATATTGGCTGCCAGCCAGTTTTGCCAGTAATTCATTCAGGTGCAGGATTGCATACAGGTCAAATTTAGATTGTGTGTTAATGGTTATTGTAAAAATTATCGCAGATCTATGTTTTTAAGTACAGTCATAGGCTTTGCCCACTGATATGGGCACACTGGATTGTAATTAATGAAGTTTTATCTAGTGCTGATTTAACTGCATCAACAAAATGAAGGCAACTCTCTGAGCTTAATAGATGCTAGATTGAGTGATTTTATGATCACCAAAAGCTGTCACTTCTTCTTGTGCCAGCTAAATTGTTGTGAAAAAAACTGTGATGTGTGTCCAGATATATCAGGGACACAATGGTTCCAGCATCAACTTGGAACTGCACTTGCTGATAGTTGATAGTTTTCTAAGTATGTAAGTATGTTTGCATACCTACTGAGACAACTATTTGAAATGGCAGAAACAGATGAGGGTACATACCTTCCATTAGTTGCTTCCCTAGGCACCCTAATGATTAAGTGAATCTAGGATGTTTTTTTGTATTTCCAAGAAAGAGTCAGTCACTACCATGTAACAGCTATGTTGACAATTAGTTTCCAGTATCTTACGAGAAGATTGCATGGTGTGGAAGTAAATCAGTGTATATGATGTCTGAAATCACCATTACTTATGAATGGCATGGCTTATGCACTATTAAAAGGCGTCCTTCTACTGTTTTTACTGTTACTTGATGCATCTTTATCAGTGAATACTTTTTCCATTTCTGGTGTGCCATCCCATCTGCAGCAAAACATACAGTTGCAACAGTGTTCTTAATGAAGCAAAATTATTGTATCACAGCAGGTTACAACAAGATAGTTGGGAACCCTATTCCACATGGAAATATATTGGTTCTAATGACATCAAACAGACCTGACCTCTTTGAGGATGTTCACATCAAAACTGGCATCAGTGATCATGATGCGGTTGTGGTGACTGTGGTCACCAAAGTACAAGGACAGCTAAAACAAGCAGAAAGATATATATGTTCAGCAAATTAGATAAAAAATTAGTAATGCCATATCTCAGTGAGGAACTTAAAACTTCCAGCTCTGGTCAGGAGCATGTAGAACAACTCTGCCTCAAGTTCAAAGAATAGTTGACCACAAACTGGATAGATATGTGTCCATTAGAACAGTTCGTAATGGAAGGGAGTCTCCTTGGTACACAGTCACTGTAAAGAAATATCTATAGAAACAGAGATTACAGCATGATAGGTGTAAAACAAAGCACAAAGCTATAGATTGAGATGCTGAATGAAACCCATTTGATTGTCACGAGGGCAATGTGTGATGCCTTCAATGACTACCGTAGCAGAATATTGTCAAATGGCATTTCCCAAAATCCAAAGAAATTATGGTTGTATGTAATGGCTGTTAGTGGCACCAAAGTTAGTGTCCAGTCCCTAGTGAATGAGACAGCAACTGAAACTAAGGGTAGCAAAGCAAAAGCTGAAATGATTAACTCCATTTTCAAATGTTCCTTTACAAGGGAAAACCCAGGAGAATTGCCCCAATTTAATCCTTGTACCACTGAAACGATGAATCAAGTAAGTATTATTGTCAGTGGTGTTGAGAAATAGCTGAAATCATTAAAATTGAACAAAGCTCCAGGCCCCAGTGGAATCACTATCAGATCCTATACTGAATTTGTGGCTGTATTAGCTCATCTCCTCACTATAATCTATTGTAGATCCCTTGAACAAAAAACTTTGCCAGTTCTTGGAAAAAGACACAGGTCACAAGCATCTAAAAGGACAGCAGAAGTGACACGCAAAGTTACCGTTCAATACCCTTGACATTGATTTGTTGTAGAATCTTGGAACATGTTCTGAGCTCATTATGTTTGAGGTACCTTGAACAGAGTGAAATCCTCAATGCCAACCAGCATGGTTTTCGAAAATGTTGAACATGTGAAACCAATCTCGGACTTTACTCAAATGATGTACTGAAAGCATTTGATCGAGGCAACCAGGTAGATGGAGTGTTTCTTGATTTCCGAAAAGCATTTGACTCAGTACCACACCTATGCTTATTGTCAAAATTATGATTGTATGGGGTATCAAGTAAATTTTGTGACTGGATTGAGGACTTTTTGGTAAGGAGGACACAGCATGTTATCTCAGATTGAGAGTCATCATTATATGTCGAAGTAACTTTGGGTGTGCCCCAGGGAATTGTGTTGGACCTGTGCTGTTCATGTTGTGTATTAATGACCTTGCAGACAATATTAATTGTAAAATCAGGCTATTCATAGACGATGCAGTTATCTGTAATGAAGTACCATCTGAGAGAAGCTGCATAAATATTCAGTCAAATCTTGATAAGATTTCAATGTGGTGTAGAGATTGGCTACTTCCTCTAATGTTCAGAAATGTAAAACTTTGCACTCCACAAAAATGAAAAAAATGTAATATTCTATGACTATAATATCAATGAGTAACTGTTGGAATTGGCCAACTCATACAAATACCTTAGGGATGTAAAATGGAATGACCACACAGGTTCAGTTGTTGGTAAAGCAGGTGGTAAACTTCAGTTTATTGGTAGAATACTAGGGAAATGCAATCGGTCTACAAAAGAGATTGCTTACAAATCACTTGTGTGACTGATCCTAGAATATTGCTCAAGTGTGTGGACCTGTACCAGATAGGACTAACAGGGGATGTTGAAAATACACAGAGAACGGCAGCATGAATGGTCACAGGTTTGTTTAATTCTAGGGAGAAGGCCACAGAGACTCTTGAAGACAGTTTTAAACTATCCTGAGAGAGTCTATTAACAAAGTTCTGAGGACCAGCTTTAAGTGATTACCATAGGGTATACTACAATGCCTTATGTATTGCTTACACAGGGACGTGCTGATAAGATTAGAATAATTACTGTATGCACAGAGGCATTCAAACAATACTCTTCCCGCATTCCATACATGAATGGAACAGGAAGAAACCCTAATAACTGGTACAATGGGATGTACCCTCTGGCATGCACCTCACGGTGATTTGCAGAGTCTAGATGTAGATGTGGGTGAGAAATATGTAGAACTCTTTAAAAAATACATAGCTGCACCTTGTTTTAGTAGACAAGAGGTATGGGTTCTATTGTAAACTATGGCCTGGAACACTGATTAATGTATCTTATTTTTATATACTGGGACATATTTGTCAAAAACATTCATAGACGGACTGTGTCTACAACTGCCTCAAAACTTCTTCATAGAATGGCCTTGGAACTGGCCTTTGTATAAATGAATAACAGTAAAAAACTTAAATTCCATACAAGCAAAGAAATCATCTGAAACAATTTGTTTTGTTTAATATTAATTTTCCCTAAATAAAAATTTGTGAAGATTTATGTCAAAACAATCACTTTAAAATATGCAAATTATAAACAAAATGTTCAAGTATTCCAGTTGCCTTCATTTACAAATGTTACCATGTTGAAGTATTTTTAATGCCACAACAAAAAAAAAGTTTACTTACCCAGTGACATAAAATGTCTGACATACAGTAAAGAAAAGTTTAAAAACAAAGAGAGAAAATTTCTCCTTGACAACTTCTTCTATTACTGTAATGTGTGAAAGATTGTGGGAAGGAACTACTAATTCACATCTGCATATCCTTTTTTAAAAGCAATTAGCAATATTCAGCATGTAACCATACATACAAATTAATTTGCTATGTGAGTGTAAAATGACTCATTCCACATCATTACAATTTATAGTGCAAAATGATCCCTGGAGGATGAAACTAACCAACCAGTGAAGTTTGAAATATTTACAGCTTGAACGACTGATTATGTTGTTCTACATTGTTTTCTACAGAGTTCTATAGTACAGATCTGTGTGTTTTACTCAAATATTTTAATGCATAAATGAATTTCTTTTTTCCTGAATATGGAAAAAAGTGGCTGGACTGAAATATATGTACACAAAGTTCTGATCTATATAATTTTGCAGTTTACACTATGAAATGTGATGATGAACTTTGCCATGTTTCAAGTCATTAAATTACTTTAAATGATGACAGGAGAGGAATTCGTGATAGATCACGTCAAGTCAGTCAGAAGACTGATGGTTCTAAACAAGACATTAAACAGTGATTAATATGTGTGCCAAGAATAATTGGAAATGTGGGTCAACGTAATAAAAATAGAATATGCCAAATGAGGCATAACCACTGATGTTGTATAATTCATTTAAAAAGTGTATCACATACATCTGTATGAATAAGGTCTCATGAATTGCATTATATAGCTCTCCTAATAACATAGCAGTTAACATGCAGATCAGCTGTTATAAGTTTTAATTATTTGATCATCTCATTTCAATAATGAAACCTCATGTTTGGTTGACTCTCTCTCTCTCTCTCTCTCTCTCTCTCTCTCTCTCTCTCTGCATTTTTCTGTTTGTGTGGAGGATAATCTTAGAAACTACTGTAAGGATTTTGGTACAGTTTTCATTAATAGATAGTATGACTCACAAGGAAGGTTTGTTGGTACGGTTTATTACTGCTATGCCAGGCAAGTCATCAGGTCATAAATTCTTACTGCTAACTGTGTTAAGCTGGTGTAAGGGGGAGGGAGGTAGGTAGGTAGGTAGGTAGGTAGTGTCAGATGCAGAAACACACACATATCTTGATACATGTGCACTCATGGCCTCTGCAGTGGGGGGGGGGGGGGGGGGGGGATGGTGGGACATAGTAGAGGCATGGGACTGGGAGGGGAGGGATAGCAGGGCAGAGGGGTAGGGGAAGGTGCTATATCGTGGCAGGGAGTGTGTAGGGATGGAATTGTGGGTTGCTATAGTCTGTCTGTAAACTCAAGAGCGAGCAGCGCTTTTGGTGGGGAAAATGGCCTTTCTCGGAAGAACGCTGCCAACGGCTTATAGGGGCGCCCAAAATCAGCTGCTTGTTGCCTGCCTAGCGATATAGATTGGCGTGCAGTGATATACGTCATTTATGTTTGTGGGATCTTAGTTGCCAGCATCAGTCAGTTAACTTTGTATACTCACTGATATACTTCAGTATCCGGAAGTGATGGCTAATCACCCTGCATTGCAAGAAAATGTGCAGAATATGAAGAAGAGGAGGTATTTGTGATGTAACAAACATTCAATCGTCTCTAATGATATTACAATGTGTGTTGAAGAGTGACACAAAAAGAACAGTTGGCTAATATTACCAGTCACAATCAAAGGGCTGCAATTTGTGCAAACGTCAGCCTCACCACAAAAGGGTGCATAAGGAAGGAATGTGAAAATAAGCAGCATGGTTTACTGGAATTGCCATGAAGGAACACTAATAATTATGGGAGGAAACATATCGTTATAGGCAGTTTCACAATCACAGAAAACCTTTGATGCTTATGGAACAGCAGCATTTGATTGTATTCAGTCACTAGATTTCTATCTCAGTTATTGTTCACCTGGTTCTAAGACATATTGCTTAAAACATGTGCAGAATAGCTATTCTAAACACTGCTGAAATTTCCTTCAAAACATATATATTGATTCTGGTCTTTTAAGTAAAAAGCTTGACGTACGAGGTTGTTCACATATTAATTTTTATTTTTTGGTAGGAATTTTATTTGCTAATCTACAGCAATTTTATCCTCTTGAAAACATTCACCATTACATACTAAACACTTACACCAGTGCTTTTTCCAATTCCCGAAACACTTTAGGAACTATTTTCTTCTAATAGTTTATAGGTCTGTTAACTGTGCATTTTAAGTCTCATCCATGCTTGTAACACTGCTGTCCTTTAGGGCCAGCTTTGAAATGTTTATATCACTTGTATGGCCTTGGTCTACTCATAACAGATTCACCAAAGGCAATATTTAACAATTCTAAAAATTTGATACACTTTATTCCATTCTTATAACAAAATTTAATACAGATTCTCTAATCTATTTTTATACAAAACAAATAATTGTTCGTGGTACCAAAACACATTTAACCTTTTTGCCAGCTGACAACAGAGTAAATATCCAATATGCACGGCACTGTACACATATTTTTCAGACATGTTTACGAAGACAGTGACAAAAAAAGTAGTGCACATTGGACTAATACAACACACAAAATTATAAATTTCTGCTTACTTTTTGAACACTCTTCATGTTGCAAGAATTGTGAAGTTTCAATGCAGCCCTCCAAAGAAAACTTCTACCTTTTAGTAGAAACAAAAAGTAAGAACAAGCCTTAAATTCTACAGATTAATTGCATTATATGGGGTTCATTTTACGAACAGCAATAGACAAACATACATTCACTTGAACAGGCATTCGGTTCTATATTTGTAGTAGAATCCTGACTTCTGTTCTTATGTTAGTATTATTTATTCAATAATGTTGTGTTTCAGAAAAAGCTACTGTCTTTTGTATTCCTTATGGTCTTAACACATTTGTCTAAAAATAAATGCAACTGGGACGTATCTGTATACTGCAATGCCACAGATTTAAAGCGTGTGTTGTGCCAGGGCCAGTACTACGTTGTGAAACAGCCTGTAGTAGTGCCATGTGTTGTAGCTGGGTAGGCAGAGTGGGGACTCGCTCGCTCGCTCTTCAGTTTACAGAAATAGAGGCATGTAAAGGATGGAGACCAGCAAAGGCTGTGTTGCATAGAGAGTTCCCACTTGCAGAATTCAATGTTTAAAATATGCGAGTAAACACAGTTTTTACATAAGTGACTTGAAAAGTGCATCACCTACTCCTGCATCCTTCTTGTATTGGGTATTTCAGTGTGTAGTTCTCCTGAAATGTCAGTTAGGCCTTCCCACTGCAAACTGTTTAAAATCATAAGGATTTAAATTCTTTTACTTTTTGTCCTCTGTACCTGCTATTTATCATGACATCAACTTTAACTTCTATTAAATATCGTGGGATTTGGCTGATATGTGAGTGCTCCATGTGAAACTTCATTTCTTTCCAGGAAATAATTTTTTGTTTGTAATATTTTTCATTTATGTTTCAGTTTCTGGACTGCGATGTGTTTCTGACAAATCCAAATACACTCCAGCTGCTTGTGCAGGAAAATCTCACTGTAGCAGCCCCAATGCTCAGATCTGATGGAATGTATTCAAACTTCTGGGCTGGTATGACAGAGGAGTATTATTATCAGCGAACAGAGGATTACCAGCCTATACTGTACCGGGAACGTACTGGCTGCTTTTCGGTCCCAATGGTAAATTCTGCAACACTGATAAATCTAAAGAGAACAGCTTCCACAAAATTGACATTCGTGCAGAATAAAATTCCTGCTTATGATGGACCATATGATGACATTATTACCTTTGCCATTGGAGCAAACAAATCAGGTACATACGAGTAATAGTTTAAAGATTAATTTGTATATGTTGTTGACATTAAATTTTCAAGTTGTGGCAACATGGAGGCAGGTAAAATGATACAGTAATTTGCCAAAAACAAATTTACTTGAAGGGGCTGTTAGATCCTGCACACAAGCAGAGTAAAGTAGTAAAGCAGAGTAGTGATAAACATCAGCATTTTTCCAGTTGTGTTTAGTGACCATTTTTAGCTGTCATGTTTCTGCAGCTTAGTTCTTCATGTGTATAACTCCGAAGGAATCATTGATAGTCTTTGAGGGAGTGAAGTTCACCATCTCTCTAACATATCTGAAGTAAAACCAAACAATGGAAAGTCCAGGACAGAGCAACAACAATACTATGGAAATGATAAGTGTGTTACTCATCATATATAGGAGATGATGAATCACAGGCAGGCACATCAAAAAGACTGTACTTCTTCAGAAAAAGCCCCATTTGGTGTAAAGCTAAAATATATAACAGTCTTTTCGTTGCAACTCAGCATCTCCTCTATATGGCGAGTTGCAGTTTATCCTTTTCATAATATTGTTGACATATCTGAAGTACCTAGATGGGGCCAAATTTTGAATGCAGTAGAGAGCTCAGTCAACACTTCCTGTGTTTGGGCTTCTAAGCCCAGGATAGTGAAAGCTGATAAGCACCATCATACCTCTACAACCTCAGTAAGCTCAGATTCAGTTTCATTGGCCACTGTTGGTTGCAACACTGTACTAGTATACTCACAACGCTGGTGATTCCATATCTGAAAGAGGACTGTGAGCTTCTTGGCAAAACAGTCTGTTGGATTGGATTGATAGTGGGTAGTGTTCTTTAAAGTGTGAAGTGAGTGGGCATCAGGAAGGAGTGGAAAAGGAAGACATGAGAACAAGGAGAAATTACAGCAAGAGGAGCGGTAGATAGTTTTGCAAAGAGTCAGTGTAGGAATAGTGCTCTTTTCTGATGCAGTGGTACAAAAAATATGACATACTGAAGTATAGGCACCGCTTTTAAGGCCTCTGGACAATGACGATGATGTTACTGGCTGGAAACAAGAATTTAACAATGCTACTGGTGCTCTATGCAGAAACAGATTTTGTGACTAGTGGCATTTCACAGTCAGCCTCTACTGATACGTTGTGTTGCTATCATTGCCCTCGGGTGACGTACTATCTCTCTCTCTCTCTCTCTCTCTCTCTCTCTCTCTCTCTCTCTCTCTCTTCCTCCCTCATATAAACAGGAACAAATAGTTTGGTTTCTGGCTGAGTAGTGATGGTCCCACAATAACCCAAGGAAGGTGCTGCCAGTGGCTCTAGAAATGTAATAGCATGGAACCGTGTCAGAATGTGCTTCGGGTCTACAGGGAAAGTGTGCAAGGGAGCATGGTCTGCCTGGTGCATAGATTTTTGTGGTAGATTGTTGATTATGGCATTGTCATATTGATGGGCATGAATGTGATTCCAGCGTATGATCACCAAAACTCATGGCCTATGCACTTCCACCATGGTTACCCTTTTGGTGGTGATCAAACTAGATGATCAAATCCTTCATTGACTGATACATATAGCCAAAATTCAATCCTGGTGTGGAAATAGTGGACTGTGACCTCTGTAAAGTGGGCACAGCCATTTTGCTTGACAAGGTGGAGCAGCATGGTGTCTTAACACCGGTGGAGAAGTTCCACCCTCATCTTTTTCTTAAATGATTTGTTCTGTTTTAAGAAATAGTGAAAGTTGGTCTTCATCCTCAAAATACAATGATTTTTCCATGTAATTTAAAAGAAATACTAAGTGTCTGATCTTGCATTAGACTGAGCAATGAAATTATTCATTCCATTGCCCACTCACATAACTTTAAAGGACTGCACCTACAACTGGCACCCAAAGTTGATATCTAACAGTTAAAGCAAAAATTATGTGAGCACCAGGAGGTGGCCTTGCATGTTATAGAATTCCTCTTTATTGCATAAGGGATACATAAAATTTATCTACTACTGTTAGTTTAAAAATAATGATAATAATAAATTAAGTTCTTTTGTTCCTTTGACTGTGTTGGTGTTGACCAAGATGTGAAAATATGCATGGCAAATGCTTCGTTTTCTGAATAGGTGACTAATGGTCACAATAGATGTTCAGTACAATTACTGTTACAATATTGGACACAATATCTTTCATGCCAACAACTTCGTGTAATAAGTGCATGATTTCTGGCTTTTGTGTTGGAGAAACTAATATCCAACAGCATCTTTTTATGGTACTGTGAACAAGGATGAGGCCCTGTTGTAAAAGTTGATGCTGTGGGATAAACAAATGCTGTACTTCTGGGTGCCTAACATTGAATCATTCCACCCAAAATGTATTTACTTATGGACATGCCTCAGTACTAAATAATTGTCAGTTTCTTAAGGACAGATTTTGCCTTTACTGGAAAAGCTTTTATATTTTCAGTCCTTCCTGTATCAATGGAAAAAAAAAAAATATTTTCTGTGGTATCTAAAGTATTCTTAGGATCTGCTAATAGGCATAACAATATGCATGCATTAGTACATTTCACTGTCAAATGAAAATGATAGTAATTGTAGTTAACCTAAAAGTATGTCCAGCAGTTCAGTTGGTGAGTTGCACTTGGTGTTTCTCTAGTGGGATTAGAAATTCAGTGATTCATTTGTGATCAGTAACCAGATGGAACTTGACCCCAGAAAGGTACTGGAGAAATTTCTGCTCCACATAGGTGATATAAGTACCTCTTTCTTGATTTGAAAGAGTTCCATTATATACAGGTTGTAGTTTTTAAAAGCAGCTGTTAAGTCGATTCATTCCATCTTCAGCATAATGTGAGATGATTGTTCCAGTTCCATGCTTTCATTCATCAGTTGCTGCTGTGAGTGATTTTCGTAATGTATAGTGTACATGGAGGCTATAAACAGGACCCATAGGGCAAGAATTTTGTACACCTCTGCAGGGGAAGAGTCTGCAGAGGTGTACAAAATTCTTGCTAGTCATTTGACAATATTAAGGGTGATTTCAAGCTGCTTACAAGTGTCAGCCAACTCATTTTGTGTTAGAGAACAGCATTCACAGTGGGACTGCATTTTGGCTGGTGCTGTGTGTTACAGGATACTGAATGAATAACCTTAAACTAAGCCCACTGATTGTCTTTTAATCTGAGCTAAAAGGTACCAGTTCCCTATAAAAATTGAAACAAATACACAAAATTAGATTTCTATTAAGGCAACAGGAAAACCAGTGATAAAAATTGCCAATTTCCTATAAGTTTTTGAGGTTAATTATAGTTGTTAGCAAACTCAAAAACAGAATTAATTTATGATAAATGTAGAAAATGTATAGGGCTACTCCTCTTTAAGGGAGAACTAGATGCAACACATATGTATATCTGGTATAATAACTAAATCACAAATGCTGATTTACTGTGAATTAGATTGTGGACAGGACAATGGTATCTTATGAAAATTTATATGCACCAGTATACAATGAAAATCAGGAGTGATCTATTCTTTGGCAGTAACTGTGAACCGCAAATGCTGATTTGCTATGAAATAAGTTACGTATCCGAAACACTGATGTTGACAACTCATGAAAATACAGTTTTGTAAGTGTTCAAAAATTCCCAGAAATAACCTATTTCTCACAGAGTTATATAATGAAATTAGATAATGATTGTTTTGATCGAGGATAGGGCTACTTTCTCAAAAAAATTTACTAGAGCACAAATAAATTTAAGCCTATTGACGTAAAAGTAAGAGTTTATTGTGGCCCTTCCGATTATTTGAAATTTTACAATATATCACAGTACAAATGGCTAAAATTATGCAGAAATGATGTGAACAGTAAAATATGTGAATCTAGAATTTCAAATAGGCACAGGAATCTGCACACATAGACTCACCAATGGTTCTGACCAGCTGCTGTGTCTCATCAGTCCACAGGCATCACCGGATGTGGATATGGAGGGCCATGTTGTCAGCACACTGCTCTCCTGGCTGTATATCAGTTTATGAGACCAGGGCTGCTCAATCAAGTTGATTGTCAGTTTGCCTCACAAGGGCTGAGTGAACCACAGTTGGCAGACTGGATGGTCAACCATCCAAGTGCTAGTCCAGCCCGACAGCACGTAACTTCAGTGATCTGATGGGAACTGGTGTTACCACTGCAGCAAGGCCATTGGCTTTTTTTATATACAAACAAACATCCAAATTGCATGGATTTTTCACATAGCTGTTTCTATGGCAATGCGAACATTGGTGTGCTGAAGATCAACACTGTGGCTTGCGTTTATTTCAGTCAAAATCTAGAAATTGTGTAGCATTAACAAAGCACACAGATATTTGCCAAATAACAACACATTTGGAGGCAATAAAAGTTTGGCATCTCTGAGAAATTTAAATTATGTGCAGTCTTTTTGTGGTGAGGTAATCACTGTCTCACAGTTATTCTGCAAGATGCCACTAACACGGCACTATACTGTAAAACCAGTAATGAGTCTTTCAGTATGAAGATATAAAATCTACTCAGCAAACTGCAGCAGGAGGAAACCTATAAAAGATAAGGAAATGTGTGCCCTTTCAGAGCCAGTGGCCCTGTTTTCTGGCAGAAGGGTTGGATGAAAAAGAAGAGGATGAAGGAAAAGGGCTGGCAAGGTTTAAGAAATGGGCAGAGTTACTGGAAAGCCATCCAAAACCCCTGGTAAGGTCTCGACCACTTTTTGTTTCAGTGTGCAAATGGCAACTTTTGCAAATCATTGTTTGGTAGCATGCCTGAGAGTCGTGTCTGCAGTACTGGTACCAAAGGTACCTCAAGTACTATCTTCTCCTGTGGATCCTGTCTTCTCGGCAAAAAGTATGGGATATGTCATTACTCATACACTTAATAGTGAGTGGTGTTTCAATGATAGAGCTAGGTGTCTTGTACATGGCACACAGGGACCAGGGTAGACTCAGGGTCTTATACTGATTCACATAACCAACAAGTTAGAGGTGCTGTCATTCACTGAAAGTGACCCAGATGGACACACTTCACATGTTTTGGGAAAACTAGTTTTGTCTGGTATAAAGAGGAGCAAATGCAAAAGGATAGGCATCTTTTAATCATCGGCAGTTCAAACATACGGTGAATGATGGTAACCCTTACAGCAATACCAGCTACAGGCAGGAAAGGACACCAGGTGCACTCAGTGTGTATGCCCAGGGGCCTCATTCAGCATGTTCAAGAGTCTCTTCTGGCAGCTGTTGAGGGAACAGGGTGCGATCCATCCAGTCCAGACAATAACTGTAGGAAACCAGAAGTATCAGTGTAAGATCAAAAGAAATGCCTCCCGCAAGTGAGAGTATTAAAATTGTAATGGTTAACTGCTGAAAAACTCAGGGAAAAGTGCCAGAGTTTCAGGTGCTCTGAAAAGCACTGACGCTCACATAATACTAGGCACAGAAAGCTGATTGAAACCTTAAATTGATAATAGTGAGATTTGTGAGGAAAATTTAGGTGTATATCAAAATTATAGGCTAATTGGAAAAGAAGATGGATTATTTGTCACCTTCGACAAGAAACTCAAATCCACTGAGATAGAAATTGAAGCTGCATGTGAGATTCTTTGGGTAAGACTCAACATCAGGGATGGGCATAAAATGGTAATTGGATCCTCTTATTGCCCCTGGACTCAGTTCCAGGGTAACCCAATACTTTAGAGAAAACCTCAGTTCACTTGTACTTACGTTCCCCAGTCATACTGTAATCATCAGTGGAGACTTTAATCATCCAACAGTCAACAGGGAATACAGGGTGTACATAAAGTCTGGGAACACTTTCAATTATTTATTGCAGAATAATTAAACATCTAAACATTGTACAGATGTCATACATATTGAATATTGAAGAGAAATTCTGAAAGTCTTACAAAGATTCAATATGCGAACCATGAGTGACCCGGCAGATGTCAATACGCACTCCACATTCACTTCATTCTCACTGGGACGTCTGCTTCTCTTTGCCAGGCAAGCAACCCATCATAATTAATTTGTTGTGCCAGTGATAAATGGCTTTCCTTGTTGGTGTCTTCTTACCGTACTTGGTTCTAAACATCCATTGAATAGCTGTAGTACACTTGTTTTTGTCGAACTCCAACACACAGAAAGCTCGCTCTGCACTGGAACTTGCCATTGCCATGTTTGCGACTAGCGCTGACTATCAGCAAATTACCAAACTACATTGTCGCGTAGCAGAAAGATTCCTAAGTTTCAGTACAAAAAAAAAAAAAAAAATTAGTAGTATGGTATCTCAATGAGGAACTTGAAACTTTCAACACAGTGTAGTAGCTTGTAGGCATATAGAGAAACTGTAGCTCAAGTATAAAAGAATAGTTGACCATGCATTGGACAGACTTGTGCGCAGATGTACCCAGTTACCCAGTAGAACAGCTCATAATAGGAGGGACCATACAATCACTTTAAAGAAACAGAGGCTACGGCACAATAGACTTAAAACAGGGGATAGGACTGTAGATAATGAGACACTGAATGAAAAACATTTGTCTGTCAAGAGAGCAATGCATGAAATCTTCAATGACTACCAAAGCAGAATGTTGTCAAATGATCTTTCCCAAAACCCAAAGAAATTTGGTCATATGTAAAGACTGTTAGTGGCAGCATTCGAGTGAGATAGTAACTGAAATTTAGGGTAGCAAAGCAAAAAACTGAAATGCTTAACTCCCTTTTCAGATGTTTCCTTACAAAAGAAAACCTGGGAGAATTGCCCCAGCTTAATCCCATACCACTGAAAAGATGATTGAAATACTTATTAGTGTCAGTGGTGTTGAGAAACAGCTGAAATCATTAAAAGTGAACAAAGCTCTAGGGCCTGATGGAATCTCTATCAGATTAACTACTAGGTTTGTTCAAAAAATTCTAGAAAATTTTTCTGTACTTACCTTTTACATTTTGTGTATGGTTTGCTTTGAAATACTCTTCTCCACAATTGATACACTGCTCCCAATGCTGTTTCCACTTCTGGAAGCAGTCTTGGTACACCTCTTGCTGGATCACATGCAGGGCCATCTGCGAATTTTCTTTTATCTCATCTATTGTTACAAATCTTCTTTCTCTCAAAGGAGTTTTCAACTTCAGACATAAATACAATGTCCACAGGGACCAGGTCTGGAGAGTACGGAGGTTAGAGCAGCACAATGATTTCATTTTTTGTGTAATAGCCACGCACCAGCAGTCATGAATGTGCAAGTTTGTTATCGTGATGCAAGCATCATGAATCATCTCTCCACATTTCAGGCCATTTCCTTCTCAGATTTTCTTACAAGCATCACAATATGTCCCGATAGTACCATTGATTAACAGATTGTCCCTATGGCTCGAAATCATGATGAACTAATCCTTCAAAGTCAAAGAAAACTATCAGCATGACTTTGACATATGACCTGACCTGACGAGGTTTTTTTGGTCTTGGAGTACCTTTTCCAATCCAGACTGAAGATTTAACCTTGGTCTCAACATTATAACTGTAAACCCATGTCTCACCACAGATTATGATTGTCCTAAGGAACATCTCATTTTCATTTGTGCAAACCAAAAGCTCTTCACAGAATGTGAAGTGAAGGTATTTCTGGTCTTGACATACGAGCCGTGGTGTGAACTTGGTGGCAAGACGATGCATTCTAAGATGGTGTGTCATGATTTCATGACATGATCCAACTGAAATGTTACATTCTTCTGCAATCTCTCGGACAGTCAGTCTTCGATTGGCCCACACAATTTCGTTGACATTTCTGGCATGAGTATCATCAGTAGACATCGAATGGTATCCTGAACAAGGGCCATCGTTAACTTCCATATGACCATTTTTAAATCATGTGAACCTTTTGTAACATCAAGTACAACTTAAGCACTCATCACCATAGGCTTCCTGCATCATTTGGTGTAAGGTTTCTTGAGTTTCATGCAAAATTTAATGCAGGTGCAGTGCTCCTCTAACTCTGCCATTCTGAAATTCGCAAACTGTGCGACACAATGTTTTACTCAATAAGCACTGAACAGTAACTAACAGAAATACAACAATGAAACTTCCAGCAGCTACACTTTAAACATAGGCCTGTGCAGGGATGCAAACCACGTTTTGTTCCAATGAACCACTGACATGAAATTATGACTGTTCTGGAATGTTTTGAACAGACCTCATGTAATCAGTTGTTGATACCTCAAATGAAAAACCATGCCCAGTTTTCGGAAGAAAGCACAGGTCACACCTGTCTACAAGAAAGGTAGTAGAACTGATCCACAAAACTACCATCCAGTATCCTTGACATCGATTTGTTGGAGAATCTTAGCACATACTCTGAGCTCAAGCATAATGAGGTACATGGAACAGAATTACTTCCCCCGTGCCAAACATCTATCATGTGAAACCAAATTCACACTTCTCTCACATGACATAATTAAAGCTTTATATCAAGACTGTCAAGTGGATGCAGTATTTCTTGATTTCTGAAAAGCCTTTGACTCAGTACCACACCTACACTTATAGTCAAAGGTACAGTCATATTGGGTATCAGATGAAATTTTCACTGGATTGAGGACTTTTGGGTATGGGAGAATGCAGCTTGTGAACTTGGAGGGAGAGTCATAATCAGATGTACAAGTAACTTCGGGTGTGCTCCAGTGAAATGTGTTTGGACCCTTGTTATTCATGTTGTATATTAATTACCTTACAGACATTAATAATAGTAACCTCAGACTTCCTGCAGGTGATGCAGTTATCTGTAATGAAGTTCTGTCCGAAAGAAGCTGAATAAATATTCATTCAGATTTTGTCAAGATTTCAAAGTTGTGCAAAGACTGACAAATATATTATGTTATGACTATAACATCAGTAAGTCATTTTTGGAATCGACCAACTCATACAGATACCATGGTGTAACACTTTGTAGGAATATGAAATGGAATGATAACATAGACTCAGTCAGGGATAAAGCAGGTGGTAATTCTTTGGTTTGTTGGTAGAATATTGGGGAAGTGTAATCAATCTACAAGGGAAATTGCTTACAGATCACTTGTGATATTCATTCTAGAGTATTGCTCAAGTGTGTGGTATCCAAACCAAATAGGACTCGGAGAGGATATTGAATGTATACAGAGTAGGACAGCATGAATGGTCACTGTTTGTTTGATTCATGGGAGAGTGACATAGAGATGCTGAAGAAACTGAACTGGCAGAGTTCTGAGTATTGAGAAAGTCTAGTAACAAAGTTTGAAGGAACGGCTTTTAAAGATGACTCTAGGAACATACTACAAGCCTTTACATATTGCTCACTTATGGATTGTAAGGACAAGATCAGAATAATTAAAGCATGCACAGAGGCATTCAAACAATCATTCTTCCTGTGCTCCATAAGTAAATGGAATGGTGAGAAACCCTAATAACTGGTACAGTGGGAAGTGCCATGCACTTAACATTGATTTGCAGATCATAGATACAGATGCAGATGTAGTAGGTCCCATATATATCAGTGATAGTCAGTCTATGGTTGACAATATTTAACTTTTTTCTGTTTCAGTTCAGTCCTTGATTTTTAATGTATGGAGCAATTTGTTGACATGCTTTGTTTTGTTGCCATGATAGTGACTCTGTACTCAAGATAACTGGGGCTGTCTAATGATATGCACTGGGTCAGTTGCTCCAGAAATGCGGGAATATCATCAGCACCTTAGAAATGCCAGATTGAAGTCACTGGTGTTGGTGAAACCCAAAGGGGGTATTCAGTACTGGGTATTGTTTTTATTCTTTTTCCAGTTGGTCAGTTTAGGAAAAGCGCTGTCCACTAATTATCTAGTAGCTCTGTGGGCTGAGAGCTGGAGTATTTCTTGATATTGTCGTAAGGTTGATTGTGACTCGGAATTGCTGCAAATGTGAATTGTTATGGATGGTTTCTTTATAATTAATGTGAAAATGATGAATGGGAAACAGTGATTTCAATTTAAAGATCCTTCAGGGTGCAGGCATCTAATGAAGCTTCATTAATGTAAATTGGATGTTGTGCACTCAGTAGAATTTTGGTTATGTTATCATTTAAAAGAATGTGGGCATTGACCACATTGTCACAATCTATGTGTTCTAAAGGTGTGTGAAAAAGTAATGAGACTTATTTTTTATGTAAGAGAGTTTTTATTTCTTTCAGACAACATTTGCCTCTTCAGAGTAGTGCCCTTCAGCAGCTGTACACTGATAGAGCCATTGTTCACGACCTTGGTAGCAGTGCTGAAAGGCTTCAGCTGGTAGGGCCATTAACATGTCAGTCACGTTCTTTTGAATGTTCTCCAAAGTCCCAAAATGACATCCTGTTAAGGCAATTTTCTATTTTGGAAAAAGAAAAAAGTCACAAGGACTTAGATGAGGGGAATACAGGGGCTGTGGAACAACAGGAATGCCTTTTGAGGTCAGAAATTCCATGATGGAAGTGGCCATGTGACGTCAGGCATTGCCATGATGCAGCATCCACTTTCCTGTAGTGTCCAACCACACTCAATTCACCCTTGCGTGAGCCTTTCAAGGACATTTTGTAAACCATAGGTTGACAGTTTGTCCTGGAGGAACAAATTCTTAAGCACGATATCCATACTGTCAAAAAAGCAAATCAGCATTGTTTTGATCTTTGATTTGCTCATTGTTCTTTTTTTTATTATTTTTATTTGTCAAGGAGGTCTCAGTGTGCCACTCCTCACTTTGCTGCTTTTTCTCAGGATCATGCTAAAAATCCAGGGTTGACCACCTGTGATTACACAATTGAACCATTTGTGGTCACTGTCAGTCCTCTTAAGAAGACCAACACAATCATTTCTTTGAATGTCTGTCTGCTCAGTTGTGAGGTTGTACCGCATCATTTTGGCACAAGCCTTTTGCATGTGCAAAATATGGTCAAAATTTCATGTATGGTGAACGTGTTTAATAGGTCATCCATCATCCTTATTGTGAAACGTTGGTTTGATCTCTCGAGAGCATGCACATATTGGATGTTTCCATTGGTTTTTGAAATTGAAGGTCTTCCTAAGCAAGATTCATCTTCAGCATATTCTCAGCCTTCCAAAAATGATATGTGCCAGTGAAAATGTTGTGCTCTTGGTAAGGAATGTTCCTTATAGGCCTGCTTCAACTTTTCAAAGGTGATGGTTGTGGATTCTCCAAGTTTAACACAAAACCTGATGGCAAACATTACTCTAAACCGCACTGTTCTATTTTCGTAACACACAACAAAAACACTACTTCACTGATGCACTTTCAAAAATAAAGTGATGGCTGTCAGAGCTGAAACTTGGACTGAACATCTGGAAGGAATGAACACACCGATCTACACTGGTGGAACAACATAGTGTTGCAGATCACTTGTAGTGTTGCCAGTCCCATTAAGTTTCTCACACACTTTGTATATCTAGTCAGCTTTAATAGACAAAATTGATGATACCACATGAACATAAAACATTAATGTAATCACACACAATAAAACCAAATATTTAAGTAAAAAAGCATTCTAGATCACAAAATTATTTATTTTCAGTTCCTGTAACCAGTTGTCATCTATATGACCATCTTCAGACCAGAGGCTTTGCAAATATTACACAAAATAACTTAAAATCTAATGACTTAAAAATGACTAAAAATGAAATATAGTGCAGGCATCCATTCCGGTTATGTTGGATGTACCAATGGGTCAGTTAGCATTGATGTTATTTAACTTTGAAGATAACTACAACTCATATGGGTATTGTGTTATTCCTGTATGCAATACATATTGTTTCAAACACAGGCTGCCAATCTGCTATGTCTGCATTTTTAGCAGTGACATTGTTGCTACAATAACTACTTGAAACATTGCTTTTGTTCAGTTTATACAGAGGGAGAAGTCACTGTGTTTTTATCTTGAAGTTGGAGAATTATAGCTATCTCTGTGACGGCACTGATGTACAATTGTACCACATGTTTTCAGACATTGTTTCTATAAGCCATTTGATGGAGATGCCTTTGGGTGAAGCAAAAGGTGCAAAAGACACTTTTATGGATGCACTCCTGTGGAATTTTGCGTATATGACAATTTTGACATGATTTTGCAGCACTACATGAGGCTGTTAGGTGGCATAAATAGGGTACTGTAATCCTCATTCCATGTTCCTCCTATTCACCATTGTTATATTGCTTCATTTGAATGCACCAATAAAGCAAAGTCAGTAGTTAGGTACTTTCATTAATTGTTCAGTATTCTACACAAGAATAATTTGTAATTCTAGAACTTTTTGTAACCTGTTTTGACAGAAAATAACTAAACTGTCAGTTACAAACTCCACTCTTACCACAGGGTCTTAACTTGTAAGTTGTAGTGATAATGCAATATTGTGATGCCTAAATAATTAAGAATAATTTAATGTGAAATGGTTTGGTTGCTACAAATGCTTAATTATTTTAATAATATAAAACCTTATTATCAGTGTTATGTTCCTGCAGAAAGAAAACACTGTAAATTTCGATTTTTAAAATTGATCTGTATAATGTTAACAAAGAATATATAGTAAAAACTCAAATTTATATTCAAAACTTTTTTTAATGTTTAATGTCAAGGTAACTGCACAAAAACTTGTGAGATATTAGCTATACTCTTACACAAAAGAGGAACAAAAATTAAATTGTAACCAAAAGCAGACTAATTTATTATGTGAGAGTTCAATTTGATGGAAAGCACTAGTCTTATTTTTTGTGTCTGAAATGCTTGTCAGACCACCATTTTTACCACAAGAGACAGTAAAAATTTCATAAGCAACACTGATTGCACTTCAATCACTACAAGTCATTGAATTATTTTTGTTTTAACAAGAACAGAATAAAAGTTAGCAAAACCATAACCATTTTTCTACTCACAAATGATATACTGAAAACTAATCTTTCATTGTTTTGCTTCTGAAGATTACTCAATTGCTCCATCAAACTGACATCTATATCTATAGTACATACATACATCCACCTTATGGTGCATGGTGGAAGGTATCCTTTACTTCTAGTCACGTGAAATGTACGTTGGTGGCAGTAAAAATGTTCTGCAGTCAGCTTCAAATGCTGGTTCTCTCAATTTTCTCAATAGCATCTCTCAAAACGAATGTCACCTTCCCTCCAGTGATCCTGATTTAAGTTCCTGAAACATCTCCATAACACTTGTGTGTTGTTTGAACCTACCAGTAATAAATCTAGTAGCCCACCTCTGAATTGCTTCAGTGTCTTCCTTTAATCTGACCTGGCGAGGATCCCAGACACTTGAGCAGTATTCAAGAATGGGCCTCACCAGTGTTCTATATGCAGTCTCCTTTACAAATGAACCACACTTTCCTAGGGTGACCAGATGCAATTGTTTAAAAAGGAGGACAAACAGCTTCAAAAAGGAGGACAAAGGAAGAAGAGAAAGAGGACACATCAAACGGATCAACTGCAGATGAGGATACCACCAGTCAGCTTTGGACAAGTCACATGACTGCCAGGAATTACCGGTGAAACTAGTAGTTAATTGTTACTGATGATCAGGTGGTGGTTAATTGAGCAATATAAAAAAAATTAAAAACATTGTTTATGGTGACAGTGTGGCATCAATTGTTTTGTTATGTCAGCAACATGGAATTGTTTACAAAGCGCAAAATGTAAGACCATTCACCTCCCTTCATTCGATGCACCGCTACCAACATCTACAATTCAAGCAGCAGCAGACAACATGTAAACTGCACTTTAACCTTCCGAGTAAAAATAAATTGAATAACCTTCCAAGTAAAAATAAATTGAATGACTATGAAACAATGAACTAAAACCATGATGGTTAATCTGTCGAGTTATTTCTTACCTTTATTGGCCACTGAGACGTATGTTCCAGCTCCACATATCTTACATTCCGCTTGAAATTCATTTCTCCCTTTCTTAAAGCCGGATATTTGCAGGAAAGGACTTCAGAAAATGTACACTTTCATTTAGGCATAGCCAAATATTTTACGTAACTCACTCGGTTAAAAATTGCACTCACACATCACACGTGCACTACAGGAAGTCAAGCCAATACAAAGCAAAGATACGAAATGAAAATTTTAAATAATCGATATTTGCATTCGCTTATAGGTAGATCAACGGTAACATTGACGATCCTGGTGCCACTTACTAACACCGCCTTCGTGTGTGTTTATCATGAAGGCTGTGCCAATAATTTAAGTATTTAAGAAAAGAGCAATAGAATGGGACGAATTGTAAAATAACCGTATTACGCTCAACTTTGTGAAAAAGCCGTACACTGTAAAAATCCACCCGGAACTCGGACAAAGAGCTAAAAAGGACATGTCCGGATTAATCCGGATGTCTGGTCACCCTATGCTTTCCTAAAACTCTCAGTAAACCATAAACCAAAGTAGACCATTCACTTTCTTACCACAGTCCTTACATGATCATTCCATTTCATTTTGCTTTGCAATGTTACTCCTAGATATTTATTTGACATGATTGTGCCAACAGCACACTACTAATGCTTGATTTGAATGTTATGGGTTCATTTTTCATACTCATCTGCATTACCTTATTTTTTTCTATATTGAGAGCTAGCTGCTATTCATCACACCAAATAGAAATTTTGACACCTTCCCCTACACCTCAGCATCATCAGCAAGCAGCTGTACACTGCTGCTTAGCCTGTCTGTCTGGTCATTTATATATGTAGAAAATAATAGTGGTCCTGTTACACTTCCCTGAGAAACTCCTGATGATACTTTTGCCTCTGAACACCCGCTATCAAGGACAGCAAAAATTTCATTTGTCATCGAACAAGGTGATGCAGTGGTTAGCACACTGGACTCACATTCAGGAGGATGATGGTTCAAACCTGCATCCAGACATTCTGATTTGGGGTTTCTGTGATTTCCATAGGTCACTTGAGGCAAATGCCAAGATGGTTTCTTTGAAAAGGCACAGCCTACTTCCTTCCCCAATCTTCCCTAATCCGATGGGACCAATGACTTCACTGTTTGGTCCCCTCCCACAAATCAACCAACCAACCAATCATTTACCAGTCTCCACCACCATGCCATGTAAGGCCACTGAGCATATTTTGAGATATGAAAAAATAAGCTTAAGTTTGCTACAGTACCTCATGCAATGATGGAGACAGTGACTGCCAGCATGACTTGGGCAGCTACTCTTAAATTCTGAAAGACACTTTCATTAGTGTGTAACAGTGACCTGCAACAGTACTTCTAGCTTTGATAGTTTGATGGAATTGCAGCTTGATGTCAACATCCTGTAGGTGAAAAGTTTTCCATACAGTTGTGCACCATCCACACTGCAGCTGTAAATTTTGCTGTATCTGTGACATTTGCTATTCACTTCCTCCTTATCAGACTAAACCATATTCTTCCTGTACTGAGAAGAAACTGAAAATTTTCATCCATTTTGTTTACTGTAGAGAACCGTGTGTTCATTACCACATAAAAATGATACATCATTCCTTTCATTACTCTTTCCATTTCTTGATCAGCCACCAATCCTGTGTCGGAGGTCCACACACCAGCCATTGGCATCGAATGTTCCTTGCAATGTCAAGTTCCAATTCTTTGCATGATCTGATCCTTCCTCATGTGACTTGGACCTTAACTTCTCTCTTTCTTCATGGAACTTGTCACAGGCTGTCTTACTATCAAGCACAAAGTCATGCATATTCATATAAGTTTCTTGGAGGCTTTTCAGAACTTTGCCTTTGTGAAAATTTCATCCCAGAATCCCAGCATAATCAGGAAGTCAACTCTCAACATGCAGTTGTGTAGTTGACTTACATCATCTCTTGTTTCTCTGGTCTTAGAGTCATCTGCTTCCAACCTGAACTATCTTTGCAAGATACTGCCTGATGGGCTTCTCTTCTTATGTTCTTCCTAGTCTTAAATTCACATAAGAAGACTACGGGCAAGCTTTTTTTAGGTACCTCTCAATATAGTGTCAAATGAGGAAAGGAAACATGCTACAGCTGAATAGTTCCAAAATGATACCGTCATCGCATCTTCGCTGCTAGCTTGAACTGTAGGTTCAGATCTAGCATTATCTGTTTATGTTGTCAGATCAGGAGATATCACTGAAGACAAGCTGCTTTTTCTACTGATTTCCAGAAATGCCTTGAGGTACCTTCTGTAGTTTCCACTTCTTCTGTCTTCAAATTTCCCTTCTTCCCTCCTTCCACTTCATTTCCCTTTTTCTTTGATACATATGGTGGGATGAGAAAAAAGGGAAGTAAGAAACGTGCTATTCAAGCATTCAGTGAAATGCATGTGCAATGACTTTTTGGAGGACTGGGATTCAATTCTCCGTCTGGCCGTATCAATGCTTTCCGTAAGTCACTTAAAGCAAATTCTGGGGTGATCCATTTGAACACTTTCTTTCCTCATCCATTCCCAATCCAAGCTTGAACTCCTTTTGTAATGACAAACACAGGTAATACAGGAGACACAGTTTGAGAGTACACATCAATGCAGCTGAATAAAATTCAGGAAGAGGGCTCCAGCATTGGAGCCAAAGTGTTGGTAACAAGAAGAATATAGTCTTACAAACACACACAAAATGTATTGCAATATGGTGAGAAAAACTTTCTTTTTAAGTAGATTTTTATATCTCTTTGATTATTCTAAATACATAAAGTTCCTGATGAGTCAGGTTGAGGTGAACCTGCAACTGCGCAAATAACCAGAAAATGTGGATAATCCAAAATACAAATCTTTTACATTGCTATTTATTGTATGTACTGTATTTAACATTCATGCTACACACCACATTTGAAAGCCCACTGTATTATTTATGTGTTACCTTTTGGAAACTGACAACTTCTTTACAAATTACATTTTTAATACACTGTATTTGGTGTCACTTGCTTTCAGTTCATTTTGGGAAATGAACTGACAATGGTTCTCATTTTATTGAGAGATAAAACATGGGAAATGTCAAACTTATTTTTTCCTTACACTCTAATAACAGATCATCACATTTGATTGCCTCAACGCGCTTGTTAATGGAATCGTTGGTCATCTCTTCCTCTGCCAAACACACTTCATTCACTATATGTGCATCACTTAACTGTGCAAACCCCTGCTCATAGGCATCACTGTTTACCCAGTCATGGATGATTTATGTCGCCTGTGTCTTCACAATGAGAAATTTGTATTTTAAATGAAAATAATGATTATAATTACAACAGATTGTTTTGAGCTTCATTTTATTTTGTCAAAAATTCAATGGATAATCCTTAACCAGGATAGCCCACAAGCTGGATAATTGGTACATGGATAACCGGGAGCTTTCTGTAATTGAAATATGTCAGCTCTTCATACACATTCCACCTTCAAAACTTCAAAATGAGAATGGGAATGTGAAGAGTGATATTGAGTATATAACATGACCAGAGTTGACAACAAACATATGAAAAGTGACAGCTGCAACATAACTTTCAGTACACTTCTCTCACCAGGCTACATAAAGTCTAGATGTGTGTTGCTTATATTTAACCTGATATTTTCCAAGGAATGATTTGCTTTAATTGCCAAGCCTGGATCTTCTCATGCTCAGGAAGAGGCAAATTATGGGAAATGCAGTCAGCAGTAATCACATACTTGCTCCTAGAAATGCAAGGCAACTTTTTAGGAAAACATCCAGTTAGGAGCGAGGAATGTCCAATGTTCCAAACAGAAGATAAATACAAGACTGGAAGTAACAGAAGATACACTGAACCATGAAGCCAAGAAGACGTATGAATGTTCGTACTGCCAATATTCTTTCTTTCACCATAAAATAAAGATGAAAAAAGTGTGTCCGAAAGCAGTTATCATTTAATAGATCAGAGATACTGAAGCAGAATTGGAGCTAATGGTTACAAATACACGATCTATAGCGATTCCTTCAGCCGGTTTATTGTCTCTGAATTGTACTCAGTAAATACAACAATCTAGATGCTTGTAGCTGCAGGTGTCTCGTAGGAAACAATAACAGCAACAGTATTTACATCATCATCATGCAAAGGGGGAAGCACATCAAAAGGGGAGGCACTAGAGGTGAAAGAGTTGCACTTTCACATACCTGCACTCTAAGACAGTGATAGAACTGTAATGAAGGTTGATATGTGTTGTAGGGTAACACTGCAAAAGTGAAAGGAAACATACCCATTTCACTTCGAACTTTATTCTCTCAGTATTTTTGACACATCTGCAAGATTTCTCTGAAAGAACAGCATTCCTTAAGATGCACTTAAATCAGTTAGGTTGCCATAGCAATCAATAACACATTGTTCTCCATAAAGGGGGTAGACTCGTACTCGTGTAGGTTTCCTTTTGCTGTGCGTCTAACATATTCATGACCTGCACATGGGTTTCACAATTTATAGGCAAGTGCTTGCACATCACACTCCTTAATGTCAACTTGCATGTGGGTAAGAACATGGCCCTAAACTTCACTACATGCATCTCCACACCACAGTTCTGTACACGTTCACACACACGCGCAGATGCACCCTGCTCAGTTGCATGGTTAAAACGCATGTGTGAGGGCCTGTATTAACCTATGGCGTGTGGGATCTTTTTTGCTTAGAGAAACAATTCAAAGCCACTTCAGTTTGACTGTATTAGGGCTGTTTAACAGTAACTTACATTTTAGAATAAAGAAGTGATAGGTAACATCTTTCGTTGCATACATTTGAAAGGAGCAGTTTTGAAATATATTTTCAGCATAATCTCTCTAAACATTAAGACTCATCTTGTAATGATACCCCATCTTTCCAATGCCATAATCATAAAATGTCATCACCTGAGACCTCAACCATGCAGGACCACCTGCACACAGTTCTTTATCATCATCAAAGTTTTGTGTTGTGAGACAGGTCCTCATGTGTGGAAACAAGTGAAAATCACTTGGAGCAGGGCCTGGACTGTAAGGTGGATGGACAGAACACTCCCATCTGATACCATATGAGATCTGTCAAGGTTTAATGGCTGTGTGGGGTTGTGTATTGTCGTGAAAGAAAAAAAATCCTCAGAAAACAACATCCCTCAATGTTTGTTTTGTATCTATCTTCTTGATTATGTTAGTGTTTCACAGTATCTCTCACTATATATTGTTTTCACATTCAAAGAAATCTCCCGAAAGCTTACCCTCTCCATCCCACAAAACAGTTGCCCCATGGTCTTTCTTGATGGCAATGTTTGCAAACATTTCCTCAGTTTCATGGGAAAACTTATATAATCTCATGCCATAAACTGTTGTTTTGTCTTGGAAGTTCATGAACTGTACCCAAGTCTCATCCCCTGTTATGACATGATCACGAAATGATTCACCATGTTTGTTGTACTTGTTGAGAAACATCAAAGATGCCGTGTTGTGATTTTTGTGGTCTTTTAGCAAGAGTTTCAGTACCCATCATGAGCACAAAGCTCATGGTAGCCTAGGTTTTGTGTCCCAACACAAAATGATGAAGTTCGTGAAATTTGAGGAAACTGCAGTGACAGCTCTGAAATTGTGAAGCTTCACTTTTTGTAAATCCTTTACTGATTTTCTCCACCTGTTCAGCATAAACAGTGCTTGGGCATTTCGCATTCCATAATGAACCTTAGTGAAGCCATTGTTAGACATGACGCACCATCGCCTCACTCCAGGTGCACTCATTAAATCATTTCCATACACTATACAAAATTTCTTGCAAGTTTCAATTTATCTCAGTTTTTTGGTGAACAAACACCAATTCAGTGGTCTTTCTACTGCAGCTCACACTATAAACATACACAGTGAACAAAGCCACTCCACCTCGCTCCCCCTCCTACCAGGGGCTGACCAAGCGAGGTGGCACAGTGGCTAGCACAATGGACTCACATTCGGGAGGATGACGGTTCAAACCTGCATCCGGCCATCCTGATTTAGGTTTTCAGTGATTTCCCTAAATCACTTCAGGCAAATGCTGGAATGGTTCCTTTGAAAGGGCACAACTGATTTCCTTCCCCATCCTTCCCTAATCCGATGGGACCAATGACCTCTCTGTGTGGTCCCTTTCCTCCAAGCCAATCAACCACCAGGGGCGTACCACATTTTGATGAGTTCATGTTTGGCTACCACGGTGCTCCAGCCTTTGCAGCACCTTTTCCGTTCTGTGCTCCTTGTCTATTCTCCTGCTATTCTTTTTCCCCCTCCATTGGGGAACACACCTGGAATATTTTTGGGATTGTATTCTGAAGGCATAGTAGCCTAACATCAGAACAGTCCTCCTCTGTTTTTTCTTTCTTTCTTTGTTCATCATCTCCTGTCCTTCCTCTACTTTAGCATTTGAGTTTCCTCTTTGTTTCTTTTTCCTCCCTGTGCACTCCTGAAGGCCAGCCTGTGTGTCTGATGTGTAACGGGTGGATGAGTAAAGCATAATTCTCAGCCCTGGGTCGACAGGTAGGTTTCGCACATACCCTCTGGTACAGGCCAGGCTCAGGAGGAGCGATTGCCTGAGCTGTTACCTTCCCCAATTGCCAATTGGTACCTCTGCCAGGAGTTTGGGATGCATGACCTGAGGTGTGTTGATGCAACCTTAGTGCCTACATGCATTCTTTTTCTCATGTTTGATAAAGTAGTGTCAGAGACGTTGGCAATCATGGGGATTTTCTCGCAATGATCCAGTCACCACTTCATTCTGTCTATTAAATGTAAATGTAATGAGGCTTAAGATTCCAAGACTCTCTCCGCTGCACTTGGGTTCCTCATGGTGTTATGTACTGAAGAAGGTCAGTCTTTTGCTAGGGTTAATCCGTTTATTTTTCAGATAGATGTTGATACAATTGACAATCTTGTGAAATTATGCTCTCGTTTATGTAGTAGCACTTTGCTTTTGGAGACCAGTTGTGATTCTCAAGTCCAACAACTGCTTGCAGCTTCATTCCTCCATGGCGTTCCTATTCATGTCAAGGCCCATAGAAAGCTGAAATCTCCATGTACTGTTGTTTCAATTAGGCTGCTCGATGGTCTGCCCAAGGGAGAAATCCAGACTTCCTTCTCTGATCAGGGCATCACTGCAGCCCATCGGGTAATGAAAAAGGTTTATGCAACCTTAGTGCCTAAACGCATTATTTTTCTCAGGTTTGATAGAGTAGTGCTTCCAACAAAGTTCAAAGTGGGCTATGAAGTCATCACAGTCCCACCATACATTCCAAACCCAATGCGCTTCTACCAGTGTCAACATTACAACCACACTTGAATGTCCTGTCAAAACATGGCCCAGTGTGTTACTTGTGGTAGGGATGCTCATGATGTTAATTACCTACCTCCTCCTCCCTGCTGTATCAATTGCAATGGGGACCATGCAGCCTCATACCAAGAATGTCCCATGTATCTTGATGAGTGGGTCGTCTTGGAGATCTGGGTGAAAGGAAGATTGTATTGCACTGTTGCTTGCAAATTGTTGGATAGTCAGAAACCCTGCATTTTACCATCTGGCACTTAAAGTACCATTCTTGTTACACCTTGTTCCACAAAGCACATGGTCATGCTGACTTGCGACTTCAAATTCAGCATTTCGGTTGTAAAATTGCCCAGTGTCACAACAGCATCTCCATCTCCTTCTCCTCTATCTATGCAACACTTTCGTTGGCAAAATCACGTGCTACACAACCAGAATGCCAGAAAGGACAGAAGGAATACTTCTGCGAAGATATTTTATGTCCCTGCAGCCAACGAACATTGGAGTCTATATACGCCAACCCGCAGACTCCAAGAAATCAAACAAAGGCAAACGGTCTTTTCCTTTCACGGTCTTGGAGATCCTCTTCAATGGTGTCACCATGCGATACCCTCACCTGGCTGATCTCTGTGTTGCCGGTGCACACTGTCAACCATTTTCTGCCCTGGACTCTGCAGACCGACCAAAGGAGAATGCCGACAACTCTGTAGGTCTCATGGAGCAGGATGCTCCATCCTCTGCACCCTGTAGCAGTGAGTCTTTAAAGGTTGTTGCTCAGCAGCCATCAAAGTGTTGAAAACACTTCACATTTTTCTCCTCCCCTTTGCTCGTCATAACTTTCCTCCAAAGGAATGTTTGCAGCATTAGATCCAACAATGAGGAGTTATGCCCTTGGAATCACAGTGTTCACTTGTTTTCTGTCTCCAAAAAACAAAATATCTCCTCGTAACTACTTTGACCTAACCCATTTCTTTGTGGTCCTTTTTGACCTTCCTTCTGAGGACAACATTCTGTCTCATGAGGGAGTCACACTGCTCATCCAGGATGTTCATAGTCAAATTGTCTCACTGGACACCTAGCTCCAAGCTGTTTCAGTCCACATTTTCCTTCCTTGCTTCATCTTTTCTCTTTGTACTGTCTACATCCCCCCCCCCCCCTCTCCCCATCATTCAGTGTCACTAGGACAGACTTCCTCCAGCTTACTGGGCAACTGTCACTCTTTTTTGCTGCTCAATAACTATAATGCGCACCATCCCTCTTGGGTCTCTTCCAGAACCTGTCTAAGAGGTGCCCTCTTGGCTGATGTGAATCAACTCAACATCATCTGCCTTATCACTGGAGGACCCACGTTCCTTTCAGACTCCATGCACACTTATTGTCATTTGTACCACTCGTTCTGCAATGCCCAGCTTGCCCATATCTTAAGTGGTCCATTCTCTCTGACACATACTTGAGCAACCATTTCCAATGTGCTACCCTTTTGCTGACTCCCACCCCACCTGTGTGTAAACCCAACTAGCAGCTTTACTCCTCCCTGGTGACATTTGATGAAGAACACTTCCTCAGTTGTGATGATTAGGTTGAATACCATACAAATGTTATCCTTACCACTGCAGACCATTCCATTCCTTGTACTGCACCTTAACCATGCCGTGTCATGCTCCCGTGGTGTACTGAGTCATGAGGTGATGCAATTCGCACATGGAGACATATGCTCTCAATGTTGTTAACTATCATCCTACAGAGGCAAACTGCATTCGTTATAAACGGTTGCATGCACACTGTCATGACATCTTTGGGATAGCAAGAAAGCTATCTAGATTTAATTTCTAGTTATTTTAACAGTTTACTCCCTCTTCCCTCATGTGGGCCAATCTTTGACAGCTCTCTGGGACCAAGATCCATTCCCCAATTTCTGGCCTGACTGTAGCAGATGATGTCACTGTGGACCACACTGTGTCTCCAACACCTTTGGCCACTATTTCTATGAAATTTAGAGCTCCACCCACTATCACCGTGCCTTCCTCCATTGGGAATGAATGGAGGAGGCTCAGGTGATACCCATCTCCTCTCATAATCATGAATGCTACAATGCTGGCTTTACTGTGAGGGTGCTAGATCATGCTCTCACTTCATCCAGTCTCCCTCCCCAGGGCTGGACGATGTTCACATTCAGATGTTGCAGCACCTTTCCTTTATGGGCAAGCCCTTTCTCCTTCATATGAACAAACGCATCCGGGCAGATGGCACATTTTTCAGGTGCTGACGTGAAGCCAGCCATACCTAAGGCCAGTAAGGACAAACACCTTCCTTCTAGCTACCACCAAATTTCTCTCACCAGCTGTGTTTGAAAGGTGGTGGAACGTATGAGTCATGCCTGGCTGGTACGGTGGCTAGAGCCTCGCAATTTACTAACCACTGCACAGTATGGATTTCGAGCATGCCATTCTGCAGTTGACCATCTTGTCACTTGGTTAATCTATGTGATGATTGGTTTTCTGCAAAAAATATCAGACTGTGGCCATGATTTTTGATTTGTGGAATGCCTACAACACCTGCTGGGGAACTTGTATCCTCCATACTCTCTACGGGGTTTCTGAGGCTGCCTGCCCCCTTCCCATCAGGAATTTTTAAAAAGACTGAGTTTTCAAGGTACATGGGTGCTCTGCCTTGTTCAACACCATTGCCCTCCGCCACACACCATTGGGTGGCTTGCGGAGTATAAATGTAGATGTAAATGTAGATCCAGGAAAACGGGGCACCTCAGGGCTCCATCTTGAATGTCATCCTCTGCTGTAGCCATTAACCCTGTTATAGCCTGTCCTCCACCAGGCATCTCCGATCCCTTTTCATTGACGATTTTCTGATCTATTACAGTTATCCACAGACTTGTCTTCTTGCGTGGCATCTGCAGCAATGTCTTGATTGTCTTTACTCATGGAGCATTGTCAATGGCTTTTGCATTTCCACTGACAAAACTGTTTGTATGAATTTCTAGCTGCACAATAAGTTTCTTCCACTGTCTTTACATCTTGGGGCTGTTACTCTTGCATTCACTAAAACTACAAAATTCCTGGGGCTCATGCTTGATAGCATCTTCAGCAGTGTCTTGATCATCTTTACTTGTGGAGCATCAGCAATGGCATTGTGCTTTTCCTCTGTCAAAACCATTTGTTTGAATTTCTGGTGCACAGTCGATTTCTTCCACTGTTTTTATATTTTGGGCCTGTTGCTCTTCCATTCACTGAAATTGCAAAATACCTGGGCTCATGCTTGATAGAAGACTTTCTTGGTGACTTATCTGGCAATCCGCTGTGCCTGGTCCCTAATGTCCAATGTGTCCTAAGCGGTACTTTCTGTGGATCGGATCAGACCACCCTTATTTGTTTGTACCGATCCCTAGACCATTCAAAATTAGACAATGGGTATTTCATTAATGCATCTACACATCCATCCATCTTATGCCACCTAAATACAATCCACCATTGTGGAATCCATTTGGCACTAGTGTCTTTTATGCTAGCCTGTTTGAGAGTCTCTATGCAGAAGCTGGCAAACTACCACTGTAATACTGACATGATGTTGTCCTCAGCAGAAATGCAAACCATTTGTCTGCCATGCCTGGCCACCCATCCTATGCCTCCTCCTTTGATGACTACTAAGACCACTAGTATGGGGCAAATCATTCTTCTCTGTTACCACCTGGAGTTTGCTTTTGACTATTGCTGCAGCAGCTTAACTTCACATTACCTGCCACTTTCCCGATGGCTGTGAACCCTTCACCACCTTGGCTTCATGCAGTGGCCCATGTTCACCTTGGACTTCATTTACTTCCTATGGAAACTACTTCAGATTTGATCTATCACTGTATGTTTCTCAACCTTCACACGGAACTTAGTGATAGTACCTTCGTGTACACTGATGGCTCTTGGTCTGACCATAGTGCTGGGTTTGCCTTCATCATTGGCACCGACGATTTTTGATATCGACTTCCAGAATACAGCTTGGTATTTACAGCAGAGTTCTTTGCCCTGTATCAGGCCATGCAGTACATTTGGCAACAAAGGCTTTTCAATTGTGTCATCTGCTTTGATTCTCTCAGTGCCCCTAAGAGCCTCTGAGTGCGTAGACTGTCTACCCCATAGTGCAATGGGTCCAAGGAAACTTCCACTTACTCAGTCTTGAGGGAGCCACTGTGATGTTTGTGTAGGCTCCTGGTTTTATCTCTCTGATGGGAAATGAGTCTGCAGTCCTCCTACCTTGGCCCGCTGGTTCTTCCATTCCTTCCAATGATTTCCATGTTGCCATCTGTCAGCAGGTGGTGTCACTTTGGCATTGCCACTGCTCTTCCCTTCGTGGGAACAAGCTCGGGGGAATTCAACCCCTCCTAGCAGCTTGTCTGACCACCTCTCTGCCTTCACACTGCAAGGAGGTCATTTTAGCTAGGTTGCGTATTGGGCACTGTCATTTCAGCCATCACCATTTAAGTGGTAATCCCCCAACACTTTGTGCTCATTGTAATTAACCTTTGACAGTTCACCATTTCCTGAATGAATGCCCTTATTTTAACCACTTGTGTTCTAATGTATGTTTGCTGTTTGAGTTATCAGCTGTTATAGCGAATGATGCATGGGCTGTCGACTGGTTTTACTTTTTACCCATTGCAGCAATATGATGAAGGACATTTAATCTTTTGTTTGGGACCTCTGTTGTCTCTACAGCATATTTGGTGGACCTTTCTCTAAGAGAAAGTCCTTGCTGTTAGTGCTATTTCATTCCACTGATTGAGCTTATCATGTAATTGCTTTTAACTCCATTTTCATCTTAGTTTTCTAAGGTTCTGACATGGGTGTGTATGGACTCTGTTTTTGCACCCTTAAACAAACTGGACAGTGAACAAAGCAGAGGCAACAAGCACCATAAATGATTGAAACCTTATGCATAAAGATTCAGTGATACCAAGACAGCAAAATGGGAACATAAGTTTCACAAGCTACGACATAGCTGTGAATATAAACAGTGATCCAGGTACTGTCAGATGTTTTTTATTCCAGTCTTTGATCACAACATTGTCTTTCGATGATGATCGGTTTGAGTCAGTAATTGCCATCTTCAGATTTGTTCTACACCATGTCCTAATGTGATAAAGCCATAACGGCATCGTCAAAACATAGAAATACACTCAGCAAAGCATCGTCATGTAGAATTAAAATATAATGTAAAATAGACCACATCGTCCACACAGTCATTTTGCAACTTGTGTTATTGTACAGTGCCATTGTACATTGACATCATTGACATAAGTGCCATTTCTTGCTGCTCTGATGAGAAATATTCTTCTTATGCTATTACCATTACTAAGATGCTAGTAATAGTAGTACTAGTACCAGTACTAGTAGTAGTGTAACATGAAAATGGAGATGGAGATAAGAAAGTGATTTATAATTATATATCCATCTTCCTCTTTCCATTGTGCTCAAACTGTTTTGAGAAACTAGCTTAAAACACATTACTGAACCACTTTGATGACAGTAACCTCTTAACAACAACTCAATTTGTCTCTTGTAACATGGACAGTTAAAATAAACAAATGACCACTCACAAAATACTGGAACTAACGGCACCCCGCAAGGGCAGACTCAAATACAATTTTTCAGGATGAAGAACTACAACAATTGGATGGGCAAGTACTCAATAATAAAATAACTCGGCTTCATTTGGAAATATCCCAGTACTCATGTGTCAATGCAACCAGCCTGCGATGACAGCATAGTTATGGCTGCACAGACTTCCAACCATTGCTTTAACTGCCGATCTCCTTTGGGCAGCACCAGTATTGTGCAAACGAAGCACTCTTGCCTCTTTTCCAAATTACAGCATGCTAACCAATGGATCTCATCTACATCTAGGTCATACTATCACTCCAAATGTGGCCAAGTCTTTTTTTGGCACATACATGGACTGTTGTCAGCACAGGGCCTTGCTCACCACCTTCCTCGTGCACCACAAGCCTCTCTGGCAAAGAGCTTCTAACAACCAGCGGTTGCATCAAAGAGGCATAAAGGCGAAACATACCAAACTTTGCAGAAGGTTTCAACACATGACACATTATCGGTTTACCACTGGATTTTTCACATACCAGGAACGTAACTTGGGTAAGAACCTGGGTCACTTCATATGGACCCAAAGCCTGAGGGATCATCTTAGATGTGGTTTCATCAGTGTCTTTTTTACATAAATCTGACTGCCAACACGAAGAGTGATGAGACACCTATCCTTGCTGTATCACACAGTCTCCCTCTTGTGCGCATGCAGATTGTTGTTCCTAGCGGCCCGCCAATTTTTACTTATAATCTCCAGACTACCATCCATGGGCAATGTGTGATTGATCAACTATAGACATTTGACAGTGGTGAATTAACAAATAAGGCAAAAATGAGACTAGCAGATGTAGCTTGATGAGCCTCATGGTGTACAGTATTCAATGAAAAGGTCGGTATTCAATGAAAAGGTCAGAAACCATATTGACTAGTCCCACTGGGTCTGATCCTTCAAATGAAATATAATAAGGGCAGATTTCGAGCTGCGATATCTCACGGTCTGCAAATGACAGTTGTGAGTCATAAGGTGTAGTAGTTACATGGTGGATAGCATTGCCAAAATAAAACTTTTTAAGTTCCTTTGTCAGAGAGGCTTGAGCATTATCACTGACCAGGGCCCACCCTGTTAGCCATGTGGTCTAACGCACGGCTTTCTGGATTGGGAGGAAGCACGTGGTCCCCGGCACGAATCCACCCAGGGGACTTGTGTCAAGGTCCAGTGAGCTGGCCAGTCTGTGGATGGTTTTTAGGCTGTTTTCCATTAGCCTCGGTGAATGCGGGATGGTTCCCCTTATTCCGCCTCAGGTACACTATGTCAGCGATTGCTGTGCAAACAAGTTCTCCATGTACCTGTACACTACCAATACTCTAGCACGTGAACATAGGGGTTACACTCGTCTGGTGTGAGACGTTCCGTGGGGGGATCCACCGGGGGCCAAACCGCACAATAACCCTGGAAGAGTGGTTCAGTGTGGGGTGGCGGAGGGGTGAAGTGGACTGTGGTAGTCGTCATGGGATTGTGAACCAATGCGGCTGCGGTGGGGATGGAGCCTCTCCGTCGTTTCTAGACCCCCGGTTAACATAAAATACAGTACAATACAATCACTGACCCTATGTGCCCCAGAGATGGAGAAAACCTAAGACAAATGTTGAATATTTTCCTCAGCTATATTCACCCTGCTCGGAAACAACCAGGAGAGGATCAAGATAATCAATAAATAGCCTTTTCCCATGGGGTATTCTGCCCTATCAGAACTTAATTCACCTTCCTTGGAATGCGGACTAGGTTTAGCTCTACGACACTCTTGGCATTGGCTAACCAACTGCCTCACCTTCTTATTTAGGTTTGGCCACATTAAGTTCACCTCAATTTTCATGAGTCTTTAAGGTACCTAAGTGACTGCCCGAAGTGAATTCATGAAAATACTTAAATATGGCAGGCACTAATTCCTGGGCAGGCAAATCTTAGGCTTTCCATCAAGACAGGTAGTATAACACAAAATCCCCTTATTCAACCAGTACCCTGGAACTCCCCCCCCCCCCCCCCCCTCTTTTAACTAGCCCTTAATTGCACCATCTGTGCATCCTTGTCTTGCATAGTACCCAGATCACCAAATAGTCCAGGTTCTTCCTCTAGTATATAGTACAAACACACATTTCATTAATTTCTTCAGTCCCCGCCTCTGCTGTTTCCCCCTCAGGTTGGATCATCTGGCTTAGGGTATCAGCGACTTGGTTATCGGTTCCCCTAATGTGTCAGACCTCAAAGCAAAATGCCGATATCCACACCGCCTACCCAGCAAGTCTTCCCATCTTGCGTGGATGAGCCAGCACCCAGGAGAATGCTTGGTTGTTGGTTTCCAGTAGAAACTGCCTATGTTCAAGATAGAATTTTAACCTTTCAGGTACAAACAACGCAGCCAAACCTTCCAGTTCATAAACAGAATATTTCATTCCTGCTTCAGTTAATGCCCAGTAGGCTTAAGCTATTGGCTTCCTTTCTCCACTAATTTTCTGAAGCAAGATGGGGACAATACCAGTGTTCGAAGCATCAGTCTGCATGATAAATTAGCAACTAAAATAAGGCACCCCCAAAACAGGCACATTGGCTAAAGCAGTTTTTATAGCATCAAAAGATGCATACTGGGATGGTCGCCAGACAGAAAGTTCTCCCTTGTGCCGTAACTGGTTGAGGAGTGCGACTAATTGTGCAAAATGTGGCAAAAACCTGCAAAAAAAAGTTTGCCATCCTGACAAACCTAGTGATGTCCTTCTTGCTTCTTGGTATTGTAAATTTCTGTACTGCTAGAGTCCGTTGCTGATTGATATGCACACCATCAGCAGAAACTACATTCTGCAAAAATGAGATTTCCTTATGCACTAAATTGCCTTTGGAATGTTTAACTGTGAGACCAGCTTCACGCAACCTTTCCAGGACCTGGGCAATATGCAACAAATGATCATCAAAGGTACCACTATAGATCACGACATCATCAAGATGGTTGTAATACATTTTTATTTAAGATCTCCCCAAAATGAATCTAATAAACAAGATAACATTGCCACCCCTATGGCAACACCAAAAGGCACTGATTATAATCAAACAGATTCTAGTTAGTGGTAAATGCAGTCATTGCTTTAGATTTTTCAGCCAAAGGAATTTGATGATAGGCCTGGTTTAAGTCCATGATGGAAAAATACTTAGCCTCAGAAAACCAAGTAAAACAATTAAGCAAATCAGGCAACAGGATAGATTCCAAAATCATCTTTTTATTGTGCACTCTATAATCCACTACCAGTTGGTAACCTTGCCCTTGAGTTCTAGCCACTAAGAACATGGCTGAGGCATAAGAAGACACAGATGGTCTGATTACTCCCTCCACCAGCATTTTATCCACCAACTGCCTCAACTCTTTTATCTTGGGAGGGGATAAACGTCATGGGGCTGGCAAACCAGTACCTTATCATTCAACTGACTGGTGTACTCAGTTTTATTTGTGATGCCCAAGCACTTCAGAAAATCACCCTAACACCTCTAACAAGGCCTCGTTCTGTTCAGCACTGAAATGTGTTGTATCAGATCTGGAAACACTAGATTGGATGGTACGTACATTAGCTCAACAACGATGCTGACACAAATGGTATTTTACACCCAGCCTAAATTTAAATTGAATGGCAGAATCCACATAATCTAAAACACAACCAGTTTTCTTTTTTAAAAAATCACATCCCAATATGACATGCATAGCCAGTTGTCAATAATAAATTGAATAGGCCAACTCAGCTCCTGAATTTTATCATATAAGAGAACAGTGTCTACTACAGGAAGAACCTCTCTGTTGACTCTACAGCAACATAAATCCGAGTTCTGTGGCTGCGGGACCTTGGAAAGGTGTTCAAAATGCTGATTCTATCATTTGTCACTGAGAGAAAAATTACTGTCCAAGTCTAGTAGGACAAACAGGTCCTCCATGAAACATTGCATATGTAAAGCAGCAGTTGCAGCACATAAATACTTTCACTTATGTGTCTTTTCAATCAATACATTCATATCATTACAGTGCCCCTTTTCCTTCTGGTGTCAATTAGTTTTCCCTCTTCCCCGATTTTTCTTATAGTCACTTGCAAAATGGCCTTGTTCATTATAACAGAAACACCTATAACTGTGTGTTTTTTTTTGTTTTTTTAAGGGTTTGTTCCTTCAATTGATCCTCAAAACAATTACATGCAAAATGTCCTTTTTTATTACATTGGAAACACACTATATCATTTATAAATTCAGCCATAGGCTGAGTTTGTTCACTTGTGAGAGCTTGTATTTGGTTGTTACAAGCATTTATTTCCTCGTTCTTATGTTTTGTATCACAAAACTGAAACTGCTCAATATCCAAGACTAATTGATGCAATTCAACAAATGTCTGTGACTTAGTGCAAAATACTGCCCTTGCCGGCCGGAGTGGCCGAGCTGTTCTAGGCGCTACAGTCTGGAGCCGCGTGACCGCTACGGTCGCAGGTTCGAATCCTGCCTCGGGCATGGATGTGTGTGATGTCCTTAGGTTAGTTAGGTTTAAGTAGTTCTAAGTTCTAGGGGACTGATGACCATAGCAGTTAAGTCCCATAGTGCTCAGAGCCATTTGAAATACTGCCCTTGCTCTGTCTTCTACCCAAAGACCCTAAATTATATTTCCTACCGCATCACTCTTTGAGATTTATTCACACAACGTCATTAGTGCTACTCAGATTTCCTCAATATATTGAGCCAAATTCTCCGAACTCCTTTTCACACAATATTCATGAGAATTTATAAATTCACGTTGTGCTTACTCTGAAAGCTGACATTGCAGAACTTTTCTCCTAAAATTATTTAATGATAGATGTTCATTAATGGCATCAGTAATCACTCTTTTCAAGTTTCCCTACAGTGCGAGGAAATGTTTGTAACCCTACTATATCAGGCGCTTGCAAAGCTTTGCTCAAATTTTATAATCAAACTTTGAGCCATAGTTATTTCCGTTCATTAGTATCTACTGCAAACTCTGATGCAGTTGCAAACAGGTCAGAAAAGGATTGGGTAGTTTATTATACATTTCCTAAACCCCTGTACCAATGTCCACTCTATTACAATCACTGACTGTTTCACTTGCGTGACCAGAACCATGCATGCTTTCCTTCCCCTCATTTTATTGCCAGATTGGCAAACTACTTTGTAACTGCACTTTCATTATTTTCTTGCGTAAATCCTGAACAAGCACTTTCTCTTTGGAGTCAGCAACTACTTTTTAAGATATTGAACACGATTGAGCAAAAGATGCATTTGCACTTGTATTCGGAATGCTTGCGCATGGCTAGGAACATTATCCTGCAATAACTCCACACTAGCCCGCACAGGTTCTAGGAGGCTATTACAACACACACAGGCATCTCTCACACGGCTCACAATTTCCGTGTTGACAACAAGGCAGCATCCCAGCCATCCGCGCAGCCATTGCATTAATCACAGTTACGCTTCCATCAACTTTTTCTTGATCAATGGCAAGCACATATTCAAGTTCACTTTTTGTTAAATATGATATCCCCAGCATGTTCCTGGCTTCCATAGTATGATCGGTGTAAACTGTAATGTAAGAATGGCTATAATAAGACAATGACAATTGGTGCCAACCACTTAAAAATGGAAACATGTCCATCCGTACAACAGACTCAGAATCCCACCACCTTCTTATTGTGCTCTGCTACCATTGGTATGGTAGAAGCTATTAAGGAGTGGTAAGGTGCCAGGCTAACATGAATTGAGACATTCTTTAAAACAAATTTATAACAACAGTTCTTATTCAAAAATTATTAGAAAACATTGTCTTTGAGCCCAAAGTAATTATAACATCAATTAAAAGTTTCAACTGAAGCTTGATAATTATTTGTCATGAAAAGTTTAAAATGCCTGAGGCTATTTCAAAATATGTGTAGTAACCTTTAAACAAATTTGTAATAACAAACTGACAGCAATTCAACTTAGACAGGTAGTCAGATAAATCGAATTTAACGAAAGCACTTGAAATACACAGCAAATTACAGTGGAACCCCGTTATCACAAGTTTTGTACACACCAGTTTCTCATGCTACAAGTTAAAATTTGCTCAGTTACTGTACAGAAATACTGAACAAATTACAAAATGTAATTACTTAACTCAAGAAAAAATTTGTATCCACTGCTACCTCAATGGGTTTGCAGAGCTGTTATCTTGTGTCTTATTTTATTTCGTATGCCAGTCTTGTGCGCACTTCCTGAAAATACATTACACACATCATTAAATTGGCATGATAAGACCTGAAACATAAATCGATTACCACTGATCCTGCAAATGCATACAAAAAACGGCCGCCCACCAGGGCAAGCTTAATGACAGCCTTGCAACATGAACAGTTAAAACAAACAAATGACCAGTCACGAAACATTGGAAACATTGGAAACAATGGCACCCCACAAGGGCAGACTCAATCACAATTCTGCAAGATGAAGAACTACAACAACCATATGGGCAAGTACTCAATAATAAAATTACTCAGTTCATGTGGCATTATCCAGTACTCATGTGTCCATGCAACCGGGGCACAGCGATAGTATAATTACAACTTCACAGACTTCCAACCATTGCTTTAACTGCTGATCTCCTTCAGGCAACACCAGTATTGTGCAATTGAAGCGTTCTTCCATGCAAAAGGGGAGCTCCTTTCCAAATTACAGCTTCCCAAACAACCGCTCTCAACTACAACCAGGTCACGCTATCACTCCAGATGTAGCCAATTCTTTTTCTGGCACATACATGGACTGCTCCCAGCACAGGGCCTGACTCACTACCTACCTCATGCTGCTGCTAATTTGAGAGCCCCTTGTTGTCTAAGCTACACCGCCTCACGGACCATATTCACACCACAAGCCTCTCTGGCAAAGAGCTTCTACATAACCAGCAATTCTACTATATAGGCACAAAGTTGAAAAATAGTGAACTTTGTGAAAGGTTTCAACATGGGGCACACTGTTAATGCAAATGATGTTAATCTTTGAATTAGACTCGTTACAGGAGTGCAGGCTCTAATGTCACTAAATGAAATTATGATTATTATTCAAGGAATGTAGGCTACCACCAGATAGAATACCAATGCATGACACGCTATAAAACCTGAATATTCCACTAAGTGAATACTTTGTATGTGATCTTCACAGAAAATTTATTATCTACATCATAAATCAGGACTGAGGTACTTGTTAAGATGAACCCAGATATTTCATTTAAGATATTTATTTAACCTAGAATATTACACATACTACCTTCTCCTCAGAAGTGATCACAAATGAGATCAATCAGAAGTGTGTGAAAGAGAGAGCCTTGAACATTAATGATTTTATGTATTATAACTTTGTAATTTCCAGTGATTGGAATTGAGAATAGCATGGAATCCTTGTATTGCCTTTAGGTATAGACATCTTGAATACATATAATCTGAGCAAAGATAAATTTCAGGTGCAAAATGCACACTTGTAAATGTGACATTGCAGTATCTCAGTCACACGTGATAGAAATGAACAAGAGCATTTTCTGTGATTATACTAGTGCCTAGATTTGTGTAAATCATAAATATACTACTAGGGAAATCAAATGGCAAGGCATTAAAGACATTAGTGTTGAAACTTGTTGGGTGTGATGTATGCTACAGTCAATTATGTTAGCCAAGTTGCAGTAAAGAACACTTCTATTCACAGCATGAGCTCACAATATAATTCAATAAGCCTTACAGCTGAAAATTTTTTCATGCTCACATAAGAGTAACAGAAACATAGTCCACTGCTGATACCAGTCCCATTGTGGAGTGTCATCCCAGGTCAGTTCAAATCGACGCCCAGTCATCCAGATTCAAGTTTTCTATGATTTCTCTAAATTGCTCCAAGGCAGATACCAGGATGGTTCCTTTGAAAGAGCATGCCGATTTTCTTCCATATCCTTGGCACAATCCAAGCTTGTGCTCTGTGTGTAATGACTTTGCTGTCAATGAGATGTTAAACCCCAAAGAGAAGTTAAACCCAATCTTCCTTCCTTCCCATACCAGGGTGTGTTGGAGCGATGTCTATAGTGCAGTGCAGTGCAACTTATTGGCCTTGCAGTACAGCCTGGAGAGGGTGGCGATGTAGATGCAAGTGTCCGGGCTGGTCTTGACAAAGTTCTGACAGATTTGCTGCAAGGTGCACCTGGCCCTTTGCCTGGAACTGAGTGTGTGATGGAATGCTACTTGCTGGAGGTTGTGCTCAGGTTTAAATATTCAGCAGGAGGAAGGATTTCTGCAAGAGTCGGATGACCACATAATCCGTGGATGGAAATGGTCTGTTGATAGCAGCACCACTATTTTGCTGATGTGCATGTTGCTCAGGAGCATGGCTGATGCCATTTGGTGCACCTGTAACAGCCAGTGTCTCAACTGACTGTTAATAATGATATCGTGTACACAACATGTAATGACTGTGTGATATTTGTAAATAGTCATAGAACAGAAACACATGTGGGCCAAGGCTAGGCAAACCTGTTGGTTGAAGACATTGTGCTGGGAGCATAATTCAGTTGCATACAGCTGATGTTCAGCAATTACCCTTACATAGATGGAGCTTTCAAATGGCTTCAAATGGCTCTGAGCACTATGGGACTTAACATCTATGGTCATCAGTCCCCTAGAACTTAGAACTACTTAAACCTAACTAACCTAAGGACAGCACACAACACCCAGCCATCACGAGGCAGAGAAAATCCCTGACCCCGCCGGGAATCGAACCCGGGAACCCGGGCGTGGGAAGCGAGAACGCTACCGCACGACCACGAGATGCGGGCATAGATGGAGCCATATCTCAACAAGAGAAAGCAGGCGGACACAGTAACAAGTGATATCAGAGGACTAAGATAAAATTTAGAGTGAGGAAACATTACTTACACAAATGATGTGCTCAGGAAATTTGAGGACTCTTCGAAAACTGTGATGTTTTCTGGTGCTACAAGTATAGTGATAAAGGACCCAAACACATCAACACTCTGCACAAACAGGAGAATAGCTGAACAGGCTTGCAGCTGTTTCCTTAATCTTAAAAGAAAAAGAAACTCATATTATGCAATTCCAAACAAGCAAAATGACTTACAGGTACCAGAAGCAGAGACCAATGTTCATGCATTGAGTGAGGTCCTGTATGTGAGTTTCCTTGCCACTATGATGGATAACAAACTGAGGTGGTACCAGCTCATGGATAAGTTAATTAAAAGGCTGAGTCCTGCATGCTTTGCACTCGTGAAACACACTCATTGTGTTGACCTGCTGACAGGATTGTTAGCAAACTTTCTCCCAATACTTCCCTGTAGCACATTCTTCTGGGGTAATTCAGATAGGGTCAAAAACAGTATGTTCTACAGAAGTATGCAGTCAGAATATTAAGATAGGAAAGTTGCTAACTGAACCACTTCTAAAAGTCTTTTCAGGGTCCAAAGGTTTCTTACACTTACATCCACAATGACATTTGTATTTAATGTCAGTAATGAATTTACAGTGAGCTGTGCAGTTCACAACCACAATATTAAAAGTAAAATTAATTAACAATAGACTATGTATCCTTTTCCAAAGCTCAGAATGGAGTTTTATATTCTGATTACTATTAAAAGACCAGTCCTAGGTTGCACAGTGCTTTTTATTGGCTGAAAAACAATGCAGTTCATCTGGTTAGGGCATCATTAGGTTATCTGAAAGCACAATGAAAAATGTACATAATAAATAACTAGGCATGGTGCTCAAAAGTAAAACAAAAAAAGTAAGTATTTAGATGTAAAGGGTAGGAAATCACATAAATAATTTTATAATTACTGATAAAAAAAAACATTTGTCAAACTGTCCTAAAATACCCAGTATAAAAACCACCAAGAATAAACCTAAAGAAGAATACTTAAAAAATTTAACTATTGGTGCTCATACTACTAATTGGTCTTCAGCAGACCTAAGCATATTGTTAATTTTAACATCGGATGGAAAATGGTTTTTCTCCATTATCCTGGCAGCCCTGATTGTGGGCTGTCCTGTATATGGAAGTAACACTAGGCACTTGTTTTCTTATTTGAGTTATTGACATGTGTGAACAGGACCCTATGAGAGGTTTTATTACCTGCTTCAAGTGTTTGACTAAGCCATGCTTTGGGGGTTTATAGTGTTCACTGTCAGATGTAGTGAGACCCCCTATTCCTTTTTTTCAGATGCTTTAAATCCATAGTGTTATTGGTGCTGAAGGGTACAACATTCTGACCATATCCTTGTCCAGTCCTGAGTTGTTGAGAAGTAAGATGGTCTTCTTTGTCACACTATGTATAGGGGTCCTTCTTCACTTGCTTGTATGCTGGATCCTGGATCCTGTGCAACATCTCAATCTTCTGTCAATAGTCATCTGACTGTTAGAGCACTGTCACATTGCCTTTGTTGTCAGCTGCTAGGATGACTGACTCAGTGTCCTAATGGAGGGCATGTATAGCCCTGCACTGTGGCAGTGAGACATTATTATTCATAATTTTGGCTTTTTCACAGATACGGCTCATTTCCCTTCTCATGTTTTTATCAGTATCAGAGGAGAGTCGACAGCTGGCTTGTTTGACACTGCTGATAATCTCTCACATAAGCAATATTCTTGGAACCAGTGTGGGGCGCATGTCTCCCGCCTTGAAGGCTGCCCACATTGCCACCTGTGCCAGCCCCGCCAGTCAATCCACATGCTATTTGTTCGTTTCTTTCATCAGTTGACTGAATCGAGTAGTTGTACTTTCCTATGTAGCACGCACATGCATGTCGTCATCATTTTGTACGTTTCTGTCTGACACGTAGATAGCCAACACGTACGTATGAGAAAAGTCGCAGCCATTCTAGATTCTAGTGATCACGATACGATATTCTGTCTGGCTTTTGTTTGAGAAAAGTCGTGAATATTCTACTGTTTTCTTGTACAGAGAACCTTCGATACGTAGTGTTATAAATATGGACTATTGCTGAACTGTAAGCTAGTTTACATTCAGAAGCAGAAATATTAAGACTGAGGTCGACAATGGAGGAGGATCAACTTAATGACTTAGCTCTGTTGAACTCTCACCCTGACATTGATTGTCCTATTGATGATGTAATTAACCAATTTGCCAGGAAGAATGGGCAAATAGAATTCATAATTTAAGGAAGAGAACCACAGCTGTAACTTTTTTATATCATAAGGTGGAGTTGTCTTGTATATATGTATAATCAGTTTAAATAAAACTTTCTTCAACTTTGCATGTGACTTGATTATTTTTTATTACTATAAAAGTAAAGGTAGCTCAAGGTATCTTTAGCACCCCCTCCTTTAGGTTTTTCTGTGTCCACCACTGCTTGGAATTGGTGCAAAATTCAAACCTTTTGACAGCAGTGATGTTATCACCTTGTTCGGTTCCTTTCTTGTCAAACTGACTTACGCTTGAATCACTAATGCCAATGTTCTGCAGATGAGCCCCAAAGTAGTTTAAACATGTTCTCTTGTTTCACAGCAGCTTTCTGCTCGCAGATTTCACTGGTTTTCAAAGATGTTTCCATCCATCCCCTCCCATATGCAAAGTGAGAGACTGAATGCTAGTTGCAGGTAGCTAGTGAACAAAGTTTTTTTTCAATTTTGCCCAGTTATAGCCTGTTGAATGTCACATTTGCTTTTGAACAGACTAAAGTGCTGTACTACACAATAGGTCCTGAGATTTGATCATCGGTGGGCAGAATAGAAAATCAGCACCAGGACTCAGCAGCCAGACCCCCCCCCCCCCCACACACTATCCAGCTGGAGGGGGGGGGGGGGGGATGGACCAGCACTGCTGGGTTCAACATCTTTTCTGGATGCGTGCGACTGGCCGACCCAATGGCCTGTCTGCAGGGTCTGCCGTCCAGCAGCTATAAAGGAATGAACATGACATGAACCCACCATCACTTCATCTGAAGATGAAGGGTAGGAAAACTTTGCACCAACGCGGTGCCATAGCTTGTCTGATACCTCCAGAAGATTTATCAGAGTTAAATAACATCTCATTAGCCATTCCTTCTATAATTCATTGGAATATTTGGACTCTGGGATGTAATTTCTGCTTAATTCTGATGTTCATATTAAGTAGATTTTGACTTTGCCAATATACAGACAACTGGTAGTGTTCTGTTCTAGGCAAATACTTTTTTCAGGTATAAGATTAAGAAAAAGCATCTTGGAGTGTGAGAAGAGGAGCAATGGCTTTTTCAAATCAGCATTTACATTTATAAAGTAATCTAGAATTCCATAGTTATCAGTGTGAGTAGATTAGCACTAGTCATAATTTGTTATGAGCATACTTTGCAGATGTAAACTGCATAAGTAGCTTATGCCTGGAAATACATGAGCTGTTCCACATGTCTGAAACTTTTCCTTCATGATGAAATTCACAAAACATAATGTGTGAATTAATTAATTAATTAATTGGTGGCTGTTTCTGCATCCTTCATTTTCTGAGAACATCTACCATACCTTTTGCATTGTCAGTTAAAAGTGCTAAAAGAAAGGACCTATTTAATCTTTGTTTAGTGCTTGCAAAAGAAGTTAAAAAGTTTCAAACTTCTTTGCCTCAAATAAGCTGCTGTTTGATCTCTCAATACAGGGGACAATTTTTTTCCAAATCGTAAAGTTACGAACAGCTAACCAGGATTATTTTTCGCCACTCGTTGCCAGAGTCTCAAGTGAGCTATTATTGCCTTTAAATTTACAGTTGGAATGGCTGGCCAGAACATGCATCCAGGAGGTAAAATTTTAGTATTTCTGATAGGTGCAAAAACTGAAAAAATATTCCTAGCTTTTGGAATTATTAGTTCCTTCTTCAGGGAGGAATGACATTTTTTTTTTCTGTGCAGGATTAGAAAGAAGGCGAACGTCACAATTCAGCACAATTGCTGAAAGAGGCCCACCTCATAATAGATATGGTTTTATATAAAAATATAAGACTGGAGTGAATTGTACTGGAAGAAAGTTAGTTAGGGAGGGACTAGATGAGGAAAAAGGATATTGTAAAGTATTATTGGAAGGATGGGTGTAATTGTGTGCTATTGCTAAAGAATCTAACATGATGAATGCGAAAACTGAGAAACCTGTAAGAGAAGCAAAAACGAAGTATGCGACATAGACTGTTGGGGTTGCTGGTTTAGAGATGTACTGGATTCTGGATTCTTTGCCCAGTTTAACATCCTGTAGGATATATTTAACGGATTATCTGCAGCAGTGAATTCTGTCAATAGAAACAAAGCTACTGCTTATTCTCACGAGCTAGTAGAAATAGTAATAGAAGAGATGGGTAGAATTTGTAGGATTATTTTGTACATGTAGTGTAATGTTGAGCTCAGATTTGATAAATTGTTAAATTTTGTAACATCCTCTTCTAAAGAATGTTTATGTTGCAGGAATTCCACTTCATATTTGCAACACAGAACCATTTGGGTACATCAGTATACCTCTTGGAGATGAAGCAAAGCTTGAGGATGATTTTCTCCAGATAACTAATGTAAAGGTGTCAGCAATTGGTAAGCAACTTGTGTTACGCATTGAATCAGAAAGAGCAGCATTCAAATGAAGATTTTAAAGGGAGTTGACTATGTCTACTTCATTAAATGGATGAAATCAGAGGGCTCAAGTCTGAACCTTTCATTTTCTCAAACACTTTAGACAGTACGGATGTACGGATGGGTGGGTGGGGGGGAGGGAAAAGAGGGGAGTTTAAGAGAAAATGTGGATTTCTGAAGCATTATGTATGTGACTTTATTAAGGAAAAAGAAGTAACTACATGATCAGCACCAGAATACAAGTCAGTGCTGACTTGTCATCCTGTCATCATTTGCCAGATTACATCATTTGGATGTTTTGTGGTGGGACATGGCATCAGCAAGCTGCTGTTCAAACTGTTGAAGCGTTCCAGACATTTGAATCACTGCTTCTGATTCAAGTAGCTCCTCAGTTGGCCTCATAGGCTGAGTACATCACATTCTAGTCCTCCAACCAAGGAAGCATCTGTGGGAGTACCAGGAATTGTACTTGGGTATTCATCATTCCAGTCACGCACATTGGCCACTGAGCCAATGATGGGTTCAAAATGGTTCAAATGGCTCTGAGCACTGTGGGACTCAACTGCTGAGGTCATTAGTCCCCTAGAACTTAGAACTAGTTAAACCTAACTAACCTAAGGACATCACAAACATCCATGCCCGAGGCAGGGTTCGAACCTGTGACCGTAGAGCCAATGATGTGGAGCCTAATTGCATAATAATGAGGATGACGGGAACCAGTCAAGATAGTCTCAATGTACAATCCAAATGTTCACATTGTTCAGCCTGCAAATTCTCAGAAGATAATCTTGATGGATTGTCTCATCTTTATTTGCCCACAATGCAGAAGTCATAGTGGATCAGTTCTCTGCTCTCCGCACTGATCTATTGTAGGTTACGCAAAGAAAGAATGATTGACTGGGAAATGATAATGGTGACATGAGGTCCCTGCTCACTTATGATCAGGTTGAAAACTATTTATGTTGAATCCAGGCACTGAGATTTAACAGCAGTCAGATGTGGACTGAGTCTGTTGAGATCGTAAGACTGCTGCCAGTTAGCATTGTTCACACCTCATGAAGCTAGTGTACTGTGGGGAGGGTTCCTGGCATTATGATATTTTTGCACAGATGAAAGAGTATTACAAATAAAGGACGAGGGGAAAATCAGGCAATTGCTTCAGGCCAAGTCACACATGAGCTACTTCTGCACCCACCTTTGCTGCACAAAGTTTGGCAAAATTTACAATAACAAATTTTGAAGCCCATTGTTTCTGATGCTATAGTGTTCTGTCATTCCATCTTTCCTTTTCTCCTAATGCAAAAGCTCTCTCTCTCTCTCTCTCTCTCTCTCTCTCTCTCTCTCTCTCTCTCTCTCTCTCTCTCTCTCTCACCCTCTCTCCCTCCAACTCTCTCTCTCTCTCTCTCTCTCTCTCTCTCTCTCTCTCTCGCTCCAAACATTGTATATTTCGTTGTCATTATTTACTTTAAAAAAGTATTTATCATATGTTAAATTGATACACTTTTTGTGTGTGTGTGTTTGGGGGGGTGGGGGGGTGAGAGGCACCTGTGTGGACTCAAGTATGTTTGTTTACTTACAGCTGACGGTGCTGACTTTCCAATAAATGACATTTTTCTGGACTACCTTATTTACCCACAGCCAGATGCAATGGGCTTTGATGAAGTTTATATGATCAATTTACAAAGACGCCCAGAAAGGAGGAAAAAAATGCTGAAATGTTTCCAGGAATTAGGTATTGCAGCAAGTATCATTGACGCTGTCGACGGAAAGTGAGTAGCAAAGAAATAAAAACCTTTAGTTCTTTTTTGCCTTTCTGTTTTCATATCTGTTTTTATGAACAAAAACTGCCTTTTACATGAAATAATTGCTGACAATATTCGTGTAATATAAACAAAAACAATGAAAAGTGGTTGATATTGGACAGAAACACCAACATACAGTATTCACCATATAGCGGAGATGGTGAGTCGTGATAGACACAATAAAAAGATTCACACAATTAAAGCTTTCAGCCATTAAGGCCTTTGTCAGCAGTAGACACACATACGCCTGCAGTCTCAGAGAGCTGAGACCACACTGTGAACAGCAGCGCCAGTGCATGATGGGAGTGGCGACTGGGTGGGGGTAAGGAGGAGGCTGGGGTGGGCAGGGGGAAGGGATAGTATGGTGGGAATGGTGGACAGTCAAGTGTTGCAGTTTAGATGGAGAGCAGGAGAGAAGGTGCGGAGGGGGGAGGGGGTAAGTAGTGGAAAGGAGAGAAATAAAAGAAATTAAAAGACTGGGTGTGGCACGAAATGATGGCTGTGTAGTGCTGGAATCGGAACAGGGTGGGGGCTGGATGGGTGAGGACAGTGACTAATGAAGGTTGAGGCCAGGAGAGTTATGGGAACGTAGGATGTATTGCTGCGAAGCAGTCATTAAGATGAGGGATATCATGTTCGGCAGCGTGTTCAGCAACAGGGTGGTCCACTTGTTTCTTGGCCACAGTTTGTTGGTGGCCCTTCATGCGGACAGACAGCTTGTTGGTTGTCATGCCTACATAGAATGCTGCACAGAGGTTGCAGCTTAGCTTGTAAATCACATGACTGGTTTCACAGGTGGCCCTGCCTTTGATGGGATAGGTGATGTTAGTGACTGGACTGTAGTAGGTGGTGGTAGATGGATGTATGGGACAGGTCTGGCATCTAGGTCTATTACAGGGGTATGAACCATGAGGTAAGGAATTGGGAGCAGAGGTTGTGTAAGGATGTACGACTATATTGTGTAGGTTCGGTGGACAGTGGAATACCTTGGTAGGAAGGGTGGGAGGGATAGTGGGCAGGACATTTCTTATTTCAAGGTATGATGAGAGGTAATCGAAACCCTGGTGGAGAATGTAATTCAGTTGCTCCAGTCCCGGATGGTACTGAGTTATGAGGGGAATGCTCCTCTGTGGCTGGACTGTGGGACTTTGGGAGGTGGTGGGAGACTGGAAAGATAAGGCACAGGAGATTTGTTTTTGTACAAGGATAGGAGGATAATTACAGTCAGTGAAGGCTTCAGTGAGACCCGCGGTATATTTTGAGAGGGACTGCTCGTCACTGCAGATGCACAACCATGGGTGGCTAGGCTATACGGAGGGGACTTGTTGGTATGGAATGGGTGGCAGCTGTCAAAGTGGAAGTATTGCTGGTGGTTAGTAGGTTTGATATGGACAGAGGTACTGATGTAGTCATCTCTGAGGTGAAGGTCAACATCTAGGAAGGTGGCTTGTTGGGTTGAGCCATTACCTACAAACAAATTCGCAGTACAGCTATGGGCACCTGCATGGCACCATCCTATGCTAACCTATTCATGGGCCATGTAGAGGAATCCTTCCTAAAAACCCAGAATCCTAAGCCCCTCACCTGGTTCAAATTCATTGATGACATCTTTGCTATCTGGATTGAAGGTGAGGACACCTTATTCACATTCCTCCAGAACCTCAACAGCTTCTCCCCCATTTGCTTCACCTGGTCCTGGTGGGGTAGATAATCAGCAATTTGTGTCATGGCCTCCACATTCTTGTGACACAACCCCGTGCGATTTCTTTGGGTGGCGTTAGGTGAAAGATTCGCCGTTTACGCCTCCTCTACCAACAAAACTACCAGAACTACGAGCTCACATCAGCAGTGCTTTTGAACAGATTGATAGGAACATGGGAAGAACTTTATTATCGGCTTAATATCTCCAGAATCAGTAGGAGGGCAAATATGGAACACTTGGAAAAAAAAAAGAACTTATTGAGGTTTTCTGTGTGTACAAAACCCTGTGACATTAAGTATATATATATATATATATATACAACGAATCTGAGAAATCGCTTTAATCGTTTATAATAACGTTGTATAATCGAACAAAATCAGGCTGATTTGACCACGAGGTTTTTGAAGATTTGTTTACATCACTTATTCTCCCAATTTTAAAGAAGGAATTAAGCCTAAAAGCTAAAACTGGTGACAATCTTAAGTTTCCATATAAGTCTCGATGTATTACGTCCCTATGAGGAAAATAACATAAAGTTCATCTCGCTCCCGTCAAATGCAAACTGTCCATTGTAGCTTCTAAAATCCCGTTGGAGAGAAGTATTGACAAAATGGAAAATGAGTTGCACCTCTGGAAGATGATGCTCCACAGTGCGAAGGGACGAATTCCCGCGCCTTCCCAAAGAGCTGATCACTAACTTTGATCTAGTTATAAAGAAACAGAAGGATGATTCCGAAAAGACCAGAATTTTTCCTCTGGATAGGAAAAAAAATAATTAAAACGTCGCAAAATGTTAATGTCCCACCAGGAAAAATCATCAGTCCTGTCGATTTTCAGGAAGCCATCGACAGCAAAAATATGATGGAAAAACTAGTTGAGAAGAAAGGGAAACAGAATAAAATGTAATTTCCTGCAAAGGGTCAAAACCGTCCCATACAATTTCTGTGCTCACAGAAACGCCAAACAACGAGACTGACGACACCAGTGACACATTTTCTCTTCACGATTCTGACGAGAGCATGGAATTGAATGAAGATGATTCGAACATGTCAGACGTAGAGCGTTCTCCATCAGCGTTGCTTTCTGGAAACAAACGGTGCAGATGTCTTTCGAGTGGTCAGTTTCTTTTGGTTTTGTTTGAGGGCACCTCCTACCGTGGCAAAATTATGGGGGTAAAAAGTGGAGGATACATGGTGAGCGGCACGGAACGATAAATAATTAATTGAAGATGGCCGATCCATTCCGATGAAATTTTATACAAAAAGACAAAAGTTTTGTACGCTATTAATTTCGCAAAGCTAGAGGGAAACCGAAGGCATCGAAGTAAATGATAAAAACTAAGATAAACAAATGCTAAGTTGTATCGCTGCTGAGGTGAAAAAGGAATGTTCTCACTGTATAAAAATCATGTACTACATAATTTAAATCACACACACACACACACACACACACACACACACACACACACACACGTATATATATCATATTTCACGATTTCCGTAGCTGTGTGAAAACAATTTTTTCTCTTGCTTTCAAGGATAAAAAAAGAACTGTTAACAGTGTAGCCCACCTGGCGGAGTATCATTGTGACAACTTTCAACCAAAATTTCTCTGTTGTTGTTAAAGATTTCAAAATAAGCGACAAACAACTATACCGAGGAAGAATATACATTTGTTATGCAGATAATGTGTTTTGATTGTCTTTCGAATATAATATTTGACGTAACACAAACCATAAAATCTGCCACTACGTAACCCCTCTCTACAATATCGACAATGTCGAGAAATTTATGAATAAAAAGACAGTGATTGAAGTTCAAATGGTTTAGTGCCTGACGTTTCTTCGACATCAAATCATAACAGGAGGTGGTATAGCCTGATGAACAAGTAAGAAATGCGTGGAAGGTAATCCACTCAGAAATTTTATGAGCAATAGCAGTTTTTTGCTAGATTGACCAGTTGCATTACGAATAACTAAGGACGCAGAATCGAATATGGGATGTTTAGGGAAGTTACAGTAATTGCAAGGATTACCAAATTCACATTGTAAGGTTCAATGCGGTAAATGACACTATTTCTTACGTCTGCTTAGATAACATTGGATTACTCGTTTACGTGACTTTATTTTATGTTATAACTGAGCAGCAGGGAATATTTCACACAGCAGGACATCACTGCCTGGAGCTCAGTCTACATGTTCTGTTTAAGCACGGGCTATTAAACGCCACAAAATTACCATGTAAATTGAAAACGGGCAATAAAAGCCTTGCCCTTGAACTGTGGAGGGTGGTTGATTCGTAAACATCAGCGAATCACGCACTTCAGTCTTCACTGTGTGACTCTTAATTCGATTACCAAGCGAAAAATGCACTGTAGAAACAGCCGTGAATGAAATTTATATTTATGGCGAAATCTGTTGTATTAGTTTTATAAGCCATATCTAGGTTAAATACGAGAAACCCAACAGACCAATAGATAGCTGTTATTATTATTATTATTATTATTATTATAAATTATCCACTCAATCTGTCATGTTTTTAATAACCATAACAGTTTCAAAGACAAGTTACCAGTATGTTAAATATATTCTGCGAAACCTGCCTTCTGCATTTGCCAAGGGCCGGCCGGAATGGCCGTGCGGTTCTAGACGCTGTAGTCTGGAACCGAGCGCCCGCTACGGTCGCAGGTTCGAATCCTGCCTCGGGCATGGATGTGTGTGATGTCCTTAGGTTAGTTAGATTCAATTAGTTCTCTAAGTTCTAGGCGACTGATGACCTCAGAAGTTAAGTCGCATAGTGCTCAGAGCCATTTGCACCGTTTAAGGCCCTACAGGCTCTTGAAAGTTGCCAAGAGAGTGCAGGGTGGAGTTTTAGGTCCTATAGGCTCTTGAAAGTTTTCTGTGAGATAATGCGGGTACCCGATATTATAAATTGAAATATGTGCACAGATTCCTTGTTTCTGCATAGCTATCTCTTCACCTGCCGGAGCCTGCCTCCCTCTCATTCCAGAAAGTATGCAAATTGTGTGTTGAGTATAGAAGTGTTTATGAGCAAGGCAATTTGGTCAGCCTTGTTGATAACTGGTATATCAAATCGATTGCATTGGTCTGTTTTATCATTTGTTACACTGTGTTTCCAGTAAATTTGGAATTTGCTGTTTTCTGAACACTGAGAGGAAAGTCTGTCAGTAACTAACTTCTGGTCGGTTATTTTCATCTCATGAAACCTTTTAAAACAGTCTGTAGATGCTAGAGCTTTACAGATTTTAATATAGGATACTCTTTCCTTCTGTTTCACCGACTTTCAGTGACCTAATCTTGTATCGCTTTCAGTATTGTTTTAGTTTCTGCAGGCAAATTAGTTGGTCACCACCAGCAAATCAACACCGTCCTGCCCCAGGCCGTTCACATTTTAACTACTTCTTTTTCGATCAGAATTGTCATCGTACTGTTATTTATGCCTTATGCCTTATACCTATAATTATCAACATATAACGTCTAATATAACTTAGATTGAAAATTGGGAATAAGAGAAAGCACGGTTGATGGCATGTTACAATGCCTCACTCAGAAGTTCACATTTTTTCTGTAGCTGGGGAAATGCATTGCGAGCTTGCTGATCAGTTGACTTGCCTCTGCAACTTGATTCTCTCAGGATTCAGTGATAAATGGTTTCAATAGATCAGTACGGATATTTTTGTTATTGTTTTGTCCATACGAGATTATTTCTCACGTGCCTCGGATGCTTCCTTCTTTGGCTAAGACCAACAGAAAAGCTGCATTTGTAACTGCAAATAAACTAAATAATTTGGTTGTTTCGCTGTGTATTTCAAACCTGATTCGTAAACTTAAAGACAAGCCAGTAGGTAATCACAGTGAAGTGACGCTCTGAAGACGTGAGCAAACAATAACAAGCGATCAAAAAGTTTCCGTTCGAAGGCAGTAAAATCCAGAATCGGTGTGCCATTCGGGGAAAAACACCGTGAGCATTGCGGCGGTCATCCCACCGATGCACCATGTTGACCATGTTGATGGTACCCGGTCGGTAAAACGCCACGTCCTGCTGCGTAAAAACGCCATGCCCTGCTGCATAAAGAATTACGTAATTGCTGGAAAATTGGCTCCTGCCACAACTGGAGACAGACAGTGTGGACTTCACCTACAAACAGCATGGTGCTCCAACCCTGTTGCACCATGATGTTAATGATTCCTTAAACAAGAAACTGAAGAACCAGTGGATCAGTCTTAGTGGGGCTGATAATCACCAATTCGCGTCATGGCCTCCACATTCTTCCGACGCAACCCCATGCGATATTTTTGTGTGGCGCTATGTGAAAGATTCATCGTTTACGCCTCCTCTACCAACAAACCTACCAGAACTACGAGCTCGCATCAGCAGTGCTTTTGAGTAAATTGATTGGAACATGGGAAGAACTTTATTATCGACTTGATATCTCCAGAATCAGTAGGAGGGAGAATATGGAACACTTGTAATATATATATATATATATATATATATATATATATATATATATATATATATATATATATATATACACAGGGTGAGTCACCTAACATTACCGCTAGATATATTTCGTAAATCACATCAAATACTGACAAATCGATTCCACAGACCGAACGTGAGGAGAGGGGCTAGTGTAATTGGTTAAGACAAACCATAAAAAAATGCACGGAAGTATGTTTTTTAACACAAACCTACGTTTTTTTAAATGGAACCCCGTTAGTTTTGTTAGCACATCTGTACATATAAACAAATACGTAATCAGTGCCGTTTGTTGCATTGTAAAATGTTAATTACATCCAGAGATATTGTAACCTAAAGTTGACGCTTGAGTACCACTCCTCCGCTGTTCGATCGTGTGTATCGGAGAGCACCGAATTACGTAGGGATCCAAAGGGAACGGTGATGGACCTTAGGTACAGAAGAGACTGGAACAGCACATTACGTCCACATGCTAACACCTTTTTATTGGTCTTTTTCACTGACGCACATGTACATTACCATGAGGGGTGAGGTACACGTACACACGCGGTTTCCGTTTTCAATTACGGAGTGGAATAGAGTGTGTCCCGACATGTCAGGCCAATAGATGTTCAATGTGGTGGCCATCATTTGCTGCACACAATTGCAATATCTGGCGTAATGAATGTCGTACACGCCGCAGTACAGCTGGTGTAATGCCGCCGCAGGCTGCCACAATACGTTGTTTCATATCCTCTGGGGTTGTAGGCACATCACGGTACACATTCTCCTTTAACGTACCCCACAGAAAGAAGTCCAGAGGTGTAAGATCAGGAGAACGGGCTGGCCAATTTATGCGTCCTCCACGTCCTATGAAACGCCCGTCGAACATCCTGTCAAGGGTCAGCCTAGTGCTAATTGCGGAATGTGCAGGTGCACCATCATGCTGATATCACATACGTCGACGCGTTTCCAGTGGAACATTTTCGAGCAACGTTGGCAGATCATTCCGTAGAAACGCGATGTATGTTGCAGCTGTTTGGGCCCCTGCAATGAAGTGAGGACCAATGAGGTGGTCGCCAAAGATTCCGCACCATACATTTACAGTCCACAGACCAAACCACAACAGTGCACTACAGCCACACTCATAAATACGGTCGTCATCATACACATGTCCCTGCAGATGCTGCTCGACGATCGTGGCCCGTGTTTGTTACAACACGCAACTGAACGTCGGAGGTTTCAAGCGTAAACTTTAGGTTACAATATCTCCGTATGTAATTAACATTTTACAATGCAACAAACGGCACTGATTACGTATTTGTTTATATGTTCAGATGTGCTAACAAAGCTAACGTGGTTCCATTTAGAAAAACGTAGGTTTGTGTTAAAAAACATACTTCCGTGCATTTTTGTATGGTTTGTATGAAACAATTACACTAGCCCCTCTCCTCACGTTCGGTCTGTGGAATCAGTTCGTTAGTATTTGATGTGGTTTACGAAATATAACCAGCGGTAACGTTAGGTGACTCACCCTATATATATATAGAGTTTTTCTGTGTGTAAAAAGCCCTGTGACATTAAGTATATATGCATACTGATAATATATATATATATATATATATATATATATATATATATATATATATATATAGAATCTGAGAAATCGCTTTAATCATTAATAATGTGTAATCGAACCAGATCAGACTGATTTGACCACAAGGTTTTTGAAGATTTGTTTACATCACTTATTCTCCCAATTTTAAAGAAGCAAGTAAGCCTAAAAGCTAAAACTGGTGACAATCTTAAGTTTCCATATAAGTCCCGATGTACTACGTCCCTGTGAGGAAAATAACGTTAAGTTCATCTCGCTGCCGCCAGATGCAACCTGTCCATTGCAGCCTCTAAAATACCGTTGGAGACAAGTATTGACAAAATGGGAAATGACTCGCACCTCTGGAAGATGATGCTCCACAGCGCGAAGTTAGGGATTCCCGCGCCTTCCCAAAGAGCTGATGACTAACTTTGATCTAGTTATAAAGAAACAGAAGGATGATTCCGAAAAGACCGGAATTTTTCCCTTGGATAGAAAAAAAATTTAAACGTCTTCCACAAGCAGTCCTTGAAAAAAGCATGGGACTAACGACTGGTCATGCGTGTGAAGCATTTTTGCAAGAATTAAATAATAGGAGGGAGGAATTGAATTTCATTGGCTGGTAGGATAAGGCGACTCTTGGAACGACACTTGGAGTAAATAAGGCAAGTTTTGGAACGATGGCCGATTTTTGTTAATGATTTCTATGGTAAAGAACAACTTTTGCGTGAATATAGACTAATCAGTCAATGCGCCGGGTACGGAAGAAAATCGGAGTAGGCTTCACTCATTTCGTAAAAAAAAATTGGATAAGACCAGTTTTGGAACGGACCGCCTCAAGTGAGCAAACAATAACAAGCGATCAAAAAGTTTCCGTTCGAGGGCAGTGAAGTCCAGAATCGGTGTGCCATTCGGGCAAAATCACCGTGAGCATTGCGGCGATCATGCACCATGTTGATGGTACCCGGTCGGAAAACGCCACGTCCTGCTGAGTAAAAACGCCATGCCCTACTGCATAAAGAATGACGCAATTGCCTGCTGCTCATACTCATTCGACAGGAATCTCCGGCCCGTCAATATCTCTTTTAAGGAACCGAAGGCGTGATAACAGCATGGGGAGAGATCAGGGTTTCACGGTGGGTGCTCAAATGTCTCTCACTTGGGTTGGCGTTACGACATTTGCGATATGGGGACGTGCGTTATCGTGAAGCAACAACACCCCTTGTCGCAATATTTCCGGACGTTTCACCTTAATGGCAAACACATTCGTCATTCTCAGACTGATGTTACCGGTGTTTGACATCCGGCAGCCAAAAAAAGAATAACGCCACGCTGGTCCTGTGTTGATGCATTTGGTAATAACGTCGCCTCACTTTACGTTTCCGCATTTACTGTACGCGCGTGGAAAAGACACGAATACTACACTAATTCCGTGCCTACATGTCGCTGCTTTCATACGCACATCGGAGTCACGCTACGTTGCTTATACGCAGTGGCAACGTCCTCAAAAGTAAATTTTTTGATCGCCCTTATGTTTCATATTTTCTAAATGTTAAGATCTGTACCTGTTGTTTGTTTATATTTCGTTAAGTCAAGTATCGTTAAATTCGTTATTATATGTATTGGACATTCTTTCTTCGAAATTGTGCAGGCAACCATGTCTGTTCTGCTGAAAGATGACATCAGCCCCCATGATAGCGTGTTGTTGTACTTCTTGCACCCAAAACATCTGCAGTTAGATAGAAAATACATTCTACAAGCCCAAGGTATGTGCTCAGAAGCAGATTTAAACTAAATGTTCATGCGAAGATGCAGTTCATGAACCAAAGTTTGTTAGACAGTACTAATATCCGGTGAATTTGAGTCGTACATATGATCTGGAGTTAATTATCATGTTCCACAAACTGTTATAGCAAATTTCTGGACGTATTGCACAGACAAGTTTCTGACTGGGAAATGCCATGTTCACCAGCGAAGTAGTCAGCCATAAAAGGATGGAAATGAGCGGCAATAGCACTATTTTAGTGTAACAACAGCAAGTAGCAAGAATACCCAAGTGATTTGAGTCCCTCAGTCATGTACAAACTCCACGGACTGGCATACATTCCAGATCCACGTGCTGAGGAGACATTCTTGGGAGGACAGCGTTTCCTGGCAGTACCGCCTATGCAGCGTGATAGGAGTCGTTTAGATGATATGTCAACTCGCTTTGGTTTTTCCATGATCCAATCAAGTTTCGGTGCCTCCAGCAGTCATAAGTGAAAATGTCACTCCATCAATAAATTCTCTCTTACATGTCGTTTGCTGTTAACAATACCCACGCCCGGGTTCCCGGGTTCGATTCCCGGCGGGGTCAGGGATTTTCTCTGCCTCGTGATGGCTGGGTGTTGTGTGATGTCCTTAGGTTAGTTAGGTTTAAGTAGTTCTAAGTTCTAGGGGACTGATGACCATAGATGTTAAGTCCCATAGTGGTCAGAGCCATTTTGTTAACAATATGCTCATAAGCACTTCTGACTTTACCAACGTCGCTTTAAGTTTCTCAGTTATAGTGCATATTGCACCCTGTTCTGCTGTGAGGAGCATGGAAGCCTGAAATATGTACGTTTTTGGCAAGGATATGGACATTAAACATTTATTCGTTCACTTGGTTTCCTATCAGTTTCGGTAGATACTTGCACGTGAACGTGCGACGAGCCAGGCCTTTTTCATGTTCTGTTTCAGCTGCTTGACCTTTTCAACACAACCAGCTTTGTGTCGAAGTCACATAAATCAGTAAAATTTTCCATTCTCATCTCACAGATTCGACCGAATGACTACTCTTCAGCCTTTGTAACATAAGATCCGTATCGCCCCATATGCCCTCACGAGACAGACTGCAGTACAGTACCTCGCGCGATGGAAACTTGGCTTTATTATTTTACTGGGTCATTGTAAGAATAAGGCAGTGAAACACTGCAGTTTCATGTCACTCACCAGTGACGATAATCAGGAACAGTCTACAAATTGAGGTGGAGAAAGGGTAAAAATTTGATGCAGTAGGTCTGCGAGATGTGCGAGGAGAGATCCTCCAGTAGATTTACTTACGAAAATAACATAACTATCAGCAGCTCTCTTGAGGCTATCCATTTTCCAGAACCAGAGCAGGATGTGGATCAGGCACTCTTCAGGCAAGAATATGGATATATTTCCATCTTGCATCATAAAACCAGAGTACAAAGGCTGCAGCTAGCACGATCAGGGGACTATAAAACGTCCCACAATGCTAAAAATGTGAAACTGATATGAAACACTAGAAGCTCAAGCTATTCGACCGACATTGTGTTAGGCTACGTTATTTCAGAAGTACTGATGGTAGGATTCCCCTCGCCATTGTCGTGGTAACTGCCGTCTGCTTCACATCTGCTGTGCAGAAAGCTACGTAAATTTAACTATTAACTGTGTTTTTCTTACTTGTCACTTCTGTTTCTGTGTGTTTTTGCTTTTAGGAAGCTTTGATTTTCGAGTACTAGTAATAGTGTTCCATAGATTTCGTGTTTTTCTTTAATACAGTCCAGAGACAGGTAGTGCTTATTTTCATTGATTCCAACAAGAAGTGTCTAGTAACCACAGTTTAGTCAGCTATCAGTCGCCGTTAGTGAATTAAGTCTAGTTGAAAGTTGATTAACTCTCTACAGTAAATTGTTGATTTCTTAGCATGGATAGGATGTGTGACTGCTGTGTACGGACGCAGAAGGAGCTGGCCACTGCTCGCGAACAGCTGAACGTGCTGATGGCCGCGTTCAGCCGTCGTCAGGCTGCTGCCTCGGAGTACAGCGGCAGTGGGGAGTCTGGTGCGTCGCATGGTACACCCCAGGTGTTACATGCTTCACTGTCCCTGCTGTCGAGACACCTTCGCGGGTACCGGGCACGGTTAGGCCACCCTCTCCTCAAGGGAAGTGGCAGGTTCAGCGGCGTTCGCGGCGCACGAGGCGGAGGGTCAATGTGGAGGCTGGCCGTGTGGCATCGCCCGCTCTGCCTGTCAGTGGACATGGGGCCGCTCTTTCGGCAAGGTCCGAGCAGACACACGGGGGTGGGGGGTGGGGGGAGGGGCTTATTAGTGATTGGGAGCTCCAATGTTAGGCGGGTGATGAAGTCCCTTAGCGAAATAGCGGAAAGGTCGGGGAAGAAGGCAAGTGTTCACTCTGTCTCCTTGCCGGGGGGTCTCATCCTAGATGTGGAGGAGGCTCTGCCGGCGGCAACAGAAAGCACTGTGTGCACCCGACTGCAAATTGTTGCTCATGTCGGCACCGGTGACTCCTGCCGTCTGGGTTCAGAGGTCATCCTCAGTTCATACAGGCGGTTGGCCGAGTTGGTGAAGGCGGAAAGCCTCGCTCGCGGGATGGAATCTGAGCTAATTATTTGTAGTATCTTTCCCAGAACCGATCGCGGTCCTCTGGTTTGGAGCTGAGTGGAAGGCTTAAACCAGAGGCGCAGACGATTCTGCGGTGATCTGGAGTGCAAATTTCTCGACCTCCGCTATCAGGTGGAGAAATGTAGGGTCCCCCGGAATAGGTCAGTCGTGTACTACACGCAGGAAGCGGTAGCTTAGTACGCGTGGAGTGCACATGTGGGTTTTTTAGTTTAGAGAATTCCCTCCCTAGGCCCGACAAGACGCCTCCTGAGACGTGACAAGGTAGTAGTAGGCAAAACGCAACAGGGAATAACAATATTAATGTGGTAATAGTAGACTGCAGGAGCGTCTATAGAAAGGTCCCAGAACTGCTCTCATTAATAAACGGTCACAATGCCCACATAGTACTAGGGACGGAAAGTTGGCTGAAACCAGATGTAAACAGTAATGAAATCCTAAACTCAGATTGGAATGTATACCGCAGAGACAGGCTGGACAGTGAAGGGGGAGGCGTGTTTACAGCGATAAATAGTGCAGTAGTATCGAAGGAAATTGACGGAGATCCGATATGTGAAATAATTTGGGTGAAGGTCACGGTTAAAGCAGGTTCAAACATGGTAATTGGATGTCTCTATAGGCCCCCTGGCTCAGCAGCTGTTGTGGCAGAGCACCTGAAGGAAAATTTGGAAAATATTTCGAGTAGATTTCCCGACCATGTTATACTTCTTCGTGGAGATTTTATTTTACCAGATATAGACTGGGAGACTCAAACGTTTATAACTGGTGGCAGGGACAAAGAATCCAGTGAAATTTTTTTAAGTGCATTATCTGAAATCTAACTTGAGCAGTAAAACAGAGAACCGACTCGTGGCGATAACATATTAGACCTTCTGGTGACAAACAGACCCGAACTGTTTGAAACAGTTAACGCAGAACATGGAATCAGCGATCATAAAGCGGTTACTGCATCGATGATTGCAGCCGTAGATAGAAATATTAAAAAAGTTAGGGAGATTTTTCTGTTTAGCAAAAGTGACAAAAAGCAGATTTCAGAGTACTTGACGGCTCAACACAAAAGTTTTGTCTCAAGTACAGATAGTGTTGAGGATCAGTGGACAAAGTTCAAAACCATCGTACAATATGCATTAGATGAGTATGTGCCAAGCAAGATCGTAAGACATGGAAAAGAGCCACCGTGGTACAACAACCAAGTTAGAAAACTGCTACGGAAGCAAAGAGAACTTCACAGCGAACATAAACAAACCCAAAGCCTTGCAGACAAACAAAAATTACGCAAGCGAAATGTCGTGTGAGGAGGGCTATGCGAGAAGCGTTCAATGAATTCGTAAGTAAAGTTCTATGTACTGACTTGGTAGAAAATCCTAAGAAATGTCAAAGCGGTAGGTGGATCAAAACAAAATGTCCAGGCACTCTGTGACCAAAATTGTGCTGAAACAGAAGATGACAGACTAACGGCCGAAATACTAAATGTCTTTTTTCCAAAGCTGTTTCACAGAGGAAGACTGCACTGTAGTTCATTCTCTAGATTTTCGCACAGATGACGAAATGGTAGATATCGAAATAGATAACAGAGGGATAGAAAAACAATTAAAATCGCTCAAAAGAGGAAAGGCCGCTGGACGTGATGGGATACCAGTTCGATTTTAAACAGAGTACGCGAAGAAACTTACCCCCCTTCTTGCAGCGGTGTACCATAGGTCCCTAGAAGAGCGCAGCGTTCCAAAGGATTGGAAAAGGGCACAGGTCATCCCCGCTTCCAAGAAGGGACGTTGAACAGGTGTGCAGAACTATAGACCTATATCTCTAACGTCGATCAGTTGTAGAATTTTGGAACACGTATTATGTTCGATTATAATAACTTTTCTGGAGACTAGAAATCTACTCTGTAGGAATCAGCCGGCCGCGGTGGTCTAGCGGTTCTAGGCGCTCAGTCCGGAACCGCGCGACTGCTACGGCCGCAGGTTCGAATCCTGCCTCGGGCATGGATGTGTGTGATGTCCGTAGGTTAGTTAGGTTTAAGTAGTTCTAAGTTCTAGGCGACTGATGACTTCAGATGTTAAGTCCCATAGTGCTCAGAGCCATTTGAACCATTTGTAGGAATCAGCATGGGTTGTGAAAAACACGATCGTGTGAAACCCAGCTCGCGCTATTCGTCCACGAGACTCAGAGGGCCATAGACACGGGTTCCCAGGTAGATGCCGTGTTTGACTTCCGCAAGGCGTTCGATACAGTTCCCCACAGTCGTTTAATGAACAAAGTAAGAGCATATGGACTATCAGACCAATTGTGTGATTGGATTGAAGAGTTCCTAGATAACAGAACGCAGCATGTCATTCTCAATGGAGAGAAGTCTTCCGAAGTAAGAGTGATTTCAGGTGTGCCGCAGGGGAATGTCGTAGGACCGTTGCTATTCACAATATATATAAATGACCTTGTGGATAACATCGAAAGTTCACTGAGGCTTTTTGCGGATGATGCTGTAGTATATCGAGAGGTTGTAACAATGGAAAATTGTACTGAAGTGCAGGAGGATCTGCAACGAATTGACGCATGGTGCAGGGAATGGCAATTGAATCTCAATGTAGACAAGTGTAATGTGCTGCGAATACATAGAAAGAAAGATCTTTCCTCATTTAGCTACAATATAGCAGGTCAGCAACTGGAAGCAGTTAATCCCACAAATTATCTGGGAGTAGGCATTAGGAGTGATTTAAAATGGAATGACCATATAAAATTAATCGTTCGTAAAGCAGATGCCAGACTGAGATTCATTGGAAGAATCCTAAGGAAATGCAATCCCAAAACAAAGGACGTATGTTACAGTACACTTGTTCGCCCACTGCTTGAATACTGCTCGTTGGTGTGGGATCCGTACCAGATAGGGTTGATAGAAGAGATAGAGAAGATCCAACGGAAAGCAGCGCGCTTCGTTACAGGGTCATTTAGCAATCGCGAAAGTGTTACGGAGATGATAAACTCCAGTGGAAGAGTCTGGAAGAGAGACGCTCAGTAGGTCGGTACGGGCTTTTGTTGAAGTTTCGAGAACATACCTTCACCGAGGAGTCAAGCAGTATATTGCTCCCTCCTACGTATATCTCGCGAAGAGACCGTGAGGATGAAATCAGAGAGATTAGAGCCCACACAGAGGCGTACGGACAATCTTTCTTTTCACGAACAATACGAGTCTGGAATAGAAGGGAGAACCGATAGGGGTACTCAAAGTATCCTCCACCACACGCCGTCAGGTGGCTTGCGAAGTATGGTGGATGTAGATGTACATCCGTGCACATACATGTCGTAGACTCGGTGCATATTTAACGTATAGAAAAAAGCTACCATCTTTTGGAGTCACATGAAACACTTTTGGTCTTTGAACCCTTACTACATCACAAGAATGAATGAAAACGCAATAAAATGTATTCCAAACTTTGAGACATACTCTCAATTGAGATTTACAATATGTAACGATATTGTTTACTATTACAAAAATAAGGAAGTACGGATGTCTCAAGTTACGCCTTGATAGGGGGTTTCTTGAAACACTTCTGTTTCTGATGTTAGGTCACCTGGTGAAAAATTCAGTTCTAAGTAATAACACTGTAGAAATATTTTTAAAAAACCTGCAAAATAATTTAATTTAATTACTGTACTGGAAAGTTTGACGACTTTAAGAATGTAGTGATTGGACACTAGACTGCTTATGTCACATCCACAGGCAGTTATGACACTTTAAATTGCTTCGTAACGTTGAATGCTGAAGATAGCCAATAACCACCAAAGACTTCCTTCTTATATATATATATATATATATATATATATATATATATATATATATATATATATATATATATATATAGCAACAAACCTCTTTGAAGCTTCCTTCTATGAGCGTCCATCGCACTTTAGGGACACTATAATAAAATTATTCACATTTAGATTGCAAAACTCTGAAAAATTACATTTTCAGACATTTCTTCCTTGGTGATACTTAAACTCAGTTCTAGGTCAATACTGTACTGTAGTCAGGAGGTTATCACTGGTTGACGTTTCACATGTGGCTGAACACTTCCTGTTTCCTTAAATAACGTAACTATCCGGCGAACTGTCCGGACACTTGGATGATGTCGTCCAGGATACCGAGCAGCATACCTAGCACCCGTCCGTTGGGTATTTTGATCACAGCAGCCATACATCAACGCGATATCGACGTTTTCCGGAATTGGTAAACGGCCCATTTTAACACGGGTAATGCATCACGAAGCACTGGCGGAATGTTACGTGATGCCACGTACTTACACTTTTGTGACTATTACAGCGGCCGGCCGAAGTGGCCGAGCGGTTCTAGACGCTACAGTCTGGAACCACGCGACCGCTACGGTCGCAGGTTCGAATCCTGCCTCGGGCATGGATGTGTGTCATATCCATGGGTTAGTTAGGTTTAAGTAGTTTTAAGTTCTAGGGGACTGATGACCTCAGCAGTTAAGTCCCATAGTGCTCAGAGCCATTTGAACTACTACCGCGCCATCTATAACAAAGCGAAAAAAGTGATCCAAATAAAACATTCATATTTCTTTACGTACTACACGAATATGTAATAAAAATGGGGGTTCCTATTAAAAAAAAAAACGCAGTTGATATCCGTTTGACCTATGGCAGCGCCATCTAGCGGGCCAACCATAGCGCCATCTGGTTTCCCCCTTCAAGTTAGACAAGTTTCGTTCTTTGTAGTTCTTTCATTTGACGCTTATTTCGTGAGATATTTGACCCCGTCACGATCAATGGACCACCCTGTATAGACATTGACAGTGAAAGGAAGATGCTGAGTATGAAGTTGTAACTACAAACGGGGACTGGGTAAAAGGTTTTGGAATGTTCTGTGTTAAAAGAGCACAAATATGTCAGCATACCAAAGTTCTTGGTGAGGAAGGCGGAATGAGGCTGCTGGTTCTTCCACACCTTTCTGAAATAGCCTTTGGCGGAGGAGCATTTTCCCTCTGGTTTTACGTACTTTTCACACATTTTCTAATTTTTACGTATTTTACACTGTTTGTTTTTCCACATTTCTTTGTATTTTTTCCCAAGTTTTATCGACTTATGTGAGTTCAGTTCCACCGCTCCTGATGCCACTTCAACGTCGCATTGGGTCGACGTCATGGCACTCTCACCGAATCACACTGCACTTTTGATTTGTGTAATTATATAAGAGAACTGACCATGAAATATTCGGGAGATAAATTGGGATGTAAACTGAAAAGCGAGCAGCGCTCGCCGGCCGAGGTGGCCGAGCGGTTCTAGGCGCTTCAGTCTGGAACCGCGCGACCGCTACGGTCGCAGGTTCGAATCCTGCCTCGGGTATGGATGTGTGTGATGTCCTTAGGTTAGTTAGGTTTAAGTAGTTCTAAGTTCTAGGTGACTGATGACCTCAGATGTTGAGTCCCATAGTGCTCAGAACCATTTGAGCAGCGCTCTTAGAGGAGGAATCCGCCTTTCCCGGAAGAACACTGCACCTGCCGTACAGGATGACAGAATAAATTTCCGCCGTAGCAGTACAGAACACAATGCTACAATTCACGCAGAATGTGTACATATGCTTTCCTTTCGTTTGTGTTATTAGAAACTCAAATCTGTATAAACTGTAATGTTAACATACTTTGTGGAAAATAAACATTCCACCAGCGGAACTGTCCGCAGACTCCGTCGCCAGTGATTCATAAAGAAAGGTCGGTATAACTTCGTGAAATACCCTGTAGTTGCTTTTTGTGACGTATTGCGGTAGAGAGAATGGGGAAGTGCCTGCTCGTTCTTCATTTTGAAGTCCTCTGAAGGAGGGAATTGGACGACCACAATCCAGTGACTACCTTCCCACACGCTCCACCACCTACTTTCCACCCTGTTACACCTCCAGAACACAATTTATCCCTTAATACGATTCTATTACACTTAGATGTGGTACTTAAGTTTCATATGTGCTCTTACCTCACGTCTTTTAAGAATAAACATCATCTTTACGCAGTAGAAACACTATTTATAATGATAAGCGATTTTCCCATCCCATACAATGAGGAAAAGATGTACATGAATTATTTGTAGGAAATTTAATTTAGTTTAATTTTATATTGGGATACTTTTGGCTAGAAACCGCTGTTTTCGAGATGTTCGAGACAAACCTTAAAAAGTGACGTTTACACGCCCTCTCACCCGCACGCTCACACCGCACTGGTCAAGATTTTTAGTATATTGTGCGTAACACTGCGCCCCCACCCTTCCCCCTGTCACTCTACAAAAATTTGAAACTGCACGAAGTTTTCCCCAGTCGACGTTTTTTGGTGTTCATTGGCTGGGATAATTACACTGCTGGAGAAAGTAGTATGGAGAAGAGAGATACATCTGTCCATAAAATATTAACTGAACCATGTATCGATCTACATTACTGTCATGTGACGAATGCGAGCCCAGTGGTTTTAAGATTTGCGTTTCTTCTGTCGTCATTGTAGAATAGTTCGTTTCGATGACAATACACGGCACAACACTCGCTCTACATGTGTTCCAAGCATTCATTTGCACCATTTGCAGCTTTGCAGGTAGGAGGAAGGCAACGACATGTTTATCTGACATGATTGACATCTGAGAGAATCTCCTCAGTACGGTTCTGTGGAACATAAAAAAAAACTCTCCGTCCGAACAGGCCTTGGAAGGCCCAACGGTACCGACCGGCCGCCGTGTCGTCTTCGGTCCACAGGTGTCACTGGATGTGGATACGGAGCGGCATGTGGTCAGCACACCGCTCTCCCGGCCGTATGTCAGATAACGAGACCGGAGCCACTACTTCTCAATTAAGAAGTTCCTCAGTTTGCCTCACAAGGGCTGAGTGCACCCCGCTTGCCAACAGCGCTCGGCAGAACGGATGGTCACTCATTCAAGTGCTAGCCCAGCCCGACAGCGCTTAACTTCGGCGATCTGACGGGAACCGGTGTTACCATTGCGGCAAGGCCGTTGGCTGTGGAACAAGGAGTTCACCTAAACTGACCTAATCTTTACTTGGGAGATGGTCAGGAGCGCAGTGATCATTGTCATCGCACTGCAGCGTTGAGTATACATACTTACCCCAAATCAGCAGTCTCTGTTGCACAATGAATAAATGTATTTTGTCCCTGTAGCATATCTTTTCTGTTAGGAGTTGTTTGTTTTACACGAAAACATGACGAGACGCCAGTCATTCTGTTGGAGTGCGTCGTTTCCTTGTTTTCTAGTTTGTGCTGAGCTCCGTACATGTGGTTTAGCATGCAAGAGAATACGTTGAAAAATATTTTACACGACAAATATGAATATCTCGAACACAGAAGTACGTTTCTGTCGAGCTGCTTCAAAGGATTTGAGGCTTCAACTGTAATACAGAAAGTTTCATTCGTTTTTATTTGTAATAAACATTCAAAATTTAAATCACAAAAGTATTACAAACATTAATTATTACAGTAAATTTGTACACAAAACACACGTAATACTGAAAAAATTTTTTGTATCTCAAATCAAGTGCAGACAAGCTACGTAGCGTTTTTATGCACGCACCATTTGAATCGTAGTGGCTCTGGGGTCTGTTACTAATTATTCACAAAACACTATCACGACCACCAACCAGTTTATTGTGTTGCGTACAAGGACTGTTATTCTCATACGCAGTTAACCGAAAGATTACGCTCTTATCTTAAACGTACTTTTTTAAGCAATTTAAAGTCTTGACGATGGAATTACTCTTGTGTTTAAAGACGTTCGTGAGAATGATTTATAGTAAACTGCCCTTGGTGCTATGGTGTTAACCACAGCCCTCATACTCATAATTGGTTTTTATTTTATTTTACCGATGCAATTACTTATCACTTAATATGGTTCATCAACGAATTTCGTCAGTATCGTTGACTATTATGATCAGTTAACTGCTAGATAATTTAAAGGCGTGGGGTTGTCTTGTATTCTCTTCATAGCATTTAATCTTCCAGTTGTTATACAGATCGTAGCGAGTTTCGTGGTGATTTCCTCGGAGTGTTACCATATAGCACGTGAGCAAATCGTCACCAAATGTTTTGAGCATCGAAAAATTGTAGGTAGAGAGGACCTGCTGTGAGCCTTCGGGGCAGACGAGATTGTGTTGAGGTTACTAAAGAACGTAGTTGTGCCCAACTCTATAAAGTTCTCGTACTCTACCCGTCATGTCTGATGCCATATATTGGCTACTGCGTTCTGCGACTGGTCACACTCTTACTCCAACTTCTTAGACGACTTTCGGGAGATATTGTAACGAGTAGCGCTAAGACTGTGTTCACACTGGCGCCGACAAAAATAGCCATAGGTCGCCCGATAACATCGGTCGACATCGTCGTCATAGTATGTCCGACCTCCGTCGTCAATTTGCCGCGGGGGGGGGGGGGGGGGGGTAACCGTGCGGTCTAGGGGCCTTGCCACGGATGGCGCGGCTCTCCCCGTCGGAGGTTCCAGTCCTCCCTTGGGCATGGGTGTGTCTGTTGTCCTTAGCGTCAGTTAGTTTAAGCTATATTAACATAGTGTGTAAACCTAGGGACCGATGACATCAGCAGTCTGGTCACATAGAACTTACCGGAACTTACCACAAATTTCCAAATTCCCTCGTCAGTTTTTGGCGGGATCAAGGAGATCACATTACATTAGAATCAGTTATGTCCAGGAGGTTAGATTCATGGTGACGTTGAGAAGCAAGATTACGAACATTGGCGAACTTAAAATAAATTCAGCAAAACATACATGCGTCAACTAACCTTCAGTGAGTGTCATTCATCGTACATGTGAAAGACAATCATAAATTTTAGAAGAACATACCTTGAACACCTAAAGAACTGAAAAATGAGAACACACAGACGTACGCTCCATTTGCTAACCACATCGTCTAACAGAACCACAATCCTACTGGCATGGTTGCTTGGTTTGAGGGAGAGGGCCATACAGCGGGGTCATCGGTTCCATCACATTAGGGAAGGAAATTGGCCGTGCCCTTTCAAAAGAACCATCCCGGCATTTGCCTGACGCGATTTAGGGAAATCACCCTACTATCATGAAAATGCCAATAAACGGTAATAATAAACTTCTAGACAGTAATGCCTCCCTACCACAACCCAATAAAAGATCCACTACTGTAACTTTAAGCATAAGATTCGCCATCCAACTCACCTGACAAATTATTTTTTGAGGTCATAATTTACGCTCAGAATTTCCAATAAAGGTTTCGCCTATTTTTGGTTCCCAGTAGAGCTGCGATTTCAGTCCATAGATTCAGAGTTATATCCCGATTATGAGATTTTTATCCTCATGATGTCACAAACTGCCTGTGTCTTGCAGTAGACTTACCAGTTCCTCACAGCCCCATTTCGTGTGTGAGGACATCAGCCGACTGGACCAAAGAAAATAAACTGATTGGAATTTTACTGATTGTCATCAGAAGAGTGCACGTTCGAGCGCTGAGATGAGCTGTTATGTTACCGCGCAAGTAGTCGTGTACTATTTTGAAGATGTCGGCCGATGTAGGTCGTCAGCGGAAACCACTGATGTCGGTGACAGTGTGAGTACCTAACTGTGTTCACAGTCGGCGTATAGCTACTTTTGTTTGCAAGCCACTGCGTAAGTTATGATTATAAAAACAGCCAACAGCATTAGGTAACGGACATAACTTCTATGTAAGTTAAACTATTTAAGCAGTACACGCAAGGAATGTTGGCAGGAGGCACGAATGTTACCTGATCCATGTTTAATTGACGTTTGGGGTGACATCTCGTGGCAGTGATGAGAGTTGTGAGTAACCGCGCCATCTGTCAGCCTAATCGCAGCGCCCGTTTGGTGCGAATTACGGCCACTTTCCGGGTTCCCGACTTCGGCGCCAGTCCGACGCGAACTGTATTTACATTTCCTATGCGATTTTATCCTCATTTCTCTTCACGTCGCTTAAATATGTACTACTCAGCTTAATATATGGTACGTCCCGCATTGCATGTCGTGTAAGAAGTTGGCCTATGCCTATCGCTTGTGTCCACGAACTTTCCACGCGAATTAGTCGATCTGTTAGTGAAGACAGCGTCGAAATGCGTGCAGTATTTCCTTAGCGTAGCCTTCATATAAAGGCAGAAACTGCGGCGGGGACTTCAATTTATACAGGATGGTCCATTGATAGTGACCGGGCCAAATATCTCACGAAATAAGCATCAAACGTTAAAACTACAAAGAACGAAACTCGTCTAGATTGAAGGGGGAAACCAGATGGAGCTATGGTTGGCGCGCTAGATGGCGCTGCAATAGGTCAAACGGTTATAAACTGCGTTTCATTAAATAGGAACCTTCATTTTTTATTACATATTCGTGTATTACCTAAAGATATATGAATGTTTGAGTTGGACCACTTTTTTCGCTTTGTGATAGATGGCGCTGTAGTAGTCACAAACGTATAAGTACGTGGTATCACGTAACATTCCGTCAGTGCATACTTTATTTGCTTCGTGGTACATTACCCGTGTTAAAATCGACCGTGTACCAGTTGCGGAAAAGATCGATATCGTGTTAATGTATGGCTATTGTGATCAAAATGTCCAACGGGTGTGTGCTATGTATGCTGCTCGGTATCCTGAATGACATCATATAAGTGGTCCAACTAAAACATTAATATTTCTTTACGTACTACACGAATATGTAATAAAAATGGGGGTTCCTATTTTAAAAAAACGCAGTTGATATCCGTTTGACCTATAGCAGCGCCATCTAGGGGGCCAACCATAGCGCCATCTGATTTCCGCCTTGAAGCTAGACAAGTTTCGTTCTTTGTGGTTTTTTCGTTTGACGCTTATTTCGTGAGATATTTGGCCCGGTCACGATCAATGGACCACCCTTTATATGGATAGATAGATAGATAGATAGACAGGATAAGATGAGTACAGCGTTAACCACACCCGACTGTCACTAGCTGCCCGTTCAGCGGTCGAGCCACAGAAATTGAAGAGCGAATCGTTGACTACTGAGCAGTTCCTGGGACATTAATTGGTCTATTGCTTTGCCCAATAACGGTAATCAGCTTCCAGCCGCTCCGACGGGCAGTAGCAGCGAAGTAGTAGAGTTAACTGACAGGGATCTTCTCTGGCCGAACGGCCTGCAGACGTTTTAGCTCGGACACATGATAAACCACACATTGTTCAGTTGCGAAGCAGTTGCGGTCACCGCCGAAGTTTACAAGCAGACGCGTCCAGTGGCGGTGTCGACGACGAATCGGCGGGCGACGGCGGCTCTACAGCGCGACGCCGAGCTGCTCGTGGCGCAGGCCGCTGGTCCTGCGCGCGCTGGCGCGTAGGCTGCCGTTGCGGCTGGACGAGCGCAGGGAGCGCATGCGGAAGGAGGAGGGCCCCGCGCTGCCCGACAGCTGGCGCAGCTGCGTCGCCTCGCTGGAGCTGCCGGCGCCGCCGCCCGTCTCCGCCTCCGCCTCCCGCCCGCCGGCCGCACGCTGGCAGCACACACCTCGCACCGTCGCGTTCATCCGCTTCGTCGCTGCCTGCAACACGCCACGCACGCGCAGCGATTAGTCTAAGAACAGAAAGGATGCTGGTTGTCTGCGTGCAGACTCGCCGCGCTGTCCAGCGCAGCTATCCTCGTCTTTGGGTGCACCTTGCTAGTCACGGTGCAGCAGTGCCATTATGACTAGAGCGTCAAGCACGCTCCGTTAGCTCAGTAGTCTTTCTTACACGATTTTACGCAAACCAATCATAAAAAAATCGATTTTGAGCTTACGTATAGCTTTATATGCCAGCTTCATGATGAAATGCCCATCATCTCGGTGATGGTTATACTTACTGTGATATTCTCATTTAAGAAGGCGCTGTGCAAAGTTTCCCATAAAATACACTACTGGCCATTAAAATTGCTACACCAATAAGAAATGCAGATGATAAACGGGTATTCATTGGACAAATATATTATACTAGACCTGACATGTGATTACATTTTCAAGCGATTTGGGTGCATAGATCCTCAGAAATCAGTACCCAGAACAACCACCTCTGGCCGTAATAACGGCCTTGATACGCCTGGGCATAGAGTCAAACAGAGCTTGGATGGCGTGTACAGGTACAGCTGCCCATGCAGCTTAAACACGATACCACAGTTCATCAAGAGTAGTGACGCGTATTGTGGTGAACCAGTTGCTCGGCCACCATTCACTAGACGTTTTCAATGGTGAGAGATCTGGAGAATGTGCTGGGCAGGGCAGCAGTCGAATATTTTCTGTATCCAGAAAGGCCCGTACTGGACCTGCAACATGCGGTCGTGCATTATCCTGCTGAAATGTAGGGTTTCGCAGGGATCGAATGAAGGGTAGAGCCACCGGTCGTAACACATATGAAATGTAACGTCCACTGTTCAAAGTGCCATCAGTGCGAACAAGAGATGACCGAGACGTGTAACCAATGGCACCCCATACCATCACGCCGGGTGATAGCCAGTATGGCGATGACGAATACACGCTTCCAATGTGCGTTCACCGCGATGTCTCCGAACACGGATGCGACCATCATGATGCTGTAAACAGAACCTGGATTCATCCGAAAAAATTACGTTTTCCCATTCGTGCACCCAGGTTCGTCGTTGAGTACACCATCACAGGCGCTCCTGTCTGTAATGCAGCGTCAAGGGTAACCGCAGCCACGGTCTCCGAGCTGATAGTCTATGCTGCTGCAAACGTTGTCCAACTGTTCGTGCAGATGGTTGTTGTCTTGCTAACGTCCCCATCTGTTGACACAGGGATCGAGACGTGGCTGCACGATCCGTTACAGCCATACGGATAAGGTGCCTTTCATCTCGACTGCTAGTGATACGAGGCCGTTGGGATCCAGCACGGCGTTCCGTATTACCCTCCTGAACCCACCGATTCCATATTCTGCTGACAGTCATTGGATCTCGACCAATGTCGCGATATGATAAACCGCAATCGCAATAGGCTACAATCCGACCTTTATCAAAGTCGGAAACGTGATGGTACGCATTTCTCCTCCTTACACGAGGCATCACAACAACGTTTCACCAGGCAAAGCCGGTCAACTGCTGTTTGTGTATGAGAAACCGGTTGGAAACTTTTCTCATGTCAGCACGTTGTAGGTGTCGCCACCGGCGCCAACCTTGTGTGAATGCTCTGAAAAGCTAATCTTTTGCATATCACAGCATCTTCTTTCTGTTGGTTAAATTTCGCGTCTGTAGCACGTCAACTTCGTGGTGTAGCAATTTTAATGGCCAGTAGTGTATATGGCTCACTATGGTTTTGCGTATGATGCATATTACATCACATGTTGCTGCGAATGAAATTTCAGTAATATATTTCATTTTTCTTTATACTTGGAGGGAGGTCTCTGTCTGTCTCCAAATTGGAGAAAATGGAATTTATGTAGCGTGTACACTTCCGACAGCGTGTGCGAGAGAATAAAATATTCATGACATACCTCAAATCTCCTAAACTGTTCGAGGTATCAAAACAAGTGATACCACCCAAAGAGGACCGTATTTTCTGTATGTTTGACAAAGGGGACTTTCTTTTCTATGACGATAGAGAAGAAGCTATGGTTTTTATTTAATTTTTTTCAATCCAGTACTGTAATTTTTTAAGTCTTCGACAGCCATTGAGAAGAGAATTTTTTAGTATAAAAATTAACACGAATTTTCTTGTGTAAAATGTTCTCGAGTTTCCAACCGCGTCAGTTGCTTAAAACTACACGAGCTTTCGGCTAAGCACTCCTTGACCATTGTCAATTGGTATGACTGCCAGTGGGCTGTTGGTGCGGCCTTATATACGCTGGCTGCCTGGAATAACGCCGGAAAGAACATGAGAGGTATTACCGCCTACGCTATCCAGAGAAATCTGCGCTAGCTGAGCATGCGTCAGAAAACGGTCACCACAAAATTTGACGATACCTCTGTCGTAGCTCGCACTAACAGCTTCTGGGGCAGTTTAATAAAGGAAGCCATTGAAATAAAAATTACCACAAACACCCTGAATAGAGACGGTGGCTTGCAGCTCAGCGCTGCGTGGGATCCAGCGATCGCGAGGTTGAAGAGGGCACATCGAACGCCGACTCAAAACATGCCCATGTATACCAATGTCACGAGCACCAGTGACGTCACAGCCGGCAGCCAGCGTATATAAGGGCGCACCAACAGCCCACTGGCAGTCATACCACTTGACAACGGCCAAGGAGTGCTTGGCCGAAAGCTCGTCTAGTTTTTAGCAATTGACGCGGTTGGAAACCCGAGAACATTTTATTCAATTTTATCGCCGCGAGACTCTGCATTCATACGAATTTTCTTATTTTATAATACAGCAAACCGACACAATGAGGTTTTCCTGTAAGGTATTGACCATCCTGATCGCCTATTGCTTGTTTAATAACGCACTCTGTTTCAAGATTCTGTCGCAGTAGCTATTGCAGGCTGAATATGTGCAATTTATACTCTGCTTTGGCAGAAGAAGCAAAATTAAACCTGTCAACAAGAGAAATGTAGCCGTTCCTCATAACTGATGAAGCTTCTTCAAATGAGAAATTGTTAACAATTCAGTCAAATATAAATCGCCAATTCTGTTGCAATTTTGGCAGAATCATGTAACCCACCGTATTTTTATTAGTGAACGACTGGAATGGAAACTTAGCAAAGGATTTTCTTCCTGTTTTATATCTGAGAAATATGAAAATAATTCGCAGCAAACAGTGTACCAATTATCGGTTACTATCCCCATTAAGAATGAAGTGGTGAACTACTCCACCATCATTATCTTTTAACTTGTTAAAGATAGATTGCATATATTAATAATCTGTTTTAATAGTAACGACTAGTTCAAGTGGTTCATAAAGTAATGAAACAATATAATTTTTAAGGACCATCGACATGTGGTGAAACGAAATTTGCTATGGGTTTTTGCAACAACATAAGTGAAGCAGTTACAAGTTTATTTTCGTGTAGAGGATATACTTCTTGATAAGTTATTCACACCATTTGTCCTCAGTTCCTCACTTAATAAACCACTGTTTCAGGAGATATAAGGTCCACAAAGAAAATCATTTGCTAAGTTGTTGCAGCATATGATCCTTATTAAGAAGACCCTGGATTACAAGATTACTCTGAAATTGCAACAGAAGAAACGATTCATTTTGGCAGACTCGTTAACCTCCTCTCTTTCCGAAAAGCGTCATCAGTGGCGATATTTGGCTAAAAAAGTTTAATAACACAGATGAAAATAACTCGGCAATTCTGTTGTAATTGCAGCGGACGTCTGTAACGCAGCGTATCTTTAGTAATGAACGCCTAAGCCTGAAACTTAGCAAAGGGTTTTCTTCCTACACCTCAGTTATAGTAGACATGAGAAAGTACAACAAATACCGTCGATCTACCCTTTCCTATCCCTGTATAGAGTGAAGGAGTGGATCATCTTATTAGAATTACTGTTTAATTCACCAGTGATATTGTCTTTGACGAATAGTAGGCTTGGTTCCGCAAGTCGTCAGTGCGTTGATAGCTTCAGAGGTACAAAAGACTTTTATTGGGGCAGTTCTACTCTGCAGCAAAAAATGCGGTGGTGTTCTATTAGAAACAACTGATTTAGTGTCTGTGTATATGTGGATAAGACAATTACAAAAACTCGATAGTCATTACTTTATGAACCGCTTGAGACTACTCATTAGGGTTAAAATAGACTATATACTGTAATACATCAAAAGATAATTGTGAGGCAGAAATTCAGCACTTCATTCTGAATGAGGATAGTAACTGAAATTTGGCACACTGTTTGCTGCGAATTATCTTAATTTTTCTCAGATGTAAAACAGAAAGAAAATTCTTTGGTAAGTTTCCATTCCAGTCGTTCACTATTAAAAATACGGTGGGTTACATGATTCTGCCAAAATAGCAACAGAATTAGCGATTTATTTTTGTGTGAACTGTTAACATATCCCATTTGAAGAAGCTTCATCAGTTATGAAGAACGGCTACATTTCTCCTGTTGAAAGGTTTAATTTTGATTTTTTTGGCAAAATAGTGTATAAGCTGCACAAATTCGCCTTGCAATAGTTACTGCGACAGGACCTTGAAAAAGAGTGTCTTATTAAACAAGCATTAGGCGACCAGCATGATCTGTACCTTAAGGAAAAACTTCCTTGTGCTGGTATGCTGTAATATAAGAAGAAATTCGGCGTTTATTTTCATACCAGAAAATTCCCTTCTCAATAGCTTTCGAAGACTTAAAAAATTATAGTACTGGACTGAAAAAATAAAAGCCATAGCTTCTGCTATATCACCATAGATAAGAAAGTTCCGTATGTTAATCATCAAGAAAAATACTCTCCTCTTTGGAAGGTCTCACTTGCCAGAGTCTAAAAGCGTTATTTAGACCGGCTTGCGAGATATGAGGTATGTTATGACTATTTCTTTCTCACGCTCGCGCAGTGAGAAGTGCAGGTGCTACATAAATTCCACTTCCTTGAAATTGGAGACAGATAGAGACCTCCTTCCAAGTCCAAGCAAGAGTTTAATATTGTAGCTAGATGTCATTAGCAGCAACATACGGTGTTAATATGCACCAAGCGCAAAGTCGTAGCGATCCATATTTTTCATTTCAGATGTTTTCGTATTTCTCGCAGCAAGCAGTTATTCGGCATGGCAGTGGTTGATAGAGTTATTGGATGTCCTCCTGAGGAATATCGTGCCAAATTCCGTCCAATTGGCGCATGATTTTGTCAAAATGCAGAGATGGATGGAGGCCCAGTCGAAAGTATTCCAAGTGTTCTAAATTTGGGGAGAGATTCGGCGATCTTGCTAGCCAAGGTAGGGTTTCACTGGTCATCTGGGCACAATTCTGAAGACAATTCTACTCCAGTCAATGAGATTCCAGGCCGATGACATGTCTGGCGACGCTCCGGACTGCCGTGGGATACCACTCTGACTGCGCCCGCCATTCGGCCCGACAACCAGCAGTGATGGTCTGGGTGGCATCTCTTTTCATAGCAGAATCCTTTTGGTTGTCAACCGCGGCGTTCTTACAGCACACCGGTACATCGACGATATTCTTCGCCCCGTTTTGTTACCCTTCCGTTTTGTTACCCTTCCGTTTTGTTACCCTTCCGTTTTGTTACCCTCCATGCTAGTCATCATTGGCTTACATTTCAGCAAGTTAGTACCTGTCCACACACGGCGAGAGTTTCTACTGCGTGTCTTCGTGTTTGCTAAAGCCTGCCTTGGCCATCAAGGTCGCCGGATCTCTCCCCAGTTGACAACTTTTGGAGCATTATGGACAGAGCCCTCCAACAAGCTCGGGATTTTCACAATATAGCGCGCCAATTGGACAGAATGTGGCACAATACCCCTCAGGAGGACGTCCAACAACTCTGTCAATCAATGGCAAGCGAAAGAAGTGCTTGCGTGAGGGCCAGAGGTGAACCAATGCGTTATTGACTTTCTCGATTTGTGAAGCTCTTTCTCTTGAATAAATCATCCAATTTTTCTGAAGCTGTAATTATTTGTTTGGTACATGTACGTCACATCTATCGATTTCCGTCCTATTCGGGTAACTCCTTCGTGATTTGTCTAGTTGTTTGTTTTATTTTTTTTAGTATTTTATTTTCTTGAAGTCTATCTAGACTTGACTTTGAAAATCGACATGAAATGGAACGAGCGCATGAGGTCGGCTGTAGGAAAGATCAATGGTTAACTTCACTTTATTCTGAGAATTCTAGAAAAGCGTACTTCAACTATAAAGTATACCGTAAACAGAACACTTGTGCGAACCATTCTTGAGCACTGTTCGCCTGTTTGGGTTCCTCATCAGGTCGCATTAAACGAATACACCGAATCTATGGAGAGGCATGCTGTTAATTTGTTACCGGTAGGTTCGGTCAACACGCAATTATTATGAAAATGTTATGTGAACTCAAATGGGAATCTCTGCAGGGAATAAAACTGTCTTTTCCCGAAACAGTGTCGAGAAAGTTTAGAGAAACGGGTTTTGCGGCAGATTGCAGAACGACCCTACTGCCACCAACATACATCTCGCGTAAGGACTGCGAACACAAGATAATAGGAACTGGGCCTATTGTGGAAGCATGTAGATAGTCGTTTTTCCATCGCCCCACTAGCGTGTGGAACAGGACAGGTAATGACTAGCAGCAGTACAAAGCTCTCTCTGCATGCAACATATGGAGGCTTGCGGATTGTGTATGTGAATGCAGACGTAGTGGGCATACTAATGAACTCATTATGCGCTGACGAACGGGTATAATAGAACAGTTGTCCCATCATTGTCCGTGCTCTCTCTCTCTCTCTCTCTCTCTCTCTCTCTCTCTCTCTCGAAGGAATTCAGGATTTGCAGATAAATTATAAACGCCTCGTGTTCGAACCCCAGAGCCCAGAGCAAATTTTTCATAAATTTTCATTATTTAGAAAATATTTTTTTCTTTGATTATATTGTGGTTATGATAGCTCAAGTGTCCTCAAACTTTTGCTACTGTTGTAAATGTTTTGGGTTCGAACCATGGAAAGAGTAATTTTCTTTCTTAAAAAACCACTCCCCACAAACCATTATATAAGTAAGCTGTGTTGTATGTGTGGGAATAATAGCTTGCGTGGTGGGGGATGTGATGTTGCTGTTGTTAGCTGTCAGAGAATGCTCCACGCGTATAAACAGACACACGCGCGCAAACAAATAATAGCAATAATGGCAAAAGAATAGATATGTTGAGATATCGTAATGACACGGCTGTTGTAGCTGAAAGTGAAGATGATGATGATGAAGCAGTCTTGAAGATGCTGGTGAACGTTTTGGACTAGCACCCTGTGTTTACACTACAAGTGATGCCACTGCGTTATCGTTGCGACCCAATGTTTTCCCTATTAAGTTTAAGGTTGATTCCGGGAATGCTTCCTTCGAAAAGAACACAGCTGATTTTCTCACCCACTTTATTCCACTCAGTGACTACTCTCTGACTCAAATGAACTTATCGCCGAGGGGACAATAGCAAGCGATCCCATCTTTTAGTCAGATCGTGCCATAAATTAATTTTCTCTCCATTTCGATTCAGTGTCTATATATTAGTTATGTGATACGTTCATCTAATCTTCAGCATTTTTTGTAGCACTACATTTGAAAATGTTCTCGTTTAGCATCCATGTTGACTTCTGAACAAGGCTACACTTAAATACTTTCATAAAAAGCTTCCCAATACTTAAATTTATACTTGATGTTAACTAATTTCTCTTTTCAGAAATACTTTTCTTGGTAATTCCACTCTGTATTGTTTATCACCTCTACTTCGGCCTGTTATCAGCAGACCTAATTCTTTTTCTCTCTTTCCAGAATTCTTTAAGGTTTCTTTAATAGTTACTCGCTGTACATTCTGATTAACGTCATGATAGTCTACATTTCTGTCTCACATAGTTCTCATTTACTGTTTCCCTTTCATGTTCTTCGACCCATTTAATAGTAGCCAGGTTTCTGTACAAGTTTTAGATAACCATTATTTCTCCTTATTATTTTCCTGCTACCTTAAGAATTTTGAAAATTGTATTCTAGTCAACATTGACTATTGGTAATTCCTTTGCCAGACAATGATGTTAAGCTTAGTGACCCTCCTATTGCTACTCGACAGGATGTGTTACGTGCCGACTTCTGACTTCGATTCTCTCCCTTCTCTTGCTCATTGTCAGTGAAGACGCAACATGCTACACAAAGAAAAGGTCTCTAATGACTAATTGTGAAGAAATTTGAGGCTTCTGAACCACTGGAAGTAATGGCGTAACCAGGAATGTGGCTAATTGTGAAGAGATTTGAGGCTTCTGAACCACTGGAAGTAATGGCGTAACCAGGAATGTGGCTAATTGTAAAGAGATTTGAGGCTTATGAACCACTGAAGGTAATGGCTTGACCAGGTGTGTGAGCCGGTGCGCGAGTTCTGTACGCCATTTCCGTAGGGGTGCAAAGGGCAATATAAGAGACTAAGATGGACAGCGAAGGAGGAGAGGAAAACGAAAACGAAGAAGGCGAAGAATCGGAGGTCACTAAAATAAGAAGAGGCGGAGATGTACAAAAAGAAATCACTGGAAGATCGAGCTCTCACAATGTTGAGTAACATTTCCACTAGATCTATCGCCTTCTGGTATTGAGACATTTCGGTTGCTACATGGAGCCACTCTCGTTATGTCAAGTGAAGCAACAGAAGTGTAAAGGGTGTGTTTTTCCATCTTTCAGATTTCCTCGGAGTGAGTTATGAATAGCGTGCTTCAGGATGTACAGGCAAGTTGTTGATACTGTTTTATCCACAGTGTTTCGACGACCGACCCAGCTGCGTTCTTCACATGGTTCGACTCCAAGTAAGCAGCGAGTATGCATAACACAGCTCGTAACACCTGAATGAGACCAAGGGGTCGATGATCGAAATATTCTGCATAAAATGGAATCAACCATTCTGTTGTGGACCTGGAATCACACCATCAATATATTTTGCGTTTTTTATTCCTTTGCTTGGATTGCGATGAAAAAAATGAAAGAACGAATCTCGTTCATGTTGCAAGCAATGCAACTGTGGACTACTTGTTATACCATGTTTTGAACTGCATAATACAAAGAGGAATTACTGAAATCCTCCTCTTTTATTTAGTTGTGAAATCGTGTTGATCACAATGAACGGAAAAAGGGGTAAAGCAGCGTTTATTACGTAGCATGTCTAGCACGCCACATGGGTGCAACAGAAACAGCCTATGCAGCGGGGATACTAAACAGATAAATGCTAAAGGTATTTTATATTGGGTACTTGATTAAATTCTCACTGCTTGTCGTATGGTAAACAGATGATTATTTAAATAGAATGATATAACTTACTGAAAGTAACATCCTTCGACAGCTACAAACTTTTCCCATCTTTCGGGTAACGGATTCTGCGATTAGAAAAAAAGTTAGATTCTTGATAGGTGATCCAGTCATGGATCCAGTTTTCGAGATCGTTAAACGATGTGTTATTCAGAAGGACCATGCTGCATGGACCGAAACAAATGCCTATCCGGAGGGTCGGCGTCTGTTGAATATGACTGGTGGGGAAGACATCCCGCCGCAGTTCTTTCAAGGTTTTCTTCACTAAATGAAGCAGAATGACTTTGTCTTGTCTCTGAGCATATTGCGTGTGTGTGCTTTTCAGTGTACGATTCAAGTCGCCTAATTATGCTTCGTAGCATTCACCATTCAGTGTTTGTCCTAGTTGCAGCAGCTCACGGTACACCTCACCGTCCAGGACGCGTTTCATCACCCATTCAAATTGATTGACTTTACATAGTCGAAAGCAATTTCTGCACGTTATTTCCGACAGAGCATGTTCTCCATAAGCTGCCAGTAACAAACGATGGCTTCCTGAAGTAGATTTCTAGAGATGAAAGCAAAAGAGTAACACCTCCCGCAAATGCGGTTTTGGACTTGCAAAAATTGGCATGTTCAAGACACTAAACAGGCATTGTGTTTTCACTCCACTCGAAAGTCACACAGATCACAGAACTTAAAATCTTTCTTCTTGTAAATAGCCATGTGTCACTTCTAATATGCTGCATTAGTACCGTTTGTGCCCTCTTTTCATCAGCTGCGAGAATTAATTCAACTACCCAATACGGCGATAAAACTACTACTTTGGTAGCATTTGCATCTCGAGTTTGCTTCCTCAACACGCTGAAATATAGCAATTTAACAAGAGCGGTTTGGAGGGGAAGGAGGCTGTGGAATTAACAAGTACTGGGGTGTTGTCGTCACGAGGGAAAAAGGATGGCGGCGAAAGGTAGAGAAAAAGGATGGTGGCGAAAGGTCGTAGTTTGCACAGAGCGCCTGTTAAGCACGGATCTCACTGAGGCGACAAGATACACGTTGCAATAAAGTCGCGCGTAACGACTTTAACCCGTGCCACACTCACGTTCTCACAGGAGCGATATCAGAAGGAACAAGACATCACAATCAGCAATAGCCTCGCGTGTGATGGGCCGTTTCCACCCTTTTTGCAGACAGCCTCCAAGTATGTCAGGTATTTACTCGAGATTGGAAATAAGTGTGGTTTGTGTATGACGTAAAATGCACCCAACGTAAACTGGCCAGCGACTGCATTTTTTACTACAAGTTTTTCAGGATTGTGCTTTCCTTAATTTCGATGTATCACAGTGACTACGGATAATAGCGAAAAGAAAACCAGTTCGTTTTCAAGTTGTCATATCAAACTATAAGATGCAAAAAAAAAAAAAAAAACGTTTTTACCGAATATTTTCATCAAAATTGAATGAGAAAGATTGCCTTGCGGAGAACTTACAAACAGTGATTTTAATTTTATATGCAAAAAGTAAAAGTCTTACTGAGAAACTAAATACAGAGATTACTTCATCTACATGAAACAGTTTTTTAGGCATATCAATTGACCTTAAATTCTCCGTGTGTATCTTATGGTATAGTTGCGTAAAGCAAAAACCACTGTTTGTTGTGCTCGCCGATACAATAGAAAGTTTTACTGGTGTTCTGTAGCTGTAAGTTAAGTCGCTTCACCCACGTTTCTACGCGCTCTACCTACACTGCATGATCAAAAGTATCCGGACACCTGGCTGAAAATGACTTACAAGTTCGTCGCGCCCGCCATCGGTAATGCTGGAATTCAGTATGGTGTCTGGAATTCAGTATGGTGTTGACCGACCTTTAGCTTTGATGACAGCTTCCACTCTCGCAGGTCTACGTTCAGTCAGATGCTGGAAGGTTTCTTGGGGAATGGCAGACCATTATTCACAGAGTGCTGCACTGAGGAGAGGTATCGAGGTCGGTCGGTGAGGCCTGGCACGAAATCGGCGCTCCAAAACATCCCAAAGCTGTTCTGTAGGATTCAGGTCAGGACTCTGTGCAGGCCAGTCCATTATAGGGATGTTATTGTCGTGTAACCACTCCACCACAGGCTGTGCATTAAGAACAGGTGCTCGACCGTGTTGAAAGATGCAATCGCCATTCCCGAATTGCTCTTCAACAATGGAAAGCAAGAAGGTGTCTAAAATATCAAAGCAGGCCTGTGGTATGATAGGGCTGCAAGCCCCCTCCATGAAAAACACGACCATACCATTACACCACCGCCTCCGTGTTTTACTTTTGGCACTACACACGCCGGCAGATGACGTTCACTGGGCATTCGCCATACCCGCAACCTGCCATCAGATCACCACATTGTGTATTGTGATTCGTCACTCCACTCACCGTTTTTCCACTGTTCAGTCGTCCAATGTTTATGCTCCTTACACAAGCGAGGCGTCTTTTGGCATTTACCGGCGTGATGTGTGGCTTATGAGCAGCCGCTCGACCATGAAATCCAAGTTTTCTCACCTCACGCCTAACTGTCATAATACTTGCAGTGGATCCTGATGCAACTTGGAATTCCGGTGTGATGGTGTGGGTAGATGTCTGCCTATTACACATTACGATCCACTTCAACCGTCGGCGGTCTCTGTCAGTCAGCTGACGAGGTAAGCCTGTGCGCTTTTGTGCTGTACGTGTCCCTTCACGTTTCCACTTCACTATCAAGTCAGAAACACTGGACCTAGGGATATTTAGGAGTGTGGAAATTTCACGTACAGACGTATGACGCTAGTGAGACCCAATCACCTGAGCTCGTTCGAAGTCCGTGAGTTCCGCGGAGCGTCCTATTCTGCTCTCTCAGGATGTCTAATGACTACCGAGGTCGCTGATATGGAGTACCTGACATTAGGTGGCAGCACAGTGCACCTAATATGAAAAACGTATGTTTTTGGGGGTGTCCGGATACTTTTGATCACATAGTGTATATGGGTCGCTTCTGCGACATATCACGAATCACGTCGCGTGTCGTGTCACATATCTTGTAGCCATAAGTGATAACTGCGTCTTGCCCTAGTTATGCCACAGCACAGATTAATTCCCAGTCAAAAACAACATCAGAAAATGACTTATAGCTTTAATGCAAATCTACACGAGAATAGCTCGCACAGCAAAGTATACAATACCTTTATTTCGTGCATACGCGCAGCGTATATGATGGGATTGATGAGTGTCTTGAGGATTACGAGGAAGTTGACGGTGGTGAAGATGAAGAACATGTTGATCCTCTCGTTCGTGCGCGTGGGCAGAGGGTAGAGGCAGTCGTCGCAGTAGAGCACGAAGATGAGGACGGCTGGCATGAGCGCGACCAGGTAGGAGCCCAGAATGAGCAGCGTGGTGTAGACGGCCTTGACGTTGCGCGCCATCTGCCGGCTGCGCTTCTTCTGCGGGCAGTTCCACTCCTGGACGTACTTCATGCGGCTGAAGCGCAGCCGGCTCGCCTGGTGGCGCTGCACGATCACGAAGATGTGTGAGTAGATGAGCAGCATGAGTAGCAGCGGCCCGAAGAACAGCGAGGAGAAGACCGCGCGGAACTTGTACTGCCGCAGGAACCTGCCACACGGCGGACATACCTGGTCAGATACACCACTATTTGGCGTAATTTAGTGCGTGAATGAATATTCTTGATCAAAATGCAGAAGTTGCCGAACATCTCCGGGCTTTGATCAAAAATTTGTTTGGAGGCTATTGCAGTGGTTAGTGTGTAAGACACAAGGTCTCAACACTTTCGTCCCAAAGAAGTCACACAAGGTTAATTCCACTACAGGCTTTTTCAGCATACACTATCTGATCAAAAGTATCTGGACACATGTTAGTAGACGTTAATGTAGTGTATCCACTCTTTGTGTATGTGACGGCTTGATTTTTGCTGGGGACTTTCAGTGAGGTTTTTCAGTCTAATGGAGAAATGGTAGAACACACATTTCTTCAAGAACGAAACCAAAGATGGTAGTGATTTTGGGCGCAGGAGCTGTATTGAAGTCGACGTTCTTTAACTTATCCCAAAAGGGTTCCATTGGATTCATGCCAGGATTTTGGGCAGGCCAGTCCATTTTAGATATGTTATTGTCCACAAACTATTGTCTCGCAGATGCTGAATTATGGCAGGGTGAATTGTCATGCTGACACAGACATCTTCTGTCAGCAGCATACAGCGCTGTAAAATGTGTTCGTATCCTTCCGCATTTAGTGTATTCTGAAGTGCAGTATGGGGACCCCACCCTAATCTCGAAAAACACCCCATACCGTAACACCACCTCCTCCGTTCTCATTGATGGCATTGCACGTGACGACAAGTAACGATCTCCAGGAATTCGCTAAACTCGAACCTTTATATCGGCTTGCCGCAGGGTATAGCGTGATTGTTGTTCTTATTTGCCATTTCACGGTCTCTTGGGGGTCGGCTCTGTTATATGGTTTTTTTTTTTTTTGAAATGTTAGTGACAGCTGTCAGCCGATTGAGCTTCCTGACGCCAGAACATAACTTCATTAATCACCTGCCTCCAGTCATCTACTGTCCAGTGGCGTTGCCCCTTGCACAACCTTGAGTGTCGCGTAGCATTCGCTACAGAACTGTGTGGCGTATGAGGAGGCGCTTCACCATTCTATCTTACTCTTTTTAACTGCCTGCGCACAATCTTTGTGCTAACTGGACTTCTGTAGCACATTCGAGCTAACCAGTGATTCATTCCGCTGATTTCGCATGACTTTTCACAACCACCCTCCACAATTCTCGACGTTCCCTATGCGCCAGTACCTGCTCTTGGTTTACAGCACCAGCAGTCCAATTGGGTATCTTTAGAAGGGTTGAATTATCCTTGGTGGTTTTGTTACTCAGGGAACAGCCGCTGTCCTGTCTACTTTCGAAGCCACTGAGCTCTACTGACAAACAATACTCCCTGCCTCCCTTTTTACTGGCGGGCCGGCATCTCACGACATCTACTGGTCAGTTCTGCATTACATACATCTTTTCGCCTACTTTTGATCAGATAGTGTATTTAAAGAGTATGTTATCAGTAGAATTATTGATGGCTGCCACGGGGGAATTTGAGTTTGTGGATTCCGAATTAGAAATTTCAGATTTTCTAATTTTTTATAATTTCCACAGTTTCTTAAACAGAGTTGAAGGAACCGTTTGGGCGAATGGAGTAGGAAAGCAGGAAATTTCGTTCAGTGCTGAACAAAAGCAAGACCAAAGTTATAAACCCTAATCGCCGTGCCGGGTAGCCGCGTGGTCAGAGGCGCCTTGTCGTGGTACGCGCGGCTCCCCACGTCGGAGGTTCGAGTCCTCCCTGGTGTGTGTGTGTGTGTGTGTGTGTGTGTGTGTGTGTGTGTGTGTGTGTGTGTGTGTGTGTGTGTGTTGTCCTAAGCGTAAGTTAGTTTAAATTCGGTTAAGTAATGTGTAAGCTTAAGGACCGATGACCTGAGCAGTTTGGTCCCATAAGACCTTACCACAAATTTCCAATAAACCCTAATCGTGATGAATTCTGCCGTAAATATATGGGTTACCAGTAAATAATGATTGATTACTTCATTTACATTTTATAAGCATGACAGCTGCGCCAAAGAAAAAAATTCGTGAGAGAAACACCATTAACGTTAAGAGTTGTATGAACAGGCCCTGGTATTAGTACACAGTAAAAATACCCCATTATGGCTCGTAAGAACACTATCAGAGGAGCTGAACATAAAAAATAGGTATTTGTAGTGTGAGTATATAGGAGACTATTCCGAATATTGTGCGTTGAATGGAGGACCATTGTCGCATTTATCATATGCTGTAAAAATCTAGAATCGTAATGGAATTTCTCGTTTTTTGTCCCTTTATCAAAATGTTCAAATGTGTGTGAAATCTTGTGGGACTTAACTGCTAAGGTCATCAGTCCCTAAGCTTACACACTCCTTAACCTAAACTATCCTAAGGTCAAACACACACATCCATGCCCGAGGGAGGACTCGAACCTCCGCCGGGACCAGCCCCACGGTCCATGACTGCAGCGCCCTAGACCGCTCGGCTAATCCCACACGGCGTCCCCTTATCATTCTATTACATTGTCTCATTACTGATGTCGAGCAGATTGTGTAATCTTCGAAGTATAACATTCCTCAGAGTTGTTGCTTACGTTGGGAAAGAAAAGAATGTCATGCGTCCAAAAATTACGTGAAACACAAATAACGTATCAGTCATCTCGAAATAAGTAAATCGGACAAGAGAACCGAAATGGGAATGATGATTGAATGTTTCAATTTGGTTCTCACTGTATCTTAATACAGTAGTATAGTGCTCTAACATTGGTGACAAGCTCATCATATACACCATGAAGTAATGCTATACATTGGCTAGTACCTGAACTTAAAGTCAGGTGGAAACTTGATGATACGTGGTAGTGCCTTTTTACGTCTCCCTCCATGGCAAGGGGACAATGTTGAAATCTTTTCAGGGATTCGTTTCGGCTAGGGATAGTGTAATGTTATTGTTTGATAGCAGCTCTTTCGATTCAGTTTTACATCTAGTCATCTGTTATTGTGAGAATTCAGTGAAGTCGCTAGTGGAGCCAGAAGACAGCAATTACGGCGGTACACCCAATTAAAAAAAAGAACTGCCGACTGCGTCCAATATTTGCGTAAAAAGGAGCATAAATTTTCGCGGTTTGTCTGTCGTATTCTGTTTGCTACTAATTAATAACAGGAGAGTGATGCATCTGCTCAGCAACGGAAACTTTTTTGCACTCCGTGAACAAACTCTGTGTCTCTAGAACAGCTTAGTGTTTTGGTTATCTTGTGTGTACTGTGTAGCAAGAAGGCTTTGCTGTTAATGGAAGACTGGAAACCTATCCTCTCGAAAGCTAGGCGAAATTAATGCTCTGCAGTACGCGCGAGTGATGGGAAACTAAAGACCAGTACGGGGCGCTGTTAGATGGAAGCCAAAATAATGGGAGTTCCAGAATGCTGATGTAACTCTCGTTTAAACAAGTTGCAGCGTTTACTCTGCGGAAAATGACCCTATCAAGTAAAGCATGATACAATTTATGTCGTTTGTTGCGGCAAATTCGTCCCACAGTTTCATAAACAAAATATTGTACGGTATAAAATAGCATAAGAAACCTTGTAAAATCTGAAGCAGAGTGAAATTACTAACGGATTAAAGCTGGTTTCCATACTCTGTCACCGAGCGAGGTGGCGCAGTGGTTAGCACACTGGACTCGCATTCGGAAGGACGACGGTTCAATCCCGCGTCCGGCCATCCTGATTTAGGTTTTCCGTGATTTCCCTAAATCGCTCCAGGCAAATGCCGGGATGGTTCCTTTCAAAGGGCACGGCCGACTTCCTTCCCTAATCCGATGAGACCGATGACCTCGCTGTCTGGTCTCCTTCCCCCCCAAAAAACAACAACAACATACTCTGTCTCAAAACCGATTCTACTATACCTTTTGGAACAAGCGAGGTGGCATATTCGTCATTCTGGCACATAGTTTCTTTTTTTCAAGGAAGAATTCTTTAGTATTTTTGTTGGTCTGGGATCCATACTAAATTTGGCACTTCGGAAAAATTATCTAATTCAGTGACTGAAATATACAGCATGCAGAAAAAAGCCTGTGCTTTTAAGGTCACGGCAGGGATTGCCGGACCGAGCAAAACTATCCAGATAACATAGGAAATACATCGTTATGGCATGAATAGCAGCCAATCAGCGTCGACCGTGCGCAGGTATCAGGATTTTCCTGTCTTGCCCCAGATAGTGACCGTTAGGTTAAGCACTGCAGATACTGGTTAAATTATGTTAATAGCTTAAGCTGAAAAGTCTAGATTAGGCAAACTTTAGATTCGTATCCCTGATTTGATTGTTAGACGAAATTTTTCTGTGATGTTAACCGAGTGAAGTGGCTGCTAAATCGTACACGCTTGATGTAGTACAATACTATCGTTTTGTAAAAGTAATAAGCTGCGCTAAAGAAACAGCAGTATAGTGAAATACTTGACATGACCACTGTGACACTCAGTGCTGGCAGCGATGAAATGTTAAGGACATCTTTTACAATTTTTGTTAAGGTACAGATAACAATATTTGAGCTTTATTGTAACAAATATATAAATAACTATACACTAAGATAATGATAAAAAAGTGTACTGTAACTCCTCTAATTTTGTTTCTAAATGAGGCTTTACCATTTCTTGCTGTTTAGCAATGACATTTTGTTGCACGCAGAAGCGTCATCTGCGGAATGTACAGACAATTTGCTGACGAAAATTCCTCTTCCGTTGTCGTTTTTACCGTTGGTTTTTACAATAACTGATGTCAAAAGTTTTTATTGATGGGAAGGCCACACACTGGAATCTTTCTATGGCCAGAATACACAGCCAAGCGTTAATGTAGGAAGAGGCAGACCCGAAGGTCATGTACAAGGAGGAAATCGGTGTTTCGCATGGATCATGAGTCTAACTTTTCGTGGATTTTGCGGACAACGTGCTCTATTGATAGAAAACGGCTCAATCTCATTATTTTACATATGAATTAGTTTTGTATTTGTCTTAATTGTATCGAAACTACAGCAAAGTATTGATGGCTATACAAAGTGTACCATAATTAATGGCGTACACGATACTAGAAGCCAAAAGTCTCAGTAAATATAAATCCGCAAACATTGTAGTTCCCATCCACCACGCCGGCCGAAGTGGCCGTGCGGTTAAAGGCGCTGCAGTCTGGAACCGCAAGACCGCTACGGTCGCAGGTTCGAATCCTGCCTCGGGCATGGATGTTTGTAATGTCCTTAGGTTAGTTAGGTTTAACTAGTTCTAAGTTCTAGGGGACTGATGACCTCAGCAGTTGAGTCCCATAGTGCTCAGAGCCATTTGAACCCATCCACCACAGACTTGATTTTGCGTAAACGTTATCCCGGTTAGTGACAGGTGGCAATACTGTATGACATTAAGAAAAGTTATTAGAGATACTTTGGCAGAAGTGGAGAAGTTTTCAATAAAAACAACAGTTACATGACTGTAATCGTAGTTAAAGGAGGTGTTCCAAGTGTCGTTCCTGTACCCGGGTGCAGGCCTGTATCCATCGCCGAAATGGGTTTCGATTCCTTTCCGACACATCTACAACTTTGGTACACTAAGGTTATCACGGTTCAAGAATTGGATAAGAGACTAGTCAATGGTTTTACACTACACCTTTAATATGATCCCAAGCACAGAAGTCCCTGGGGTTCAGATCAAGTGCTCTTGGAGGCCACGGGATAGGTCCTCCTCGTCCAGTCCATATTGGGCCATATCGGCGCGTTAGATGTCTTACCATTGCAGCAAAATGTGTCAGTGCTTCATGAGGCATGTACCACATTCTCTGGCGTTGCTCTAAGGGAACTTCTTCAAACAGTCCTGCGACATGATGCTGCAGAAATGTAGGTAATTTCGTCCACTGAGTTTGTTTGACAACATGTATGGCCCAATGAGACGATCACCTACTGCGCCTAACCACATATGCAGTGAGAAACGTCTGTTATATTGAGACATGCACAGCACGTAGGTTGGAGCCTAGATGACTCCAAATATGAGAATTGTGATAATTACGCACACCATCACGAGTGAATCCTGCTTGATCTGTAAATAAAATGTAATTATAAAAGGTAGAATTGCCTACATCGTCTTTTTGCATCCACTGAAAGAACTTTAGTCTGGGACACTAAACTCGTCGAAGGTCGTACCGCTAGATTGCATCGCATGCGCTGTGCTTCAGACACTACCGTGGTGGCTCATTCCAGGAATTTCTGTGGCAAGTCTCCTTGTCGAGATTCCTAGAGAGAGTTTGACTGTGTCCAGCGCCACACTTTCAAGCACAGGTGTAATTCGTGCAGGCCTACCCGCTTCCGCAGCATGTGCAAAGCTCCCAGTTTCTCGGAGCTGTTGATGTGGACTTTTAAACGGAATGCCTTATGGCAGCGTATGCTTCTTGGTGCAAGCGTGCAGCCTCCCGTGCAGTGCCGTTAGCGCTACAATACGTGAAATAAGTATCTGCATACTCCTCGCTACTGTGACGTTACATGCCACCACCAACACTCATACAACACAGCTGTCGCTCCATAAACAAGTGACGCGAGTGGCACTCTGTGTACTGTACTGTCGTATCCATTCTGCTTACAGCGCTACGTCTCGAAACTGTAAATAAAAACCACACCACGAACCGGCATACAGTGTTTACACGCAATCACGTCAGTAGTGACTAGTAACCACAAAGCCGCAATTATCTTGCAAACGGTTCGTTTGCAGATCTATGTTTACTGAGACTTCCTTGTTTCTAGTGACGTGTACTTTAAACTGTAAACTTTACGCCATTAATTATGATACATTTTTATAAGATGGCAAAAGACACTGCCCTGGCTGTAGAATTTTTTTAAGTACCAGCGATTTCATGCTGATTTAGGAGCATCCACAGGTGATCTAAGCAGCGATTGAAAATGAGGTATTTTACAATCTTTGTTCTTATACTGGCTTGTAAAATATTTTTGTACGGAGTACAATGGCCATACTTTCTCCAGCGCCATCTCGGAGGGTTTTTGGATACCATGGCCAATGCAGTTTTCCTCGTGGTTGTTTGTGTAGGGCGCTAGTTAGTTCAATTTTCCTTATGGCTATGCCCACATCACCTCTAGCTGATAATAGGGTATGTTTTTGTTGAAGCTTATATACACTTCCGCACGCTTGTAGGACTTATTTTAATCTGTCCTTACCAACTACTCGTTTTATTTTGTTTTAGGTAACACACCTCCTTTTATCAATCTGACAAGTGCTTCTTGCGGGTTTTAATTTATCAGTAACGTGAAGGATGGGGGAGGCTTCAGGACAGCGTAAAATAATGTAGACAGGACTAATCTACTTCATATAATAATTTTTAATAAACGAATGTATGATGGAACGTTGTAAAATACTTCTTTTCTAATTCCTGTTTGGATTAACTGAGGATGATGCGCCTAAATTAGTGTGAAAGTGGTCGCGGTTTTAGTGAAAAACTTCCTACAACCAGGACAGCGCTTTTTACCTTCTTAAAAAAAAAGTGTACATTGGCTGCTGTTGCCCGGAATTCAGAATACACTGAGACGACAAAAGTCACGGGATGCCGATATGCACATATACAGACATCGCGTACACAGGGTATAAAAAGGCAGTGTCAATTGTGTGGTGTCACCGCCAGACACCACACTTGCCAGGTGGTAGCCTTTAAATCGGCCGCGCTCCGTTAGTATACGTCGGACTCGCGTGTCGCCACTGTCAGTGATTGCAGACCGAGCGCCGCCACACGGCAGGTCTAGAGAGACGTCTAGCACTCGCCCCAGTTGTACAGCCGACTTTGCTACGATGATATACTGACAAATACGCTCTCATTTGCCGAGACGATAGTTAGCATAGCCTTCAGCTACGTCATTTGCTACGACCTAGCAAGGCGCCATTACCAGTTTATATTGAGATTGTAATTCATGTATAAACATGAGCGATGTTCTCCAATTATGGATTAAAGTTAAGTATTCCAGCAACTAAGTTCTTTTCTTACTAGACTCAACTACTTTACCTTGTTCCAGACCTCACGCCAGTCTGCGTGAGCTTAAACGCGTGCATTTCGGCCTCCTCTAGCAACACGGTGTTGGCTCTTCTGCCAACACATCAAATTGTACATGTGAAAATATTTCCGACGTGATTATGGTCACACGACTGGAATTAGCAGGCTTTGAACTCGGACTGTAGTTGGAAGCCGGCACGGTAGCTCAGCGTGTTCGGTCAGAGAGCCGGTTGGCCTCTGTAATAAAAAAACTGAGTGGGAGGATCAACCACCGAACTTGAACAGGATGTCTTGCGACGTCCGCAACGACCAAACACAACGATCAATAACGAACAAAATGGAAAAAAAGGGCCCGGGTTCGATTCCCGGCTGGGTCCGAGATTTTCTCCGCTGAGGGACTGGGTGTTGTGTTATCCTAATCATCATCATTTCATCCCCATCGACGCGCAAGTCGCCAACGCGGCGTCAAATCGAAAGACTTGCACCAGGGGTACGGTCTACCCGACGGGAGGCCGTAGTCACACTTTTTTTTTTCTTTTTTATCGGCGTTGGCGTAGTTTTGTCAACGTTTACAGACAAGCAACACTTCGTGAGATAACCGCAGAAATCAATACAGGAAGCATGACGAAAGTGTCCGTTAGGACAGTGCGGGGAAATTTGGCGGTAGTGGGTTATGGCAGCAGACAACCGACGCGAGGGCCTTTGCTAACAACACGACATCGCCTGTAGCGCCGCTCCTTGGCTCGTGGCCGTATCGGTTGGACCCTAGACGACTACCGAGCGAGGTGGCGCAGTGGTTAGCACACTGGACTCGCATTCGGGAGGACGACGGTTCAATCCCGTCTCCAGCCATCCTGATTTAGGTTTTCCGTGATTTCCCTAAATCGTTTCAGGCAAATGCCGGGATGGTTCCTTTGAAAGGGCACGGCCGATTTCCTTCCCAATCCTTCCCTAACCCGAGCTTGCGCTCGGTCTCTAATGACCTCGTTGTCGACGGGACGTTAAACACTAACCACCACCACCACCACCACCACCCTAGACGACTGGGAAATTGTGCCCTATCCAGGTGAGCACGAGGTACGAGCTGATGGTAGGATTCGTATCTGACGCTGACCCCAAGAGGCCATGGATCCAGGTTGTCAGAAAGATACTGTGCAAGTGGTTGGTGGCTCCATAATGGTGTGATGTGTGTTTACATGGAATGGAATCGGACCTGTGGTCCAACTGAACCTGTCATCGAGTGGAAGTGGTTGTGTTCGGCTACTTGGAGACCGTTTGTTCCCAAACTATTATGGAATGATGAGCATGCACAATGCACCATGCACCACGTCACCGGACCACAACTGTCCGCAATTTTATGAAGAACATCCTGGACAGGTCAAGCGAATGATCTGGTCACGCAGCTCACCTCCCATTAAGCCCATCAAACATTCATGAGACATATTTGAGAGGTCCGTTTGTGTACAAAATCTTGCACCGGGAACACTTTCGCAATTATGGACGGCTATAGAGGTACAATATATCTGGAGGTGACTACAAATGACTCGATGAGTCAATTTCCATGTAGTTGCTACACTACACCGGGAAAAAGGTCTAACACGACATTACGTGGTATCCCATGACTTATGTTATCTCAGTGTTTGATACACTCTGTATAATTATTGGTTTGCGTGAAAGGTGGTACTTAATAAATATTGAAGAATGAAAAGGAAATTCGGAATTACTGTTATTTTGGCAATGTTTGCTCAGTTAGACGTCCCCTACTCAGATCTCAGCTTAAACCATGGCGACCAAACTAAAACTGGTGTGAACTTTGCTGATAGCGTAATTTACACATTGTAGAAATCATGCGTCCGTGACAGTGGTGGTATTTTCAACGTCTGCTGTGAAGACATGCCAATATGGGCGTGCAGCTGCATAAATTCCACTTCTTCTTCTGATTTTTCGGCTGTGTATCGTTTAACCATCTTCAGAGTGAGCGGAATGACTGACGCTGCATTAATCGCTCCGTCGTTTCAAACTCGCGGACCGCGCCAATGCACATGCGGCCACACATGCACAAGGGGCCAGAGACTTTGATCGCCAGCAAAGATGTACAACATATGCATAGATTAGATCTGTCTCTGCACGGTCGATCCACACTGTGATATCGATGCATAACTGCGAGCTGTACTGTGGCGACGCCTTTGTAAGTTTATTACAGAAAGTGCCGGATTCCATAATCTATCCTAGCTGAAGCCGCTATCTCTGTTAATTAAATTCGTCGCCAACCAATTTTCGATTGATTCTTTCGAATTCCGTTGGCGACGAATTTAATTAATAGAGATAACTGCTTCTGCTTGGATAAATCATGGAGTATGACACTTTATGTGATAAACTTACAAAGACATCGCTACAGCACAGCGGACAGTGATGCATCGATATTCCAGCGTGGATCGACCGTGGAGTCACAGATGTAATTCATGCTTATGTTGCACCCACATACATACATTACTAGACCGGCAATACCGTATATAGTATTATTAGTGTCACTGAAGCCAGAAGTCTAGAATAAGGCGGCGAGCGCAACGAACCTATAAACAGCTGTTTATTTACTGATAAAACACTCGTAAGAAATGGGAATAGATTGATAAAACTACTTTACATTTAGAGTTTTAACATAATGGTCATTACATGCGTCGTGTTTATCTGTAATTTTTCGTACAGCAAACGAAAGATGCAAGGAAAGGAACAAGTCTCATTGCAAGCATAACTAGAAACATCTTACGAATTTTTACTTTTTTTCTGTTGTAAGCCTAAATAATTACATTTCAGTTTGTTGTATCCGGCAGTATTTAAATAGGTTATGCATATTTTAGGCGGTTTAATAATCTAATATTAATAGACGTAGCTTAATGATGCACGTTTAACCAATTTTGATCAACTCCGGCTTTTCTTCGAGTAGTATGCTCGTTATGAAAGTGCTCCTATACGCAGAACGCACTATTTGTCATTGATAACAAGTGTTTTTTTTTTCATTTGAGTGCTCATATGAAAACTATAGTCTGCTTTAAACGTGTTTTATGTAACTTGATGATTTCTCAAAACACGATTCTACGATGAATGTGTTAAACTCAACTAATAGCTAAATATTTGCTCAATTGAAGAAATTCTTTAAAACACCTCGTGTAGCTTAAACCGCCACATTTTTTCAAAAAACCGTGTTAGTACCACACACAAACTTCCTGACGCCGCCATCTTATGTCACCAAACGTCAGTACTTTGCGAGTATAGTAATGTATATTTGTGGTTATATCTATTTGCCGCCGGGCAACATCTCTGATGCGTTATGTATCTGTGACGGCATACGCAGTGACTGTGTCACCTGGTTTAAAAAGGACGGAGTGAGTGCTATGGCGTCATTCATTAGGCTCACTTTAAAGATGGTAAACGATACACAGCCGACACATCAGGAGGAGGAGTGGAATTTATGCGGCTTAAATTACAATGAAACGAACACCCTTAGCTGCTTACAGGCGTTGACATACGTCAACGGGGACAGATGAAAAGATGAAAATGTGTGCCCCGACCGGGACTCGAACTCGGGATCTCCTGCTTACATGGCAGACGCTCTATCCATCTTTTTTTTTCTTTTTTTCGTTATTGATCGTCGCGGACGTCGCAAGACATCCTGTTCAAGTTCGGTAGTTGATCCTTCCACTCAGTTCTTTTATTACAGAGGCCAACCGGCTCTCTGACCGAACACGCTGAGCTACCGTGCCGGCGACCCATTTGAGCCACCGAGGACAAAGAGGATAGCGCGACTGCAGGGATTTATCTCTGGCACGCCTCCCGCGAAACCCACATTCTCAATGTATTGTCCCGCACTACATTCGTAGTGCCCCGCCCATTATACTCATTACTCGCGGCGCGATGCCGATTCCCGTAAGAGTTCGGGCACTGTTTGTGCATTCGCACAGAAGAAGAAGATGGTCAAGTGGCCGGTGAGCCTTAACTATGTATATACGAAGATGGTATCTGTTCTTTCGTACATCTCCGAAGGAACAGATACCATCTTAGTATATATTTATGCGGCTGCATGCCTGTAGTTTAATGGAACAGTCATTGTGCTGCGAGAACGTGAAGATGCACATGTTACTGGCCACTTTTATTTCGCTCACTCTGTACCAAGTTTTCTTTTTTGGACGCGTTTGTAGTCACTGATTGACAAAAATGGCGCCCGCAGTACGTACGTGTAGTGGCACTCGGGGCTCTGGAAGCCCTGGTCAGGCACGAACGAAAAGTAGGCGAAGAAGAAGAAGGTGGGCAGCAGCCAAAGGGCGGCGATGCAGGCGGCCGTGTTGCGGTGCGTCATGATGGTGAGGTAGTGCAGCGGGCGCAGGATGCCCAGGTAGTGGTTGGCGGCGAGCGCCAGCAGGTGCGCCACGGTGATGATGACGCCGGCGAGGCGCAGCGCCTCGAGCAGCAGCAGCACGCACTGGTCGTGCTGCCAGCGCGCCAGCAGGCTATTGACGGTGAGCCCGGCGGCCAGCACGGCCGACGCGAAGCCGTCCGCGGCCGCCAGGCTCAGCGAGATGTGCAGCGTGGGCGACAGCGGCCGCCGGATCCAGTAGGCGGACAGCAGCACGCGGGCGTTCACCGCCAGCGACGCGGCGCACAGCAGCAGCAGCGACGGCACGCTGAAGGCGTACAGCTGGCGCAGCGTCTCCTCGCCCCCGCCGCCCGCGCCGCCGTCTGCGGCCTCCTCCCCCGACACGCCCACCGGTCCCGTCGCGTTCGGCGCCAGCGTCGCGGCGCCGGGCGCCCCGTCGCCGTCGGCCGCGTCGTCGCCGTGCATGCCCTGGCGACGTCGCGGATGTGCCTTACCGGGAACACTCACCGCTCGTCGTCATGGAGTCCTTAAGTGTGGCCTCACTATCTTGCATCGCTGACAGGCACTGTGCCTGCGGCCGACGTAAACCTACCGCAGTCAACATTTCGTACCAATTCGAGGGCGAATGTCACCACTTCAGAGTAGTCCCACGCTGTACCTCACAAACTAGGACACTTCATTTTCCCAGTTCGCTGCTAGAGTACGGTAGCAATTGTTGCTGCATTTACATCTTTGCTGTCCAGTAGTAGATTAGTGCCTCTGCGCTGTTAAAACCACATCTCAGAAAAAACCTGCAACAGAGAAAACATATTTTAGGTACGTATAAGAATGAAAGCAAAGAGAACATTCCTCACTAAATAATAATAATAATAATAATAATAGTTACATGTGGCTCACAAGGGTACGATCAAGCTGTTAAGCACGGATTTTGATGAGTGTTAATTATGTTGAACAGGCACTCCGCTGCAGAGTGAAAATCTCATTCCGGAAACATCCCCCAGGCTATGGCTAAGCCATGTCTCCGCAATATCCTTTCTTTCAGGAGTGCTAGTTCTACAAGGTTCGCAGGAGAGCTTCTGTAAAGTTTGGAAGGTAGCAGACGAGGTACTGGCAGAAGTAAAGCTGTGAGGACGGGGCGTGAGTCGTGCTTGGGTAGCTCAGATGGTAGAGCACTTGCCCGCGAAAGGCAAAGGTCCCGAGTTCGAGTCTCGGTCCAGCACACAGTTTTAATGTGCCAGGAAGTTTCATATCGGCGCACACTCCGCTGCGGAGTGAAAATCTCATTCTGGAAACATCCCCGAGGCTGTGGCTAAACCATGTCTCCGCAATATCCTTTCTTTCAGGAGTGCTAGTTCTGCAAGGTTCGCAGGAGAGCTTCTATAATGTTTGGAAGGTAGGAGACGAGGTACTGGCAGAAGTAAAGCTGTGAGGACGGGGCGTGAGTCGTGCTTGGGTAGACCAGATGGTAGAGCATTTTCTCCCGAAAGGCAAAGGTACCGAGTTCGATTCTCGGTCCGGCACTCAGTTTTAATCTGCCAGGAAGTTTCAGAATACCATTAAATAGGAAAAAGGGTGATTCAGCTACCCCTTCCGATGTCGTTTTGTGCAACCCGCCATCCTAAACCAAGCGTAGGACTTTCATATTCTGACTGAATTTCCTGGTATTGAGAAGACAGAAAAAACCATCTGTTTTTCCTAAGAACATTCGAAAGCCAAGATCGTATAAATATTTATTTAAAACAACTGGTTTCGAAAGTTTTGATGTCATCTTCAGATCTCAAAAAAAATCTCATCGGAATGAAACGTGTGTCTAGTGATCGTGACAGGACGTCGTTGAAGAGGCCTGCACTCTCGCGAACCCTGTCAGCACCAAAACAACCTGAATGAACGCTCTGTAAGTTGGGAATTACAGGGCGAGCTGGAATTCGAAAATCACTCATCAGGTTTGCAAATTCCCGTAACGGGAATATGTGATGGCGAAGCCATAGAAGCTCGGCTATGGTGAAATGAAAGAAAGTCTCTTTGTAGGGCGAGTCTTATTTCACACTGTTTACAACTTCTGGCCGAAGTTACACCCCAAGAGTGAAACATGGCGGGTGTTCGGTGATGGTTTTGACAGCCATATCGTGGTATTCTATGGGCCTCATGGTTACTCTGCAAGGTCGCATTGGTGCCAAGGATTATGTGACCATTTTGGCTATTAGGTCCATCCCATGGTACAGTCTGTGTTCCCCAATGCTGATGCTGTGTTCAGAGGCTATAGGGACGCTATTCACTCAATTCACACCGCCCAGAACCGCTTTTGTCAGCACGAGGATGAATCGTCGCGTGTTCGCTGGCCACCACAGTAACGAGACCTCGGTGTTATTGAGCCTTTGCGGTCTGCTGTGTAGAGAATTGTATGTGATCGCTATCAACCTCCGTCATCGTTATCTGAAGTTGCCACTATTTTGCAGGAAGAATAGTGCAAAATTCCATTGAAAACTATACAGGACTTGCTTTTGTCTATTCAGAGTCAGTCGTCTGGAAGCTGCATTGGATGCCAACGGGTTTCCTACACCGTATTACACATGGTAATGTGTTGTGTTTTTGGTGTCCCGTATTTTTATCCACTCACTTAATATGCTGAAAATGCAGTTTCATTTGAGTAAAACGCACGTACGAATTTTGGAATTTCAGTGGTTAGGCAGAACGAGGAACTGACAACTCATGTACCTGCGCAGAGTGAAATATTCCCGTTAGTTACTTGGTAATAATGGAATTAGACCAGTTGACACCATTATTTTAGAAGAATTTGTTGCATCGAATAATTTTCCTAATTTGCGCTTGCAGACTATTGTGGAAATACCTCTAACCTGTTTGTGAGCCTTTTTTTGTCCGACTGCACTATAATTAAATGTTGTCTTGGCATTCCTCGGACGAATTATCGCCGAGAAGTGATTAAAACACTGGACTAGCATTCAGGATGAGTGGCTTCCATGATTCCGGCCAGAGAAAGAATGTACCTAGAGAGTTACTCTATCGAGGGAATGCCCGAAAACTCGTATACTTCCGTCGTCTCCAAATGAGCCAAAATTTTATCGGTAATTTCCTCCCTGTTATTGAGTTCCTACTAATGCACTTCATTCTTTCCTCTTGCCACACTGCAAACGTTTAAGAGAATTCTCAATAGAACTATGTAAGTCTTACGAGATCCTGGGGAATACTTCATTGTGAATACAGGGGGAATTGGTTTTCCCTCATATAAAAGGGTGTGATCGACAGCGGCGTCGATATACCTTTTACAGCGCTGATATAGGCATTTATCGCACAGTAACGTCGAAAAGATGCGTGAGATGATACCACCTGTGTAAATGAAAATCCCCGGCTCGTTGTGGCCGCGTTTATGCTGCCATGGCAGCTGCAGCTCCTCCGCAACATGTCTCGCAGGACTCGTTAGGTCTAATGCGCTCTCTTCACTGCAGGTATGTTTAGCGCTGTACTAAAACAATATATCTGCATATTGATTCATGCCTCTCAAACAAAAATACTTCATTCTGTTAGCAAAAGAAAAGTGCGATTATTAGTGTTGTCGTCTTCAGTTTAAAGACTTGTTTGGCGCAACTCTCCTCAACAATGTAGTAAAAAAGACTCGTCTTTGCATAACTATTGCAACCTACATCTCCTTGAACCTCGGGTCCCCTCTATAGTTTTCCCGGTCCCCGTCACCGTTCCAGCCTGCTTATTCCCTGTTACCTCAGAATGTGCCCTATCAACCGACCCCTTCTTTCATTCAGTTGCACCATAAATTTCGATTCATTGCCTCCTCATTTTTAATGCGATCTAACTGTTTATTGTTCAGCATTCTTCTGTAGTCCCACATCTCAAAAGCTTTTATTCTGTTCTTGCTTACGCTGTGTATCATGCACGTTTCACCTCTACACACCGCTACGCTCCAGACGTATACCTTAAGAAAAGATTTCCTAAAATCTGAATTTATATCTGATGTTAACAAATTTCTCTTTTTCAGAAACGCGTTGCTGTATGTATGCTCTCTACTTTGGCCATCGTCTGTTATTTTTCTGCACAAATAGCAGAACTCATCGAATCCTTATAGTGTCTGATTCCCCTAATCTAATTCTGTCAGCATCACGTGATTTAATTCCCCTATATTCTATTACTCTTACTTTAAGTTTATCATTATGTGTATTATACCTATTTTTCAAGACACTGTCCATTCTGTTCATATACCTATCGAAGTCCTTTGCCGTCTTTTAAAGAATTACAATGTCTTCAGCAAATCTTGAAGTTTTCCTACCCAAATTTCTTTAAGATTTCCGTTGTTGCTTCCTCAATATACAGACTGAACAAAATCGGGAAGAGGCAACAACCCTCTCCCATTCCCATCTGCACTACTGCAGTCTGGTATCTGTACAACCTGCATACAACCTTCCACTCCTTGCATTTACACCTGCTACCTTTAGAATTTTAATGGCTGTATACTAGTCGACATTGTCAAAAACTTTATATAAGTCAAAATATACGATAAACATATAAAAATTGCAGTACTTTAGAAGAGAAACGCTATTTGCTAATTAATTTTTACATTATTTCTATACACGGACACGTTTTGCCTCCTCAGACACTCTAAACCCAGAAATGGCAGTTAAAGTGCTACGCTACGAAAACACAGTGACTAAAGAAAAAAAAGGGGGGGGCAGGACGTGCGCGGTTGAGTACGTGACTCTATGGATGTGCCATCTGTCGAGGCTTAACGACTCAGCTGTGCTTGCTTACTAGGGTGACTCATTATTGGATCAGTGAGTCAAAGTACCTGCTTGGTGAATATTTGGGCATATGTACTGTCTATGAAGCCCATCAGAAAAAAATACTGAGAACAAACCCAGCTGCATCCCAGCGCTGGGGTGCTTACGAAACTCAAGTACAGAAAAATTTACACTTGCCCAAAATGCCGTTGCGTGTGTCTAGCAGTTACTGTTCAAAAATTCAGTCTTTTTAGGTAGTGTTGCAGAAGTTAACTTATGCACTCGGAAACTGTAGGTGGTTTGAAAATGTTGGAGATGGGGAGGATTAAAAATGAATTTAATCTGGCAAACAATTTGTCTATATTATAAATTGGATTCTGTTATTTCTAGCATTGGCGGTCTCTAATGTGATGACGGAGTAATCATTGATTATAATGACTTACTGATGTTGTGAGTGTTTGGCCACTAATTTACTGCCAACCATTGCCAGAGTTCTCAAGCGACCACCGTGCATGCCAGTGTAGGGTCTAGGGACAGTCTGCCAACGCGTCTTCGATGTGTAGTTCACTGAAGTCTGAGATGGTATTGTGGAGACGGAATCCGATACTGGACGTTAACAATTCTTTTCTAATAAAAAATATTGTTAAACTTTACACCCCCCCCCCCCCCCCCAGTTACCTTGGTATTGTATACGAAGAGTTTTAGTGGAAGTGTTTCTAACTTGTAAGAAACTTTCCAGTATTTACTGCTGTTGTGGCTACAGAAAGTTGAGTTTCTTGTTTACTTTAACTAATCGTCATTAAAAACATTCATGTAATAGAGTATTCGATAAGTTAGGGGATCTATGACGGAGTGTATCAGCAGGTGCTTGAACTAGTTTTACTTAACGGAAACATTCACAAAAGAGACTCACTTCATCAGTTGTTTGCTGTTTAATATTTGTCTTGTTAGACGTATAGTAACCTTAATTATGACAGTAATTGGACCGTCTACTAACGAGCGGAAACGTACAGGTCAACAGGCGTCGTAGAAACTGGTGCAGACTTTTTTTAAATAGTTCGTCACAGCGTTACAGAGTGCTTTTGAGGATTGTTTCTATTGTCTCGAAACTGTGTTCCTCGTACAATTAGTGCAATCCCCACAGAATATGGCATGAAAGACAATACTTTAAGTATCTTATCTTCGTAATCAGATTATCGCCCGAAGTCTCATCGTTCATTGTTCTTTGTTCTTCATGTAGAATTGTTGTTACAGTGCAGCGTCTATAATCTTTAGAAAAGCGTTTTGGAGATCAGCCTGTAATTTGTCTATGCTTATTGCTACCACGAATTCTATAATTTACAAAAGATGTGCTTGAAAGATTTTGTCACTGGAGCGTTTGCTCAGTCGTGAAACGTATTTACAGTTCATCAGATAAATGAAACTTTAGCGTATTTGTTTTCCAGAAATTTTCTTCCAGTATGGTTTGTAATGCAGACGTGATACCTGATTGACATTGGTACAACCAGTCTACATATACATCACATGTACATGGATACTCTGCAAATAACACTTAAGTGCTTGGCAGAGGTTTCATCGAACCACCTTCTCAATAATTCTCTATTATTCCACACTCTGACAGCACGCGGAGAAAACGAACACCTGTACCTTTCCGCGCGACCTACGATTTCCCTTATTTTATTTTGAATCGTTTCTGCTTCATTAGGTGGGCGTCAACAAAACATTTTCGCACTAGGAGGAGAAAGTTGGTGATTTAAATTTCGTGAGAAGCCCCCGCCGCAACAAGAAACGCCTTTGTTTTAGTGTGGTCCACCTCAAATTCTGCACGGAGAATTTCTGATTCCACTGTTCCCTGTCTTCAGTTTCTTTCTTCAGTCTGTTGTATCTCCTTCCATCTTTCATGTCGTCCCTCTGAAAAATTGTATGCAGAATACTTCTCTCCTACTCTTCGCAGTACATCGTCATTTTTTTTTTGCGATCTGTCCACTTGATCTTTTCCATTCTCCTCCAGCACCACATTTCAAAGCTCTCTAAGTATTTTTTCTCCTTCTTTCTCCTGGTCCATGTCATTACTGTGACTTTTTGAAGTACAAGGAGTGTTAACATCACTGTTTCATTTTATCCATCGTCCTTGACTAGATTAAAAACTCCGTCAATATAACAGTGTTAACATCACTGTTTCATTTTATCCATCGTCCTTGACTAGGGTTTTAACCTTCACAGATTAAAAACTCCGTCAATATAACAGTAGCCGCCGTACATACTGTGCGGTAACTACCGCGAACTCATGAAAAATACTGGAACTCATTTACAGCCCTATTAAAGCGAAACGATCGTGCAGCCACACAGCAAGTGGTTTCTGCTTTCTAAAAGAAAACAAAGTTTCCATCTTTCCAGCAAAGTTGTGGCAGCGAGGTCGCTTCTGGAGTTATCGCTGGCCAGCATTATAACCGACTCGCAGATAAGGAGCTGCGGGAGGTCCTTGATCTTCCGCTTAGCCGCTAACCTCTCCGCGGTGCTAGCTGCGTCGAGACCTGGCCAGAAATGATTTCTCCGGTGAATAAAGCGCATCTGCGAAAAGAACTAAAGCTGCGCTGTATAGAAGCATCGTTTCTGAAACCTTATGTGCATGAGAGTAAGCGAAATGGCTTTCCACTGTCCGTATGCGCCGTCTCTAGCAACAACTCCTTAAATGAACCGTCCAGCAGAAAAGGATTTTCAGCACTTACTGGTCTAAAGATGACCTGGACAACATGCAGAGAAGGCACAGATCACTAAAAGCACAGTCAACAAAACAAAATTGTTAAGGCTTTCTTTGGCCACCTGTTGACAGACTACCTGTTGGTGTATGTCTGGAGTTCTTCGGCTGACAGATGTTTGATGATTTTGCTGGCGTTTCACCAGCACAAGTCATAGCTTCACTCTCCATTGCTGGATTTTGCCACCAACAGTGGACGGTGAAGCTTACGCAGTGTCAGCCGCTCGTGCTGCGGAAACATCAGCAACATCATCAAACGAACGTCGGCCGAAGAACACGAGACAGAAGCCAACAGGCAATTTGTGACGGCGAGCAATACCCGTGTCTCAGCAAAGTCCATAATGCCTCTACTATAGAACCTAAAATAGAACCTGAAATTACTCCGGGGAAATAACCTGCAGTTGTCTTTACCTGATCACGCGCAACCCGGAATGATTGTTGGCCGATTGTGAACTAAGCTTGAGTGCTTAGTAGACGGGTGGGCAACTGACGGCCAGCGTTTCGGATCCGGCCCCCGATTGGTTTCAATCCCGCCTGCGGAACAAATTCATAGAACAGAGAGCAAGGCGCTCGCATTGTATTCATGTGGGGTTACACAAAGGACCGGTACGCTTAATGTGGCCTTGACATGTAAAGAGGTCCAGCGATAATATGCCGTAGTTGTTGAAACCTTTAGTAATTGCCCATCTGGTAGTCAAGAGCGTCTGAATTAAGGTCTACCTATAAGCAGATTCAGAAGGATGTAAGCTGCATAGGTACTGGGAGATGAAGAAGCTTGCACAGGATAGAGTAGCATGGAGAGCTGCATCAAACCAGTCTCAGGACTGAAGACCACAATAACAACAACTATATGCCGATTTATGCTTTTGTTTGCACTTATTTCATCTGAAATCGTCTTGTTTTTAAGAAGCTTGCTTATACTGTGCATATACGGATGAGCTTTTTATGAATAAGAAAAATGAAATTTTGTTGGGAGATAGGGATTGAATTTTTAATTGCGCACATAATATTTTCTTTGGCACCATCATAGAAAGTGTTTTTGTTTTATACTGTTAAACGGCCTTGGCCACCATTAGCTATCATCAAAACCACAGAAAGCACCATCAGATGGTCACCAAGTAATACACTACTGGCCATTAAAATTGCTACACCACGAAGATGATGTGCTACAGACACGAAATTTAACCGACAGGAAGAAGATGCTGTGATATGCAAATGATTAGCTTTTCAGAGCATTCACATAAGGTTGGCGCCGGTGGCGACACCGACATCGTGCTAACATGAGGAGAGTTTCCAACTGATTTCTCATACACAAACAGCAGTTGACCGGCGTTGCCTGTTGAAACGTGATGTCTCGTGTAAGGAGGAGATATGCGTACCATCACGTTTCCGACTTTGATAAAGGTCGGATTGTAGCCTATCGCGATTGCGGTTTATCGTATCACGACATTGCTGCTTGCGTTGGTCGAGATCCAGTAACTGTTAGCAGAATATGGAATCGATGGGTTCAGGAGAGTAATTACTGAACGCCGTGCTGAATCCCAACGGCCTCGTATCACTAGCAGTCGGGATGTCAGGCATCTTATCCGGATGGCTGTAACGGATCGTGCAGCCACGCCTCGATCCCTGAGTCAACAGATGGGGACGTTTGCAAGACAACAACCATCTGCACGAACCTGGGTGTACGAATGGCAAAACGTCATTTTTTCGGATGAATCCAGGTTCTGTTTACAGCATCATGACGGTCGCATCCGTGTTTGGCGGCATCGTGGTGAACGCACATTGGAAGCGTGTATTCGTCATCGCCATAGTGGCGTATCACCTGGCGTGATGGTATGGGATGCCATTTGTTACACGTCTCGGTCACCTCTTGTTCGCATTGACGGCATTTTGAACAGTGGACGTAACATTTCAGATGTTTTACGACCCGTGGCTCTACCTTTCATTCGATCCCTGCGAAACCCTACATTTCAGTGGATAATGCACGATCGCTTGTTGCAGGTCCTGTACGGGCCTTTCTGGATACAGAAAAGGTTCTACTGCTGCCCTGGCCAGCACATTCTCCAGATCTCTCCCCAACTGAAAACGTCTGGTCAATGGTGGCCAAGCAACTGGCTCGTCACAATACGCCAGTCACTACTCTTGATGAACTGTGCTATCGTGTTGAAGCTGCATGGGCAGTTGTACCTGTAAACGCCATCCAAGCTCTGTTCGACTGAATGCCCAGGCGTATCAAGGCCGTTATTACGGCCAGAGGTGGTTGTTCTGGGTACTGATTTCTCAGGGTCTATGCACGCAGATTGAGTGAAAATGTAATCACACGTCAGTTCTAGTATAATATATTTGTCCAATGAATACCCGTTTATCATTTGCATTTCTTCTTGGTGTAGCAATTTTAATGGCCAGTAGTGTACTTTCTCAGGCTGTTCCCATTATCTGATTCTGCCTTCATTCGCTCAGATAATGGCCAATGGTGGCTGACATCGGTTAACAGCATAAAACATTTTCTGTGATTGCGTCAAAAAGAAAACATTTAGCGTAATTCTTATGAATACTTTTTTGTGTGGTAATGTACCAGAGCTGATAGTATCATTATGAATTGCAGTCCTGGTTTTAGCACGTTCGTAGGTAAAGCTTGAAATGACATTGCTACCTAGTCTTAGTTCTGTAGGAGCCTGCCGTCAGATGAAGCAGTCTGGCAGCGAGCGAAGTGCAGTGCGGTCGGATAGCGTTTCGAGCAGCAGCCTCTGGAAACAGTTACGTCAGCGCGGCGGAGCTGCGGAGGAAGCCGTGTGTTGTGTTCTGTGCTCGGCGGGCACAGCTGTCGCTACACCCATCCTCCGAGTGCAGAACTTTGTCAGCAGCTCAGTCGAAGCGGCAGCGGTCTGCTACAAACCGCGGATCACATCGCACTGCGAGTGCCACAGCCGAGGAAAATGCACTGCGCGCCTTTACGAGATACTAGCGAAAGCATGTCGCCAGTTAAATAGTGCAATTACTAAACGAGAGAGGATGTTCGTCTTAGACTAAAACATTAAGCGATGACGCAATGTTCACCACTCTGATAACTACTGTGAAGTTGTGGCGAGTTTTGTTAAAGACCGTCATGGCCTCAGAGTCGCAGCCGTTTAATGATATTCCATGAGAATGTGGCATTAGCTACGTGGGACAGACTATTCGAACCCTTTCGCAGGCATCTACGAATATCAGTTGCGCGTCAAGTACGAGTATCTAGAAAAATCTCCTGTCGTCAAACACAGACCTACGAGTAAGCACAAAACCTTGTTAGAGCGGACGCGGAACTTCTAGGTTCTGAGAATAATCAAACGGTCTGTGGGTATTATAGTTTGTCGACAGTTGTAATATACTCATGGAAAAAAATCGCAACATTAAGGAGTTGTGCGACGTAATTGAAGCTGGGAGGCGTGTTACTACATTTGAAAGATGTCTATTCAAACTCCGCGAAGGTCGCATAAGAGTGGCGCCACTATGAGGATGCAAATCAGGATTGCTTTAAATACACGCTGTAACGGTGATGAGCGTTAGTTTCCTTGCAGCCTGGACCTGGAGTTGGCGTTAGTTGAGAATGCCTTTAAGACGAAGCAGACGCCATCATCAACACCTCACTGAGTTTGAACGAGGGCGTGTAATAGGGCTACGAGAAGCTGAATGTTCCTTGTGTGATACTGCAGAAAGACTGGGCAGGAATGTAGCCGCTGTGCATTATTGCTTTCAGCAAAGGCGACGGGAATGTAAGGTTGCAAGAAGAGCGATTTCCGGACAGGCACGTGGCACTACCGAGAGGGAAGACCTTCGTGTTCGGCGCGTGTCTCTGTCGCGCTCGTATTGCATCCGCAACAGCAATTCCAGCAGCAGTTGGCACCACAGTGACACAACGAACTGTTACATATGAGTTACTTCAAGGACAGTTCCGAGCCAGATGCCCTGTAGCGTGCCTTCTACTGACGCCAAAGAAGCACCGTCAATTTCGACTTCAGTGGTGTCAAACTAAGATTCGACAATAGATGGATTTCAGAGCTGTTGGGCGGTAGTTTTGTCGATCATTTTGGCTACCCTTCTTGCAGACGGATGTAACCTGTGCTTTCTTCCTACTGCTGGACACAGGTTTTTTGTTCAAGGTATCAGCCGAATATTAAGGTTAAAAGACGGGCTAACTCAACAACAGATTTTGAATAGAATTTGATAGGGATTCCATCTAGGTAGTTTTGTTCAATTTTCATAGTGTAATAACAGTGACACGAAGACGCTAAGGAAGCAGACAGTGCTGCACTAAAGTTTCAGAATAGATGAGATGAATGTGGAGAAACTGCAGTTCAAGGAAAGGAAAATAAAGCTAGTCAAAACCCATTCGAGATATGTGTAAGATAGAAGCCCTGGGTTGTTGTGGGTTGTAGGCCGCGTCATGTTGTAAATATTCCAGATACCTAGGTATGGTACATTTTACATGGCCCGGTCTGCAGCTCAGAAGTAGTTTATGGAAATGTTCTATGTGCCTTCAACGAAAACAAGACACAGAAGTATATTATTAGGACAATAAGAATGCGGCGTAAAGTTTCAATTGTAAATGAAATCAGTCAGCGGAGTAAAGTCATTAGCCCAGTTCTGATCTTTTAAGCGTTGTCGGCAAAATTGATATTCTCCAGATATTCAAGTTTGGAGTCGAGTTAATGTTATTTTTCGTAGTGTTTCTGTTTCCCTAGCTGTCTTCTTGAGGTTTCTAGAGCAGAGATCTCTGTTGCCGTTGTGCGCACTTTTCACATACCTAAAACTCCAAAATGCACACTGCGGGCAACAGAGATACTATACATATATATCTCAGGAAAATGCGATTTTTCTGGGAGTTATGTCGGGTTCTGTTGATCACATTTATAAGGAGACAAGTGTTATGGAAAGCCGTTGTCCTAGTGAGCATTTGTATACCTATCGGAAGAACGGGTATACTGTAGCTACCCTGCAGTATAGACTCAAAGTTTAAACATTACACACTTCCTCCAGCCCATGGAAATTGAGCAAATCGGTTGGTTATTTTGCATTAGGTGTGGTCTAAAGTGAGCCCTAGACTGCTTATAAAAGCACTGTTTGCTCGTGGGTGGTTCCTGAGAAAACCCCGATAAACTTGGTTTTTGTGGACCAAAAGTACCGATTGTGAGGGATGGCTACTACTATAATTTCTATTCATGGCAAATCGTCGAAATTTTTACTGCATGATATGTGCTACATGAGATATGATGTTCCCAGGGAACCTTGAAGCTTTTTTTTGATATCATTATCCGTTACCGAGATCCAGAAGTTCAAAGTTACCTGCGTACGCATGTAAAATATGCACATAATATGCAGTGTGAGGTGTAAACGTAGTTTTGATTGATGTAGTGAACTCATGGAAAGGATTCTGGGATCATCGCAAGGTTTCTGAGGGCATCAGGCTAGGTTTTGTATCGCCAGTTTTTCACCAGTTAAACTTAGATTCTCTGTCTCTGTACAACGGGCAGTTCACGCCTTTACAGGCTGTCTTAACCTCTAAATTATTCGATGATGCCGTCTGGCGCCGTGAAAACCGCACAAAAAATAATTTTGTCATACGAAATTCTTGGAACTTGCAAATAAAACGCCACATTTTTTGCTGTAGGTGTAACCTAAAAATGTTGTGCATTTTCATGTGCGGTATTGTAAAGTTGACTTGCGTTAGGTGGAAGACGGTTTTGTGTTGGCATTATATGACGCGTGCTTATTTGTTGTTTATATGCTTCGAAGAATAGAAATGTGTCAAAACTTTACTGGCCTGTAGATTTCGTTTTATGTAACAGGGAAAAAAAGGGTAGCAGCTAAAAAATTCTCCTGTTGGAACACACACACACACACACACACACAAAGAATATTCTCCTCCGTAAAAGACGCTGACAGAAATGTGGGGAGCCAGATACCTCAAGCCGGCCGAAGTGGCCGTGCGGTTAAAGGCGCTGCAGTCTGGAACCGCAAGACCGCTACGGTCGCAGGTTCGAATCCTGCCTCGGGCATGGATGTTTGTGATGTCCTTAGGTTAGTTAGGTTTAACTAGTTCTAAGTTCTAGGGGACTAATGACCTCAGCTGTTGAGTCCCATAGTGCTCAGAGCCATTTGAACCATTTGAACCAGATACCTCAATCCTCATTCCGTCATTCTCACCAAAAATTTTGGCATGAGAATATACGTGGCAGAGAGCCGTAGAGAGAGTAGTTAGTGATGATCAGTGAGAGGCACTGGAGGTAAAAGAGAGAGAGAACATGAGAGAGGAGGCGGTGTAAATGAGAAGAAAAAAAAGGCGACCATACATAGGCTTGGGGGATCTGAACTACTCTCAGACCGGCGAACTTTGACATCGAAGAACTTTGTTCACTTTCCCCCATCTACTATACCCACGTGTCAAAATTTCCCCTTCTAGGGCTCAAAACACCGAGCAATTTACCTCCAAGGAGACATGCGTCGAGAGGAGACAATGACGGTTGAAGACAAAGACATCAGAATGTAGGCGTGGAAAAAGGAAACAGCAGCAATCAAAGAGAAAAATAATGGGAGAAAGATATTGGCAGTGGGACAGAGTGAAAGTGTCAGAGAAGGAGAAAGCGGTGAGGAAGATCGAGAGAAAGGAATGAAGACAGTGACAGTGGGAGAGACATATATAGACAGTGGCAATCAGAGATATGCTCGGTACGAAAGCTTTACTACCAAGAGAGACTGGGTAAATGGATTAGACTATTCCATGTTAAAAGAGGGAGCGAATATTCTCGCATGCCAAACTTTTTTGGCGAGGAAGGCGAAATGAGGACTGAGGCAACTGGCTCCCCACTTTTCTATCAGAGTCTCCTAAGGAGGAACATATTCTCCTTTTTTGTGCTCCGGCAGGAGTATTTTTCAGCTGGCTTTTCTATCCCTCTCCGGAAGGGCGGAAGCTTGTTCATGGGAGGCCTGTTGCCCTTTGTGACCTTACAGTACTTAGATAATTCTATAGGGACGCCTTTTGTGCTTTGTTTGAACTGGATAAGCCGCACTCTGCTTTTTATAACAGTTATTGTTTTCCAGCCCCTATAAAAACGTTCCGTCCAAAGAACACTGGTCCAAAGAGCACTACACTGTGAAAAAGAAGAGGAAGCCTCTCGGAAGACGTGCAGAAACTAAGAGAGGTTTTCTAAACGAACAAGTACTCATATCAACATATCGATCGTCATCTGCGACAGTAGACAGCGCTAAGAAGGAAAAAATCCATAGGCGCATATTTCCCATATACTGAGTCATCGTCCGGGAAGATGACGAGAAGACGAGGAAAGTGTGACTTTCAGTGTGTATTGCCCTCTCAAACTAAACTTAAAGGGCACCTATACTGTGTTAAAGATGATGTATGGCGGAAACCTAATGCATATTACATGCGATGCAGTGTGGATTGTGTATTTGAAAACTGAGAGACCAATATAACTCACAATCAGATGTTATAAAAACGCCCTCGTTACAAACGATCACACGGTCAACTAAATCAGTTGTTGTTGAGCACTGGCTCATCTCTGAACACGACATGAAATGCGAAGATGCTGACACAGTGATGAAACATAATAAAGACGGGGTAGAGAGTAGAGGTCGGATAATTAAATCAACGGAGACAGAGGTTTTACTGTAATTAAAACGGGGGCGTTTTCTAGATAGCGAACAACCTGAAGAAGAACTGTGAACACTGTTGAAATAGAAATACTCTAAAACATAAAGATTGTCGTAAGTCAGTTTTACGAGCTATTTTTCACATGTGACCCCACTGTCCTCATTTTCTACCGAAGGTGGAGAATGCAGAAATATCTGCCGACGGAACGGAAAAACAGCTAAAATTTCAGAGCAACGCAACGGTCAGACTGGTTCCCCATTCTGTGGAGTAGAAGAACGATTTTTTTAAAATGAAATTGAGGGTCGCAGTACGTACCGTGGCGGGTGTGGATCTGGCAAATGGCTGGCGAGCTGTAGCGTTGTGTACGTGTTGTGGCAACAGTGAAACTTTCGAAGGCCATTTGATGACCTTGTAACGTTTTTCTTGATTTACGCTTGAGACCTTAGATTTGGTTAACGCAGGAATGAACGTAGATGTCGTAACTATTTATCAATAACGAGCTATCCACATAGTGGCAGCGCTTCGAAATCGAACCGTCTCTGGTGTCAGCACGGTAAGGCAAATATTAATCCTCTTCATGTAAGAACTTAAGAAATTCCGCCTTCAGTATGCAATAAGTTCTTGGGTAGTGATCCAAAGAGATTCAACGCTTCAGATACCAAAAGTATTTCATAAACGCTGCGTCGTGCAGGTTTTGCACAGCACGGCTAGCCCGTCTCGCAATCCCTATGCGTAAAAGTTGCCATAACCTATATGTCGCGCCACTGCGCTTACCGACCAGTGGTAGCTAACGCAACACTCCACGGCAGCTTCTTACAAATTTCACGGGAGACTAAACAGTGGCGCTTCAATTTCTTTCTTGATGTAATACTGTTTTATCAATATCATTCCGCCATTAGAGCTTATCTCGTTCATTATTTTATTGTTAGTGCTCTTGTTTTCGTGCATCGTACGGTACATTGAAGTTGTTCTCCTGGCACTATATTTTGAAGTCGGGCCCTAATTTTGCAGCGACTGGAAGAGGAAAGGTTGGATGTGACATAATACTCTCCGCTACCTGTCGTAAAGTGCCTTGAGGAGGAAATATGTACTAAATGTAGATATAGAATTGAAAGGCTTGAGCCTATATAGGCATCAGCAAAATGCCTCGGTTGATGGCTCAATTCTGTTACCCTTTTTATGCAATAGGGCACATTTTCATCCCCAGGGAAATCATCTTTCTTCCTCTATATCGTAGATCAGACGATAAAACTTACCTAATGTCTTAGTTATTGTTATTAAGCACTCCTGCGGCCGAATACCAACATCACACTGAAGCTTGGCACTTAGCGCAGGATACCGCGAGTAGAGGTAAATGACAGTGCGCGTACAGCACGCAGCATTGACAGGCCTTCGAGCAGCGCGCTAATCTGTGAGCTGGTGACCCACAGGAGACGAGGAATTTACACTGCCAGGACCAAGTGTTACCGGCGCGTGTTCACACGTGGCCGCCATCACAAGAGGGCTGCGCCTCAAAGACGTGTTTGCTTGGTTCCGGCATCGTTTTCCGCGGCCACCCGTCAACCTGGACTGCAATTAACTGGGCGGTTGTTTGAACATTGGGCGGGCCTTGTGTACTCTCTACGTCCGGTCCACTCCATGCCCCGTCTCTCTCTCTCTCTCTCTCTCTCTCTCTCTCTCTCTCTCTCTCTCTCTGTAACCTGCTCTAGCTCAGTTTTATTCTGGAGAAATCACGGTTGCTGAAAATCACTTCTCTTACCTTCAAAAAACGCGTTGTAATCATCAAAATATGTTATAGATACAGTGAATGTTCTTTAGACACTTCCCAAATTACATACAATTTTCGATCGGCGAAGTGTATACAATTTGTCCAAGAAATTGCGAGTAATTGAAACGTTTGAGGAGAGTGGTTCAGTTGCCGATGTTACGCTGCTAAATCGATACCGTACGGCCGGTCTGCTGAAAATATTGCCACCGTGAGAGAGAGTATAGCCCAAAGTCCCCGAACCTCGATTCAGAGTCGAAGATTTTAATATTTCGAGGAGCATTATCCAGCGAATCCTGACAAAGCGTCTACATCTGCATCCTTACAAGATTTAGCTGACGCAACAACTACTGCCATCCGACCATTTGCAGTGGCTTGAATTCTCCGATTGTGTGTTGAAATATCAAAATCTGGATGGCGCTTTTGCGAGTACTTCTCGCAAACAAATGTAACTGTCGGATCTGGGGCGACCGGGACCCTCGCATAACACAGTAACAGCCGATACAACCACGAGGGACCACTGTTTAATTCGGTTGAGCCTTACGCTTTCGAAAATACTGGAGATAATGCAGTGAAGGTGAGTGGCACATGTCATCGCATAATGTCATGAGTTTCTTTGGCCACAGCTGGAGATATGGGCCTAAAAAACAAGTGGTTCTAGCAAGGTGGCGCGATACGCCCGCGTTGTACCAGGACAAATTTTGAAGTCATTCCACCTCACGCAAAGGAGACCAGAACTGTCCACTAAGGTCTTTTTTTGAGTCGCCCGTCTACATCTACATTTATACTCCGCAAGCCACCCAACGGTGTGTGGCGGACGGCACCTTACGTGCCACTGTCATTACCTCCCTTTCCTGTTCCAGTCGCGTATGGTTCGCGGGAAGAACGACTGCCGGAAAGCCTCCGTGCGCGCTCGAATCTCTCTAATTTTACATTCGTGATCTCCTCGGGAGGTATAAGTAGGAGGAAGTAATATATTCGATACCTCATCCAGAAATGCACCCTCTCGAAACCTGGACAGCAAGCTACACCGCAATGCAGAGCGCCTCTCTTGCAGAGTCTGTCACTTGAGTTCGCTAAACATCTCTGTAACGCTATCACGGTTACCAAAACCCTGTGACGAAATGCGCCGCTCTTCTTTGGATCTTCTCTATCTCCTCCGTCAACCCGACCTGGTACGGATCCCACACTGATGATAAATACTTAAGTATAGGTCGAACGAGTGTTTTTTAAGCCACCTACTTTGTTGATGGGCTACATTTTCTAAGGACTCTCCCAGTGAATATCAACCTTCCACCTGCCTTACCAACAATTAATTTTATATCATCATTCCACTTCAATTCGTTCCGTACGCATACTCCCAGATATTTTACAGACGTAACTGCTACCAGTGTTTGTTCTGCTATCATATAATCATACAATAAAGGATCCTTCTTTCTACGTATTCGCAATACATTACATTTGTCTGTGTTAAGGGTCAGTAACCACTCCCTGCACCAAGTGCCTATCCGCTGCAGATCTTCGTACATTTCACTGCAATTTTCTAATGCTGCAACTTCTCTGTATACTACAGCATCATCCACGAAAAGCCGCATGGAACTTCCGACACTATCTACTAGGTCATTTATATATATATATTGTGAAAAGCAATGGTCCCATAACACTCCCCTGTGGCACGACAGAGGTTACTTTAACGTCTGTAGACGTATCCCCATTGAGAACAACATGCTGTGTTCTGTTTGCTAAAATCTCTTCAGTCCAGGTACACGGCTGGTCTGATATTCCGTAGGCTCTTACTTTGTTTATCAGGCGACAGTGCGGAACTGTATCGAACGCCTTCCGGAAGTCAAGGAAAATGGTATCTACCTGGAAGCCTGTATCTGATATTTTCCTGGGTCTGATGAACAAGTAAAGCGAGTTGGGTCTCACACGATCGCTGTTTCCGGAATCCATGTTCATTCCTACAGAGTAGATTCTGGGTTTCCAGAAATGACATGATACGCGAGCAAAAAACATGTTCTAAAATTCTACAACAGATCGATGTCAGAGATATACGTCTATAGTTTTGCACATCTGCTCGACGACCCTTCTTGAAGACTGGGACTACCTGTGCTCTTTTCCAATCATTTGGAATCTTCCGTTCCTCTAGAGACTTGCGGTACACGGCTGTTAGAAGGGGGGCAAGTTCTTTCGCGTACTCTGTGTAGAATCGAATTGGTATCCCGTCAGGTCCAGTGGACCTTCCTCTGTTGAGTGATTCCAGTTGCTTTCCTATTCCTTGGACACTTATTTCGATGTCAGCCATTTTATCGTTTGTGCGAGGATTTAGAGAAGGAACTGCAGTGCGGTCTTCCTCTGTGAAACAGCTTTGGAAAAAGGTGTTTAGTATTTCAGCTTTAGGCGTGTCATCCTCTGTTTCAATGCCATCATCATCCCAGAGTGTCTGGATATGCTGTTTCGAGCCACTTACTGATTTAAATTAAGACCAGAACTTCCTAGGATTTTCTGTCAAGTCGATACATAGAATTTTACTTTCGAATTCACTGAACGCTTCACGCATAGCCCTCCTTACGCTAACTTTGACATCGTTTAGCTTCTGTTTGTCTGAGAGGTTTTGGCTGCGTTTAAACTTGCAGTGAAGCTCCCTTTGCTTTCGCAGTAGTTTCCTAACTTTGTTGTTGAACCACGGTAGGTTTTTCCCGTCCCTCACAGTTTTACTCGGCACGTACCTGTCTAAAACGTACTTTACGATTGCTTTGATCTTTTTCCATAAACACTCAACATTGTCAGTGTCGGAACAGAAATATGTTAGATAGTCTGAAATCTGCCTTCTATTACTCTTGCTAAACAGATAAACCTTCCTCCTTTTTTTGTATATATTTCTATTTACTTCCATATTCAGGGATGCTGCAACGGCCTTATGATCACTGATTCCCTGTTCTGCGCTTACAGAGTCGAAAAGTTCGGGTCTGTTTGTTATCAGTAGGTCCAAGATGTTATCTCCACGAGTCGGTTCTCTGTTTAATTGCTCGAGGTAATTTTCGGATAGTGCACTCAGTATAATGTCACTCGATGCTCTGCCCATGCCGGCCGAAGTGGCCGTGCGGTTAACGGCGCTGCAGTCTGGAACCGCAAGACCGCTACGGTCGCAGGTTCGAATCCTGCCTCGGGCATGGATGTTTGTGATGTCCTTAGGTTAGTTAGGTTTAACTAGTTCTAAGTTCTAGGGGACTAATAACCTCAGCAGTTGAGTCCCATAGTGCTCAGAGCCATTTTTTGCTCTGCCCATACCTCCCGTCCTAAACATCTGAGTGTCCCAGTCTATATCTGGTAAATTGAAATCTCCACCTAAGACTATAACATGCTGAGGAAATTTATGTGAAATGTATTCCAGATTTTCTCTCAGTTGTTCTGCCACTAATGCTACTGAGTCGGGTGGTCGGTAAAAGGACCCAATTATTAACCTAGCTCGGTTGTTGAGTGTAACCTCCACCCATAATAATTCGCAGGAACTATCCACTTCTACTTCACTACAGGATAAACTACTACTAACAGCGACAAACACGCCACCACCAGTTGCATGCAATCTATCCTTTCTAAACACTGTCTGTGCCTTTGTAAAAATTTCGGCAGAATTTATCTCTGGCTTCAGCCAGCTTTCCGTACCTATAACGATTTCAGCTTCGGTGTTTTCTATCAGCGCTTTGAAGTTCCGGTACTTTACCAACGCAGCTTCGACAGTTTATATTTACAATACCGATTGCTGCGTGATCCCCGCATGTCCTGACTTTACCCCGCACCCTTTGAGGCTGTTGCCCTTTCTGTACTTTCCCGAGGCCATCTAACCTAAAAAACAGCCCAGTCTACGTCACACAACCCCTGCCACCCGTGTAGCCGCCTGCTGTGTGTAGTGGACTCCTGGCCTATCCAGCGGAACCAGAAACCTCACCACCCTATGGCGCAAGTCGAGGAATCTGCAGCCCACACGGTCGCAGAACCGTCTCAGCCTCTGATTCAGACCCTCCACTCGGCTCTGTACAAAAGGTCCGCAGTCAGTCCTGTCGACGATGCTGCAGATGGTGAGCTCTGCTTTCATCCCGCTAGCGAGCCTAGCAGTCGTCACCAAATCAGATAGCCGCCGGAAGCCAGAGAGGATTTCCTCCGATCCATAGCGACACACATCATTGGTGCCGACATGAGCGACCACCTGCAGATGGGTGCACCCTGTACCCTTCATGGCATCCGGAAGGATCCTTTCCACATCTGGAATGATTCCCCCCGGTATACACACGGAGTGTACATTGGTTTTCTTCGGCTCTCTTGCTGCCATATCCCTAAGGGGCCCCATTACGCGCCTGACGTTGGAGCTCCCAAATACCAGTAAGCCCACCCTCTGCGACCGCCCGGATCTTGCAGACTGAAGGGAAACTTCTGGAACAGGAGAAGCAGCCATGTCCGGCCGAAGATCAGTATCAGCCGGAGATAGAGCCTGAAACCGGTTCGTCAGACAAACTGGAGAGGCCTTCCGTTCAGCCCTCTGGAATGTCTTTCGCCTCCCGCCACACCTCGAGACGACCTCCCTCTCTACCACGGGTGAGGGGTCAGCCTCAGTGTGGGCAGTATCCCGGGCAGCCACAGCCGTAGTCCGATCGGGAGATGCATCCCGCCACAAATTCATCTCTTGTACCAATCTCATCATCTCAGAGTAACACATGCAGCCTACGTCCTCAGTTACTTGCTGGATGTATTCCAATATCTGTTTTCCTCTACTTGGTATCCTCTACAGCTCCCTCTAGTACCATAGGAGTTTTTTTGTGATATGACCTACCATCCTGCCCACTGTTCTTGTTTTTCCATACATTCCTTTCCTCGCCGATTCTCCGGAGAGCCTCTTCATTTCTTACCTAATCAATCCACCTAACGAAACTAATCTCTGAGTCAGAGGGCCAAACAGAGCGCGTCATTGCAGAAATCGATCGAAAAATTTTCGACAATCTCATTGTAATTTTGTAAAATAGTGTTTGCAACTACGTTTTGGCGAACTTCTGTCCGGTAATGATTTCCACACGATTGCATTGCATATTGACGAGTTTAAAATAAATCTGTTTCAACCTTTCAAGTAACTAATGTGTTGTTCAAAAATTAAATTGGCTTTCTTGTTGAGACTTAGTACTAGAGACAACTTCAGAGGGTAAAAACTGTAGAGGAAGGCAGAGATTGGAACTCATGCGCAAATAATTGAGGACGTAGGTTGCAAGTGATACTCTGAGATAAAAAAAATAAAAGTTCCGCGTGAAGGAAAAAAAAAAAACGTTTCAGAATTCAGGGGAGAAAATTGTTGATTATAGATTTTTGGGAAGGTTTCGCTGCACTGAAGAAGCTTACCTTTTTTTGAATGATTGCATTTCCGAGTCGCTTATTATACCCGTGACGCAATCTCTCTCATTTCGAGTCTTTTGTCAGTCCCATATGGTAAGCATCCGATACACTGCACATCTACACTTTAGAGTATTAGGACAAGGGAAGTGTAAGAAGTTTCTTCAGCGGATCTGTTGCGTCTTCTAAGTAATCTACCAACTAATGGCAGTATCTGGTTCGCATTCTCTGCAACGTTCTCAACGCGATGAAGACTAACGCCAGCGATAGAATTTCGGCGTTTGTTCAGGAACACCATTTGTGAATCCCTCACACGACGCTAGATGAGTATTACTTATGGCACTAACCACTCCAGACATTTAAAAATACATTTGTCTAATCATTTTATCGCCTAATAGCAGGAAATAGCTGACACACAGTGGATCGTGAATTCGTTAAATACTTTTTTAATATAAATAAACCCCACTGTGGTACTGTTCGTTTTCTTAAAGTATCTATTGAGTCATGTAATTTATAAATGTGTTTATACATTTCTTTTATCCATATTGTCTTTTCTTTTTCAAGTGTAAGCTTTGTTATCATGAGAAAAGACTTCGTTACACTGATTTCGAGAGTAAAAAAGGTAAAGAAGAGATCCTGGAAGTATATGCGAGGGTATTTCGGAAAGTAAAGATACACCGTACGCCAGAAGAACAGAAGAGTTTTAGCGAGCAAGTTGGCAACACTGGTGTTAACCTTGAACTGTTAGCTTTCTCCTCGCGGTCGTTCGGCAGTTGAACGCTGCTTCTGGTTGGAGTGGGTCGTGTTAAAAATGGCTGCGCCGATTCAGAATCCCGCCAAATGCGAAGTGCGCTCCGTCATACGTTTTCTTCATGCAAAAGGTCAGCGACCAGTGGATATTCACAAAGAAATTGTTTCTGTTTATGGGAACATTATGAATCGACAAAATGTAACGAAATGGTGTCGTCATTTCTCTGAAGGTAGCACCGATGTTCATGACGAACAAAGAACAGGTCGGCCATCTGCGATCTCTGATGCCCTTCTTCGGAGAACGGAGGAAGCAATTCGTGCGAATAGACGTCTCACATTGAAATAATTGCTTCAGATCATACCGGACGTGTCAATGACAACTCTTTATGACGTTGTGACTGTCAAGTTAGGGTACAGGAAATTGTGTGCGCGCTGGGTTCCAAAACAGTTAACGGAAGAACACAAAAAGAAAAGGATGGGCTTTGCACTCGACTTCCTCACACGCTGTGCTGAAGCAGATAGTGAGTCCCTTGATCACATTGTGACAGGTGACGAGACGTGGGTTTATCACCATACACCTGAATCCAAGCAACAATCATTGCAATGACGCCATTCAAATTCACCAAAAGCCAAGAAATGCAGAACGTCCATTTCAGCGAAGTAAATCATGGCTTATGTTTTTTGGGACAGACAAGGCTTCTTCTGTTGGAATTTATGCCTCCTGGAACGACAGTTAATACTGCTGCATATTGCCAGACTTTGAAACGTCTTCTAAGGGCAATTCAAAACAAACGCAGGGGAATGGTGACAAGTGGAGTCCGCTTGCTTCATGAGAAAGCTTGGCCTCACACAGCGCTCGTAACCAAAGCACTACTCAAACAATTCAAATGGGACGTATTGGACCATCCGCCATACAGCCCGGACTTTGCGCCCACCGACTTCCATGTCTTCCGTTACCTGAAGTCACATTTTGGTGGAAAATCATTCCACGACGATGAAGAGATCAAAGATGAAGTTGAAATGTGGTTCCAACAACAGGCGGCAACCTTCTATGACTGTGGGATACAAAAGCTTGTGCACCGACTTAACAATTGTTTGGATAACGGGTTTGATTATGTCGAAAAATAACAAATAATCCAGTTAATGAGATGTAACTGACGTTTTCTAAGTATATATATATCTCAGAGAAGTTCAAAATTTCTAGTCAAGACCTGCGTGAAGCGATGCAGGACGTACAGTGATAACATGTTCCAGCCGGCCGTGGTGGCCGTGCGGTTTCTAGGCGCTTCAGTCCGGAACCGCTGGACTGCTACGGTCGCAGGTTCGAATCCTGCCTCGGGCATGGATGTGTGTGATGTCCTTAGGTTAGTTAGGTTTAAGTAGTTCTAAGTTCTAGGGGACTGATGACCTAAGATGTTAAGTCCCATGGTGCTCAGAGCCATTTGAACATGTTCCACTAGTCTTCAGGAGAATTAGCACTGAAATGATTGGGATAACAGGATCTGTTTTTGAGCACAGCGAACGGCAGCTGCCTCCTTCCTTGTGTCTGTTCAAATGGCTCTGAGCACTATGCGACTTAACTTCGAGGTCATCAGTCGCCTAAAACTTGGAAGTAATTAAACCTAAGGACATTACACTCATCCATGCCCAAGGCAGGATTCGAACCTGCGATCGTAGCGGTCGCTCGGCTCCAGACTGTAGCGCCTAGAACCGCACGGCTCTTGTGTCTGTCCGTAATGGCTATGAATGTGCAGCCACAACCTCCGCATCTCCAGCAGAAAAATGGCAGTGAGGTCTTACTTTCCAGCATAGTGTTATTCCGGATCTGATCACTCACTATGCAGCGGAACGTGCGTTGAAAAGTCCCTTTTGTGATAATTTACAATCTCATAGTTATTGTCCAGAAATACGATTGTTAATGTTTCTTAAATCTGAAAATCTGAACGTATTTAAATACTGTAGGCGAAAGTTACAAAATTAGAGAAGGGTCAGCGCATACCCATTTGTCTAACAAGTAGCAATAAAAAAATGCGTTCCAGATACTTGCAGGAAAGTATCTATCACAACTCTTCTACAGTGTCCGTAGAAACAGTGTGGATTGTTTGGGTCCGGATTTGTATGTTTTCGATATGGTAATTACACTGATGGGAAAAAAATCGCGACACCAAAAAATAATTAATGTAAAGTAATGAAATTTTGAGAATACATTTGTCTAGGTTACATATTAAAGTAACATTTCAAGATCACAGGTAAGCGCGAGTTAAGCCTATGCTGGTACATTATTAACCGTTTTAGCTGCCTATATGTCGAGTGGAAGCATGCAGTCGTGCACGCATTGTTTGCACAGATACCAGATGTGAGTTTGTGCCTGCTGCGCTTGGTCTGTCATTAGTGGGACAGTTAATAATGCTGGAGTTGTCGTCCGCTGATGTCCAATGTGTGTTCGATTAGAGACAGATCTGGCGATCGAACAGGCCACTCTGTAGAGAACGTCGGGTTACAACAGCGGTATTTAGGCGAGCGTTATCCTGTTGAAAACACCCGCTGGAATACTGTTCACGAATAGCAGCACAACAGGTCGAATCACCAGACTGACGTACAGATTTGCAGTCAGGGTGCGTGGGATAACGCCGAGGTGCTCCTGCTGTCATACGAAGTCGCATCCCTGACCATGACACCAGGTGCAGGTCCAGTGTGTCTAGCACGGAGACAGGTTGGTTGCAGGCCCTCAACAGGTCTCCCCCTAAGCAACACACGGTCATCGCTGGCATCGAGACAGATCCAGTTTTCATCAGACAACACACCAGACCTCCACGGTGCAGTCCGATGAGCTCTCGCTTGACAGCACTAATGTCGCAAATGCCGGTGCTTTGGGGTCAGTGCAGTGAGGTCTTCGGAGCGTCTGGCTCGGAGATGTCTTTGATGTAACACATTTTTAACGGTTCGTTGTCACAGTGGTGGCAACTGCTGCTCAGGTTACTGCTGCAGATGCAGTACGATGCCAAAAGCCAAGCAGAATGGTCTTTCCTCCCTGTAGCGCCACGTGCCTGCCCGGAGTCCGGTCCCCTTGGACCGTACAGTGGCAACTCTGCTGCCAAGGCTTGCCGCAATATGGCAGAAGGAACATCAGGCTTTTCGTAGCCGTTACACGACCTCGTTCAAACTCCACGATGTTTTGATAATGGCGTCTTTGTCACCTTAAAGTAATTGTTGACTAACATCAAATCACCACGCCCAAAGATAACTAACGCTCACGACTTTTACAGCGTAATAGACGGCAAATCATCGAGTAAAACTGAAGTGATATCAGGTGTTCCCCAGGGAAGCGTCCTGGGACCTCTGCTGTTCCTGATCTATATAAATGACCTGGGTGACAATCTGAGCAGTTCTCTTCGGTTGTTCACAGATGTTGCTGTAATTTACCGTCTAGTAATGTCATCCAAAGACCAGTATCAGTTGCAAAGCGATTTAGAAAAGATTGCTGTATGGTGTGGCAGGTGGCAGTTGACGCTAGATAACGAAAAGTGTGAGGTGATCCACATGAGTTCCAAAAGAAATCCGTTGGATTTCGATTACTCGATAAACAGTACAATTCTCAAGGCTGTCAATTCAAATAAGTACCTGGGTGTAAAAATTACGAACAACTTCAGTTGGAAAGACCACATAGATAATATTGTGAGGAAGGCGAGCCAAAGGTTGCGTTTCATTGGCAGGACACTTGGAAGATGCAACAAGTCCACTAAAGAGACAGCTTACACTACATTCGTTCGTCCTCTGTTAGAATATTGCTGCGCGGTGTGGGATCCTTACCAGATGGGATTGACGGAGGACATCGAAAGGGTGCAACAAAGGGCAGCTCGTTTTGTATTGTCACGTAATAGGGGAGAGAGTGTGGCAGATATGATACGCGAGTTGGGATGGAAGTCATTAGAGCAAAGACGTTTTTCGTCGCGGCGAGATCTATTTACGAAATTTCAGTCACCAACTTTCTCTTCCGAATGCGAAAATATTTTGTTGATCCCAACCTACGTAGGTAGGAATGATCATCAAAATAAAATAAATCAGAGCTCGAACAGAAAGGTTTAGGTGTTAGTTTTTCCCGCGCGCTGTTCGGGAATGAAATGGTAAAGAGATAGTATGATTGTGGTTCGATGAACCCTCTGCCAAGCACTTAAATGTGAATTGCAGAGTGCAACTCGTCCTGGTGTTGCGGTTTTTTTTTCCGTCGGTATATGTCGTCTGTTGTGGCTCAGTAGGTCAGGGCTTATGCGTGAGACTTGAAATCGAAGGTTTCGGGATTCAATGCCTTGTCCGTTCTATGATTTTATTCTGTCACTATCATTTCTTTCACTCTGACGATGATTTATTAATGTTATTAAACTGTGTGGAAAATGCCATTTTCATCGTCATTCGGTGTCCACGTTGAACTGTGCGCTCCCTGAGAACAGACTGGGTAAGACATTCCGTGAGCCGCACCACCTTCATTACGACAAACCAGTGTTCAAACCAACTTTCAGATTGAGCACAGGTTTACCTAACCTACAGACTAAAGCGGACAGTATTTTGGTATTTCGACATCTCCATTGAAACGTAAAATCTGTATGTAAAAAGCGTAAGTTCTCTCCAATCATCGCATCCACCTTCTATCAGTCATGTATAAACAATGATTTCACTCATTTCTACGTTCCAGACTTGAAAACGAATAGGCGTTGCTCCCATACCTCGTACGCTGCTGCAGGGGCCGATACGAGTGTGGTAATGGTTATCGGCTGAAATCCGATGACAGATCACAACTAAATTCGAACATGTTAAATTTCTAGTGAAAACTACAACCGTTGCGTGGTGCATGCACAAAAGTAGGAGCCGTGCCGCAGTGTTCCCAGGAATCCTCAACGGAGCTTGTTTTCCGAATGTAGTGTCGTGTAACGGGCAGTGTACATTCCTGTAATGAGCTATGTTTAACATGAATAAGTCTTAAATTAATAGTTTTCCTAACAATTGAGGGCTTTTTACTCCTTAGTTCAGACAGCAGCGTTAAATTAAACTTTACGTTACCTTATTCCATTAGCGTGCTGCATCACGACAAGCACTAATCCATTCAAACTGATTTAGTCACGCTGTGACAAAGGGGCGAAAGAGTTGGACTCCTGTTCTCTCTATATGTGTGTGGTCAGCACTAGTGTAGATGGAAGATAGAATTTAACGTCCCGTCAACATCATGCTCAGTAGAGACGGCAATATCCTTTTCAGTGCAACCATTCCAGCACTTTAGTTAAGCGACACAGGGACACCACGGAAAACCTAGATCTGAAGGCCGCCATACGTGGATTTAATCAACAAGAATAGGAGAGAGAAACTGTATTATACTGCGCAATTCTAAGGTGGCATTACCGTCTCCTCTACGAAAGAGAGACAGTCACAGAGAGAAGAAAAACTACTACTCTGCAAGTTCTGTACGCCGTAGACGTTGGCAGGGAAACGACACCGTGTAAACCTAGAACAGATTTATTATGTTTGTGCTGTGGCCGTCTAGATGAAAAAGATGAGTCCTTTTTCCACCAACTTCCAGAACTGCCGCTGCTCCTCAAGTTCAAATTAACGTTCGTGTAAGAGCAGACTATAAATGAAGCTAATTAGCGCTTCCTGTTTTCAAGGCAACAGTGAAAGACGAGACTTACGTCGTATTGACAGCGGGAAGTTTTTATGACCTTTTACACCTTTGCAGCGTTCTCCTTGTGACAGTCTTATTCCTGCTTACGTCTGCTGCCACAGGCGCGAACGCCTCAGGTTTGCGCGATGTATAATGATATGCACCTCGACTGTTGTGAATGAATACATTGAGACAGTAAATTGTAATCTTAATCACTGTCCGAGAATAAAAAGTGAAAAGTAGAAAATAAGTAAAGAGTGCAGTAAGAAGAAAGTTCTAGTACTCGTAATACAAGATATTTCAAAAACATTCGTCCGGTTTCACAAGAGTGTATCTAGTAATAGGTGGTATAATTAAAGTGCAGGTACTCATGGAGATCCAGTGTGGGCTGTAATTATCGCATGGCAACGAAACTGTGTAGATGTGCTAATTCGTTAATACGGAACCTATGTTCGATGGACAAAAATTAATCCCAGTTTTGGCCACCAGATTCTAATGTGGCGCTGTACGCTGTTTGTATGACGGCTTGGCATCAACGTAACCATTACGTAAATGAACAGTACGGCTATTTAGAAGAGAGACGGTGCGCTGTTGGTGGGACTGTATTATTTGAACGGCAGCAATTACAGTGCTGAATTGAGTGATTGTCGCCAATGAAAGGTCTGAGGAGAGACTCGATGTCATTAAACGTTTTGAAGAACATGATAGTGAAATTCGAAGACACGGTTGTTGTTCGCTTGTCTTCTTCCAGCACTTAAATTCAATATCTGCTCTGATATCCAAGGATTTTGCTACACCTGTCTTCTTACCTATTTGATCCCTTGCTGTCTTCACTATTTCATCTCTCAAAGCTACCCATTCGTCTCCTTCTGTATTGCATTCTTCTGTTGTGAACAACCTCTCGTTCTTTCAACTTATTCAGGTCCCATCTCATTAATTTCCTACTTTCTTACAATTTCTTCAGTTTTAATCTACAGTTCAAAACCAATAAATTGTAGCCAGAGTCCACATCTACCCCTAGAAATGCCTTATAATTTAAAATCTAGTTCCGAAATCTCTGTCTTACCATTATATAATCAATCGGAAATCTTCCGGTGCCTCCAGGTCTCTACCACGTATACGACCCAATTGCATGATTCTTAAACCAAGTGTTAGCTGTGAATAAACTATGCTCTGTGCAAAATTCTACTAGGTGGATTCCTCTTTCATTATTTTCCCTCAGTCCATATTCGTCTTCTATTTTTCCTTCTCTTCCTTTTCCTACTATCGAATTCCAGTCCACCATCAGAATTAATTTTCGTCTCCATTGACTATCTGAATGATTTCTTTTATCCCATCACACATTTTTCCATTTTCTTCATCATCTTCAGATTTAGTTGCCGTATAAACTTGTACTGCTGCGGTGGGTGTGGGCTTCGTATCTATTTTGGCTACGATAATGCTTTCACTGTATTGTTCATAGTAGCCTACACATGCTCCTATTTCCTTACTCCTTATGAGAGCTACTACTGCATTACCCCTATTAGGTTTTGTGTTTATATCCGTGTTTTCATCTGACCAGAAGAACTGTTTCTCCAGCCACCGAATTTCACTAGTTCCCACTGTATGCCGGCCGAAGTGGCCGTGCGGTTAAAGGCGCTGCAGTCTGGAACCGCAAGACCGCTACGGTCGCAGGTTCGAATCCTGCCTCGGGCATGGATGTTTGTGATGTCCTTAGGTTAGTTAGGTTTAACTAGTTCTAAGTTCTAGGGGACTAATGACCTCAGCAGTTGAGTCCCATAGTGCTCAGAGCCATTTGAACCATTCCCACTGTATGTAACTTCAAAACTACCCATTTCTCTTTTTAAGTTTTCTAACCTACCTAAGGAGGAGAAAGAAATCTGAATGTCAGATTCTTTGATCGGGCAGATTGGTTAGAAAATTTATAAAGGGAAGTGGATAGGTTAAAGTTAGATGTACTGGGAATTAGTGAAGTTCGGTGGCAGGAGAAACAAGACTTCTGGTCAGGTAACGCAGGAGTACTTTTAATAATGAATAAAAAAGTAGGAGCGTGGATAAGCTAGTACGAACAGCATAGTGAACGCATTATTGTAGCCAAGATAGACACGAGGCCCACGCCTACCACAGTAGTACAAGTTTATACGCCAGCTAGCTTCGCAGTTGACGAAGAGATTGAAGAAATGTATGATGCGATAAAAGAAATTATTCAGATAGTGAAGGGAGACGAAATTTAATAGTCATGGTGGACTGGAATTCGGTAGTAGGAAAAGGAAGAGAAGGAAAAGTAGTAGGCGAATATGGGATGGGAGTAAGGAATGAAAGAGGAAGCCGCTGTTAGAATTTTGCTCAGAGAATAACTTAATCATAGCTAACACTTGGTTTAAGAATACTGAAAGAAGGTTGTGTTCGTGGAAGAGGCCTGGAGACATTGGAAGGTTTCAGACAGATTATATAATGGTTAGACTGAGATTTATGAACCAGGTTTTAAATTGTAAGACTTTTCCAGAGGCAGATGTGGACTCTGACCACAATCTGTTTGTTATGAACTGTAGATTAAAACTGAAGAAACTGCAGAAAGGTGGGAATTTAAGGAGATTTGATCTGGATAGACTGAAAGAACCAGAGGTTGTAGAGAGTTTCAGAGAGAGCATTAAGTAACGATTGACAAGAACGGGGGAAAGAAATACTGTAGAAAAAGAATGGGTAGCTTTGAGAGATAAAATAGTGAAGGCATCAGAGGATCAAGTATGTAAAAATACGAGGGCTAGTAGAAATCCTTTGGTATCAGAAGAGATATTGAATTTAATTTATGAAAGGAGAAAATATAAAAGTGCAGTAAATGAAGCAGGCAAAAAGGAATACAAATGTCTCAAAAATGAGATCGACAGGAAGTGCAAAATGGCTAAGCAGGGATGGCTAGAGGAGAAATGTAAGAAGGTAGAGGCATATATCACTTCGGGTAAGATAGATACTGCCTACAGGAAAATTAGAGAGACCTTTGGAGAAAAGAGAACCACTTGTATGAATATCAAGAGCTCATATGGAAACCCAGTTCCAAGCAAAGAAGGGAAAGCAGAAAGGTGGAAGGAATATATGGAGGGTCTATACAAGGGCGATGTGCTTGAGGACAATATTATGGAAATGGAAGAGGAGGTATATGAAGATGAAATGGGAGATATGATACTGCGTAAAGAATTTGACAGGGTACTGAAAGACCTAAGTCGAAACAAAGCCTCGGGAGTAGACAACATTCCATTAGAAGTACTGATAGCCTTGGGGAGACAAAACCCTGCCATCTGGTGAGAAAGATGTATGAGGCAAGCGAAATACCCTCAGACTTCAAGAAGAATATAATAATTCCAGTCCTAAAGAAAGCAGGTGTTGACAGGTGTGAAAATTACCGAACTATCTTAGCTTTTGACAATGTTGACGGGAATACTCTCTTTCAAATTCTGGAGGTGGCAGGCGCAAAATACAAGGAGCGAAAGGCTATTTACAATTTGTACAGAAACCAGATGGCAGTTGTAAGAGTCGAGGGGCATGAAAAGGAAGCAGTGCTTGGGAAGGGAGTGAGACAGGGTTGTAGCCTATCCCCGATGTTATTCAATCTGTATATTGAGGAAGCAGTGAAGGAAACAAAAGAAAAAATTGGAGTAGGAATTAAAATCCTTTTAGAAGAAAAAAAAAACTTTGAGGTTTGCCAATAACGTAATTCTGTCAGAGACAGCAGAGGACCTGGAAGAGCAGTTGAACGGAATGGACAGTGTCTTGAAAGGAGGATGTAAGATGAACATCAACAAAAGCAAATCGAGGGTAATGGAATGTAGTGGAATTAAATCAGGTGATGCTGAGGGAATTAGATTAAGAAATGAGACACTTAAAGTAGTAGATGAGTTTGCTATTTGGGAAGCAAAATAACTGATGAGGATCGATGTAGAGAGGATATAAAATGTAGATTGGCTATGGCAAGGAAAGCGTTTCTGAAGAATAGAAATTTGTTAACATCGAGTATAGATTTAAGTGTCAGGAAGTCTTTTTCTGAATGTATTTGTATGGAGTGTAGCCATGTATGGAAGTGAAACATGGACGATAAATAGTTTAGACAAGAAGAGAGTAGAAGCTTTCAGATTGTGGTGCTACAGAAGAGTGCTGAAGATTAGATGGGTAGATCACGTAACTAATGAGGAGGTACTGAATAGAATTGGAGAGAAGAGCAATTTGTGGCACAACTTGACTAGAAGAAGCGATCGGTTGGTAGGACATCTTATGAGGCATCATGGGATCACCAGTTTAGTATTGGAGGGCAGCGTGGAGGGTAGGAATCGTAGAGGGAGACCAAGAGATGAATTCACTAAGCAGATTCAGAATAATATAGGCTGTAGTAGTTACTTGGAGATGAAGAAGCTTGCATAGGATAGAGTAGCATGGAGAGCTGTATTAAACTAGTCTCTGGACTGAAGACCACAACAAGAACAACAACAACCACCTACCTGCCCGATTCAGGGATCCAACATTCCACCCTCCGATCCGTAGAACGCCAATTTTGTTTCTTCTGATAACGACGTCCGCCTGAGGAGTCCCCGCCTGGAGATCCGAATGAGCGCTGCCTGCCCTCGAGGAAACAAATGTTCAACAAATGCGGCATCTATTTTGTACAAACCTTGTTCATAATTAAATCTTGGTGTAAAAATCTAGCGTCTCCTCTCTGCTGATACGCCTCATGCGTGCGCCATTCCGCATGCCTTTAACTGTCGAGCACCCAGCACCATATTTCTCTATTTTTTCCTCTGTGGTTGCAGTTTCGGATGTCTGCAGCACTAATAATTTTAAAGAGGAATGTAGCATAATTTGAAGGTAGCCGCTCGTATTCTAACTATTGGAAAATAAAGAAACAGCCTAAATCATATCTTTGGCAATTTGTATGATCGGTAACAAAGGATTTTATAAGAGGGCGTTATTTCAGCTCATTCATTTGAACGAAACACATCACTACAGTTTTTAGAAAGGCATACGGACAAAACTATTCCGCAGGTCACGTTAAGGCTTTCCTAAGCTACCATACAATACGTCTTACCACAGTAGTAAGATGATTTGTTTACAGTCAACATCATTTCGTGTGTTGTATGACATTCGGTATGTAGAGAACCTATCCGTTTTCGCTCCTATTCAGGAAGGTTCCAAGAGCTCTGCAGGATCTGTGCGATACTCCACGAATTTGCAATTGTTTTTACTCTGGTGCTCTTGTGCAACTGCACCGCTGTAATGAACGCCAGCCAGATTTGCACTGACTCCAAAGATCCCTAAACGAGCGTTCTGCTGGACCGCAAGTGCAATTTACTCAGGTTTCTGGATCATGAATATTCACTTAATGTCCGTGCCCGCATGATTTTGCAGTCACTGCTGCCGTTGAGAGTGCAGCACGACTACGGACTCGACATGTTTCTCCATGACCATAAGTATTTACTTTCGAAAATCCAGTCAGATCAGGAACTGAGCTACGATGATGCTATATTAAGCAATATGTAACAGATAATTTTCCATAAAGCGACAAAATGTTTCCGTTGTATGGAAATGCTCCTCATTTCGCTACTTGGAAAGAATTCTTAACTTTACAAGGAAAAAGTAAATTGAAACTTCCTGGCAGATTAAAACTGTGTGCCGGACCGAGACTCGAAATCGAGACCTTTGCCTTTCGTGGGAAAGTGCTCTACCAGCTGAGCTACCCAAGCACAACTCACGCCCCGTCCTCACAGCTTTACTACCCAAGCACAACTCACGCCCCGTCCTCACAGCTTTACTTCTGCCAACACCTCGTCTCCTACCTTCTTTCAGGACTGCAGGTTCGCAGGAGAGCTTCTGTGAAGTTTGGAAGGTAGGAGACGAGGTACTGGCAGAAGTAAAGCTGTGAGGACGGGGCGTGAGTTGTGCTTGGGTAGCTCAGTTGGTAGAGCACTTGCCTGCGAAAGGCAAAGGTTCCGAGCTCGAGTCTCGGGTCGGCACACAGTTTTAATCTGCCAGGAAGTTTCATATCAGCGCACACTCCGCTGCACAGTGAAAATCTCATTCTGGAAAAAGTAAATTGTTGGCATACTTTAATCCAAAGTTTATACAGTTCGGTGTATGACAAATAACTCTCTGTAGCTTCAATACCTGTGGCCACTTCCAGTATTTATTCCAAGTCCGTTCCTGTATTTGCAGTTTTTAAGCCGCTATCTTTATGTATCCTGTGGATTTTAGTGGATGCCTGTGGCATACAATTGTAACGTTTTTCACACATGCGTTGAGAATTATCAACTTAGCTTTTTAATGACATATTAAAACAGAAAAGCACTCGTGGAGCCTCTTCACGTATGACATGTTGTCCTGTTATATGGCAGAGAATGGTATGGGTCCTTTGACCAAATAGAACTTTTCAAAATGAATACACTAGGCTCAACATCGACCTAGCTATGTTTCACAACGTAATCAGTAGATGAGTGAAGTAGGCTAGCCCTGCTTCAGTTAAATGCACTGAAAGCTAGCACTTGTCACAACAAACAAATCTTCTCTGTCATACTCGAAAAATGGCTCTGCAACCATTTACACTCCTGGCTGCACCGTGTGCCCTGGATCCGCGAAGCCAAGCACCGTCCACTCCCCTGGCGAGAACGATACCTAGCGTTGTCACTAAACCACCACCAGCCTCTGCCATCTTCTGTTCTACCCCGAGCTTCCTGCTTTGTTTCTGTGGGTGATATTTCTGGCCCTCCAAGTTGTTAGCTACTGTATCTTCTCCATCGCTGGCAATTCCGAACTCTGCTCCACCGAGGCCGTCCATCCCATGGCGACAGTGGTCGCCCTTTCCTCGATCTATGCGGAGCTGCACTGACACCGGCAACTCTCTGGGCCAGCTATGCTGATACACAAACAAGCCCGTCCAGTGCGTCGTGCATGGTCCTGGCGCCACACCGAGGACTCAGCCGCCCCTATCCGTGGGCACGAGGGGCTGGCTCCAAGATCTTGTTCCCACTACAGTTTCGATCAGTAGAATTGCCTCCACTGCCCTACTAAGCCACATCTTACCTCGGCGTGGTGCGGCGTCTGAAAAACTCGCCGATACGCGCACCCGCACGGCGCTTTGTGGGTCAGTTCAATACCTGGACAGGATACAAATAGAAGAAGGCGCACGTTCCGAAATCTTGTGTAGAATGGACTGGTGCGTACTTGTCTAATGCCACGGTGGCATTCTATCACAAGTCGATATGATATGTGCCGTGACAGTTAGCGATAAACAGTGAATGCGTCAAAGGTATATTTTTCAGGTATTGTTTGTGTGGCCTGTTTAATGTATGACAGCGATCCTGCCCAGTTGTCAGGATAAAATAAGATGGGTATCATTGCAGAAGGTGTATTTATGTCATTTTCAACTGATGCAATGAAGTATATTGAGCTGCCGAGAATTCTTCCGGGTTGTATGGGCGTGGTCCATGGAACTCTTCAATCCCTGACGTTTCCTCCGAAGATGTCCAACGTAGCTCTGGACGAAACGTCAGGGATTGAAGAGTTCCATGGACCGCGGCCATGCAACCCGGAAGAATTCTCGGCAGCTGAAACATCCGGTCGTGAAAGCCTTCATTGTATGAAGTATATTGACTTAAAACTAAACCACTACCGATATTATTCGAAATCGTTGGCTACAAAATTTCCTCTGAGCTAAATGCCAATTTTCTTTTTTTTTTATTTAAAAAAACCACCTTTGCGTGGCTACACTTTAATGAATGGTTCTCCTACTACTTTGACAATATAGTTAACGAATTCAAATGTATCTTCGTGCGCATACTTGTCCATTTTTAGTGGATGGTCATGTGTCTACAGTACGGCACTTTCACACGGTAGAAAATTGTTGTCGAACAGTGCACAGTATTTTGCAATAATGAAGGGTGCCTACATTACTCCACATAGTTTTAATGTGCGGATATGTTATAACCGAAGATGCGTCTTTGTCTGTTGGTCGGCTGTCTGAAGAGGCGCAGGAAGATCGGAATAAGGATATTCTGCGTTAACAAGGAGATTCTGTGCTTAAATATTTACGTGAAGAAACGATGCAGTACTTATTCTAGCGTATTTGGTACCTTCGAATCCACTCATCGCTGGCCAGTGTGGCCGAGCGGTTCTAGGCGCTTCAGTCTGGAACCTCTACGGTCGCAGGTTCGAATCCTGCCTCGGGCATGGATGTGTGCCAAGTCCTTAGGTTAGTTAGGTTTAAGTTCTAGGGGACTGATGACGTCAGATGTTGAGTCCCATAGTGCTCAGAGCCTTTTGAACCATTTGATCCACTCATCTACAGATTCTAAAAAATGACAGTTGAAGAAGAAAAACAGATGCCACTTGAGGTATAAGATCTGGTTTTCGGACCATCTCCCGATGGACAACCCGATAATGACACAAGCGACGAATTTGACTAAGATTTCAAATTAAAAAATGTAAAGTATCGAATAAAACTTTTAAATTCAGCAATTTGAGCTTCTGTTTCGTTAGCAACGACCTCAAAATACTTTTTACCCCGGTAGCTGAGTGGTCAGCGTGACAGACTGTCAATCCTAAGGGCCCGGGTTCGATTCCCGGCTGGGTCGGAAATTTTCTCCGCTCAGGGACTGGGTGTTGTGTTGTCCTAATCATCATCATTTCATCCCCATCGACGCGCAGGTCGCCGAAGTGGCGTCAAATCGAAAGACCTGCACCAGGCGAACGGTCTACCCGACGGGAGGCCCTAGCCACACGACATTTCCATTTTTATTACCCGAAATTTTACTCGAATCCGCTAAATTTATAATTTTTGATGCATCAAATTGGATCCGCCATTTTGAATTTTGTAATTCCTACATCGGACTCGAAATGAGCGACGTATGTTTGTATTACGTCCGTGTTTTGAAGCGAGTTGACCCACTGTGTGGCGGCGAGAACGCTAGCCACGCTGGCACCGCCACTAGACGGGGAGGGAAATCAGCTTCGCCATGAATTGCTAATTCACGGTGCAACCAGAAGCAATCAAAAATAGTCACGGAACTGTTTAACTTCTTCATTTCGAGCGTATTGTTAGCAGTCAGCATGTCAGTCCTCAAGAGCACTGTGATATGGAAGCGTAATATTTTCTCAGACAGCGGAAAACGTTGATATATCAGTTAACTTAGTGATAGTTTTCCGTATTCTTAAAAAGCCTACGCATGTGCAAAATTTAAAAAAAGACATTTTATGTTATGAACCGTGCCTAGTGAAAGTCTATCACAAACAGTGGTTGGGAATTCTTTCTTGTCATAGTGTTCATCATTGTTCAGCTACTAACTGTACCTGTGATTAAATTGAAGAAATGACCGCAAATACGGGAAACGGTTTTATGATGTGTCATCGTGCAGAACTAGTCTTGTACTACAATGAAGAACTTTTTAAAAGAATTATACTGACTGGCTGTGTTTTCTTCAAGTATCGTATAAGTTTAAGAAGTTCTTGGCCAGGGAAACAACATACTGGCTACGACGTATTGGGCGCTTGATGTTGCATTCGTGTCGACTTAATATGGTAAATAACTTTCAGTTGGAGGTATTGTAGCTACAGGGTAAGTGGGTACTTGTTTCTATAACGTTGATACTGTCAATGATTTGATCAGTCGACTGGGCCAGCTGACATTTCATTTTTAGCACTTACTGTTAATCCGACAATTTTAAGCTGCCAACACAAGTCGATTAAACAGCTAATTTCGTATACAGCTGATAGTCTAAAGACACAAATATTTTCAGAGAAACTAACGTTCGTTGAAGTGAGTACACACCGTTTTGTTTTCTATTGACATAAGCTAAAGTAATTTTGAGGGTAAGGAAGGATTTCAGAACAGATGGGGGAGATAAATGGTTTGCTCTTTCTTTAAAATACATTACTGATTGTTTTAAGAAGTTTGCTTCAAACTTTCACCTGAAATTTGTACACTGAGCACGCGCTACGGAGATAGAATCTTTTGAATGAAAATCCTTGATAGTTTTTGTTTAGTTGATTCTTCGTCATGTCTGTGGAGAACCAAAAAAGGAAATCGCACTTACACTTTTACATGTGTGAAACCCACTAAAACCAGTAAATCCATGTTGTAAGTAAATACAACAACGTGTGCTTCTGGTGGTCCTTGCGTCTATGGACGAGCTATTAACTATATTCGTATTTTGATTCCTAATAAATATATATTACAACTATTTACTGTGACCAGACGAAACTACAATCAAAATATTTCATCAAGTGAACATCCACAACTGAGGAAGGTATTGATAGAATAAAGATACCCTCCAGTTGCCATTAATTTTTTATTTTATTCCACGACCGGCTTCGAAGCATAATGCTTCATATTGAGGTGCCACCAAATAATTATAGGGACATAAATATGTGTCGGTCGATCCAGATAGTCATCGGTGGTCACACCCACGTCAAACAAACGCATGAGAGCATGGGACCAGCCACCACAGCGCCCGCCTTGACAGCACAAGACGGAAGTGACTAGTGCAGATGGGCCAGAAGCCAGGTGACCGCGACCGAGCGAGGTGGCGCAGTGGTTAGCACACTGGACTCGCATTCGGGAGGACGACGGTTCAATCCCGTCTCCGGCCATCCTGATTTAGGTTTTCCGTGATTTCCCTAAATCGTTTCAGGCAAATACCGGGATGGTTCCTTTGAAAGGGCACGGCCGATTTCCTTCCCAATCCTTCCCTAACCCGAGCTTGCGCTCCGTCTCTAATGACCTCGTTGTCGAGGGGACGTTAAACACTAACCACCACCACCACCAGGTGACCGCGGCGGCGGAAGCGACTGACCATGATACTACGGTATTGTGGCACAGGAATTGTAATCTATACCAGGACTGCAGATGCTAACCTTCGTACGCTGACCACTACATTTCATTTTTAGTTATGACGCGAGATAATGAAACGAAGTAATTTTATCGGGAATCTTAGAAAGCGCAGAAAGGTACATGATTGTGTAAACGAAAAGGAGAGTACGAAACTCGACCTTCTGCGTGTACAGCAAAGCAAAAGCACAGAAATTAGTGTAATTTGCGAACTGCTGACCGCTCGTGGCACAGTGACGTGTTACTAAAGTGACAGAAGTCATGGGGTACCTCCCAGTATCGTGTTGGACTTCCTCCTGCCCAGCGTGATGAAGCACCTCGACTTGGCGTGGACTCAACAAGTCGTTTGAAGTTCCATGCAGAAATATTGAGCCATGTTGCCTCTTTAGCTGTCTATAATTGCGAAAGTGTTGCCGGTACATATTTCTGTGCGCCAACTGATCTCCCGGTTATGTCCCATAAATGTTCGATATGATTCATTTCGGGCGATTTGTGTGGCCAGATCATTCGCTTGTCCAAAATGTTCTTCAAAACAAACGCAAAAAGTATGGCCCGGTGACATGGGGCATTGTCATCCATAAAAATTCCGTGTTTGTTTGGGAACATGAAGTCCATGAATGGCTGCAAATGGTCAACGATTGGTTCAGTTGGAAAGCCACCACCAGCTTGCAGAGTGCCCAGTCGTCAGCTTGGGTCCATGGCTTCGCCGGGTCTGTGCCACAGCTGAACCCTACCAACAGCTCTTACCAACTGAAATTGGGACTCTGCTGACCAGACCGCGGTTTACCAGTGCCTAGGGTCGAACCGGTAAGTTCAGTAGAGGCTCTGCAGGCGGTGAGCAAAGAGCGTTCGTGTAGGTCTTCTGCTATCATAACCCATTAACACCAGATTTCACTGCACTATCCTAACGAAACATTCGTCGTACGCCCTTTATTAATTTCTGCGATTATTTCATGTAATGTTGATTACATGTCAGCACTGGCAACTCTACGCAAACGCCGCTGCTCTTGGTCGTGAGGTGAAGACTGTCGACCACTGCGTTATTCGAGGAGAGAGTTAATGCCTGAAACTTGGTATTCTCGGCACACTCTTAACACTGAGGATCTCGGAATATTGATGTCCCTAACGATTTCAGAAAAAGTCTCCCTCATGCGTCTATCTCCAACTACCATTCCGCCTTCGGAGTTTGAAAATTCCCGTCGAGCTGCCATAATCGCGTCGGAAACCTTCTCACATATATCACCTGAGTGCAAATGAGAGCTCCACCAATGCAGTGCCCTTTTATACCTTGTGCTCAGGGCACTACCGCCATCTGTGTACGTGCATTTCACTATGTCATGGGTTTTGTCACCTCAATATACAGCCCGATACGTAGCGTGCGTTGCATAATAAATGAGAGCATACGAAATGACGGTTGTTGTCCGTTAATTGAGGCCATTGTCTCATCTGTGGAGCCTCGAATCTCGGCATCTGCTTTAAACATCCATACGAAATGAAATGGCCGCGTTGTCCACGATTAGTTCGCTTTATACTCTGGATTCAAACGTCCCTCGTAATTCCCATTCTCAAAAGCATCTTTGAGGTGGTCGGCAGGTCGCGTGTTTTGACGAGAGGATACGAGATACGAGATGCAGGAAGTGGGGAGGTAAATATTGAGCCGGCAAGCACAGGGGCGGCTCTGCCGTCGCAGTGGTCTGTTCCCGATGGGCGCCTACAGTCACCCGGCCGGCAAAAAGTCGCAGTCCGCCAGCTGTGGCTGTCCGCGTCTCTGCTTTTTAATCCGCCGCCACCGCCTTCTCCGCGTGTTCATTTACAGCGCTATTTTGACCTGACAGCAGCAGCTCAGCGTCATAATACGAGATGATACTAGACGGATAGAGCGCTATTGAAAGATGACGGTACAGAATCTTTGGTTCTACAATGAATTTTCATTCAGTAATGAAGAGTGTATGCTCTGATATGAAACAACCAGGAGGCTGTCGCGGAGCCGAAAGGGCGCATCTGTGTAGCTGTAGCAATTGCTCCGATGCACAGCAATTTAGATTAGATTCTGTGTTCGTACGTACTTCTGCGAGGAAGTAAATTGTGCACGTGTATTTTTGTGTAATGACTACTGTTTACTGACTTTCTTTAAGGTTTTCTGCGTTAATTTCTTGAGATCTTAGGCTATACTAAGACCTTTACGGAGCAGACTTTAGTGCTTGTTTCTTCTTCTCGTTTATATCTTGCGGACATCAGCTTCAGCAGCGCCACAATCGAGTAATTTTCTCTTTTGCAGGATTCTGCTTGAGACTACTCCGACTATGTTTTCAGACCTAATACAGCTTGTTGCACAGTACGGTATGGATAGAGACTGTGGTGGCCGAGCGGTTCTAGGCGCTTCAGGCCGGAACCGCGCGACTGCTACGGTCGCAGGTTCGAATCCTGCCTCAGGCATGGATGTGTGTTATGTCCGTAGGTTAGTTACGTTTAAGTAGCTCTAAGTTCTAGGGGACTGATGACCTCAGATGTTAAGTCCCATAGTGCTCAGAGCCATTTGAACCATTTGATACCGAGCGAGGTGGCGCAGTGGTTAGCACACTGGACTCGCATTCGGGAGGACGACGGTTCAATCCCGTGATTTAGGTTTTCCGTGATTTAGGTTTTCCGTGATTTCCCTAAATCGTTTCAGGCAAATGCCGGGATGGTTCCTTTGAAAGGGCACGGCCGATTTCCTTTCCAATCCTTCCCTAACCCGAGTCTGCGCTCCGTCTCTAATGACCTCGTTGTCGACGGGACGTTAAACACTAACCACCACCATTTGATAGAGACTGTGCTTTTTGCGTGCGGACACGAGGATGAATTTATCGCTGTCCGTATGAACAGTTGGAAACTGCGTTGATCACTGCCAGAGGCTCCTGGCTACTACTGAAAGTTACGCCGACATTGTGGCATCGAAGGCGAGATCTGCGAAACCTTTGGTTCCATTGGAATCCCCTGGTGACTCGTCCGTCGTTGCGACTTCCAGTAGGCACCATCTGACCAGTCTGTCTTTACTCGAGAATCAGCGGCAGACAATGGTGGGTTCGCGTGTCTCTGGGCGGAAGACGAAAGTGTGAAATGGCTACACGGTTGACTCCTTACGCTTTAGCAGCAGGGACGGCGGGCTGCCGAGTGTTCATAGCACTTCGAGCACGGACGCCTCTCCTGTTGGGCCAGTGGTCAATTTTCCTATCCAGTCCGGACAATTGCAAAGAGCTAGTCACAGAGAGCTCCACTGTTAGGCAGGTAAGGGAGACCTTTCGGGAAATAGCAGATATAATGCCAGCCTGTACATTTGCAGGGGGTCTTGTCGAAGACATGGAGGAGTCTCTGCTGGTGGCTGTCAAGTGCGATGGGTGCAACCGGTTGCAAATCGTGTCTCAGGTCGGCACGAATGACGCCTGCAGATGGCGTATTTGGTGAACACACTTAGCATCGCATGTGGGGTGCAGACTAAGCTCGCTATTTGTGGCATCGTTTTGAGAAGCGTGGAAGGTCTAAACCAGAGGCTCGGAAAATTCGGCGACGGCATCGATTGCAAAGTTCTCGATCTGCGCTATTGGGTGGAGAGTTGTCGGGTTCCCCTTAATAGACCAGGCGTGCACTACGTGCAGGGAGCGGCTGCTAGGGTAACGGAGTACCTGTGGTGTGCACATGGGTGTTTTTTTTTTTTTCAATGTTTGAGGTACCCCCCCCCCCCCCCCTTGGGGTCAGAGATGAACTGTCTGTCGAAATCAAGGATGCATCTGCCACATTATTCTCAGAGAATGGTCGTTCCATTAGGTAGGTAACAGAAAAGCTTTATATGATATCAGTAAATTGCAGGAGCATCCACGGTAAGGTTTCAGAATTAGTATCGCCTACTGAAGGTTGTTATAATACCAAGATAGTATAAGGAATAGAAAGCTAATTGAAGCCGAATGTGAACAACAACGAAATTCTAAATTCAGATTGCAATATTTGACGTAAGGATAGGTTACTCGCCAATGGTAGCAGCGTATTTATTACAATAAGGAATCCGATAAACTCTGGTGAGGTTATCTCTGATTCCAAGTGTGAATTAATGTGAGTAAAGCTAAGCATCAAAGATGGGTCAAAAATTAAAATCGTATGCTTTCATAGACTATCAGCAACATGAGGTGTAGTGGTATAGCGTTTCTGAGAGAACTTGCAGAATTTCGTAAAGAAGTTTACTGATCATGCTGTTGTAACTTCAACTTGCCAGATATAGATTGGGAGAGTCATGCTATCAAAACTGTTACCAGAGACAGGGATTCATGTGGTATTATTTTGAATGTCTTGTCCGAAAATTGCTTCGTGCAGATAGAGGACCAACTCGTGCAAACGGACATGATCGTCTCGAATCAGTTAACATAAAAGAGGGTATCAATGATCATAAGGCTGCGATAGCATCTTTGATTATGGCTATTACAAGGAATGTTAAGAAAGACAGGAAAATATTTTCGCTTAGCAAGAGTGAAAGGATACAAACTGAAGAGCATCTTAGCAGTCAACAACAAATAGTGAGTGCTCAGGACGAAAACGTCGGGAACAAATGGGAAAATTCAAAAGCATCGTTCAATATGCCTTATGTTCCCAGAAAGATCTTAAGGGAGGGCAAGACCCACCGTGTTTAATAGCTGTGTTTGAACACTGCTGCCCGCATCTCGTGGTCGTGCGGTAGCGTTCTCGCTTCCCACGCCCGGGTTCCCGGGTTCGATTCCCGGCGGGGTCAGGGATTTTCTCTGCCTCGTGATGGCTGGGTGTTGTGTGCTGTCCTTAGGTTAGTTAGGTTTAAGTAGTTCTAAGTTCTAGGGGACTTATGACCACAGCAGTTGAGTCCCATAGTGCTCAGAGCCATTTGAACCATTTTTTGAACACTGCTACGTAAACAAAGACACCTTCATCGCAGTTTCAAGGGAAGTGAAAACCTAGCTCACAAGCAAAAGCTGAAGGAATCGAAAATGAGCGTAAGGAGAACAATGAGAGGAGCGTTCAGTGACTCGGAAATTTTGTTAACCGATCGAACTAAACACCCTAAGAGGTTTTGGGCTTACGTAAAATCTGTAAGCGGTTTGAAATCATCTATTCACTCACTCAGTCAAGAAAGTGGTTCAAATGGCTCTGAGCACTATGGGACTTAACTGCTGTGGTCATCAGTCCCCTAAAACTTAGAACTACTTAAACCTAAGTAACCGAAGGACATCACACACATCCATGCCCGAGACAGGATTCGAACCTGCGACCGTAGCAGTTGCGCGGTTCCAGACTGTAGCGCCTAGAACCGCTCGGCCACTCCGGCCGGCCTCACTCAGTCATCATATAGGTAACGAAACGGAAGATACAGAGATAATGCCGGGGTACTCAATTCGGTCTTCTGAAATTCTTTCACCGCGGAAAATCGTAATACGGCCCCTCCTCTTAGTCATCGTACAAACGTCGAAATGGCTGATATTGAGATAACCAGTTGTGGAATAGAAAAGCAACTATAATCACGTAGTGGTAGAAAGCCATCAGGACCAGGTGTGATACCTGTAACGTTCTGCAGACATAATGCGAAATAAGAAATAACTTACTCCCCTTCTAGCAGCAGTTTACCGTAGGTCGCCGGGGTAACGAAGGGTACCTAGCTATTGGGCGGGTGGGGGGGGGGGGGAGGAGGGGAGGAACACACACCAGAAGGTCAGATCATTCCCCTTTTCAAGAAGAGTCAAGAATGTGCACATAATTATAGGCTTATATCGTCGACATCAATATTCTGAATTATGGAACAGGTTGTATGATCAAGAATTATGACGTTTTTGGAGAACGAAAATCTCCTCTATAAAATGCAACATGGATTACGAAAACAGAGATCCTGCGAAACTTCGCTCACTCTGTTCCTGCATGATATCCATAGAGTTTTAGACAACAGTGCTCAGGTTGATGCCGCGTTCCTGATTTCACAAAGGCTTTTAACACCGTCCCACACTGCCATTAAGTGAGAAAAATATGAGCTTACCCGGTATCGGATCAGATTTGCGACTGTTTTGCAGATAGAACTCAACACGTCGCTCTTAATGGAAGAAAATCGGCGGATGTGAAGGTGCTTTTAAGGCGTACTCCAGGGAAGTGTCATAGAGCCGTTACGACTGTAACTATTGACAATTGGTGTAAATGATGTAGTAGAATGCGTCGGAACCTTTTTAAGGCTTTTTATCAGTGTAGTGTAATACCTCTTTTATCCTGCACTGAACTAAACCATAATGGTGTATTAGCGTTAGCTTCCATGATAATATAGATCCGCGATTCTCAACGTGTTTGGCTTGGTTCACAACAGAGTAGTTCGTAACTATCGCGACACCCCTACATGTATTTTTTTTCCTAGATGCAAACAAGCAAACACGTAAAGCACATTATTTTAACTGAGAAACGACGATGAGATGCAAGTTTATTACGTAAGACTGTTGAATAGCAGTATGTGGACATAAAAGAAATTTCTGACTCTTAAGCACGAACATAGAAAATAAATATTAATATCAAAAAAATAAAAAGATATGAAACCTTAAAACTTCTGAGATACTTGTCCTGGCGATCTTCACAGAGGAGATCTATACGCGGACGAACTCTTGATAGGCACACTCTCATCTCGCCGTTCACATCAAGGAGGCGAGACCTGTAGTCACATTTTATTTTCTTCAAGATAGGACGTTGAGAAAGGTAGTAAAAAAGATAGTGCTTTATTTGCGATATCTGTATATTCGCTTTTGATTAAGATCGGAAAACATCAGGAGCATTTTCTTTAAAATTCGATTATATCTCGATAAGCTGCTCTTTTTCGTAGCTATTTAATTCTGCTTTGGATGCGGTTTCCTCGTCAGGTGCGATAACCCATTCCCAGCCAAGTCTAAAGCGAGGAAAAGTCTTTGGATTTCCCTTCTTGCAACTCAGTTAGATGCCTTTCACGTGTTACATTATCTAATTTCTTTCTTCTGCATACAGCTGTGATCCCTGTAATGCGCTGGTCGTAGCTGGGAAAGCAGTTAGATCGTTCTTTCCTGTAGTCGACGTCCAATGGACGAGTTTTTTTCGAAAATGCTCTGATTTTATCATTTGATGATATGATCGTTTCTGCTAATCTCTGCGTACATTAAGTGTATTGAAAACATCGGGAAAGGTAAGCCAGCTCAGCACGCTAAACGGGGTTTTTAGGTTATTCACAGTAATCAAACTTATAATTATCATTTTCACCTTTAAGTTCTGGAACTCTGGTATCTTTTCTTTGGAAAGCCAACGGATTTTCTCGTGGAGTAACAACACTTTATGATATGCACCCGTTTCCTTACACGTTTCTCGAACACTCAGAATTTTACAGAACGACTATTTACATAGTTGATCATCGTTTGGATGACGTCACCAAACGATTTCCGTCTTTATTTGAAAAACAATAACTCTCAACGGTAGCAAATATATCAGGTTCAGTTGCTGTTTTCTATTCTCGAAAAACAGATGTAGTTCAGTAATTTATGATCCGCAAACAAATCTCACAAAAGATAAGAATTGGGTGTTTCGAAAAATGTGTTTTCAGCCTTCTGTCGAGCAACTCACGTGTTTGTTACGTTTCTATAACATTACCTACAATATCAGCTGACATGTCTATAATTCACCGATGAACTGTATTGTTTGACAGAGGTACTTTCTAAATCTGTTCAACTGTTTTCGGTCCCAGAATAATAGGAACAATTTCCTGACAAACCGGTAAAATAAGTTCTTCGCCGATATTATGGGGTTTCTGGTTCTTGGCTGTCATTTCAGAAAGGGCTTTATCTGAGAACTTTATTCGTTTTTCCATCATGACAGAAGAGGCTTCGGTGGAAGTATACAGACGTTGAAAATATTTGTGCGGTTTTTGAGAGACGCTTTGGTGTGGTTTCGATCCAAATGCCTTTTCACCTTTTTGGGTACCAAACAACCCGGAGCCGCGTACCAGACTTTTCGGTGTAGGCTTGCCGTCCTCGCCTGACCATGTGAATCCGAAATTTATATATTCTTCTTTATAGTGGCGTAGCGGTTCTGTTGGACCTTGCTTGATCCTGGTTTTACATTTTTCTGGTTAGTAGATGAGGCAAACGGCGCAATTATTGTTATCTTTCGAATTTTAGAATTTCTATCGCTTCATAAGTAAAAGGGCTGCCGACGGTCTAAGGCTTTCTTTTTCCTTATCATCAAAATGTTAACGTTGAAAAGATCGGACCAGCAACTAGCAGATGCACGAAACTACAGAAACCAATATAAAATTGTACCGAGCAACGAAACAGAAGACACACGACAGCTGATTCGTAGAGAGAGAGAGAGAGAGAGAGAGAGAGAGAGAGAGAGATAGAGATATAGAGATAGAGATAGAGAGAAGTGGAAGTCGACTCTCTTGGTATATACTGAGAAAGGAATAATCCAGGATTTCCAGGAGTGCAATATGAGTACCCACCGACATTTTGTACTGACGGAACCGAAGAAAAAGTATATGCTGTGATGCATGTTTGAGTGCATACAACCACGTATAATGAGCGACGATTTCTTACAAACTGGACAACTCCAAGAAACGATTTCGCAATAAATTATTTATGTCCTAGATTTTTTATCTGCAGAAAATTAGAAGACTTTAAAAGTCTCGTGACACACCTGAACTGTATTCGCAAAGCACCAATGTGTCGCGACACGGCGTTCGAGAGACGCTGGTATAGATAACTGGCTTCATGCGGCCAAGGAGACTGATGCCTTTAAATTGCTCTACGTGCCCATCTGTGGGTGTCACTGAAATGGAAATACATTGAGACAAAAATCAAAGCTCCAGTGACTGTCAGGACTTCATCGTAAGTCAGGTGGTCTTCAAAATCTAGTGCTATTGTTATAGTTGAGATTTTCTTATTAAATGTGACAATAGCTGCATCAGTTTTTGACCTGAGCTGCGCCGGCATTCTAGAGATTTTTCCACCTTTTGTGTATGATTCCTGTAAGCTTAAATGTCGAACTTCATTTCCTCCTCTATTTCCTAGATGTGATGTATACAGCATGTTAACTACTGGGTTATATTACTTCCTCTATGACTCACGATCTCAATGATTTGTTATGTACACAAAGCCCCGACGCAGTAGAGAAAATATCAGTTTCCACAGTCATAGACAGTTATGATAATAAAGCAATACAAACAATATTTTTTATACCACCAAGGGTATTAAACAAGCCACTTTCGAAACGCATTATTCAAAGCTACAACTTGGGTGGGCAAACCCTATTGGTGCTTCTGCGACCCAAATGTGCGCATTCCAGACGTCGCTACGCAGTTAGCTCTGTGCTGTGACGGGTGTATCATGTACTTCCTTTCTTTCCAAGTTACGACGAGGAAAGACCAACGTCTTGCGGGTCATAGGTAACAGTATTTATGAAACAGCGAGTTTTATGAACTACACACAAATACATGTGAATACTTAGAGAGCACTACTATATGGAAATTATGGAGCTTACTATCTCATTGATGTTAGAGATGAAAGAAAATTACACTAGTGCATGAACATTCGTAGTAAAGATCGTATCGACATAAAAAATACTTGAATGTTCTCCACTATATCCGAAACTGAACTGCTGCTGAACTGGGACGTGTAGTCCACGTCGGTAACTTGTCTTGACCTAACATTGGTTATGAGTAAGAAGAGTGGCAGGCATTATTTATTCCGTGTTTGAGATATTCAATGAAGTTGCACGAGTGAGGCAATGTTGGCCCCCGTTAGGGACTGTTAAGCCACTTATTTGCAAGGTCTTTCCTATCTGATGGACGGTGAATCTTTCATTCGTTATCTGCAAGTGTTGTGTGTTGTGAGTGGCAAATCTCTGTCAACAGTGTCACATTCCCTTACTCTACGAAATTTTGCGGAGAGGTTTTAAATTTAACACAGGACACCTCTCTCCTCTTACTGACGGTCAAGTACTAACGACGAAGTTCATTTCAATAACATTCTGTTGGATATGGGACCGCGTTATCATATGGTAAAACTACAATTATTGACAACCACCAGAGTTCGAACCGGCTACATCAGAGTCCCGCACAAGCGAACGTTACCGACCATCTCCTATGGAGGGGGGTGTAGCCTTCAATGTTTCTCGGGAAGGACACACTCTTTCTCCAAATACGTGATTTCCATGTATGAGTAAGTTACCCTGTGAGCCTACTTTACACTGTCTGACTGAACCGGCTTGTTAGGGTTTTGTTTTAGTTTTTCTTTGTTTCGTATGACCTGTCGTGCTTCATTAGGATACAAACGATGCAATGTTCTAACGTGGAGTGATGAGGTGGCTATTCTCGAAGCATGGGGTCGTTTTCACTCGGCAGATTAAGCTGTCCCGGTCTTCTTTCGTTTTCTGCCAAGCCAAACATCCAGTTGTGAATTTTCTGCCTGCATTTGTTTGTGTTTGTAATATAAAATTCTATTATTTCTTACTTCCTTCATGTCTTCTTCAACTGAAGCGATCAATTTCATTATTTCAGTGTTAGATTTCTTGCGGGTTTCATAGAATTCCGTTACATGGCTGGGTAATCTGGTTGAAATTATAGCTTGTGTTTTTTTTCATTTCTGGATAAATATTGATTATGTTCCAGATATGTTTTCAAGATTACCCGGAATTATCTGGCGCAAGAGACTGAACCTAGAATAGGGCCACTGATGCCACAGTGGAATTCTGTTAGATTTCTTTTTACGTTGTTTATTCATATTTTGCTGTATTTATTCATATATAATGTAAGATTGCCGTTCAGTACCCGAAGTGCAGGTCTATTCCTATGTGTGTCTGAGTTCACTTATAGTAATTCAACGATGATGCTTTTGCTGTAGACATCAGGATCGTCAGTGTTGCTCCCTTAGTCTGTTATATTGCTTATGTTGAGGAGATGAAAGGTCCTGATGTGCTTCATTGTGACACGAGCGGAGCTGTGTTCTGACGTGGAGTGATGAGGTGGCCATTCTATGCATAAAAAATGTAATGTCCCCATGCGGCAATCAGCGGTACATTCTGTTACTGTGTCACGATTTTACTGGTGGCGTGCTCGTGGGGGTGAAGCAGTGCGCACGTTCAGCTGCCCCGGTACGCCAACGCTTCCAAGTGACGAGCTCATCAATATGGAAATACGCTGCTTTTATCATTAAACTCACTGGCACTGGCCTCACTGTAGCCACCATGAGTCAGTTGCAGCATTTTCTTTTCGGATACTCTTTTTCTACCATAATGAAACTACAAACGGTAAACGTTTTCGAGTTGTATTTGGAAACAATTTTTTATATGATTGCAGTAATTTGTAATAGTGTTCGACATACATGGTCATTCCCTGCTGTGTTTCGGAGCATCTTTAGACAACGTAACACTGTAGTTTTGTGCATGGAAAAGACTTGTTTGGTCTTAGATTCAAAGGGAACTTGGAAGAATAAATCTTATAGAACATGATCAACTTACAAAGGGACCGCATGAACTCCCCCCTCACCGATCTGATTCATTAGAACACGATGTGTAGGGCACGACTACGGCTTCATCATATGTAAACAGGAAATCCCAATTGTCACTTGTTTCGAAAAAATCAAGTTCAATAATTTTAGTGTATTTATTTATTTGTATGGTCGGTAATACTCTAGAAATCGGCAGTTGAGGCAGTGAAGAAAGTCTTCCCGAATGAAGGACATATGCTACTGTTGTAGACTGAATAACATTCCTCATTCTATGAATGCTGTAATTGACGACTGTAATTAGACGTCACTTATTTATGTCATAGCTTGTAAGCCAATCATTTTTTTTACTACTTTGTGGAATCGGAAATACACCTATTGTTTTTCTTAAAAAATTTTAAAAATATAAAAGGAGGCGTGTTAAGCGTTTAGTTTCAAGAGCGGGAGGTCCAAGAATCAAATATCCCGGCCTACACTTAATTTTTAGTTCTTCCCACGTAATTATTATTATGACTGTGCAAATCGTCATTATTGAACTATTCAATTATTATTTTCATAATATTTATCCTAAAAAAAGAGGAGAATTTTCGTAGTGAAATTGAAAAAAAAAAAAAAAAACGGATACACAAGAACGTTCAGTCGAATCGGTATAGTCATTCTGTTTATATTATTTTATGTACATGTGTGGCAATTATAATGTGTAACCTATGGGGCACAGTACGAATCAGGATGACACTGATCATAGAAACATGGGGAACAACAATTATTGCGACATAGAGCACTTGTAATGAACGCTGAGTCTTTGTTTGTGCATGTTTTATTTTTTTCAATTCTAATTGCTATTGCTAAACAAACTTGGATTATATTCCTAAGCGGGTCTCGGTCATCACACAACGTCGCGGCGTACTACTCGTATCTGTTGTTCGAATTATGTGGAGATGAAATAAAAACAGAGTAGCAGAAGCGAGATTTGATCCACAGACTTCGAGGTTGTGGAACTATGCTCCTACCCGCTTGGCAGCAGAATATTTGTTTACTAATGACCATAAAAAGAATATAAGCAGCCGTAAAATGTTCAATCTCGATTTTCTCGAAAACGGTTGAGAGTTTCGTCTTGCTCTTGGCATACACTGAACTCGTGGTCTTGCCTAAGACAGCCTCATAAAGTGAATTACATCGGTGCAGGGAAGTTCGTACGGTCCTCGTGTTAGCTGTGAAATGAAAATAAAACAATAACCCAAATCAAAGCAGTCCTTTCAATACTACGCAGTTGTGTAACATCTGTGAAACAAAATATGATGCTGGGCTACATTCGATAGCGCATTGTTTCATTCTGTAACGTTCTGCGATCCTCCTCCATATCCTGTTCAAAAGGTAGCAGAAGCATTGCAGCCCGTAACTGCCTGGCGCCCCCCCCCCCCCCCCCCCATCTCCCCTCGAGATCATCCATTTTGTGAAAAGGGTTCTGGCGACGACGCGTTGCACGTTTCAACTTACACCAAGTATGCGGCCCGCCCAGCTAGCCGCGCGGTTTAACGCGCTGCTTCCCGAGTGGGAAGGCGTGGCGGTCCCCGGCACGAATCCGCCCGGCAGATTGATGTCGAGGTCAGATGTGCCGGCCAGCCTGTGGATGGTTTTTAAGGCGGTTTTCCAGCTACCACGGCAAATGCCGGCTGGTTCCCCGTATTCCGCCTCCGTTACACTACGTCGGCGATTGCTGTGCAAACACTGTCTCCACGTATGCGTACGCAATAATTACTCACCCACGCAAACATTTGGCTATTTGGCGTTACCACTCGTCTGGTATGAGACGTTCCCGAGAGGGGGGGTCAACTGGTGGCCGAACCGAACAAAAACCGTATGTTTGGTGTGGGGCGGCGGTGGGATGGGTGGACTTCTGTGGCTTGTTGTGGGGTTGTGAACTACGGCGGAACGAAGCCTCTCCATCGGTCCAGGTCCCCGGTTTATTACACATAATACACAGAATGCTCAGTCGGTTTCATTTCAACATATACTGCAGGCCATTACATTTGATTGATAACTACTACTTGGAGGAATATGTGCACGAAGTGAACGACTGCAGACCTGGTTCCATGGTACCGCTAAACTCTTCTCCGACGGTCATGAGGATTACAAGGGAACCCCCCCATCGCACCCCCCTCAGATTTAGTTATAAGTTGGCACAGTGGATAGGCCTTGAAAAACTGAACACAGATCAATCGAGAAAACAGGAAGAAGTTGTGTGGAACTATGAAAAAAATTAGTAAAATATACAAACTGAGTAGTCCATGCGCAAGATAAGCAACATCAAGGAAAATATGAGCTCAGGAGCGCCGTGGTCCCGTGGTTAGCGTGAATAGCTGCGGAACGAGAGGTCCTTGGTTCAAGTCTTCCCTCGACTGAAAATTTTACTTTCTTTATTTTAGCAAAGTTATGATCTGTACGTTCGTTCATTGACGTCTCTGTTCACTGCAATAAGTTTAGTGTCTGTGTTTTGCGACCGCACCGCAAAACCGTGCGATTAGTAGACGAAAGGACGTGCCTCTCCAATGGGAACCGAAAACATTTGATCGCAAGGTCATAGGTCAACCGATTCCTCCACAGGAAAACACGTCTGATATATTCTATACTGGTGACGGCATGTGCGTCACATGACAGGAATACGTTGTCGACCCACCTAACTTGTACATGGGTAAAAAGATTCTTCTACCTTGCCCCATTTAGGTTTTCTTGTGGATGTGATAATCACTCGCAAAAAAGTGATGAAAACATAAGAGTTTGTCACATAAACTGAAAATAAAAAATTAAACTTTTCACTCAAGGGAAGACTTGAACCTAGGACCTCTCGTTCCGTAGCTGCTCTCGCTAACCACAGAACCACGGCGCTCCTAGACTCCCATTGTCCTTGATGTTGCCTATCTTCGCATGGACTACTCAGTTTGTATATTTTACTAATTTTTTTCATAGTTCCACACAACTTCTTCCTGTTTTCTCGATTGATCTGTGTTCAGTTTTTCAAGGCCTATCCACTGTGCCAACTTATAACTAAATCTGATGGGGGTGCGATGGGGAGGTTCCCTTGTTAGAACAAATTCTACATTTGTCGATAAAAGGAATCCGATTCCTTCGATTAAGTTACATTTTAGGTGTTTAGTTGGCGGTTTTCTTCGTGCATACTGTCGCGGGGGTTTCGTAATATTATTCGTAATGGAATCCTAGCCATTTGATCGTGTGGTGACGGTAGATTACTGTCTGGATCGACACAGCCGTCCTAGTTGCCTCTAAAAAGATGGCATGCAGTTCGGTTGCTTTCCCCTAAGGGTACCTTCGAGCCACAATTTTGTAGGTAGCGGCCGTCAAATGGTGTGGAGTTGACGGCACTACTAAACATAATTTCAGTGTTGTGTTCAAGTTTATAATGATGTCGCCGTGGTGTACGCCAGTTCGGCTGTCAGCACCCAGCGCTGACAGCCTTAGTTGCCGTAATGCGCCCTCAGTCTAATCGTGAAATGACATTTCAAGGAATGCTGACAAAGTGAACAGTATACACAAGCCCCATTGCCCTGTTCACTATTGCAGCGTACACAGCATGCTTTACTGAACCACACTGAGAAGTGGGAATGAGAAATTACTTTTACGTCCGTTACTCAAGTTGGCGTCCCTATAAATTTACTTTGGTTAAAGGAGTATCAAAATAAGGTTTCCGATAAAATACAAACAGTACAAAAACGTATTTTGTCCAGTTTGTATCAGTTGCAGGCCGCTCGGATTTCTGTAGCCAAAACGTTTTCTTTGTCTTGCACATATTCCACCCTCATCTATAATGTAGTTTAGGCTCTTGTTTGCGAACACGGTAATCGTATATGCGATGGGAACCTGTTGCAAAAGTTTCCTGTCCGTCTATGGTGATGTTTTTCGTGGATGACCTAAATTGGTTAATGTAAATGCCAAGAAGGTTCATTTGAAAAAAGAGACACGGCCGGATTCTTTCCCCAATCCGAGTCTGTGCTCCATATCTAATGAACTTGAAGCCAACGAGACATTTTCCCTTTCCCGATGAATATCACTGTATCTGTCGTCCAAATATTGTCCACGAAAGCGTATTACACAGCTCGGCCGGACACGCGATATAATTTCGTGTGTCAATAACGCCGGGACGCCATTACAAATCACAAACGGAATATTAAATAGCCCGTAAACTATGTTTGTTTCACGGTTACAAAATTTAGTCCTTTACACCGAAAAGAAGTCACTTTGCTCTGCGTTTTACTTCCCTGCGAGCTAGTACGCAGAGGAGTGAGGTTTTCAGGGGACCGTGGAAGGAGCAAGTTATTGCGCAAAAGAGACGGACGATCGACCATCTATCTTACTTTCCGTAGGGCGGGCAGCTTTGAGGTGGTCTCCAGGTTTTGGACGGAGGCGGATTAGCGGGATGACGTATCACCGAGGCGGGTGGACCGGTAGAATCCAGAAGCCAGGAAAGCGCACGCCAGATGATCAGGTTCAGCGGGCAAGCTGTAGCAGGGCCCAAGTCGTGCGAGCGCTAGCGGCAGAGTGGCAATCCAATAAACTGCCGTAGCCCTCGCTGCCGCCTCCGCGCCGAGGCGTGGGTGCCGTGGAAGGTGCTGCACGGATTCCTTTGCCGGTATTACTCTTCCCTGTGCATGCACCCCTGCGCCGCTGCAAACGGGACTCCGTTAACGTGCTTCACCGTATCTAATACCGGAGGTTCCCTGCACTTACAGTCCGCAGTGATTAACCCACTCCCGCACAGACTAGTTGTCTGTCCTCCAAAAAAACGGTAACAGATATTATGGTTTTAACATTCTTCAGTTTACATTGTACAAGAGGAAATTTCAATTCACTTCATCTCAACGAAGACAAACTAAGCTGTTTACTCGAAATATATCTCTCGCGAAGAATCACTCAGTTACAGACATATGAATTCATCCATGTTGCCGTGAAAATAGCGTCGATCACGGACCATTCTAACAAAATTCCATACCACGAGCTTAAAACCAAAATAGTCCTATTACTATTTTGTCAAAAGAAAATTTAGTATCTGCATTGATGACGACCACTTTGGCTAGAGATAGTACTGACGGTGCGATGGATAACAGAAGCAAGACTTAGGAAAAATCAAGATTTCTTCATAGGATTTGTCGACTTAAAAAGAAAAACAACGTAAAATAGTTCAAGATGTGTGAAATTCTCAGAAAAATAAATGCACGCTACAGGGAAAGAAGGGCGCTATACAGTGTGATCGAAGTGTTGTTAGCCCCATCATGTTCTTCTTAAATTTCATCTCACACAATCGACGATTCGTCCCCTCTGCTGGGATCTTATTCAAGTTCTTCTGGTATCCTTAGATAGCTGAACACTATCAAGATCGCATTCGCGTTCACTTATTAGAGGGAGTTTTCGCGGACTTGTTCTGAAGAAGTGGCGTTATTGGTTGATAATTTTCTGACTAATATTGGTGGGCCATTGTTATTGGGTAGATAATGAGAAAAGCAGAGAAATAGGGGCGGAATATTTACAAAAATACACTGCGCAACACAGTTACATGATCATTTTTTTCGAAACCGCGTAAATGCCTCCCATTGCGCTATAGAAGTCTGAAATTTGACTACAGCCTTCCTCCGTAATGTTGCAAAAGCATAGCGCTTTGCGACGTAATCCTCGGCCTGTGTCGATGCAGACGAAGACAGCTGAGAAGTTCATGGGAGGAATCACTTTGGTAATAACTTGGCACTTGAACAAAATTTCTCCACAAGTCTGTCAAACGTCTTGTTTGACGTGTCTATCAATGCGAAGGTCTTCACATCCCTTCTTACATTTACCTCTTCCTTGACGCCGCTGTGATTGAGATCAGAACCGCGAGGCTCCGTGTTGAAATCACGGGTACAGGGTGGAACTACTACGGGCCGTCCAAAACCATTCCACGAAATTTCAGCGCGATCCGAAGCAGCAAAGAGTGATAATGTTTTTTCAGCTCTCTTTCGCCCACTCCTGCGACGTGATCACGGGGGGTGGAACATTGATACGTGCGTGCATAAAACGCCAATGGGTCTTTCTAAGACTCCCAGTCTGGCAACACCCTTGGTGTCATCTGCGCACCTTTGTTGAGCATGCAGCTGAATGGCGCCCCGCTGCTGCTATAGGGCCTCCACGACAGTTTTGCGGAGTTGGCGGGTCTTAAAGAGACCCTTTGCCGTTTTACTCACTCATTTGGTAGCGTTGCACCCCTCCGTGGTCACACCACAGGAGCACGCGAAACAGGACTGAAAAAGCTTAACCACCCTTCGCGGCTTCATATCTTGTTCAAATTTCGTCGAATAGTTTTGAAGGGTTCGGACTGCTTCTACCCTGTATACCAGAGGGGGGACTGCAGTTGCGCTACACCCCAATGGGGTCAGATCTCGTTCAGTGTCGTTGCAGCTCCACTATGTTCCTAGAAGGGTTGAATCGACTAAGGATGTCAGCAATGTCGAATGTTGTCAATATTGTCGTCCTTTTGCTCATCACACTGCGAACTGCTGTTTTCGAGCGCTAAATTGTGAGAATCAACGCCCTAAGGCAAGGAGTGGCTTCATTGACCCCCTTTATGCCATCTCTTGAGGCGTTTTCATGTCGATTTTTCGCGGCGGTGAGTCTGAAATGTATTACCCGGTACATGTGAGAAAAAAGCGTGATTTAACCGTTGGTATCGCGGTTCTGACCCCCATGGCAGACGCTCAAAAGAAGAAGTGAAATCCAGAATGAAATTTTCACTCTGCAGTGGAGCGTGCGCTGATATGAAATTTCCTGGAAGGTTAAAACTGTGTCCTTCCTTCCAGGAGATCTTCTGTAAGGTTTGCAGAAGAGCTTCTGTGAAGTCTTGAAGGTAGGAGACGGGGTACTGGCAGAATTCAAGGTGAAAGGACGGGTCGTGAGTTGTGCTTCGGTAGAGCACTTGCCCGCGAAAGGCAAAGGTCCCGAGTTCGTGTCTCGGTCCGGCACCCACTTTCAATCTGCCAGGAATTTTCAGGAGATGAAATGTGGGTAAGAAACTGTGTGACGACGTTTCCGTCGTGTGACGCTTCCATCGTGGCGTTGGGAAGAGTTGTAGTGACATTTGGTGCCAACGGGACATCATTGTCAAAGTGATACCTCACTTGAACTTCAGAGCTGTAGCCTTCTTTTCGCATATGTACGACACCGTGTTGTTCAAAACGTCGCCGAGCTCGAGGGTGGCGTCGTAGGGAGCTTCGCTTTTGTACCATTACAGAGGAAGATTGTAGGCACCTTTGACCCAAATTTAAAACTCCATCGTCTCAATAGGATTCAGTTGCGAGTTTTAAAAAACTGGCCCTTTAATTATGTTGTATAGTATATATTTTTTCATTCACATCCATCAGAGGAAAACAAATTCAATTCCGGACAAACCAACGTACCGTGAGTTTCGAGAAAAGCATGCAAGTCGTCGGATGATACATGTATAAGTGGAAAACCAAATTGTTGGTGGTTGCTGCTGTATGTTATCGACATTCTACAAAAATATCCTTCTTGATACTGTAGTTGATTAGATTTGGCTGTTTCCTTAATAGCAGACGACTTGTGAATTGATTCTCGTATTTAATGCACATACACCCATCCATAGAGTACTCCCTGTGACTCGAGATATCTACTACAGATGATGAGCTGTTGGAAAGCGGTAGCGCTTGACACATCATTCGTGAGATGCGGTACGTCGAAGAAAACCTGTTTCAGATGGGGAGATAGAGGAAAATCATCAGCAATGGCAGCCGAAGACTTTCGCCATATTATGTCAACGGCCTTGTCAAAGAGGGCGAAGGTGCGGATAGAAGTTCAGGGCACTTTCTTGCCCCTGTGATGAGAAACTGCCTTCAAAAATGCGGAAGAATCAGCAATGATCAATTTCGGACTACTCTCCCATTCGAATCTCCGGAAGGCGACTGCCAAGGAGGAGGTAACCATGAAAAAAGCTGGAATAACCAACGAAAAGACAGGTTCTACGAGTCGAGGCTTGGAATGTCAGAAGTTTCAACGAGCTAGGGAAGCTAGAAAATCTGAAAATGGAAATGGTAAGGCTCAATATAGAGATAGTGGGCGTCAGTGATGTGAAATGGAAAGAACACAAGGGTTTTTGGTCAGATGAGTATAGGGTGATATCAACATCAGCAGAAAAGGGAATAACGGGGATAGGATTCGTTATGAATAGGAAGATAGGGCAAAGAGTGACTTATTGTGAATAGTTCAGTGACAGGGTTGTACTCATTAGGATCTACAGCAAACCAACGCCGACAAAAATAGTTCAGGCATACGTGCCGCATCGCAAGCAGAAGATGAAGGGATGGAGAAAGTATATGAGGATACTAAACCAGTAATTCAGTATGTAAAGGGAGATAAGAATCTGATTGTCATGGGGGATTAGAAAGCGGTTGTAGCGGAAGGAGTAGAAGAAAGAGTTACGGCAGAATATGAGGTTGGCAGTAAGGGTGACAGAGGAGAAAGACTAATTGAGTTCTGCAGTAAATTTCAGATGCTAACAGCGAATACTCTGTTCACGAATCACAAGAGGAGGAGGAGGTATACTTGGAAAAGGCTGGAGATACTGGAAGATTTCAGTTAGGTTACATCATAGGTAAGAAGAGATTCCGAAATCAGATACTGGATTGTAAGGCGTACCCAGGCGCTGATATGGATTCAGATCACAGTTTGGTAGTTATGAAGTGTAGGCTGGAGTTTAAGAGACTAGGCAGGAAGAGTCAATGCGCAAAGAAGTGATTTACGGAAGTAACTAAGGAATGAATCGAAAGCTTGAAGTTCTCTGAGGATATAGAAACTACGATAATAAATAGCTCTGAAGCCAATTCAGCTGAAGAGGAAAAGAAATCTTTAAATGGCAATCCCAGAAATTGAAGGTACAAGGAAGGTAACAGCGATGAATAAGAAATATAATTGATCGACAGAAATGTTCAGGGAATTCAGGAATGCAGAAATATAAGTCCTTAGGAAAGAAGTAAATAGGAAATGCAGGGTAGCTAAGGCGAAACGGCTACTTAAAAATGTGAAGAAATCGGAAGGACGGAATCGGCATATAAAAAAGTCAAAACAACCTTCGGTGAAATGAAAAGCAATGACTGTAACATTAAAAATACAATGGAAATTTCACTGTTAAATGCAGAGAAGAGGGTGAATAGGTGGAAAGAGTACATTGAGGGCGTCGACCTCTCTGATGACACCATAGAAGAATAAATAGGAGTCGACAGGGAAGAGATCGGGGATCCAGTATTAAAGAGACAGGGGATCCAATATTATCAGAATTTAGTAAAGCTTTGGAAGACTTAAAATCAAATAAGGTATTAGGTATAGATAATATCCTCGGTGGAAGTAAACAAGAATTAACGGATGTTTTGAATGTAATGAACAATTTAATGAGTACAGAATATGGATTGAGAGTAAATCAAAGAAATACGAACATAGTTAGAAGTATCGGAAATGAGAACTGCAAGAGACTTAACATATGAACTGGTGATCACGAAGCAGATGAAATTAGGAATTCTGCTATCTAATTACTCAAATAACCCATGACAGACGGAGCAAGGACGACAGGAAAAAACAGACTAGCACGGACAAGAAGGGCATTTTTGGGCAAGAAATATCTACTAATATCAAACATAGGTCTTAATTTGATGAAGTAATTTCTAAGAACGTTCGTTTGGAACACAGCTTGTATGGGATTGAAACATGGACTGCGGCAAATCCGGAACAGAAGAGAACAGAAGCGTTTGATATGTGGTGCTACAGAAGAATGTTGAAAATTAGGTGGACTGATAAGGTAAGAAATGAATTGATTCTCCGCAGAATGGACGAGGAGCGAAATATATGGAAAGCGTTGACAATAAGTTGGAACAGAATGGCAGGACATCTGTTAAGATATCAGGGACTAACTTCCAGCGTACTAAAGGGAGCTGTACAGGGTAAAAAATGTAGAGGAAGACAGAGATTGGGTACATCCAGCAAATAATTGAGGGCGTAGGTTACAATTGCTGCTCTGAGATGAAAAGACGGCCAAAGAAGAGGAATTCATGGCGGGCCGCATCAAACCATACAGGAGACTGACGACTACATCCAGCGAAAATATATGAGAAGTTGATGGAGGTTTATAAAGCGTATGCTTTGTGATTTTTCAGCAGTTACAAAATCGATGGCTGAATGGAAACACAGATGTACCTCTCTTAGAAGTGAACCTCGTGGAGGGCGCTGTGCAACAAAAAATGAACTGATTGTGAAAGTTCAAATTATGGTGTTCAACAATCGGCTCTTAAATGTGGATATAGGAGCCAAATCCATGACGTTACCAGCGTACATTGTATGTGAATAATTCTGCTCGATTTGGCATCCCATACCCTGCTCTGGCCTTATTAACGCGCTGTTTGTTTCCACCCTGTAGATCGTACAATCACACTTCGAAGAGAAGGCAAAAGAAATAAGAATGACTTTGTAATGCGGCTCATAGTCGAGTGCAAGTCTTTCCATCCGGCGTCATTTCGACGGCTTGTGCCAGTGTGCCTTCTTGCTTATTAAACTATTTTCTAAGATGGGTCTGTAATACAAGTTCGCCACAGAAAAAGCGAACCGGACTTCATTGACGTTATTCAGCAACGTTAACAAAGAGAACACAGAGATAGCCAGTGAAAGAGTGTAAAACAGTACGCTTGCGCCTGTAAAAGAAAAAAAGCAAAAAAGGGAAGACAGGCATGGATGTACTGTATACCCCTTTTGGGTAACATGTGGCAATTTCTAGCATAAGAAGAGAAAGAAAAAGCGGTTTTAGTACAAAGCTCAGAATGTATGTAGAGGTTGTGACTGGCATCTTTCAATAGTCACAGGCTGCTTTTCAATTCGTATTTACATCACACACACACTCCTACACACTGAAGTAAGCAAAGATGGTGTATTAGAAGCTAGTAAGTACAAATAACAATAACAATGATAATAATAATAATAATAATAATAATTCAATCAACATGAGCAAATTGTATTCAACATTTTAAATGCTGTTGTTTTGTGTGTGTGTGTGTGTGTGTGTGTGTGTGTGTGTGTGTGTGTGTGTGTGATATTTTTCCAATTGATACAATGGTCATGGTCAAGTCAACTTCCGCATTATTCAACAAAATGTTTTACCCAGCATAGTAATAAAATACATGTCTGTGTGTACTCTTAGGCAACAGTAATCAGTAAAATTAATATCTATTTCTAAGTTCACAGTGAGTTATATGATGGTAATTATTTATACTAATAAATCAGGAGCACAAGATCTGTGCTGAAAAACTTTGACAGATTTGCAAGAAGTTAGCGGTGTAAAGTTCTGTTGGGAATCATATGCCCTTTGGAGAAAGACATTTCCCAAAGTGATGGTATTGACAACCAAATTTAGTCCACGTAATTGCAGCCACTTCAGTACCAGTCATACTTTCATGAAATCCTTCTTCAAGCACAGGAAAAATATCTGTCCTAACTGCTGCATCTGTACTGTACACTTACCCCGCTGGTATACTTCATACCGTGTTATCAGAAGACCGTCAGTTACTTTAGTAGTGTTTGAAACACTATAAATAATAATTACATCATCTGCATCAAAGCCTCCTCCAAATTCTCTAACATCTGCATGAGCCATGGAACTACGTCACCTCAATAGATGTAGTAAAAAGAAAAAAAAATCACGACTATCAGTATGATCTCTTTAACTATAAACACTACCAAAAATAGTAACTAATTGCCTATTAAATTCAAGCCTGTGCGTAAACTGTTTTAGTCATATTGCGTATTTCCAGTAATCATCTGTAATGTGTGCATTGCCAGCGGAAATAATAAATAGTATGTAAGCGGCTACCATTTTAGAAGTAACTTGTTAAACAAAGTATCTATAATTTCCAGTTTCCTTTGAAGAAACATTTCGCAGCATTTAATCAGTAAAGGTGGATGTAGCTAGGGACTGTTTTTACGACAATCTTTTTGTTTCCATAAAATAACAATAAATATGCTTAAAAACGGCTCCCGTGTTGATCTTATGCTTACTGATGTGTGAATTGAACTCACCATCGTTTATACCAGCTGTGACAAATGCTAGCTGAATACAAACCAGTTCTGAAGACGAGTGTCTCAAAGGCCATCGGTAAATATTCATGCCTATACTCACATTTTCGCCGATATCTCAAGGGCACTGACTTAGAATCACGAAAATGGTATTCATACTTACCAGAGAAACTAATGTGAATATACTAATAACGGTTCTTGTAGTAAATAAAGTATTAAGCAGCATTTAAGACGAGTAGTATACACAAGCGTTGCAGAATCAAGTTTTAAAAATTTGGAATTTTGTAGTGGATAAAATTAGAAACGTTTTGACATAAGGAATCTTTACCCAGAAATACGGAATACCGCCACTACTGGCCTGCTGAAAATCCACGCACTACCTGTACGAGAAGTTACCAGCTGAGATTTTCAGCAAACATTTGGGCTGGAATTCCTGGAGATCACCTTACTGGACCACAGAACTTACGAGATCATTTGAATGGTACATGATATTTGAACGGTGTGGATGATGCTTTGGCTGTACTTCTGGAGGATGTTCCCTCGCCCACTGCGCTTATTTCTGGTTTTAGCACGACTCTGTTCCAGCACCCTTTGACTGTCGGGCCAGAGAATATCTCGCAGACTCCAGGCAGAGAGTAATTAGAAGGGGGTGTCCATCCCTCGGCCTGCGTGCTCCCCTGACATCACCCCTCTTGACTTTTGTTTTTTTTTCCTTTGGTAGTATGTAGAGTCCCTTGTGTACTCAACTCCAGTAGGAATAGTTACTGAATTTATTAAGCATATTTTTACAATTAAAGCTTTTGATATAATCAGAGAGGAACGGGATACTTACAGAGAATCAGACAAACGAAGTTTGTCGTCGGACATTATGTAACGATATTGATGGTCGTCACATTGAACAGTTACTGTACGGTATTGAAACCACGGACTTTGGTTTACAGTATTTGATTGTACTCTACTGTCAATAAACGTCTCCCAAACTACAGTATTCTGGTGTTTCATTTAGCCTTCCGAAAGCGCAGAAAGTGCATAATGGTGTAGAAACTTTATTTCACATTTCTGGCTATTGGTTCCACATTTAAAACGCCATTCTTTAAGGCCTTGTGTACATACTAATCTCACTTGAACGGTTAAAGTTCGCCGCTCTACTGGTGAGCGTAAACCGCGTGTGAAGTCTACTGCCTTAAAGCAGCGTGCAGGGCCCAGGTTTGAACGGCGTTAGTGCCAATACCTTTGCCTTGTTGACAGGACTAAAAGGGAGTTTTCTTCAACTTTGTGAGGATAATTAAGGGGTACTTCAAAATAAATAATGATTCTAGTTTGGAAAGACTTTAACGGTTGTAACACTTGCTGCAAACAGTGCCGCCCGTTGACGCAGTACGAATGAAAAAAAGGGGGCACTGTATTTGTAGTGAGAAAAAAAAGTGGCAGCAGTGTATTGGCGAGATGCGCTAATTAGCTTACTGTGATGCGAGCAGTGCACCGCCAGACGTGCTTCGGATAATAGTGGAGTTTCTCCATGACAGGCGTCGATAATTGAGCGAGTTCGTGTTTCCGGGCCCTCAGAGACTGTAGGTGTCTCTCCGGCGTATTGTCGCATAACAGAACAATGCCACAATGTGCCAATTAAAACAGTTTTCCGTTAGATGTGTAACAGGAAACAAATGGAACGATCGAAAAAGTGAAATTTTGCTGAACTGTGTCGCGAGTATCGCAGTACATACAGTCAATAGCAAATTAATTAGTGACATCTATCTACCTGTAACAGTAGCGCACAGCACAACATATTATTGCCGTGATGACTATGCTGCATGGACTCCACGTGTCACGGAAAGTACCGACGTGCCATCGTGACCCAAGGCCGTTAATCCACCGTCCATAAAGAGACCGGCATGGATGAACTCAAAAAATCAAAACTCGAATCACTTTTGCAAGGCCCTTGGTAGATACTTATTGGTATGTGTTGATTAAATCTTAAATGTTTATTTTAGACTGCACGTTGTAATGGTACTTGAATTACGCAACCATTACGGCACCTCACCTGAACCTCTCGATACCAGTAATATTCTACTGTGTTTCTGCAAAGTACTTAACATATTTCTGAGACAACATTCAGATTTGATTTCATTTGTGATACATCGATATGTTTATATTGCAATGATATTATTCTTATGTGTATTCTTTCTTTTGTCACCATGATCTTTGACGTACTTGTAACTCTGATTTTTGGGCGCGTAAGCGATAGTTAGTTAGTTGCTAACTGGTTAGAGAGTCGGCCCTTGAGAAGGTCAAGTCTTGGACGTCATGTTTTGAAAGACCAATATTGTCGTCAGCATATAAAATGTGAACTTCAACAGTGACTGTGAGGAAGATGTTTTCAAGTATGTTTTGTATTGTGAAGTGATGATTTGTGTTTACGTGATATTGCAATAAAAGCAATTAAAAGGAAGTGTAACTTAAATTCGGAGTGCTGATTATTATTTTATATCACCATTGTGCTAAATTTGAAAGGTTTAATCTTCAAGAATGGTTTGTGAAGCGCATCTACAAAACTTTTGAATATAGCAGAATAAAACCTAGGGCTCTTTGCATCCGAGCTTGGAATCATAACCACCTAGGTTTTCAACGATTGAGCCATGATTTTACGACGAGACCAGCGTGGGAAACACAAAAAGATGAGTGCCTAGTTTTTTCATTATTACATGAAATGACTATTAATTGTGCTCTAATGACACCTGCCACATAATATGACTGATGTTGCCCGAAAATGCAGTATTTAGCAGCGTGAGCAACGCCACAATCGTTATTAAAATTTTGACCTTTATTGTGGTAGGGTTGTTAGAACGTGTCCGTAGCCTTTACTTCTGCTTTTGTATTCCCTGTCTTCTAACTCGGCATTGCATAAGTTTCAATTCGCTTTAAAACAATAGTGAAAGTTTCGAAGGTAGGAAACGAGATACTGGCAGAAGTAAAGCTGTGAGTACCGGGCGTGAGTCGTGCTTCGGTAGCTCAGTTGGTAGAGCACTTGCCCGCGAAAGGCAAAGGTCCCGAGTTCGTGTCTCGGTCGGGCACACAGTTTTAATCTGCCAGGAAGGTTCAACAGTGAAAGGTTATTATTTTCGTCTGTACTATTTGAATATCTGCTGTTACACATATCAGTTACATCGAGACAACCTACATGACCCATATCCATAGTGAGCGTAATACATGCGCCACCTTATTGGGCCGGTACACCATCGTACATTGGTACGAGTTTTTGTCGATTATCCACACCTGTGTAGCTAAAATCTGTTGCAGCTTTTCATTGCGACATAATAAACTGTATCTACAAACAGTTAAAATAAGACAACGCACGGAACAGAGTTTACGCGTATTCGAGGAATCATCTTTATAATCATCAACATTATCACCATCAGGAAGGGCATCTGGCCAAAGAAAGTAGTGCCACATTCACTATAAGCCAAGATTCATAACCTGCAGCATTTGCACTGGTTCAGATGGCTCAAATGGCTCTCAGCACTATTGGACTTAACATCTGAGGTCATCAGTCCCCTAGAACTTAGAACGATTTAAACCTAACTAACCTAAGGACATCACACACATCCATGCCCGAGGCAGGATTCGAACATGAGACCGTAGCGGTCACGCGGTCCCAGACTGAAGCGCCTAGAACCGCTCAGTCAGAACGGCCGGCAGCATTTGCACTGAAGACGGTAACGCCATAGAGCAGAGAAAGTGTCTAACTGTTAAACTCTTGAGGATCGAGAGGTTGTGTGTAAGATGTCAGAAAAATAAAGCTTATGCTGCCAATTGGAATCCTCCTAATATGTCACACTTGCAGACATTATAAGCAGTAGTATATAATATTAAATGTCGAAAATCAAAATTTGATGCAGCCACCAAGTGCTGGAATAGGAGCATAGACCTCCTACTATGTGGTATCGATTTCTGCTTGAAGAGAGGCAATGTAGGTAACTCCTCTCCGAGTCCTAAAATCCAGTTAAATTACTGCCTGGTTCAGCTTAACAAAAGAGACTCTCAGTTTCGAAGATCACTACATGTATAATGTCCAACAAGTGAGGTGGAGGAGGAGTTGCTATCTGTCATACAGAGGAGGGGTCTTAATATTTCTTGACAATAATTTGAAAAGCCATTATCCTGTTGGAATGCAGCTCCTCGAATTCCTTTGAGAGGGGGTTCGAGTTTGTTATCTACATCTTTTACACACGTCAAAAAATGTTTTGTATTACTTTGGTTCCCAGATCTCCTGAAGATAGACACAGTCCCTTTGAGTATTCAGAGATGTCACTAATCCAGCCCAAAGATTTAAACAACCATGCATGACCAGCGCCTATTGGACGGAGGGGGTCCGACAGCCGATCAGTTCCAGTCATTCCACCAGGGCCGGCCGAAGTGGCCGTGCGGTTAAAGGCGCTGCAGTCTGGAACCGCAAGACCGCTACGGTCGCAGGTTCGAATCCTGCCTCGGGCATGGATGTTTGTGATGTCCTTAGGTTAGTTAGGTTTAACTAGTTCTAAGTTCTAGGGGACTAATGACCTCAGCAGTTGAGTCCCATAGTGCTCAGAGCCATTTGAACCATTCCACCAGGAAGGAGGTACACGGCTCGTGTTGTCTATAATTCAACCATGCCTAGACAGTCAACACCGCGGTTCGACCGTGTCCACACTGTTACTTTGTGCCAGGAAGGGCTCTCAACAGGGGGAGTGTCCAGCTGTCTCGGAGTGAACCAAAGCGATGTTGTCCGGACATGGAGGAGATACAGAGAGACAGGAACAGTCGATGACATGCCTCGCTCAGGCCGCCCGAGGGATACTACTGCAGTGGATGGACCGCTACCAACGGATTATGGCTCGGAGGAACCCTGACAGCAACGCCACCATGTTGAAGAATGCTTTCCGTGCAGCCACAGGACGTCGTGTTACGACTCCTGTGAGTCATAGGCTGCATGATGCGCAACTCCACTCCTGACGGTCATGGCGAGATCCATCTTTGCAACCAAGCAGCGCAGTACAGATGGGCCCAACAACATGCCGAATGGACTGTTCAGGATTGGCATCCCGTTCTCTTCACCGATGAGTGTCGCATATGCCTTCAACCAGACACTCGTCGGATGCGTGTTTGGAGGCAACCCGGTCAGGCTGAACGCCTTAGACACACTGTCCAGCAGCGAGTGCAGCAAGGTAAAGGTTCCCTGCTGTTTTGGGGTGGCATTACGGGGGCCGACGTACGCTGCTGGTGGTTATGGAAGGCGCCGTAACGGCTGTACGATACGTGAATGCCATCCTCCGACCGATAGTGCAACCATATCGGCAGCATATTGGCGAGGCATTCGTCTTCATGGACGACAATTCGCGCTCCCATCGTGCACATCTTGTGAATGACGTCCTTCAGGATAACGACATCGCTCGACTGGAGTGGCCAGCATGTTCTCCAGACATTAACCCTATCGAACATGTCTGGGATAGATTGTAAACGGCTGTGTATGAACGACGTGACCGACCAACCACTCTGAGGGATCTGCGGCGAATCGCCGTTGAGGAGTGGGGCTGTCTGGGCCAACAGTGCCTTGATGAACTTGTGGATAGTATGCCACGACGAATACAGGCATGCATCAATGCAAGGGGACGTGCTACTGGGTAGTAGAGGTACCGGTGTGTACAGCAATCTCGACCACCTCCTCAGGTCTCGCTGTATGGTGGTACAACATGCAGTGTTGGTGGGTTCCATGAGCAATAAAAAGGGAACTCTCGGAACCGAGGTGATGCAAAACTTTTTTTGATTCGTGTAGAATGTAACGATAGCTATCGAGAGTACAATAGGTTCGATGTCGAGAAGCAGAGTTTCCCCATGATACGCAGTGTTGCGAACTACCAACACCCGGTGATTGTACCCGGTATCTCATCGAATAAAGCACCCTGAAAGATGACCATTTTTGTGTATATAGCTTCGTGCGTGCTTATCAAAACTGGAGCGAGAATGATCGAAACAGCTGTTTGTTGCCAGTTGGGACTTGATTGTGTTGGTCACACCGTTTCAGCTGAAATCTCCGATTTGATAACCAAATTTCAGAGAGAGAGAGAGAGAGAGAGAGAGAGAGAGAGAGAGAGAGAGAGAGAGAGAGAGAACCGGGGGCTGGGGTAGGAAGAAAGAATACGTGCAGGCACTGCATGTTTCTGTAGGTCTTGAGAACTTGTTGTGACAACACATGATGTAGCTGACAGTGATACACAAAACACCCTTCGCCCATACCGTAAGGTGGCTTCAGGAGTATAGATGTAGATGTAAATCAGTGCTCCAGTTTTTCACATGTCGAGGTTAAAGACGTAATATAACGTGTGACTCGCAGCAGAGTTGTTCCTTTTTCAGTGTTTTCCACTCTTTTAAGCAATAGTAATGTATGCCGCATGGGTTACAATTTAAGCTGCTCGTGTAGATTAACATACAATGCGAAACAGGAAGCTGGGTTAGGTAGGGATTAAGTGTGGGCAACGGCAGGACAACTAAATGTGTTTTTTGTGCTATTTTTCTAACGTATCTTCCCAAATGCTGATTGGTTCCTGATCTACACTTCAGAAACACAACCCTTAAACATAATGTAATTACCAAACAGTGGATCAGCTGTTATCCGTTTTTAGAAGATCCTTCAACAGCCGAGACAAAAACTAGAGGAGTAGAATTAGTACGCTCGATAGTCTCACAACTGCCGGCCGCGGTGGGCGTGCGGTTCTGGCGCTGCAGTCCGGAACCGCGGGGCTGCTACGGTCGCAGTTTCGAATCCTGCCTCGGGCATGGGTGTGAGTGCTGTCCTTAGGTTAGTTAGGTTTAAGTAGTTCTAAGTTCTAGAGGACTTATGACCTAAGATGTTGAGTCCCATAGTGCTCAGAGCCAGTCTCACAACTCGACCAATCACACTGGGGACAGATCAGTTCAGAATTAATCATATAACGTCGAGTAAACCTTCATCGACCTCTGATGAATTTCCATTTGCATGTCTTTTTTTTTTTAATCAGTCTTCTGCCTGGTTCGATGCGGGCCGCCACGAATTCCTCTTCTGTGCCAACCTCTTCATCTTAGAGTAGCACTTGCAACCTACGTTGTCTATTGTTTGCTGGATATTTTCCTGTCTATGTTTACCTCCACAGTTTGTAACTTCTACTGCTCCCCGTAGTACCACAGAAATTATTCCATGATATCTTAACAGATGTCCTACCAACCTTTAATAGTTACAATATCATGCATTTTTCACTGGCAGCTTAGAAGTAAGTGGCTTCCGGAAAATGTTCTGTGTCGTCGTCAGCCGTGCCTGGCGTCGTTGAAAAGGCATACTCCAGCGTCGTTCATGCGTTTACTATGTATTATTTGTTATCAGAAATATATCTAGATATGCATCCTAGTTTTAAGCTTCCGGCGTACTCTTCAACAACTCTTATTCTCCAGAAGGCCTAGAAGTGCCGTTTTTCCACACACTGCAGTGTCAGTCATGCATCCTTGAGTATAAATGGATTTTACGTTATTTTCCGAGCCTGCATGCAGTGTCCTGAAACAACATGGCTTTATATACGTTCCGGAATTTTATTGCTTCCTTTCCTCACGCCATGCCGCGTCGTATTTATGTCGTTAAACCTCAAATATCTTGCTAGTTTTCGTTTCCGGACCGACAATAAATCACTACTAGTAAGTCGCGTACGCGGTTCATGAACTTGGCCAACAGCGACTTTCTAATTTTATTTTTTATTCCTTAAAACTTCTGTATTGTAACGCATGCAGCAGAAATTAAATGAAAAAAAAAAACGAGAACACTAAGTGGGCAGTAATAATTATTATTACAATAAGAGTGGTGGTGATGACGATAGTGTGTGTGCATAAGATGATCAATGTACTGAAACCAGAAAAGAAACGGCGAAGGGAAATATCAGTCCATAGACTGCTCTGAGAACGAAAGGGTCCTTCAGCAAATTACTGTACCTTAGCATGTTGCACTAGTTTGCTGCTTGATGAAACGACATTAGTTTCTCTGGCCTCATGAGCCCGAGCGTTTTGTTCTGTGTGGCTCCTTTGTACACACGTTTCGCTAACTGTGGGAACGAGAGCAGGTAACAGAGCAGGGCTCTGCCTGTCCGTAGAAACATCCAGTGTTGCCAAGATTAAACTGGCTATAGAAGTGTTTGCGGTATTTCGAAACTACATAGTTTAAACAAAACAGATATCTGCGGAGAACTAAGACTGTAGAAGCAAAGGATCAAAACGTCCTTGATAATTCGTGTCGTGTTATGCTAATGAAATTGTAGCCTGCAGAAAAGTTGACAAAATAGAAACGTCCTTCACATGTGCAAGTGAGAGTTCCAAGCTCATGGTGTCAGAACGTAATGAAAAAGGACTTCCATTTTGATACCGATAAAGTTGCTCTTGTGCGTGAGCTACAGAATCCGTACCAACTTGCACCTATTCACTTCTGCCAGAGATTTATGAATGAATGAAGTGCTACTGAGGCATTTGGATACGCAGTTTTTCAGCTCCTCACATGAGGCCACGTTCAGTTTGTCGCAGTATTTGAACTCACGGAAAACGCACAATTATGCATCTGAAGATAGCCTTCAATATGTTGAACAACCGTCGCATATTTTAAAATTGATGTTTGATGCACAATTTCTGTACCAGATTTATTTCGATCATCCTATGCAAGCAAATGGGTGAGTCATTTGATGCTCTCCTCACTGTTGTGTATGTCACAAACAACTAACAATAAAGCCAATCTACAGTTTAGTTATATATATTTGACAACGGTTATTGGCAACATCTGTAGCTGACAGAGTGCGATTCCCATACAATCTGGAGATATACACTGAATCACCGAAACCTCGTGGGTAGGTTGTGGATTGTACTGGATGTGACGGCCGTCCGTTGCTGAAGTCTGTGCGGTGCATTTCTTTCCGCACTATCCTGATAGAAATGGGGTCCCTAACGTCCGACATTCCAATTGGGAGAGAGTTTGCTTTTAAGTTTTTCTATTACATTTTCTTCGATGTAACAACATTCGCTTCAGTTCACCTTCGTATCAACGCTGATTACCTTCATGTTGAGCGCCCCTAGTTTCTTCCATCCCCCCCACCCCCTTCCCCACATATATACACACACGCACTAGACAGCGAAAACGCAGTTTCTTGTGTAGTGTCCAATATGCTATGACCCATGCTTCATGCACCGATTGTAGTCCTACGTTCACAGCAGGCTAATTAACGACGTCCTGCCAAGTTGACAGTTCAGATAAAGTATCCACACTCGCGACAATTCAGAGAAATGGTATTGACAGCAATTGAAAGATTTATAACAAACGATGGAGCGCAGTCCCCATGGAACACAAAACGGGTCAGAAAACTGTTGCAGTAACAACGAAAAGAGCATGCCAATTTTAAACGAACGCAAAACCTGCAAGAAGCAGTATTTTACAGAATCTCGAAATTTAGCGCAGACTCCAGTGCGAGATACTTATATCAGTTACCACAACGAAACTTTGTCTCGAAACCAGGCAAAAAATCCAGAGAGATTTTGGTCATATGTAAAGTATGCTAGCGGCAAGACACAATCATTGCCTTCCCTGCTCGACAACAATGGAAATACTATCAACGGCAGTGCTTAACGCAACCTTCCGAAATTCATTCACCAAAGAAGACAAAGTCAACATTCCAAAATTCGAATCAAGAACAGCTGCCAACAGGATGGTTCAAATGGCTCTGAGCGCTATGGGACTTAACATCTGAGGTCATCAGTCCCCTAGACTGAGAACTACTTAAACCTAACTAACCTAAGGACATCACACACATCCATGCCCGACGCAGGATTTGAACCTGCGACCGTAGCAGCAGCGCAGTTCTGGACAGAAGCGCCTAGAACCGCTCGGTCACAGCGGCCAGATGCCAAAAGGTGTAACTTAGAAGTGGATATCTTCCGAGTAGTGAAGCGACTTAAATCAATTAATAAAAGTAAGTCTTACGGTCAAGACTGTTTACCAATTAGTATGCTGGTGCAATAGCTCCATACTTAACGATCATATATAGCCACTCGATCGACGGAAGACTGGAAAGCTGCAAAAGTCACACCAATATTCAAGAAAGGTAGTAGGAGCAATCCACTAAATTACAGACCCGTGTAATTAATGTCGATATGCAGCAACATTTTGGAGCATATATTGTGTTCGAACATTACGAATTACCTAGAGGAGAATGGTCTATTGACATATGGTCATCACGGATTTAGAAAACATCGTTCTTGTGAAACACAACTAGCTCTTTACACACACACCAAGTGTTGAATGTTATTGACATTGGATTTTCGGTTTGATTCCGTATTTCTAAATTTTCAAAGGCTTTTCTCACTGTACCACACAAGAAACTTTTAGTGATACTAAGTGCTTATGGAACATCGTCTCAGTTATGTCACTGGATTCGTGATTTCCTGTTAGAGAGGTCACAGTCCGTAGTTATTGACGGAAAGTCATTGAGTAAAAAGGAGCGATTTCTGGTGTCCCCCAAGGTATTGCTATAGGCCCTCTGCTGTTCCTTAACCATGTAAATGATTTAGGAGAAATTATGAGCAGCCGTTGTAAGTCGTTTGCAGATGATGCTGTCGTTTATGATCTAGTAAAGTCATCAGAAGATCAAAACGATTTAGAAAAGATGTCTGTATAAATAACCTGCCTACACGACGCTTGTCCGTCCTCTTTTTGGAGAACTGCTGCGCGGTCTGAAATTTTTCCAGATAGGATCAACGAATTACATCGAAAAAGCTCAAAGAAGAGCAGCTCATTTTGTATTATGGCGAAATAGGGGAGGGATTGTCACCGAAATAATAGAGGATTTGAGGCGGACAGCATTAAAACAAAGGCGTTTTCCGTTGCAGCAGTATCTTCTCCGAATGCGGAAATATTTTGCTGACGCAGACCTACAAAGGGAGAAACGATCATCATAATAAAATAAGGGAAATCGGAGCTCGCACGGAAAGACATAGGTTTTTGTTTCTTCCGCTCGCTGTTCGAGATGGGAATAATAGATAATTATTGTGAAAGTGGTCGACGAACCCTCTGCCAGGCACTAAAGTGTGATCTGCAGTGTCCGCGTAGATACAAATACGCCGAATGTAGCCGCAACATCAGGACGTCATACACGGTATATCTTCAAATAGAAGAGCACTTCCCATGACTCTTGGCAAGCAGGTTATAAAACTTCCAGCTAACTGAAAGTACTGGGCAAAATATTATACGGTGCGGTGAAGGGTCTCAGTGATCTGAAGGAATGCCCAGTGGCTGAAGCTTTCGGTCTCGGCGCAGAAATTGTGTGCCAGTGAGAAGCAGCTGTTGAGTGCGCAGCATGGAGCTGTCGACAGGTTTTCCTAAGGAAAAATCCACGGAATTTCGGTACAATGAGCACAACGAGAAGTGACAAGGCATTATCATGCTCGAAAGAACTGTAAAGGGGAGCAGTAGCTACGGTAACCGTATAATGGAGTAAAGAAAAGCCTCTCAAAAATGCACGTTCCGTGTAGTCGTTTTGTAGTTGCACCATCTCTTTGCAATTGGAAATCTGTGTTGCTGTTGCTTTTCCCAGGTAAAACATGGGCGTTAAGAAGGTTTTATTAGTTAACCGTTCCACTATTACATGGAAATCTATCCGATCTCGTTTTATGGAGTCATCAATGATTAGTAAGAAAGTAACGGTACTACAATAACTCTGCTTGGATTTGTCATTACAGTCTACACACCTGTGTTACAGATGAAATATGAAACATTTTGCTTTCTCGTGTTTTGTTCTCATTTCGACACTTTTTTCTCTCATTCCTTTTGGTGATGGCAGTTATCTCTGGGACAACCGGTTTTTGGTTATATCAATTATTTTCAACGCCAATTTAACATGAATGTTAAAACCCCACAAAATAGGCAGTTTCTAAAATGACAAATTTTCGGTTTTTTATTGCTATTATTTCCTGTAATAAATATAGAAATCGAAGAAGGATTGAAAAATATTGCCTCCTTCTGTTTCAAGACATTCGGAATCAAAATATTAAATTAACAAGTCACGTAAAAGAAAAGTGTGTCAACCGTTCTGACTCTTCTCGAAAAGTGATAAGACTTCGAATACTACAAAAAACCACTAGTACTCTCCTGCTATTTGTAATTTTTTTAAACTCTGCCCAAAAATCATGTTGTTATCGCGGCTCGGTCACTATTTGGGCGTTACGAATAGTCAGTGCTAAAGGATGAAAACTGAGGTTGAAGAACTTTAATGTTGATTTGTCTGTTTTCAAAAGCAACAATCAGATAAAGGCTTATTATGGAGACACAGGCAACATATCATCTACTTCCTACTTTTTCTGTGTACTGTAAATGAATTGTTAAGTTTTCTCCGTACATGTAGGCACAAGTTTGATGTGACTCCTCTCATTCTTAATTTTTTAAAGGAAATGGGACGTTGTACTTCATAGGTATCGCACTTCGTGAAGTATGAGTATTTCCAGACTAGGAATGGTGCCATTCTCTAATACAAAGGACGCCCAAAGACAACAATGAAAAACTTCAATGTCGACCAGATGCGTTAAGTCTCGCAGACTGCATGTACACGCATACGATCCAGTAGGCCACGCCATGATACATTGTATCAGCAATGCCACACCAATTCTTACGCCATTTGTTTGTTGGTCGTTTCCGTCGGTATTGTCATTAAAACAGCACTGATCGCTTCTCTCATTTTCAATAATAACGCAATATTCCAAAGCAATGGAAATTTTACGAACAAAAATTACTCGCTTTTTAAGTAAGATTTATTTACAAACCACAATTTCAGCACAGCTTCTATGGCTAATTGACATTTCTTTTTTTTTACCTAGTTATCAGAAAAAATGAAAAAGAAAACCTGTTACAACAGAGACCAAACAAATATACAACTGACAAATGACAGTCGGCCGGAGTGGCCGAGCGGTTCTAGGCGCTTCAGTCTGGAACTGCTCGGCCGCTACGGTCGCAGGTTCGAATCCTGCCTCGGGCATGGATGTGTGAGATGTCCTTAGGTTAGTTAGGTTTAAGTAGTTCTATGTTCTAGGGGACTGATGAACTCAGATGTTAAGTCCCATAGTGCTCAAAGCCATTTGATTTGACAAATGACACAACTACATTGCTATGTGAGACAAGAAAGGATAATGTAAGGAGATTTTATTTATTGTGCACACACATTGTAGTAGGAAGGACACATGATTAGATCTGTCGATGGTTTTAGGGTGTAAAGAGAGTGATGACACATAATGATACCACCCCATTGGCTTTGCAAATTGGATAACGGAATTTCATGTTTCTGTCCGATACTGATAGCAGTCGCGCTAGATCTGGTGGACCAAATGGTTCACGCCTGCTGAGCCATGCCTCCAGCAGCTCTGTACTACGAGTGCCCATCACTGCTGCAATATAGGATGGATGGCAGGATCCACTGCAGTCGGAGCCTATTCACTATGACACATTCGTTTGTGATTACTTCACGGAGCCTCATCCTTGTTGACATTGTGATATCTGCACTCCGTTTCTTGTTGCACTATTTGTTCAAATGGTTCAAATAGCTCTGATCACTATGGGACATAACATCTGAGGTCATCAGTCCCATAGAACTTAGAACTACTTAAACCTAACTAACCTAAGGACAGCACACACATCCATGCCTGAGGCAGGATTCGAACCTGCGACCCTGGCGATCGCGCGGTTACAGACTGAAGCGCCTAGAACCGATGGCCACAACGGCTGGCACACTATTTGTAATGAGTCTTAGTTCACTTGGAGAAATACAAGTTAAGTAAATCTTATGTTTACTGTGATTAACGTGTTTGCTAGTCGTGTATGCCCATGTCCAGCTTTCCTATGCCGACAGTTGCTCCACCACCCTTTTCACCTTTGTGTACAAAGACGAACACAACAAAGAATGAGAAACTGAACTCATTTATGATGACCTTTATGAGCTCGTCATTCCACTCTGCTTCAGCTCTGTGCCAAATCTCATAAATCGTAGTGGTTGGCCTGCTATGGCAACCCGTACAGTGATGTTTTCAATGGATGAGATATTTGAGAAACGTGCTAGACAGGACAACAGCCGAAAACTGTCTTTATCTTGTTGAACGATAACGTCATGGTGACCTCGAAGATACTACGGTATAGCACCGGCGTTAACATGTCTGAAATGTAATGGCTGTTGTCCATATTACTGGCTGTGGGAATAAGAGGCGTTTGTGTACCCAATGGCAATCCATACCATAACGCTAGGTGCTAGATCCGTATTGATGATGAGAGCAATCTGGCGGCGTTCGTCCTCCTCCGATCCTCCAAACAAGGATGCATCCATTGTTGTGATGTACACAGAACTGGGACTCGTCTGAAAGGCCAAAGTGGCTATAATTCCCGTGTCTATTTTTTATTACTGGGCCAGCCAATGTCGGCGCGCGTCTGTGCTGCCTTGTCGACAATTGTTGCCATGCTGACAGTGCCTGGTGCTCTATACATCGTTAAACTGTTCGCGTGGGTACCCCTCTTGCTGAGAAACGCCTGTTTCCATGAGGGTGAGTTACGTGACGTGGCTCTACGACCCTGCAAGGCCGAGCGAACAATGTATTTGCCTCTCGGGCGCTGGTCGTCTGGGGCCGATGTGATCGTGGCGTTGAATGTGGTCCTCCTAAACCCACCGAGTTCATATTCGTATGGAAACAGTGGGATCTCGACCATCCAGAGCAGTAGTACAAGCAGTATTATAATCTTCCCTTATGTGAACAATGCTGATGCTGTTACGGCTACCATGTTTGTGTGGTTGTACTGAAATGTTAATCATTTGCGTGTCCAAGCATGTAGTATACTTCATGCAAGTTTGACATTTGTGGCATGCTGTTTGCATGGTGTTACAATTCTAAAGTTTAGCAGTGTCTGTCCTTATGTACGCTGATAATTTATTTTCTATCAGTGTGAAATGATGGCTAGTCTGGGCTATACAGATAACGACCCCCGAACGCAGCGTTTCGTCGGGGACTATCTCTAAGATCAAACACTGAACGCGTGAAAGATCTGAGTCCTATAGACTGGATTATTTCGTGTGGCGATTTGCTCCACAGGGTCCTGCTTTGCAGACTCTTGCCTTCCTGAAAGTAGCTTTGCAAGAAAATGAGGCAATTGCTGTAAGAGAAACACTTTTCCTCAGAATTAATGGGCATAGGAAGCAGAAGTGGGTATTGGAAAGTAGTATTGAGACGGAATAAAATAGAAAAAGAGCCTTGTGAACTCTGAAGAAACTCAGGGTGATCTCACAAACGTCCCATATAATTACAGTCGTGTACACCCCAAGTAAGTGGCTTCTTAGCTTGTAGTAAATAGCAAATCAACGCAGAGGTGCTGGAAAGTGAGAATTGTGCAAGAAGACCCAGTAGAAATAAATTGATTAATGAATGCTTTCATACTAGTGGAGCTATAAGAATCCGTACTCAACTAGAAATCCAGCCGAACAGCCGTTCTAGATGACGTTAGGATCAGGAAAATTAAGTAGTTTTGTCCCATAACACTTAAGTGTTTACTACTTTTGTTCATTACTAAATAATATAGATTCGTCAATTACGGCGATGATTGCACGCTGTAACGCTATTGAAGCCACGAAAACTAGCGGATCATCCAAATAACTTCAATTATTCCGCTCAACGATATCTTTAAGCTCATGTAATGCAATATTCGAAGTAGAATCTCAGTGGCTACTAATTCAGAAATCATCCCAGAGTAATCTTTTGTTAAACTACGGCTGTGTGCAGATCTCAGAGTTATAGTTTGATAAAAACCATTTGTAAGCCGACACTACGCGACACTACAGTGCTCCCAAAGCAGCGGTCAGCCATGTATCGGTAAAGTCGTTGAGAGTTGGCTGCATGTGCTGGCGAAACGCGCTATTTTTCCCTTCTTCCTGTGGGAGATGTCATCCTTTACAAAATACCATGCGTCGCTGCATCCGCTGTGTTGATGTCCGGTGAATTTATGCACGTGCAGTACTCTTCGACCAGTTTTCACACTTCTGAACCTCTGTAGTTTCTGGGAATGTTCCTTATTTTTGGAGAGCGGTGAGGTACAAGTCTGTGTTGCTCTACTCAGGTATACGTGTCTGAGGCTTGGTTTGAAACGGAAATCATCTACACTCCTCACCGTTCCTTCTCATTCACGAGGAGTCTACGGGAAGAACAGTTGTTGGTAAACCTCCATCTGGGTTCAGATTTCAGTAATTTTACCTTAATGGTCTCTTCGCAAGATATACTCATAAGGAAGTAACATTTTTGTTGATTCTTCTAGAAACCCACGCTCTCGCAATTTTAGCAGTAAACCATAGTGTGATGCACAAAAACCTCTCTTGTAACATCTACCACTGGAGTTGGATGAGCTTACTAAACGAGCAAGTGACGAAGCATACTGCACTGCTCTGGATCCTCTCTACTTCCCTTATTAATTCTACATGGTAAGGGTTCTAGACTGATGTGCAACATTCTGCTATACACTACTTGCCATTAAAATTGCTACACCACGAAGACGACGTGCTACGGAAGCGAAATTTAACGGACAGGAAGAAGATGCTGTGATACGCAAATGATTAGCTTTTCAGAGCATTCTCACAAGGTTGGCGCCGGTGGCGACACCTACAACGTGCTGACATGAGGAAAGTTTCCAACCGATTTCTCATACACAAACAGCAGTTGACCGGCGTTGCCTCGTGAAACGTTATTGTGATGCCTCGTGTAAGGAGGAGAAATGCGTACCATCACGTTTCCGACTTTGATAAAGGTCGGATTGTAGCCTATCGCGATTGCGGTTTATCGTATCGCGACATTGCTGCTCGCGTTGGTCAAGATTCAATGACTATTAGCAGAATATGCAATAGGCGGGTTCAGAAGGGTGATAGGGAACGCCGTGGTGGATCCCAACGGCCTTGTATCACTAGCAGTTGAGATGACAGGCATTTTATTCGCATGACTGTAACGGATCGTGCAGCCACGTCTCGATCCCTGAGTCAATAGATACGGACGTTTGCAAGACGACAACCATCTGCACGAACAGTTCGATGACGTTTGCAGCAGCATGGACTATCAGTTCGGAAACCATGGCTGCGGTTACCTTGACGCTGCATCACAGACAGGAGCGCCTGCGATGGTGTACTCAACAACTAACCTGGGTGCACGAATGGCAAAGCGTCATTTTTTCGGATGAATCCAGGTTCTGTTTACAGGATCATGACGGTCGCATCCGTATTTGGCGACATATCGGTGAACGCACATTGGAAGCGTGTAGTCTTCATCGCCATATTGGCGTATCACCCGGCGTGATGGTATGGAGTGTCATTGGTTACACGTCTCGGTCACCTCTTGTTCGTATTGACGGCACTTTGAACAGTGGACGTAACATTTCAGATGTGTTACGACACGTGGCTCTACCCTTCATTCGATCCGTGCGGAACGCTACATTTCAGCAGGATAATGCACGACCGCATGTTGCAGGTCCTGTACGGGCCTTTCTGGATACAGAAAATGTTCGACTTCTGCCCAGGCCAGCACATTCTCCAGATCTCTCACCAATTGAAAACGTCTGGTCAATGGTGGTCAAGCAACTGGCTCGTCACAATACGACAGTCACTACTCTTGATTAACTGTGGTATCGTGTTGAAGCTGCATGGGCAGCTGTACCTGTACACTCCATCCAAGTTCTGTTTGACTCAATGCCCAGGCGTATCAAGGCCGTTATTACGGCCAGAGGTGGTTGTTCTGGGTACTCACTTCTCAGGATCTATGCACCCAAATTGCGTGAAAATGTAATCACTCCGTTCTAGTATAATATATTTGTCCAATGAATACCCGTTTATAATCTGCATTTCTTCTTGGTGTGGCATTTTTAATGGGCAGTAGTGTAGTAGCGGTCGAAGTAGGAGTTTGTTAGCTGCCTCTTTCATGGGTCAACTACACATCGTGTGGATTATTCCAGCGGTATCTGCCTATCTGTACAATTGGTTTTATGTCTTCGTTCCTCTTTAGACCTTTTTGACTGCTCTCGGATATTCAACCGGTGTAACTGTTTCCAGTAATTAATCGGCAATCGTTTAATCATACAGCAATGGTCATTACTGTGTATTTATTCGCAGTACGTTACTTTTGCATATGTCGAGGGTCAACTGCCAATCCCTGCGCCAAGCTCCTAGTCTCCACAGGTCTTCCTGCAATTCACAACAACTTTCTAGAATTGTGACGTCTCTACATACAACAGCGTCATTTGTGAACTGCTTCGTGTAGCCTCCGACGTTATCTGCTATGTCACTTACATACACACATCAAAAAACGTTTTGCATAACCCCGGTTCCCAGAACTCCTGAAGATAGACGTTGACTGTGGATATTGTATCACAGACACAGTCCCTTTGACTGTTCAGAGACTGTTCAGGAACTGTCGATGACATGCTTCGCTCATGCCGCCCAAGGGCTAATACAGCAGTGGATGATCGCTACCTACGGATTATGGCTCGGAGGAACCCTGACAGCAACGCCACCATGTTGAATGATGCTTTTCGTGTTACGACTTAAATTGTGCATAATAGGCGTCATGGTGCGCAACTTCATTCCCGTAGTCCATGCCGAGGTCCATCTTTGCAACGACGACACCATGCAGCGCCGTTCAGATGGGCCCAACAACATGCCGAATGGATTAGCATCAGGTTCTCTTCACCGATGAGTGTCGCACATGCCTTCAGCCAGACAGTCGTCGGAGACGTGATTGGAGGCAACCTAGTCAGGCTGAACTTCTTAGTCACACTGTCCAGCGCGTGCAAGGTAGAGGTTCCCTGCTGTTTTGAGGTGGCATTATGTGGGGCCGACGTACGCTGCTGGTGGTCATGGAAGGCGCCGTAAGGCTGTACAATATGTGAATGCCATCCTCCGACAGATAGTGCAACCAAATGGGCGGCATATTGACGAGGTATTCTTCATGGACAACAATTCGTGCCCCCATAGAGCAAATCTTGTGAATGAGTCCCTTCAAGTTTGCCAGTATATTATAATTTCTGAGGTCATGTGCATATCTCTGATTCGGGTTTACTTTGACCATTGGTCACGGTCACCCCAGCATTACTGGTACACGATTTATTAAACAGTGTTGATGCCAATGACATTGTGGAAGTATGGATTACAAACATTAACGATCGGTATATCGACGAAGGGTAATATGTACCTGTTAATGTGCCTACAACTAAGAAAAACAAATAACAGTTATATATTGCTCAAATTGCAAGCTGTTGTGGTTCGACCAGTGGTTAAGCTCTAACGTATAAAGTCAAATGTCTCCAGAAATAAGGAATGAAGTTTGTTTGGGCACAAGTTGCCAGATGTTGATTCGATAAAGGAAGAACAGATAACTTTAGTTCTAGCTATATCAGATGTTTTGAAACGAGATTTTAGCTTTAAGAGGGATGAAACTGAAAGTATTTTGCACAGCGAAATTTGGAGCTGTACTTGTGGTACTCGGTCATAGTATCTTCCATTATAGTTATAATTCTGAGATGGATCAAAAATGGTTCAAATGACTCTGAGCACTATGGGCCTTAACTTCTGAGGTCATCAATCCCCTAGAACTTCGAACTACTTAAACCTAACCAACCTAAGGACATCACACACATCCATGCCCGAAGCAGGATTCGAACCAGCGACGTAGCGGTCGCGTGGTTCCTGACTGTAGCACCTCGAACCGCTCGGCCATCCCGGCCGGCGAAGATGGATCATACTGCTTGATTTACGTACCGTACTATGCTTTTTCTCTTTTGAGGCTTAACAAAGCAGTAAAGAAAACGTAAGATCAATGTATTTATTTGCGGATGGTCAACGCTTCATTGCGTTTTTGAAGTTTTGACCATTAACGGAATGGTAGTGGACAGTGGTGGTGGAAGTATAGGCCAGTCAGTGTACCCCCAAAACCCATGCCAACTTTGACAATCTACATTGCATTGTGTAGAAAATGTATTGTGCTAGTTAGTGTGTAATCCTTTCATACAAGCCCCTATGTTCATTAAGACGTTAATAACCTGTCATGGTAATCAAATTTTAATCTGAAAATCGGTCAAAGTGTACCTGGTTCACGCTATGTGGAGCAGTATAGGTATCCCACAAGGTCCAGTAACTTTTGTTGAGCGAATTAGTTGTTTTTTTGCTGGCTAATTAACCTGTTGTTGCTGCAGAATAACAAGCTCTCATGAAATGCTACACCGGTTAAAGATGTCCTACAGTGACATGACGTAAGAATTTCTAAGTGAAGACTGCATTCCGTAATGCGCCTGTT